>NC_143476.1:0-624426 GCF_987193195.1 Phasianus colchicus
ACAGTGCAGCTGGGCTCCCAAGGCAGGAGCTGCTGTGAAAATAAGGCAGAAGAAAGCCAAGGTGGAAACCCGTAACGCTTTACCTTCTTGCTCCTGGCAATCCTTCCATTCCGGCCCTTGCACAGCCTGGACGAAAACATGATGAGTGTGTCCAGGACTGGGTGGAAGTTGCCCTCAGCAGCATGGCTGACAAGAGAGATCATTCCCTGCACAAAAGAACAAGGGGCAGTTGGCGCAGGCGTGACCTTACTGGTGCAGCCAAGCACAGTGGCTGGGCCAGTCCTCGCCTGAGGGAAACGGCAGCAGTGAGGAGATCAGAAAGGTCCGGAGCAGGGCTAGAAGACAGACTGGGGACGCTCACAGAAGCTGCAGGAGAGGAGAGCTCACCTGGGCCTCAGAGGGCTCCTCCGCGTTTGCTTCCGTCAGATGTTGCAGCAGCTTCTCTTGGACGTGAATGTGGAGGACTGCCTTACAGGCTCCCAGCACTGTCCCCAGTGCCTTGTACAGGAAAGGCTGCATGGGAAGGGAAGGGAAGGGACGGAAAAGAAAGTCAGAATCTGAGACGTAGCAGCAGCCTGACCTGTTGGCAGAGGACCAGGTGGGAAGGGAGCACCCACGCTCCCTGGGAGTCGCTGAGAGCAGCCGCAGGCCGAGCTTTAGCCGGTCCCCGGGCAGCTTGCAGGGAAAGGCCCTCTGGGGGACATGGGCTGGGGAAGCAGCATGAGCGGGACGAGTGGGCAGAGCACCAGCCGCAGCCCCAGCCCCAGTTGGACACCTGCAGCTGCACCGCTGGGTAGAGCCCGGGGGAAAACCCACCTTTTCTGCAGAGCTGCTGGCAGAGCTGCCCAGCCAGCGGCTCAGCTCACAGCTCAGGCCCTTTGTCCAGGCGTCATCCTCCATCGTCTCCAGAGAAGCCCTCAGGAACTGTTGGAGAACAGAAGAAGCCAATGTTCCCTTGCCCTTTGCCTCTTCCCCCATTTCCAAGTTGCTGCAGCCTTCTGGGGAGAGGTGTCTGGAAGAACAGGCCCTCTCTCAGCTGCCCCCAGCATCCCCTCCATTAAAGCCACCTGCAGCTCTTCTCCTAAGAGCCGCCTTGGGCTTGGGACGAATGGGAAGAGGCAGTGCTGCAAAGGCATGCGGCCGCTCTGCAGCAGCATTTTAGAGGTTGTTCCTGTCCTGCGGGGGCTCATATGAGAGCAGGTCACCTTTAGGCAGGCAAGCACTGCTCTGCACCACGCCTCCTGGCAATGCTGTACCTTTAGTAGATGGTGCTCCCACTCTGCAGTGTCCGGGAAGCTCTCCGATTTCCCTGCACAGCAATAGGAAGCAAAAGACCTTTGCTTGGGATCAAGCCACAAAAGAGCTGCCGCAAACCTGGTTTGGCCTGGGCACTGGGCAAAGCTGGGACCTGCGCCCCCTCCACAATGACCTGTCCCTCCCCACAAACACTTTCCCAGTAGGAACACAGAACTGCTCCAGGACTGCTGCCTGAGGGGAGGTGAAGGGCCCATCCATCTCCTGGAATGGGTAGACTCCAGGGGGAAAGGTCCCTGGGCCTCAGTGCCGTATCCCTGAAATGGGAACTGCAGTAGAGCAAGCAGTGGGCCACAGGTTGTATTTTCATCCCTCCCTTCCCTTCCCCACCCCTCCCTTCCCTTCCCTTCCCTTCCTTTCCCTTCCCCTCCCTTCCCTTCCCTTTCCTTACCCACCCGTCCCCTCCCCTCCCCTCCCCTCCCCTTCCCTTCCCTTCTTCCGCCTCCCCCTCTCCACCAGCACTTTACCTTCAAGGCACTGCAGCAGCAGGGGGATCTCAGCTGCCCACATGGCCCCCACAGCTCTGTGGATCCTGCTGTGGAGGTTTCGCATGAGCAGCAAGGCAGCAGCTTGGAGTTCGCTGCCGGCAAAAGGGCTCCCTGCCACCACCTGAGCGAGAGCAAGGAGAAGCAGGGTCACTTCTGCAGCAAGAGCAGCGGCTTCTCCCAGGAGGGAAGCAGCTTGGCTCTGCCCTGGCGGGCAAGGAGCAACCAACAACTTTTCCCATGGTGCTGCGAGCCTGGGAAGAGAATGGCAGCCCCGGGGCTCAGGTGGACACTGGCGCTCTCGGCCATGCTGCTTCCTCCTCGGGGCTTGTGACACCGGCCCCTGGAGCATCTACTCACCAACAGGCGCACCAGCAGCGTCTGGGGAGTCAGCAGGGGGCCTGCGGGGAGAAAGGTGTGCTGAGTGCCCTGCCACATGTCCCTCCGCTGTCCCTTCTGGGTGCTAATACGGGTCAGCAGAGCTCCCTGGGGGAGTTTCTGCTCCTACCTTGAAACACGGAGCTGAGGAAGTGTGGATCCAGCTCTCCTACCTCCCGCGCTGCCAGGTCCTCTCTCTCAGCCAGGCTTTGGATGCAGCGGGAGATCGGGATCAGCATGCCCGTGTACTGAGCTGGAACTACATAGAGCAGCAGCCGTGGCCACAGGAGCTGTAGGGAACGAAGCAGTTGAGCGTGTCAGCATTCCTGCCTCCGCTCAGAGATGAAGAGGACTCTGTGAATTTCCCTGAGTTTTGTGTGCTTCAGAGCACGCTGGAGGAGAGACCTGGGGTGTTGCAATGGGACAAGGAACACGTGGTGCGAAGGCGAGGAGTGGCAGCAGGGCAGAGTGTGACTTACTTTGGTCATCCCTCTCACTGAGAAATCCAGCGATCCCAGGATGCTCATGCACTGCTCTTGCAGAGCTCCTTCTTCCTGGGCCTCCTGGGCAGAAAGGACTCCAGCTGCCTGCACAACATTGTTGTTGAAACACCAGTTACTCTCAGCTGGCTCAGGTGTGGTCCCACTGGTGCTTCTGTGCCAGCCTTTGAGCAGCAAAGGCCTTCCAAAAGAAGATGCAGCCCCCTGTCCTTACCCTTCTTCCCGTGCTGCGGCTGAACTCATTGAAGATATGCCCCACTACGTCCCAGGATGAGCAGCTCTGGGCATCGGTGCTGAGCAGGTCCCCGATGAAACGCAGAATGGCCTTCCTCACCTGCCAGGGGTCAGTTATGGGTTTGATTTTCCAGGTCAGAAGGCAAAGGGAAGCTACGTGCTCATTGGGACAGCCCTTTGGGCACGAGCAGAGACAGTGAGAGCAGAGGACAAGCCTTGGCTCTTGAGGTGAGGGCGAGGCCGTAGCACCAGGCGGTGCGCCTTCCAAGTGCAGCACAGGGACCTGCCTGCTCCACTCTGCCTGCTCTCCCCACAGGAGCCATCGCAACCCTGTGGTCAATGCCCCAGCACCTGTCTAGTCACCCCAGCCCTGCCCGTCACCACTCCGACAGAGCTTTCTTTTCCCAAAGCAGCTCACCTGGATCCTGGGGTCGCTGCACACGCACTGCAAAGCCTCTGCGACCTGGGGCAGCTTTTCTGTCATCACAGGCTCTGCAAGAGATGTGCAGAAGCATGCATGGAGACACAACCCTGATGGCAAAAGGGATCCCTGGAAATAGCGACCCATGGTACTGACCATCAGAGCAAGCTAGAGCACTGAGCAGACCCAGGGCTGCCACGCGTCCAGCCTCCCTCTCATCGCCCAGCTGCAACCGCAGAAACAGGACTGCTTCCTCTGGGCAGATCCGGGCTGCAGAGAGAAAATCCCGTGCTGTGTTAGCAAGAAACACATGCCCATTCCTGAGGTTGGCGAGAAAGGTTTTGGCCAGGGCACTGCCAAGCATTGCCAAAGCTCCTCTCCTTACCCTGCAGCAGGATGCAGCGGGTCAGCTCTGTGCTATCAGCCTCGCTGTGCTGCCTGGTGTCATCAGAGAGCTGTGGGAACAAGGTCCGTTTTAGAAAATCGCATCAGCACTGAGGACAAGAAAGAAACTGTGCTGCCAGCTCTCGTCTCCCTTGGCACTCTCAGGGAGAGGACATGCAGACAAAACCCGGCCTGCCCCACAGCATCCCTGGGGGTACACGCATGGCTCTGGAGGAGCCTCAGGCATGCAGGAGCTACAGCTGAGCACCTGTCAGAGGCTCAGAGCTCTGCAGTCCTCCTGAGACTTGGACAAGAGGGAAACTGCTGTGGGTGCAAGGATAGGCTCCCCTTACCTGGTAGAACATGGCACTGGTAATGGCCAGAAACTTGTCCTTGGGGATGATGGTCTGAACTCCCTCTAAGGCCTCCAGGAAGATAGTGAGGCTCTGTAAGAGACCAGGAGAGGAAAAAAGCGCTGCAGCCACATCTAGCCACTTGGGAGCGGAGAAACTGTTTTCCAATGGTTTCTCCACTGGGGGAAGCTCCTGCACACTGTTTGGCATTCTTGTTTGTCCCCCAACTCTCAGCAGCACCCAAAGTCTCTCTGCTTTCAACCGAGCCCTGTTGGCATCGTTTGCAAGCATTTCCCACCCAGCATCCCTCTTCTCCCTCATCAGATGCAACTAAACGTGGTCTGCCTGGTTGTTAGCACAGAGCTCCTCAGGCACTCAGAGCCCCACGGTGGTGGTTGTGAAGCTTCCCATCCCCAGAAGATGGGCCCCACTGACTCCTGGCTCCCTCCTGGTTCCTGTCCCCATTGTTCTTCCCTTGACGGAAGAGCTCAGGAAGCCTCAGACCTCCCTTGATCACCTGTTCCTTCTTTCTCCAAGGGTCCCCCACCTCCTCCCCGCATCCCCCTGACCCCTCGTGGCATTTGCATGGGCCCCACATCCACGCTGAGCCCTGCACAACATCTCACCTTGGTCACTCTGCAGATGTCTTGGACCTCCTGATACGGGCGCACGAGCCAGAGGAGCTGCTCCCAGACGTGCTCTCGGTGCAGCTCCTCTTGCAGGAGGACAGCCATCATGGCAGTCACAGCCCCGAAGACGGCCTGCTTGTCCTGGAGAGGAATGGCAGAGGCCCGGCATCAAAGACTGAAGGTCTGCCCTTCCGACAGAGAGGGCTTTCTCTTTTCCTTCCCCTTCCCCATACCCCCTTGCCCAGCAGGAGATGAGCTCGCTCTGGACAGCAGGGAGATTCTCCCCACACCCTCGTCCCCAGCACTCCCTGCCACAGTGCTGTGATATGCAGCTGCTTCCTGGCACGGAGATGCAGCCCCGAGCGCAGTTTGGGGCCCTTTGCAGAGCCAGCCCACTCCCTCTCATCACCCCTCTGCTCTCAGCCCACTGGGCACAGACAGAGCTGCTGACACGGAGGTCCCTGCTGCCATCCTGGGCTGGGAATGCAGCAGTGCTCACCTCTTCCTCCTTGCAGTCCTGCCAGTTTGTCAGCACGGAGAAGAAGAGCAGGTGCAGATTCTCGTAGATTTGTTCTTTCTGCACGACAGGCCGGGGGCATTGCTTTCCAGAGCAGAAGTGAACCCGGACTCCTTCTGACCATTGTTTCACAACTGAGAAAACAAAATGAAACAACAAAATAAACGAAGAATTAATTTTAAAAGAAAAAACAAACAAAACCAAACCAACAAGAGAAAAGGGAGCCTGTGAGAGTCTGCAGGGCAGGATGCAAGGGCTGTCCTGAGACCCCCTGCTCTGGTCCGGCACTCACCAGCACAAGCGAGGCGCAGGGTCCGGCCGCTCCTCACCTGGCCCACCACACTGCGCAGGCCAGCCAGCATCAGCCACGTGAAGGGGATGCACTGTGGAGCTGCAGAGGAGAAGGAGAGGTCCACAGTCAGAGCCCTGGCAGCAACAGAGGAGGGGGCGAAGCCCTGCATCCCCCAGAGAGGAAAGACCCCTTTCCCCCGTTGTCATAGGTGTAGGGTGGCTGAGAGCACTCTACCGTAGATGCCGAACAGTTTGCTGAGGGTGATGAGCACGAAATCCTTGGGTCTCTCCCCGATGGCCTTCAGCTGGCCCTGGAGCTCAGCCATCACCAAGCTGAAATGCATCCGGGCCAGAGCCACCAGGACGTTGCTGGCAGCCGTCCTCACGTTGTCCCTGACACCCTGAAAAGGAGTCACTGGTGACACACCGTCCAGGAGACTGCCTGAGACCCTGGGAAGGGCTGAGCCACCGCCGTCCACCAGCACAACACCAGCACGGGCAGCGGCTCCCTTTGCCTTTGGCTGTAACCCCTCACCTGGGCTGCCGTCAGGTCCCGGGACACCTCTGCCAGCAGCCGGTTCACCACTCCGCACGGCGGGCGGCTGTCGTCTTCCCACAGGGCGCCCTCCAGCTCGCGGTACACCTGTGCTCGATCACCCTGGGGACAGGACCAGTCATGCTTTGCTTTGCCCTTGCTCTCGGGGAGCCACCCACTGCCACCCATCACCGTGCCGGTGTGGTGCCGCGGCCCGGCACCCACAGGACCACGGCACTGCGCCACGGCAAGGATTCACGGCCGGACGTCCCCAGCTCACCTCCCGGTCTTGCAGGCGCTGTTGCAGCACAGTCACAGCGGAGACAGGGACAGGGCTCGGCACCCTGCTTCTCTCCCTGCGACGCGTACGTCTGGGCACGCAGCCCACACAGGCAAAGAGACCTGGAAGCAAAGAGCGGAGCAGCTGCCGCCGGTGTCGCTCGGAGCCAGGGCCGAGCATCCGGCCGGCTCTGGGAGGAACGCTCCTCCAGCCCCACGGTTGGCGGGGACGGGGGAGGGAGCTTTCCCCTTGCTGGGGTGCCGGGGAAACCACGGCGGGCAGCTGCGCTCAGCAGAGCGAGGACGGTGCTGCCGGCGCGGCCTGAACTGACTCTGGAGGCACACGTGCGCTCGGGCGGCGTCACGGCGTGCGGAGAGGTGGAGGGACTCACCTCGAAGGGCTCTCAGCCGCTCCATGACAGCAGGAAATCTCCAGGTAGACGCAACGCTCTCTCTGGTTCCGCTTCCTGCGGGTCCCACAAGCGGACTGAGCCACCGCTCCCACCGCTGCCACGAGGGCGCACGAGGTACCACTGTGACATCACAGCGCAGTGTCACCTCACAGGGAATGGCTGGGGACCAGGCAGCACGCAGGGCAGCCCTGCAGGCCCCCAAACGCAGCATCTTCTGTGATGCACTCGGCTCTGGGGTTCCGGTTCCATGCGGAATTCCTTCCATGAAGTTGTAATAAAGACATTTTACTGGCTTAATAAATAGGACCTGAACTGGTAAAGTACTTCACGAGGGCTTAATTCTAAGATTTAGGTCTCAGAAGGAGCCCTTGGTTACCAAACACCAGCAGTTTAGCAATACTGGTGCACCAGCACATTAGCACTATCCTAATGGATACCACGGTTACTGTAGAAATTCCCTGTCTCACTGTAGAAACTAAAACATACTCCTGGATGATTACAATAATTTTCTGTCCATTCAGATGCTCTGAAACAATAAATGTGCATAGCTCAATTACATTTGACGCATAGAATGTCAGCAATCAACATAGTTTAATAACTTTTCTAAGAGTGAAGGGATTTTCACTACTTTTGAAAAGAATCCATAATTGCACACTCACTCTGCAAAATGAGTTCATCTTGTTACAGAGTGGTTCTTACTGGAATGAAATGCGCCGTGCTAAGTAAACAGCTACAGTCAGATTGGCACAAAACCCAAACACATTCCAAGGATAAATGTTTATAACAAATAAAATGAAATGAACACATCTTATGAGTGCTTTTAGAAACGTGCTCCTGTTACTCGTTACAAAACAAATGGCTGCAACATACATAAAGTGAAGGAAAACACCAAACAAATAAGGCAGGAACAGGCTCAAAGTGTTACATGAGCAAGAAGAAAAACTATGAAAAATCAGGCATGCTTCAGCAGGAAGGTATTTGTGAAGAAAATGCTGCCAAATATAAGGCACGTATTTATTCTGTGCTGAGTAACTGAAGAGCCGCATCTACTTCACGGAGATGTGCTGCCAGAGCTGCACAGTCAGCACAGAGTTTGAAAGCAGAATGCATGTCTCTGAAGACAGGTATGCAAAGCCATAAAACCAATGGCTGAATGATGCAGAACAGCATCTCTAAAAGCATCTCACCTTTCTGGAATGGCTGCTGTTCCTATGTGATATGGGTTCTTTCAAACTGCACGTCAGACCTGACACCTCTGTGTGAGCTCCCAACCCAGTTCTGAAAGACAACACTGAACATTTTGGGTGGGCTTTGGCTTGCAATGTGGCTCTATGTGAGCTAAGCCCCCATTATGGTCTGCATAGATGTAACCAAAACAACTGCAGCCCAAAGAGGAGTTCAGCTCATCCTATCTCTGGATAGCTAAACATCTCACAGGCTCCATAGGCTGCACTGCTGTATAGGCAAATGGATACAGTGAAATAAAGGAGTCTGCTTAACAGAATTGGAAACTCCACTGCACTGCCTTTCATTACTTGGTCTTATCATTTTGTCTGTTTGGAAGAGGGGAGCTGTATCTTTAGGAAGCCTTGACCTGGTCCAGTTGGAAACGTGTAATTCCCAGAGGCTCATCAGAACAACACATCATGGTACAAGGTGATGTAAATGTCCAGCTGAACCCAGCCCCAAAGCTTTCTCTGCAGGAATGTGATTGATGTTGGTGTGGAGCTGCGACAGCCAACTCACAGCCCATGAAAGGACATCTTGTTAATGCTCCAGAAGAGGGGAAAGATAAATAGCTCTCTAAGTTCTGTACTTCATATACCAGCCACAGTTACGGCTCTTCATAAATATTTTCAGAGAGACATCAATCAGAAATGCCACTTTATTTCTTCCCACACCTGAACCTGTGAGGTTTTATTTTGGGAAATTAAATCTACCTACTCCACACAGACAGACTGTTCCCTGGATACCACGGAATGAACGCAGTAAAGTGATCTCTGGGCTGTGCCAGGGCTGGGAACGCTCTCCGACGTGTGCATCCTCTTGCCCTTACAGGACAGAAGAGCCTGAAACGCTGGAAGGCAAACTGAACAGCTCTGAATATTTGACAGCCACCTTTGTTCCTATCTCACCCTTCTGCAGTGTTGATCTTACAGGCACTGGGCATGAAGTACGAATTGCAGAACACAGGTTTCCTCTTCCTCCATTCAGCATGTGCTGTGCTGCAGAGCTACGGAATCTTTCCATCTGTCGGCCGGGTCAGATATATTGTAAAAGGTTTCTTGGGCTTGGCTACAAATGTTGCCCTGATCTGTTGGACTCCTCCATCAGTACAAGTGCTTACAAAGCACACGGAGGATACGAGGCCTTGCAGAAACTGAGTAAATCATACGAGGAACAAACATCAGAGCTGCAGCAGCACACAAAATAGGAGACGTTTCACCGTGGGCGATTTGTTTAGCAACTCCTCCATCATCCTTCAATTTCAGACAACAATCAGAGTCACTCAGTTTGCCACCCGGTGACTCTTCAGGAGTGGTGACACCAGTGTTACATGAGAGCCCTCAGTACAAACCAGCAGAGGTAATCCCAGAGACACACACATCTCTCACCAAAACTTAGGCACTTTCCAACAGCGAGGAGTTTTGTATACCTATAGGTTTTAACGACTCTGGAAGCCCCCTAACTACAGCAGTCGTTCTCTCAGGATCAGCGGGCATCACCAGAGGTGATTCATGCTGTGGCTGCAGCTTTCTATCACACATCACACAAATAAGACATCTCCACTTTTCATGCTGGCGATGCTGTCACTCATTTTTCAATGCAATGAAAGACCTACACCAAGGGAGGAGGGGGTGCATGTATTCAAAAGCCCAGGCAACTCCTTACCTCCCCAGCTCGGTTCGTAGTTCAGCCACTGATCTTCAGTAGGGGTGGGTCGTTGGGTGTTGCTGTTCTGTTGACAACGACTGCAACAGTGACCATGGCGATGATGGCCCCTTTTCAGTGCTTTCCAAGTGGTCGAGTCAGCTGTCTTTGGAGTGACAGCTCAAATCCACAGTGGTCGAGTCAGCTCTCCTTGCAGTGGCAGATTCTGGCTCTGGGATCTCAGCAGAAACTCCTTGGTTCCCATCTTCTGGGCCTTGCCAGCAGATAAGAGGGAGCAGGGATGCCCACCTGCATCCTGTTTTCACAGGACACGAAGGTATCATTCCCAGCTTTCCCAGACCGAGCTGGAGCTATTTAGTCACAGGCAGATCTTCTCCAGTAAACACTCCTGAGCACTCTCTTCTGGAGGCAAGCGGCTCTGGAGGAAGGGCTTTCAAATGTCCACAGAGTGATGTCGATTGTCCTTATTTCTTGTGTCCCACACTGAAGTTAGCTTTTCCCTTCCCACCAAGGGCCGCAGTCTTTGATTCTCTCCATCTTCCCCCATCTTGCTCCCTTGTCCGTCACAGGAAAGCTCTACTTTCTAAAGTGCACACGATGCCTTGTTTACCTGCTGCCATGCTGCTCAGTGCCGTCTCTTCTCCTGCTCTGTGCTGGAATACATTCAGACACAGCCTGATTTTCCAAGAAATCAAGCTCACAGTTCTGTTCCGACCATTACTGGATTGTGGAAGGATGCTCCCAGCAATATGCCATTCAGCAGGTAGAGCTTGTTGCTGGGAGGATGGTAAGATTTGACTCAGAAAGAAGGCTGTCACTGCAGCCAAAACCTTGTCAGAAGAGAGACGTGAGCTTGTCATTTGTCCATTGCATTCCTTGCAGGTTTGATACAGCACATGAAGATTTCGGTACATCAGCAGTGAGCTTTCACCATTCTCATCTTCACTTGTGATTGCTTGGGTGATTTACATACCAGCAGCACAAGGAGCCTTTATACTTCTTCTTCCTTTGTCTTCTTATTGGAAAATCACTGTGACACATTAAAAGCCAAAGCCAAGTGTCTTTGCTGCATACCAAGGCAGACAGAAAAAGAATTAACACTGATTGTGGCCTTCTGTTCTGGGCAGATGAGAAGTGCTTGAAGAGATGCTTCAAATGGCCGTTTGTAGCTCATTCTCCAGTGCTGCAAGCTCTCTTGGTTTGGACTCTGGCTTAGAAAACAGCACTGGAGAGGAACTCAGACCTCCTCATTGCTGCAGAGCCTCAAGGCCCTTCTTCCCCTGATGGATTTCTGCCAAGGTTCAGCTGTGAGACACTCATTTTTAGCAGCTAAGTACAGAATTCTGCACTCTGGAGAACCATGACACAAACTTCTTTCATTTTATAATAGAGTGTGAATGTGAGTGTGTTGATGAAGCAATGTACCATAGAAGTGCTGTGACCTTTTAGTCATGTCAGCATGTTTTGGGAGCAAGAGGCAACGCAGTGTTGATGATCTCCACATCTTTCCGGCAGTGAAATTTACTTTAAAATTTCTGCAGGAAAAGGTTTGTGCCAAATGAGAAAGCTGAATTTCCCACCGTCAGTCCCACAGATTCCTTCTCTCCCATTGGAAACGTCTGGGACATTACTGAGAAAAACACTGCAGTCTTTTGTTCAGGGGTTGGCAAAGGCAATGCTCCCTGCATTCCTTGCAGGGGGCTTTTTCCATGACTTTTTCACTGCTGTACACAAGTGCATACGGATACTTGGACACTCCGATGTAGGTCGCTCCAAAAGTAATGCCTGCTGTTGATTTCGATGGAAACTGCAGCTCTGCTGCCATCTGCTGGCACGACAACAAAACGTAATGGAGTATTTGTAGGAAGGTTCAGCCTCTGCTGCCGTACCACCAACAGTCACCTCTGATATCATGGGCCTACATCAGAAAATAGGAGGCGTTACTTTTGGAGCAGCCCTCATATATTATATATATATGTATCTGAGTAGCAGCAGCTCTCACAGGCAATATTCTGATGCTCATTTGGTTGTGCTGAAGCAGTATGTGTTCAAAGAGTGCATTTAGAGATGCTTTCATCACATACTTTGTGACACAGTCTGCAGATCTCTGTTTAGGACTCGATTTGTAGAACTGTTCACAGAGCTCCTTTATAGAAAGCTCTGGAGGTGGAGCAGCAGGACCTGATAACTCAGTCACATAAGGAAAGATTAGCAAGGTAGGAAGAATGATACTACTCTAGAAAGTAATACATGATGTCAGAACATAGGAAAAGATGTTATGCAAAGGAAAAAAAAAAGAAAGTGAATAATTGCAGATGTTTTAAATTTGCATGTGTGCCATTTACAATCTTTGTCAAACCTTTGGGAGAAAAAGGATTCCAACCAGCAATTAGGAATTCTTGTTTTCTGTTTGGCAAACAAATGATGTAGAGGCTGAAATGGTAGGAGGATAACTCTGTCACACAGAAATCAGTATTCTGAAGCTTCTGGGAAAGAAAAGAAACCAGAAGAATTACAAAGAAGTGTTGTGGTTATTTGCTGACATTCTGCATTTTTTATGTTTTAATGATTTCACTGTCGTGGATGTCTCCAGAGTGCTATAAAATAGGGGAAAAAACAACAACAAACAAACAAACCAAAAACACTAACATTGGCTTACATGGTTAAAATGTGGATGGAGGAGTAACACACCTGGTAAAAGCATTGTTCTGCATTTGGCAGAGTTCTGTAATCACAAAACACAGACACTTATCTGGCTTGTGACTGGAAATGTGTGTCTTCTGAAATCCACTGCTTCAATTCATGCCTAAAGTAATGCTCTAAAGGTCTATTATTGAAAATATGTTTTGGACATTAAGGGCAGCCAAGAAAGGGCCTGCAAAAGCACTCTGCTCCCCATCAATAATTCTTTCTTCTTTTGCAGGAATTGGCAGAGTAACCCATCTGACCTGAAACAAAAAAAGGATGTAAACAGATCAGATGTTCTATATCTGAACATAAATGTTTCCATCTTTCAGGTGTAACTGAGAAGCTGAACCAGATGCTGCCACTATTGACCAGTACCTAGAAAACACACGCAATGCAGGAGGGTTTGTTGCACTGTGATTGCTTTTTATCGCACCTGTCAGAACGTGAGTGAAGCTAATAGATGGGCTGGTGCTCTGATGCAAGGTAACAGCAGGCGTTCAATTCATGCTGTTAGTGCAGAATTGGCTCAAAGAAGGGAGACTTTAATTCACTGAGCTTTGCTCACTGGAAATGAAGGTGCAGGCTGTTCATAAGGGTACAGAAGCAGAGCGCAGCCTGTGTGCCACCAGGTGGCATGGAGGGTGCAGCAGAGCAGGGACTGCATCAGAGTTCTGTGATCTGTTGCAGCTCCCCGGGCAACTTGAGGAGTCAGCAACATCAGGACGTACAAACAGAATAAGGATGCTGGGATGAGGACCTGGTGGTGCCAAAGTGCTTCCCTGCCTCTCTCGGAGCCGAAGACTCACCTTTTTTACAAAATGCCTTTGGGGAATTCTGCTCATTATAACATCAAAACACATCTCCATCCCGAAAGCTACCAGCCTCCAAGGGGTGACAGCCTCTCACTGAGCATGCACACCAAATGTTTTTAACCACTACCTTTTAAAGCCATGTGAGGAAAGTTTACACCAGTCAGAACAAAGCCATGTAATCACTGGAGTGACTCCAGCTTCACCTGTGGAACAGCAAATAGTATGAACATGGATAAGGATGGGGGGAAGATGAGGGAAGGTAGCTTTGCAGGCAAGTAGGAGAACAGCTCTGACCCTGGGAGCAGCCAATGGGCAGATCCCCTCTTTGCCCCCCACAGGCAGTGCTGGTAGGCGAGATTCACACACTTGGTCCTGCTTCCCTGTAATTTTGGTTTATACCTTGGTGCTCTTGTGGACAGGCTGTATTCCTCTTAGTTCTTTGCACATGCTTTGCATTATCCTTGGTTAACCTCACAGCTCTGCAGGCAGCTATCACATCCTGTGTGTGAGAGTGGAAGGGATGGCCAGATTTGGGGATGCCTCTGGTTAGATTAAGGCAAAACGAAATGCAGAGGTTCTCACACAACCCTCAGTTTTAATAGGAATCTAATGCTACAGTTATCCCAAAATAGTGCACGGTAAGAATTAAATCTGTCTTGACTGTAAGGCTAAATATAAAACTTTTTGTTGGTCCTTAACAACAATGAATTATCACCAGCCATCCAAAAGAACCTCTCAGCATGTGCCATTCCTGACCAAAATGACAACTAGAATCAAATATTATAAACTGATGGAAGTGAGTACAGTCACACAAACCTCAGTGACTACGGAACAGAGGTGTTTTGAAGAATGCTATTTGCTAGATGTGAGCAAAAAGGGTAGCAATGCAACCAAATTTCATCAGGGTCACAGAGATGCAGGAGTTGTGGCCAGTGCCAGAAAGCATGAAGGGATTTGGGAACCTATGTAAAACTGTACCTTCCATCATCTCCTGTGAGAGTGTTCTACAGCTGAGCTGTGCATTGCATGCCTTTGTTCCTTTGCTCTGAAACTTTTCTTTGCTGGTGCAATTCCATGTCCTCTGGTCTTACAATGGAAGAATCAGAGATCAGTGGTTCCCTGTTAAACTCTGCCAGTCATACTCTTGGTTGTCTGCTTTCTGGCCTGAATTGCCCTTGGTTATTTACTGTTTTTCGTATGAAAGTTGTTCCACAATCTGATCATCCCTAGAGTCCTCCTCTGAACCCACTCACATCCTTCTCGATGGCTTTTGAGATGGGAAGAACAACATTCAAAGTGCAGCCAATGATGCACCTCCATAGAGGCACATCTTTTCCACTGCCTTGTCTTCTTCCTTGCAGAAAGGTTCATCATATGCATTTTTTTAGAGGATTGCTAATGAGAAAATCTGAAGATGCAAAGGTATGTTTTAGTTGGCTGAACTCTTCTCAGCTCCTTGTTCCCAATTGCACGTAGATAAAACTGTTGGCTCTGATGCTGGAGCAGGACAATTAGCCTTCTTTCCACAGCCTCCCACAGCATTTCTGGCTTCAGAGCAGAAACTGCTTCTCATTACTCCTACACTGAGATGTGTTCTGTTGTGATGACTGCTTTGCGCCCTCAGGCAAAATCTCCTACAAAGCACAGATTTGTCCTCTCCCAGTTCACCAAGAATGGAGAACTTTGGGGTATTCCTCACACCTCGCTTTTTATTCATATGGGATGTGGGGCAGCCTTGGGAAAGTATGAGATGACACGTGGCACATTCTAACTTAATGCACAAGAAGCAGAAGTTGCAGACTATGAGGGGTAAAAGGCTGGTTATATAAATTCTTTGTCACCTCCAGAACTTCTCTTCCCTGCCTTCCATCATTTGATTTCTTTCTTTAAATGCTTAGTATTTTTCTTTAGCTTTTAAACTTTCTCATCCAATATTTCCAATAGCCAATATTCCACCTGAATTTTCAGATATTTCTCTGCAGTATTTGTACAGTTCCTGTAGTTAACCTCATAGTCATACTAAGCTTGATTTACACAACACCTCCACTAGCTGTGAATGTTCCCTTTATCTGCAGAGATCATGGCCTGAGCCTGACGTTTCTTCATTTCACTTATTTAGGAGTAACATATTCTCCTGTCTCCAAATGATGTTTCCACAAGATAAGTTTGCACTCAAAGCTATGCACTCCCTTAAAGCAGGCAGAAACCACACAGACGTGACTCTGAAGTTGGCTTAGAAATACCTTGGAACCCAGTTATCATTGCAGATCCTTGACAACCACAGGAAGAGTTTTTCAGATTCCTTCTTTGTGAAGGACTGCAGGTAAACAGCCATTCATGTGCTGAAAAACTAAACAATAAGCACAAAGTGTAGCTCGTGGCAAGCTGAGCAGCCATTGGTAATCTGTCATTATGTCAAGTGACTCAGGGCTTTGTGTCTGTTGCTCCTTCTCTTGCAGGTAGATCTCAAATACTTTCTTCAATCCATCTCCCTTTCCATTATATGCCTGGTTTGTATCTTCCTAATAAACTGCTCCATAAATGCTGCTGCCATCAGATTTGCATTTAGAGAAATACATTTGAACACAATTAAAACAGTGAGAGGCCATCAAATCAGGAATCAAACGCTGTAGGCTATAAGCTTGTCAGTCAGACAATAGGAGCATCACAGCTTGCACTTGATTATAACACTTCTTCAGAGATGCAAAGGACAAGAATGCACTCAGGAACTGCACTCAGCAAGGTTTTACTAAGAGCACATCATATTTGACAAGCCTGACTGCCTTCCCTGATTGCTTATGTGGGCAGGAGGGCATACATCACAGGACATCACAGGACATACATGCCAGGACAGAGCAGCTGATCTGGAGGTGTAAGGGACTTTTAGGGGTTTCCTTTGCCAGGCAAACACCAAGAAAGTAAAGCGACCCCACAGCACCAGGCAGCCCTCATGGGAGTGGCTGATGGCCAGGGTGTTGTCAGGGCAATGGAGACCATACTCACAGCCCTGAAAAATGGCAGCTGGGAAGCTTTCTATGTGGGGAAAGAGCTGTAATTCTATTAGGAAGGAAAAAGCGTGCCTAAAAAGCTCATTCTAGTACACTAACAGGTTTTCTGAAGCTGTTGGAAAGACCTCTAAGATCATCTGGTCCAGCCATTGTCTCATCTCCACCATGCCCACTAAACCACATCCCTCAGTGCCACATCTCCACGTTTCCTGAACACCCCCAGGACTGTGGCTGCACCACCTCCCTGGCAGCCTGTGCCAATGCCTCACCACTATTTCTGAGCAGAATTTCCCCTGGGCTGTTAGTGTTTTGTCATCGTTGAATAGGGTTTGCTAGCTGTATTCAACATACATTTTGTTCTGTTTTGTTTTGTTTGTTTGTTTGTTTTGGTAGCCATTCCTCTAATAATGACTGAGTTTTAGCTGTGACTGTATTCTGTGCCATTTTCTATGTTAACTGCTGGCAAATTTGCAAGTGTAGAAATGTAGGATTGAAGATAAAGCAGGGAGAATGAGTAATTTTGAGGAAAGTGTTGTGTGAGATAATCACTGGCTGTTTCTCCTTCTGCCTCGTGGTTCTGTTTCTAATTCTAGAAGTGTAACAGCCTGCAGTATGAGAACAGCTGAATGTGGTTGTGTTTGCTTTGCGCTTACTTCTGTGTTTCACTTTTTGTTTGCCATTTTGCAAAAGTTTCATCTTCACCTAAGATGAAATTTAGGCTCCCCTTAACTAAATCAAACGAGAGCGACAAGAGAACAGCCGACACGGCTGAGCCGGGCTGGACGTGGAGAGGCAGCCGCTCCGGGTCCCGTCTGCAGCTCCACCCCGCTGCCACCCCCCCCAGAATCACAGAATTGCCAGGGTTGGAAGGGACCTCAAGGATGATGAATCTCCAACCCCCCTGCCACACGCAGGGCCACCAACCATCCCACCTAATGCTAGACCAGGCTGCCCAGGGCCCCATCCAATCTGGCCTTGAACACCTCCAGGGACGGGGCATCCACAACCTCCCTGGGCAGCTGTTCCAGCACCTCACCACTCTCTCCGTAAAGAATTTCCCCCTGACGTCCAACCTAAATCTCCCTTCCCTCAGCTTAAAACCATTTCCCCTTGTCCTGCTGTCACTCACCCTTTCAAAGAGTTGATTTCCCTCCTGTTTGTAGGCTCCCTTTAGGTACTGAAGGCTGCAATGAGGTCACCCCGCAGCCTTCTTTTCTCCAGGCTGAACAAGCCCAGCTCCCTCAGCCTGTCCTCATAGGGGAGGTGCTCCAGTCCCCTGATCATCTTTGTGGCCCTCCTCTGGACCCTCTCCAACAGCTCCCTGTCTTTCTTGTACTGGGGGCTCCAGACCTGGACGCAGTACTCCAGATGGGGCCTCACAAGAGCAGAGTAGAGGGGAACAATCACCTCCCTGTCCCTGCTGGCCACCCCTCTGCTGATGGAGCCCAGGATCCCATTTGCCTTCCGAGCCACAAGGGCACACTGCTGGCTCATGTTAAGTTTTTCATCTACCAAGACCCCCAGGTCCTTCTCCACAGGGCTGCTCTCAAGGACGGCTCCTTCCAGTCTGTAGGGATGCCTGGGATTCCTCCGGCCCAAGTGCAAAACTCTGCACTTTGCCGTGTTGAACCTCATCAGGTTCACCCAGCCCACCTTTCCAGCCTCTCGAGGTCCCTCTGAATGGCATCCCGTCCTTCAACCGTGTCAACCACACCACTCAGCTTGGTGTCGTCAGCAAATTGCTGAGGGTGCACTCGATTCCGTCACACGCCCTTTCCTCATGTGATCAAGCATGTCATCCAGGATGATCTGTTCCATGATCTTCCCAGGCACAAAGGTGAGACTCACCAGCCTGTAGTTCTTGGGGTCCTCCTTGCTCCCTTTCTTGTAAATGGGAGTGACGTGACCCTTCCTCCAGTCATCCGGGACTACACCAGACAGCCACGACTTCTCAAATATGATGGAGAGCGGCTCGGCAACCACCTCAGCCAGCTCCTTCAGAACCCTGGGATGCACGCCATCCGGCCCCATAGACTTGTACACATTCAGTCTCATCAGGCGGTCTCGGACCTGCTCTGCCCTCACAGCGGGGGGGGATTTACCACCCCAGTCCCCACCCAGAGGTGTAGGGATGCAGGGCTCAGGGACAGAAGGAGTCCTGGCTGACGGTGAAGACCGAGGCAAAGAACTCATTCAGTACCTCGGCCTTCTCTCCATCCGTTGAAACCAGTTCTCCTTTTACATTTACCAAAGGAGGTATCCCATCAGGATGCTCAAAGAGTCCACAGAAGGCAATAAGGGGAACCACAACATTGACTCGTTAACTCCCACTGGTCCACTGGTGATGTTCTGATGCGGAACACTGGGATATTCTTAATGATGTAAACATCGTGGTACAGCAACGAGTGGAGGGAAATGTCCAACTAAGTTACATAAGAAAGAGCATCTTTTTGAATCCACCTTTAAGAAAGGTGGCACGGTTCAGCCAACAAAGGGCATGGCTTCAGGATGCCTGGGGGAGGCATTTCTGTATGGCAGTGACAGCATTGACAGCACTGCTTTCTTCCATCATTGCAGGTCTGTCACTTTGCTCAAGTTGCCTTAACTCACCTCCACTAGCCCCATGGGAGAAAAGGCAGTGCCCTGTAAGATGGCTGAAGGCTTAATCTGAATGGTGATTAGTATTTACACTGTTATCCTGTTGTCCTCACGTGCTGGTATTTGATATCACTTGAGATACTGATATGAATTCTGCAGGTCTCCTGTCAGAGCTCACACAGAATCAGATTTGAGTCTAAATATCAGTGTTCAAATCCCTTCTCCCCACCTCCTTCCCAGCCTTTGCTAAGAAAAACAGAAGTTGTTTTAAAGGTAAGTGGGAAACCATTAAACCTGTACACTTCAAAGCACTTAATCTTCAGTGTTTCTGGAACCACGACGACAGACAGATTACTTTTCATCGTCCATCACAGACCTACAGGAGTTGGAAGAGACTTCAACAGGTCAGCACGTCCAGCCCCCAATAATAGTGCAGCAATGTATGCATGTAGAAGAATTATGACCTTACTCAACTCTGAAGGAAAAAGCACCTTGAACAATAAACTCAAAGTCCAAAAGTTACTTAAACTATCTAGATCCTAGTCAGTGAGATCTCCAGCCCTCTTTTAAACAGTCGTATGGCATTAAGAATTAAAAACTTTCTAAGCACGGGTGTGTGTTGTGTCCTGCTCCCTTCCTTTATTATGAAAGCTGTATGCACTATCTACAGGAAGTCAGCAATCCAGTCCTACAATTTCTTTCTTCTGGGCATTGTTTTTAACCCATTAAATTTGTTCATACAGCTGCTTCCAAAAAGAAACATGAAAGAAAGGATGGTTTCCAATATGATAATGCCTCCCCTTCACCAATATTGGGAACAAAGACTTTGAAGAAGACTGGCCTGTCAGATGATTTATTTTTTCAGAGTTTGAACCAAAAGCTGTGTATTTCTTACCAAACAGTGCTGAAGATGATGACCACATTAACAGCTCTCAAGATGTTTCACAGAATGGCAGAGGTTAGAAAGAATCTCTGGAGGTCATCTTGTCCAAAGTCTCTGCTCAGGCAGAGCCTCCTACCTGCAGCAAGATGCCCAGCCTTCTGGATGCCACCAAAGATGGAGCACCCAGAACTCCTCAGGGCAACCTGTGAATGTGCGCAGTCACCTTCGGTGAGAAAGTGTTTCTTGATCTCCAGTCAGAACCTCCTGTTTTAATGTGTGCCCATTGCTTCCAGTCCTGCTGCTGCACCGATAGGAGCCTGCATCCATCTTCTGTGTGCTGTCCCTTTGGCTATTTGTACACACGGGTGGCTGAGCTGGCCCTGAGCCTTCCGTAAGCTGAACAGACCCAGCTTTTCTTTCTCTCAGGGAGTCCCATAACTAGAGAGATTAGTACCTCAGGTGCAGCCTCAGCAGTGCTGCTGTCATCAGCAGGCTGTTGCAGGTACAGTGTAATCTCTGTCCCTTCCTCCAGTCCTTTGATTTCTTTCAAAACTAATTACACTGCACTCCAGCCCAACAGAGCGGGTGCGAAGTGCACTGAAAATATAAGTATTAAGAGATTACTCTGAAAGAATTTCTCCACTGTTAATGGTTTTGGCAGTTGCTCTACGTACAGTTAGGAATAAGGGTTAGTGTTATCACCTTGTTTATCTCTGAGTAAGAAGGTATTTGTTATCACTGTACATGGGTATGGCTTCAGTGACTGTATTACTATTACTGGTTGCTCACTGTCATAAACTTGCTGATGTAGATCTTGGGAGTGTGGTAAATTATTTTCTTGAGGACACAGAACAGGGGAAGGAATTAAATCAGCAGTATCATGCTGAGCTACAGAAGACTGCTAGCGTTGGACAGTTTTCGTTGCCATCCTGTCTCATGTGGATTATTCAAAGAAACAAGTGAGAATTAAAATATGACAGGATACGATTGGTGGGGTCCTGCTCCAATACAGACAATGAGAAAATAAAGTTGAAGCTTTCTTCTGTATCTTAGTACCTAGGATAACATGAAACAACACACTGAACTCCTTGAAAATAAGTTTAATTTTATCCATTAGAAATATTATCCCCATAGGTCCACCTTTCCACAAAGGCTTAGATTTTAAAGTAACAGAGCTCACATTTCTTTTGAATTAATAAACAGCTAGATGATTAATTTCAATATTAGATTCAGAATCTGGTCAGCTGGATAAGAAAGGAAGTCAATATCAGATAATCAGGAAGGAATAAAAATTAAACGTATGCTGTCAGTTAGTTTTTGGACCACTAAATATAACACAGAACTGAACTTAGCAGTCAAAGGAAATGGACCAAATACATAAAAACCAGCATATGATCTTCAATAGTTCCACAGATTCTGTCAGCATTTTAATGACTTTTGCACCACGTAAAGTAAATCAAATCCAACTACAATTTTCAGTTGCCATTCAAAACTAAAAAAAAGTTGTTTTCTTTAATGGGCAAAAGTGACAAGTTTCCTGATACACAGAATCATTCAGCATGGTCAGCAAGCCTTTCAAAAGGCCTGTTTAAAAGAACAAAAATCCAAGAAACCACTGTTCAGTTTACGGTTCGTTCTTCTAACTTCATTATTACTGATTAGTTTTGTCGTGCTCACCAAAAGCAGGCCTGTACCTGCGAGGCTGTGCCCAGTATTTTTGATTATGATGCCATTTTACGAATCATGTAGTTCAGAATGCCTCCATTGTGGAAGTAAGTGAGTTCCACGTCCGTGTCAAACCTCATGATGGCATGAAAGGTTTTCCCAGTATCCAGCTGTTGAGGTCAAAGAGAATTGTTCAAGCAGCAGAACTTATCGCATGATAGTAAAATACAGGCTGTTATGATAGTTTTCTAATCTTAATAGCTCAAATGAACAGCAAGTAGACATCAGTACTTCTTTTTAAGACAAGGGGCCACACCAGACCACAGCCAACATCTTCAGAGTAAGTTGGCTTGAAACAAGCCATAATAAGCAGAATATGGAGACTCCTTGCACCGCACTTACTGTCTCTTAACAGATTTAAGGTTGATACAAGCCTAGTGGCACGTAAGCTGACCACTCAATCAAGTGGTCATACTAACTATCAATGTTTTTCTGTGTAGTCATTCTCCTTGCTTAGGTACAACAGCAACGCTAATTGCATTAGCATTCACTAGAGCTCTGTATGGGAAGAAGAAAGACAGGAGCAGGAAGTGAATCAAACTACCTCAGTTTTGCTGAAAGCTATTTTCATCAGTGACTTTATAATAAACTGATGAATTCGCTGGGATCTACGCTTTCCCAATTTCAGGATGTTAATTGGGAGTACATAGACAGCATTTGTAGGCTACTCCACAATACAGGACTGCTTTGTGATGAATGAAGCTGTTTAAGAATGCTGCTTTTATCTCCCATCATTGCTTTCAACGATGGGAGAATTACTGCTTCCTTGGAATAACAGAATGTCAGGGATTGGAAGGGACATCAAAAGATCATCTAGTCCAATACCCTGCCCTCAATTCTTTTGCCTTCCTGAAAAGAGAGATTACTGGAAAAAACACTGTTTGTAGAGACAGTTGATTCAAGTAGCAGCCCTTAGGCATTTCATACCTTGATCTCGATATTCATCTGTGGTTTTAGATTCTCAGGAATTATAATTGTGTAACGTTCTCTTCCACTGAGTCCTAAAGTCCTTGCATCCTCCCCAGGTAAATATTGCAGAGGAATCACTCCCATCCCTACAAGGTTGCTCCGATGAATCCTCTCATAGCTTTCAGCAAGCACAGCCTTGACGCCCTGGGAAGTACACAATGGGTATGCTTATCCAGATGGCTCAGGATAGACCTTCTGTTCTCACAGGAATAAAACTGGTAACCTTTCATTTACTGACTGTCACTAGTCAGTAGGTACTGCTACTCAGTGGACTGTCCACAATAACTTGATTATATGTCAACTTTTAAACATCTTAAAAAGAAAGATTGCCAAAAAAGTACACGCACTTTTCTGGGAATTCTGTGTAATTTTCCTGTGTGTTTTCTGTAGACTTCTTTGTGTTACACGTAGAGTACCAATAGTAATTTTTGTAATTTTTGCTACTTCAGTGTTCTCCTACCCTAGATGTTCCAGATGTACATTTTACTGATCTTTACATGCCTACGTGCAAATACAGTTTACACAAAATTCACCATTGCAATAGTAATTTTAAAAACTCAGGCAAATGAAATCCTAAACACTAACCCTCTTAATTCGTTGCTTAAAAATGCACACAACTTTTGCATTCAAAAACTGCTTACCAAGAAAACTTGAATCACCTTGAAAAGGCTGCTGAATAATGTAGGACAGGATACAGAACAAGACAGATGTTCCACTGTACCTGGATTTACACCATGATCCAATAACAATATTGATAGGAATTCCTGACCTGCATGGTGAAGCAATGCTAAATATCAAGTTCACTAATACTTCACTTAATGCACTTTATATCTTCTCTGATAAGCAAGCTGAAGAAAGCAGTCTGAAGCAGACCCAAGGCTTATTGGGCTGTATGATGCAAGACTAAAGAAAATGGCCTTGCTGGTGTATAGAAAGCTAGCTGAAGCTCAGTCATGCATTCCTGCCTAAATGGGCTCTATGAATATTTGAATATATTTGCAAATGTACTGTGGCTCTTGGATTCAGATTGTACTTCAGAATAGCTTCTGATATCCAGAATGAGAATAAGCTACCTACGATAATGCTGTAAGCTACTCATCCTGAAAAAGTGAGTGAACTTCTAAGTATTCTCCTCCTCCTACTTTACTTGAGTTACTTACCAAGAGGAACGGCCCTTTGGCTGCCCAGTCTCTTGAGCTTCCTGCACCATATTCCTTCCCAGCAAGCACAATCAATGGATGGCCAGCCTGCTTGTATCTTTCTGCAGCATCGAACACATCCAGCTGCAATGAAAATATCAAACACTTTATATACTATTGGGGGTGGAAATACACTTCTGTGGAAATAAGAAAATTGTGTTTTCACATTAAGAGCTGAAGCCCACACTTTATGCCAAGCTCCACGTTAAGTTACACAGCACTTTGTGATTCCTAGCCTGAACACATTTCTACCACAGCCCACACTTTCCATTCTCACTACTACAATGGTTCTGCTCTCCACTGGTAAGCCTGAGAGCACCACCTTATGCAGTTATGTGTGACCTGCTGCCCTGAGTCAATGAATCTTCAGTTTCCTCTTTAGTTTTACTTAAAAGGTGCTGAAATAAATGACGCAACCTGTAAGAAGGAGAGCTAGTGCTAATCCAATCTACTGCCAAGGAACCTCATTTTAAAGCAGCATGTATACTTACTGTTTCTCCTGAAGGGAAATGGACAGTTTGAGGTCCCTGTTTATCAATAAATTTATTCACCAGACGAATGTTTGCAAATGTTCCTCTGGCCATGACAGCATCATTCCCTCTGCGAGAACCATAGGAATTGAACTCTCGAGGAGTCAAGCTATTAATGAAAAACAGGACTGTTGGTTTAAATACAGTCATTAGCTAGTGGCCCTGAAGCAGCTGTGGATCGCTCCCATCATGGCAGTAGCACCCAGTTCTCTGGTGTTTCTATGGTTATTTAAAGAAGAAAAAAAGAACAGGAAAAGAAAAAAAATAGAAGAAAAAAGAATAGAAGTCTGCCTACTTAGCCTGGACACAGAAAGCAGCTGTACTGCTATTCTCATCCTGTGCCCTACAAAACATATCTGACAGTAATGCAGAGATACTGCTACGTTGGGTCAGGAGAAGCAATACAATCCTTTCTTACAAATCATGAAACAGCTTTTCTCAGCTTCACTTAATAGCTGGCTACTGAAATTTGTCATGGTTATTTCTATTACCACAGCATTAGAGATACCACTGTGATAAATACCTATAGGGCAAAGAGGGAATCTTTGCTGGAAGTGAGAACTGAGGGAGAAAAATTATGTTTGAAAATATGGATGTGGGAATGAAAGGAGAATCCACACTAAGCAGTAAGGAAAAAAAAAAAATCACAAGAATATGACATAAAATTGAACTGTTTATATTGGACTATATTCAGAAGGGAGGTATTTAGATTTCAAAGTGGGCCAAAGAAGCCAAAACAGTTAATCGTCAGTAGACTGCACAGTTTTTATCAATTTTCTCTCCAAATTTATTAAATCTAGTGAAAATACTTGATTTCTAAACTGTCAGTACTGTTCCTCAAAACTCCACAGAATTTGTAAGCAAGGCTAAACCAGAGAATAAATAACTTATATTACATGTGCAGAGTGAATAGGGAGACTCAGGAAAGCCTGTTTTTGTCTTAAATTGAGCCCACAGTACTGAACTGACAGGCTGTCCATAGCAAAGAAGCAGTTTGGCCTACAAGCTGTTGTAAACACAATAGCTCTGCCAGTCATTGCAGCTGCACTGAAACCCAAACGACTGTTGTTCATAATATCCTAGCTATGTGAAATTGCTGTACAAGCTACAAGTGAATACAGAACCAGTTTTTGGCCCCAAGGACTGTGACGATTCTGCTTTGATAGGGAAGAAAAGAACCTCATTCCTTTATTTATGAATTGACTTAGTAAAAAAACTAGCCTGAACCATCATCTTTCATACAAACATCTTCAGTTCTCAAGTTGAATACATTTGCATACCCTACACAAGCTTTTAGAACCAGTGTCAAATGCTGAAACAACACAGGAATGCTTTCCTTTCTTCTTTTACGTATTCTCCAAGCATCATCCAAAGTACACAAGTGTCTATGAACAGACAGCTGACAGTGTGTCCATAACATGTCATAGTAACTGTGGCTCGTTTCCTCTTGCCAATTTGTAACAGGAACAAGAATGTAGTGCTTACCCTCTGCTGGTCAAATAACGGGCTGCAGGACTATTCCTTGCTATATTTCCAGCTGGTGATATGTGGTCCGTTGTCACAGAATCTCCAAAATTCAATAGGACATAAGCATCTTCTATAGTTTTGGGCTTCTGCAGAGCCAAAGTCTAAGCCACCACAAATGCAAAGAACATGATTTTAAAATGATACACAATTTCCTTACCTTTCTCAAAAAGACAAAATATGTAGAAGAAATCGGCAAAATAGAGCCTCTCTTTTCATATAGGTTAGGATAAAGTAAAAAATGGTATGAAAGATATAGTCATTCTTAAACCAAGTATGATGTCCTGGCTGCCTGTCAGCAAATTCATGTATGTATAAAATAGATGAGGCAAAAAAGCTAGCTGAGGGCTTCAACAGCACATGCATGAACACAGAGGAAAACCCATGATTTCTAGACATCTGCACGCACCGAAATTTGCATTTTCTTTTCAACAATGCTGAAACTGCATCTGAGTGCTGAATTAACTAGTGCAAAATGCAGGCAAGAAGATATATGGGCTCCTTTCCTTTTCCTTCATTTGTTTTGTTACTACTCAAAACTATCCCAGCTTTACAAGAAAGGCAAATTTTCAAAAATCTTGGAGCAATAGCGAATGCTTGTAATTTTTAGATTTGCTTGTGCCTGTGTATTGAAATGAATGAGTGCAATGATAACATCTCAGAAATGAAGCAGACTATCATGGATGCTTCCAGGCCCCTTGATGTGCCTCTCCTTCATCCTCCAGATTAGTCATGGTTGCTATAGTGTTTGGCCTGATTCAAAGGGGAAGTGCACACTTACCAGACCATCAAAGAAAGGTGGAGACTTGATATAAGTTGACTTTGGATTCCAGGTATATAGCTTGTCTGAGGGAGCATCTAAGGCATTCCAAGATTCATTTACTGTCTGAAAAACACATAAACATTCCACCTCTAAGTTTTCAGAAGCAATTGATTTGATTTCTGCAAAAGCCTTGCATTTTTTTCAGGCTTTTGGGAAGTTCTTGTGCCACTATATTCTTTTTTTGCTTTGTTTTAATGACTCTACCTATTAGAAGAAAGAGTAAGGAAACGCAAGCACACTCCCTTCATTGCAGAAGAAGAGCTACTCACCCAGTTTTCTAGCATTTATCTATGTTATGGAGGCAGATAACACTTTCTAATTCTCAAGGAAACTTTCCTACCATGTAAACCTCAAGAACATTTTGTTTCAGTACCTGAGGAAGACTTACAGGAATAGCTTACCAAGAACAAGTTTTTCTCTGCCATTAATGCTATCAAGTAATGCAGATGAATTTTATGTCATCTGAAGAAAAATATCTGAGAGGCTGGAACATCTCACTTTCTAATATCAGCCTAAAAAATAACTGTTTAAAGTCCATAATCTGCAATATTCAGGACACGACTAGCCATAAGAACTAATTACATAGCTAGGAGCCATTTGAAATAATAAATAAAATCTCACTTGAATATTGTCACAACCAGAGCAACAGCAACAGAAGGAAAAGGTTCTTTTCACTGTCAAAACCTATTCACTTAACATCTTCAGAATAGCACAGCACTTATAAATAAAACCACTTCCCAAAGAATTAATTTACCTCTATTTTTTGGTAGACCTCCTTGAACATCCCAGGAATAACAAACTGACGCTCAACAGCCTGTATCTCATTTCGTGTTGGCCAGATGTCTTTCAGGAAAATCTTCTTCCCTGAAGCATTTATTCCTGTATAAATTGATAATGTTATACCTGCTGTATACGTGTTCCATTAAGAAAAATAAATAAAAGATATCTTGTGCACTCCAGCTGTGCATTCCTCCTAACCCAACAAAAACTCACGAGAAATACCCTTTTTCAACTACAAGAATCTGATGGATGATAGCCTCATGAACTTGATGCCTGTACATATGCCTACTTTTGTGATTCCTACTCGTCTGTCAGAATATTTGTACAATAATTTAGGTTAGAAAGGATCTATAACATTTGTCAAGTTGAACCACCTACTCAAAGAAAGTCTATTAGATCAGGCTGCTCATGAAAAACCACCACCCATATAAAATCAAAATGTCTCCCATGGAATTAGAACATAGGGCAAAAATGGCTTTCCCCTTCCTCCAACACATAGACTCAATTTTTGCTCTGCTGCTTGACAATTGCATGCTTAGTATCCCAGACGTACTCACACGTTTGAAGTACCTCCTTGGGACAAACGTTTCTTAAGAGCTCGATTCCAACTAGTTCCATTTATAAGGTATGAGAAGAAGCACCCCACAGTGTCTTACCCAAAGGCTCTTTCTCAAAGTCAATCCGGACAGTTCCTGCAATTGCGTAGGCTATCACCAGTGGTGGAGAGGCTAGGTAGTTAGCACGGGTGTTGGGATGCACACGCCCTTCAAAGTTCCTGTTGCCAGACAAAACACCCACTGCTACGAGGTCTCCCTGCAAAAGTTTGAGACAAGAAAGCTGGTGCAGCAGGTTTGCAGAGTTGCATCATGCTGCAACATCAGTTAAGAGGAGAGACAAAGACCTGTCTCCTTCCAAATGATCCCCAAGTACTTCCCACAGAAAATGAACTGCATTTACTTCATGCACACTTGAGAAGGTTTAGCTCAATACTGCACAGAGAATAACTTACCTATATAAAACGCACATGGAAATCTGACTGATGCATACCTGTAAAATGGCTTCAACAACGGAGTCTGGCAAGGGTCCACTATTGCCAATACAAGTCATACAGCCATAACCCACTACATCAAACCTAGACAGGGCACGAAGATCAGCAAGGAATTAAAACACTATTTTGGAGCTAGGTGTTTAACTCCTTAGCAATTGGTAAGGCTTACTTTCAGAAGATGTACTGTTTTAACAAATCCACTTCTGCTGAAAACAGCATTTTCAAGAATGACCACTTTTTACTATTGCAATGACATTCCATTTGCTGAACACAGCAAAGAGCTGGGAAACTCCTGCTATCTAGCAAGATGAACAACAATACACTGTCATTTATGCTATTTTAAAACAATTATTCTTGAAAAAGAATCCGTTTTCCTACATAGAAACATGAGTCTTCAAGAAGGCAGCAAGCCGTTTCCCCTCCTGGAACTAAGTCAGCCAGCACGACTGGCAGCAATGCTGTTTTGAATTAATTCATGCAGGGGCATGTTGTAGGCCATCTGCCATATCTTTTAATCTGTGCAGATTAAGAGTTATTCCACTGCAACACTTGGCAGTGCTTACAGTTAAGCACTGGACAACAGTAAGAAAAGCTCACTTACCCTAGTTGAGAAAGGTAACTCATGACTCCACTCTCTCTCAGATAGTAAGTGACAACGCCACTTCCTGGGGACAGGCTAGTTTTAATGTAAGGCTTCACTGTCAAACCAGCTTCAACAGCTTTCTTGGCAAGCAATCCTGAAAAATGCAAAGGATATTTGCAGTTTTTCCTGGAAGTGGAATAGTTTGGTGGATCAACAGGGTAACAGCAGTGTCATTAAATAAGTGGAGAGTAGAAAAGGACTACAGCACTAGTTAGAGGGTAACCAGCTAGAGCACAAGTGCACTGCTGAACTGTAAACCCAGTCTGCAATTTCTGTTTCATTAGAAAGTCATCGGAAATTACATTCAACAAAATGCACACAGGGGTGCCATGCAGACATTCAGGACTCCACTGGTTAAACAAACAATAGCCATAAGTCAAACATCTCACCAAAAATGCAATGAAGGATTGTTACCTTCCCACCTGTGGCAGTTTAGTGCTGAAATAAGAACCCATTGGTGCACTCATACATATTGCTTCTGAGTGCAGCAACTGGTCCTCATCACAATTCATTATTGGAGTGCTATTTTACCAGTCCTTATTTGCAATGTGCATAGAGATGATCTTGTGGAACAGATATGTTGCCAGAAACGGATAGATTCTGACCTTCTGTTTAAATGAGTAGTTCATATGCAGAGGAATGTTCAGAAAACAAACCTTCTCCAGCTCCTTACCAGGACGATACGGTAATTTTTACCTTTTTAAAATTTTAAATGGTAAGTTTTCTCCAAAACACGCTTACTTGGATAAGAAAGTGTATGTGAGCTCTGCTGTGATCCAGCATGAGCTCTAGCAGAAAGATAATCACCACACCACTTTGTTTTTTGTCAGCTGTTGGGCATTCCATTAGACACATCCTGGAGAACTCTTCTTAGAGTATTCTGTGATCTACCGTTAGATTTGGAGGCCTAACAGTAGATCACATATCAAAAAAGTGGCCCCATTCTTGATATTGCTGAGGCCACCTAGCTGTCAGAGACAGCTGTTGTGAACAGGAGTTCCTGGATACTCGGTAACCATGAACAGATGATCATCCTAAGATCTGAGAGGCTGACAGCCCCTCTGAAAGTGTTGGCTTCTGCTTTCCTGCAAATATCAGCTCTGAAAAGAATGCAAAATCAAACTCTAAACCAGGCAAGGCAATGACATGAGAAATCTTAATCCAACTCTTTTTCTAAATCAGATAAGTCTGTCAAGGCTACTACAAATATGCACACTGTCCATACAAACATACAGCCCTCCCATACCATATAGAGCACAGAATATACTCTTGTAGATTGAAAAACTTTCCATATTTTGGGTTTCCTTTAGCACTGTACGTTTTATTTAATTTCAAACTCCACTTTGAATAAGAAATTATCATTTTTGCTGTGGATATCTCTGAGGGTTCTCAAGAAGGTTGTGTATAAACAGTTACCACAGACTGAAAGAATTATTCTTTCCCTGCTTGACAAGGCCAAAGAGTAAGGCAGCAAAGGTTACAGCTGCTACTGGATCTGAGTGAATATCCAGTTGAGATCCTTGGCACTGCATTTTTCAGGCTGCTGTGTACTACGCTGTAGTGAATGCATTCAGAGTACTAACTTGATGGTATCTGCAGAGACTTCTGTGCATTAAACTTTTTGAGCCAGTAAAATAATTAGGCCGAAAGACCAGAATCTTATGGTCTACAGAGAAGTAAAATGCACACCATTAGCCTGGAAGCCAAAGGTTTGAGGAAACTATACTACATTGGTGGAACAACCGAAGGATACCTAGAACTAAAGGAAAAAAACTGAGCAAAGACAGTCTGCCTGAAGGAAAACCACTTCTCGATCCTCAGAAGAAAGAAACACAGCTCAGCAACTGTGATTGTTATCAGGATGGACCTCATCCAGTTGGATTAAGGACAAGTGAACTGGGAAACATTAACCCTGTTCCTCTCTAAGGTGCAAGAAACAGAGATGGCTTGTGATGCTGCTGGAGCACTGAAGATGGAAGAAAACGAATCACAAATTTTTACAGATGAAGAGGAAAACAAATGTTTACCTCATGTTTCTTCCAAGGAGAGCTCTGGCAAATAAAGTATCTTCTCAGCCATCAGCTTTTTACAGAATCTCTGGCTACTGGCTGAAAGTGAGCAATTTAAGACCACGGATAGCCTTACTTATTGACTATGCTGCAATCTTTGAATAAATGTTTAAGGTAGAAGTACTGGGTAGGAAAGGATCTTTGAGAGTTCTTCACACTGAAACCAAGAAAAGCTTGATTCACTGATTTAATCTGCACAGATTCACCAAAATAAAATGTGACTGCAAAAGGCCTCCCTCACTTCCTGAATTTCCAGCAAAGGAAAAAGCACTTGCCACTCATAGGAAGGTACATCAGTTGCTCCAGAACAAACCAACTCCCACAGTATTCTGGTGGGAGGGATGGAGGGTCCAATAACATAAGTCTTGGCAACATAGGAGATGAGGACAACAGAAAACATTCTGATCTTTATTTCCTTCTGTCTGTTTTCAGGTATTTTAAGGTAGCTAGCTTTGCCATGGCTTTCTGTAAGAGTCAAGCTCTAGATTCTTAGCAGTAGAGATATATATATAAATAACAATAACCACATACTATTAATTTCAAAAGATAGCTTCCCTTACAAACTCTTTTAAGTGGTACTTCCTGATTCATACTGCTATCAATCAGGAGTTGTACTATGGCACTGCTGATCCCAACCAGTGGGAATCTTTGCCATATGTTCAATCATTTCAATACTTCTCTTCAATACATCTGAAGATGTATCTCACCTTAGAGATACAGTACGTTGCTGAAACACGAGCTGTATCTTACTGACAGACAAATGTATAAGGCAGCTTGTTTGGTACAATTATCTTAGCTCAAATTTTATCTATTCATATTCACACCAACTGTATTATATTATAATATTTGCATGGTGATAAGCAAGAGAGTGGGAGAAAAAAGTCCACCTAGGACCATTTCTTGGACACAGTTCAGGTGAAAATGACAAGGCTCTGGGGGACAGAAATTCCAGAGAACACATTTTTCCTCATTTATTTGTCCCTACCTACCCTCAGACAATTGTTCAGACAGCTAAGCATACGCCTCATACTCTGCTGATAGAGAAAAGCACCTCCAGATTTAAAATAACAGACCCTTCTTCACTGACCCTTTCCCTGTGGTGCTGACTTTCAGTAGTTCCTCCTCTGCTCCTATCACAGATCTACAGAGCAGTTTTTGTGCATCTAATCAAGTGTCAGAGGTGCTGGTTAATTCAGCTCCAGTTTGACCTGGAGAGAAAACAGCGCAGGAAAAATACACTTACTTCAACCTACATTTCCAGCTATTATGTCCAGAATTTCTTCTGCTATTCCTTAAGGACTACTCTCAATTCTAGTATGCCAAATGACGACAACAGAGTTAGTGTTGTCTTTGTCTTCACAACACACAGCCAGAGCCATAGAAACACTACTGCACATAAAACCGAGCAGATATACTTACCTGCTCCCAACATGACTGAGGGGTTACTGGTATTAGTACAGCTTGTAATGGCAGCAATCACTACCGAGCCATGAGATAGCTCGAAGTCGCAGCCCTCAAAGTTAAATTTGACTATGCTGTTGTGTCGATCTGGGGCAATCTGGAATCCCTTGAATCCTTGCTGTAAGAGGAAAAAGAAAAAAAATCAAATAGGATGCCTCTAATGTAAATATTTTGACTGGAAACCAACTGCAAACTCCATGACTGAGAAGTGTCTGCAGTCACACCAGTGCTTGCACTGGTGCTGGAGGTTTGCATCTTCGGTCAAAGTGATGGACAAAAATAATTTCCATGGCTCTATATCCTGTTCTCTTTTTACTGGTAAAACAGCATTCAAAGCAAAAGTATTTGTGTTTTCTTCCTGCATGAATTTATCCCCCTTTGGTTTAATCAGATGCTTCTGACCTACTTGCTCTGGATTCCTGATCACATACTGGAAAGCAAAAATTCCCCATGATAGTCTTGCTACACAGCCTAGTTCTGAGATGTTAGCCATAAAACGAAAGACTTTTAAGCAGTGAACATCAAAAAACACAAACGTATGTTACAAGATGATTTGAGAGGCAAAAGTCTGACAGTTGATAAAGAGCAAGAAGACACTGTTTGCAGCATAAAGCAGTAAGTTTAGAGATTTGGAAAGATAAGGTCCCTTAATGCAATTAGAAACGTAACAAAATCACTGCAGTTAAAACTTCTTGACTTAAATCACTGAAGTTCTGCACTGCTATTTAGCAGGTAGAGTTATTGTATAAGGTTATCAGGGAGGGATATCATATCAAGTAAAGATTCAAACTGATTCTGTAACTTTACAAGTTTGGGCACAATATTTTGAACTAAAATCCTGCTTTTCTTTCAGTGATAGTCTTTCATTGGATGATGTAGAGACAAGCATTTAATTCTCTACATATCTTTTATTCTGTCGTCAACACCAATGTGAAAGAGTCATAGAGACAGAAGTAGCTTTGAATTGCTGAATCTAGCTTGAGCAGTGAACGCAAACCTACCTTACAGAGCTCAAGGCTTAACACACTTTGAAAGCTCTGATGTGGAGCTGGCCTGTCATCACACAGGACAGTGCAGCAGCTACTTTGTCCAAACTACAACAATACCCAACATAGTTTTTTTTTAGAGATCCCAATCACACACTGAACCTGCGTTAGGCCTAATACTGGTCTAAAATCAGAAGGAACTGTAGGATAGCAACAGTTTCAGGTGAAAGAACATTCAAAAGGAATGACATCATTTTCTATACTGCATTCAAGCACCAATCAAGCACTTTCATTCACTTTTCAACAGGAAGGCAAGGAACAAACTAGTCACTTCCAGAATGTATTTCCTAAACTATTTTAGAAGCTCGCATTAGTTTGTAGACACACATGTTCCCAGTCACCTTTGCTCCCAGACAAGTCTCAAAGTCCTTCTTCATATCTGACACAGCAACTTTGTCCTGGGGTCTTTTTGGTCCGCTGCAGCAAGGCACAACAGTATGAAGATCCAACTCAACAACCTATTCAGTAAGAACAGCAGAGAGGGATTCAGCATTTACGACAAGCTGAAGCTAGTTAAGTCACATGTGAGCTCTGCTTCACTGCTGAATGAATGCTAAGTCTGCACATTTTTATGTTTATAAAAATTATCAGAGACATGAGATGGGAAAGATCAGAAGAGAAGGAACAGATCTACACTGAGACCCTGCTAGCTCCCAGGTGTGGCTCCTAGAAGTATCCCAACCATTGAAAGATCAACGTGTGATGGAATCATCTGAACAGTGCAGATGGTGTAGAGAATTATGTCCTTTCACATACTAGCAACAGGACCCTTTTCAGAAAACAGTGCTTGGAGAAATTCTGATACTAGCATAAACCAGAACAGCCTATGTGCACCCTAGGGAAAATATTCAGAGCTTATTAGGAAACACAAGAAATTATCACAGTTTCTTATTCCTCACCCACGTTTCAAATTTTATAGTGTTTCCTTCTTCTTTTTTTTTTTTTTTAATAAGCATACAAAACTGAACATAAGTTACAAAATTGGAACTAATCTTGAGTTGCCTAGATACAGACTACGATCTTGATTTTTTTTGCTCAGAAAACAGCTTGTTTGGTATGCAGTTAGCATACAAAGCTTCGAAGTCTCCTTATCATGCAGTAAAATAAGTTGCTGAACATGCAAGGGAAAAACATGAGACAAGGCCTACAGAGAACACATCTGCATTATCTTCAAGAACTCTGTTCATTTCTGGACCAGCGTTCTCAAAAATACATGGAACCAGTCGTGCTATCAGCAGCAGCCAGAGTTCAGCTGACAGTTTATACCGATGACCAAATTTTCACACCTGGAGACTCAGCTAGCTGGCTCAATTCAGAACTCAGTGGAATAAGACAGCTGTATAGAAAAAGTCAAAGGAACAGAAGGAGGAGTACCTTGACTAGTTTTAGTTTCTTTAAAAAAAGAGATAATAATCACATTAAAATAGGGCAGGGCATAAAAAAAAGGAGTCAAAAGACAGTAATTTCTAACCTGTGTGAAGTCTGGATCCTGAGAGGAGTTCTTGAAATCTCTCAGCATTCCCACAGCCTCAAGATATTTTTTGGTGCACAGAACTTTCTCTTTATCACGGCCTGTGGTGAAAGCCAGACACAGGAAAAAAAAAAACAAACACAAGTGGACCTGAGGAACTACTATGTGACAGAAAGTAAAACAGGCTATTTCACACTGTTCACACTGCACTGTGCACAAAAGGGCTCTTTCAACACATGTACTAGGGACTCATTAGAAACAGAGTAATTGAGCAGACAGTGGCTTTTGCAGAACAAAAGCAGATTAGGTTCCTGCTTCTGTAATCTGGACAGCCAACGTTCAAGGAGAGCTAAGCAGACAGTTACAAGACAACCTAAAATTCTGCTCTTCCTAAATACAGCTATTAACACCAAAAGCAAGAAACAAGCTGAATAAGCAAATTCTTGATAAAAAAATATGATAAAAGCTTCAAGCTTATAAGGCTTCACCATATATGCTTTGGGCTTTAATTCATGTCTCTTCTTGTAGCTAACCTGTTTGCACCAGGTATCCAATGCTGATATCATCCACTGGGAAATAGGCAGCTGTTGCTCCATACTCTGGACACATATTGGCAATGGTGGCTCGGTCAGCAATTGACAGCTGGGCTACACCAGGGCCAAAGAACTCCACGAATTTACCCACGACTCCGACTTGGCGAAGGTGCTATTATAAAAATATAGTGACTACATCATTGATAGTTATCAAGAGACTTATGTAAAAATTCTATACACATTTTAAAGCAGGAAACTATATATAGTAAGCTATATTAGAAAAAAAAAGAACAGAGAGCTGCAAATTTCCAAGAAGATAAAACACAGGCATGTGGTGTTCCTTCTGAACATACTCTTCCTCTCACTTAAATTAGTGTCCATCTTCAAATAACTGTGTTTATCTTAACTTCACTCTCTAAGTAGCAAACAGTATGTGCTTTTTTGCCAGTGAACTCTTGCAGACAGGGGAACAAGAATGGCCATCTCCACAAGAATCAAACTGCAAATGTTTGAAAACACACGACATTTGGATGAACTAAAAAAAAAATTAGCTTTCCCCAGCTGGAGGTTCTCTCTAAAGCCAGCAACCCATCATGAACATATCTACCATACTGCTGAGCTTCAACTCAACGTTACTGCTGACTCAGTTAATACTCTGAATTCAGTCACAAGCCACAAAGTGAATAAACACATTATGAGCATGTGAGCAAAATGCCTGTAAATCAAAGACCTCGGACTGCAGTACTTACTGTTTTCAGCTTCTACATTGCCTCATTCTAAGTGTGGCCTTCAAAACAGAGCCATTCTGTTTATTTTGATGATAAAGAATGGAGAACTTTGTACAAATACTGCCATTCCAGAATGGGCCTACACGTGAGGAATTAAACAGGCCTTTAGGTACCAGCACTCTGCTCTATTTTATCTACGTTTTGGGAAACAGATTTGCATAGCAAATTTGGGTAGTAGATTCCAATCCACAGAGCAATAAGTCTGAAGGATCAAAACACCTACATGGAAGTATACACAGGGATCCTAAGTGGCTCTTAGAGCGCATGCAGTTTTCAGAAATAATGACAAAAAAAAAAAAGGCATGTTCATTACCTTGGTAATGGTGAGCACTATGTCAGTAGATGTTACCAGGGGCTGAGGGTTTCCTAGCAGCTTATAACCAACCACTTCTGGAAGCACCATGCTGATCGGCTGACCCAACATCACTGCTTCTGCTTCAATGCCACCAACACCTGGAAGCAACAACTAAATCATCAGACTATCCAAAAGACACAAAAGAGTCCTAGTAGTATATAAACCTATAAGTATTTTATGCTGACTTAAGTTGAGAGAAGACACACAGTAAAACAGGGCTGAGACCTCTGTAAACAGTCATTTGTCTTCAGTTTTTGCAGAGCTGGTTTTTTTTTTTTGCAAGGCTAAGCTTTAGTTTCATATTTCTAGCCTTGATCCTCAGCTATCAGATGAGATATTAGATAAATCTAAGTAATTCACTCAGAAGAGACTTGGATTTCACAGTGAACATGCAAAAGTTTCATTTGAAGACTTAAACGTGCCATGAATAAACAGAACAAAACTCCTGACAGGGCACAGAACACTGGTGTGCTGTTTGTGAAATGTACTGTAACTACTGGTTACCAATCAAAAGCAGAAAAGTTGTTTTACAGGAAGGAAAGTTTACTGTACTCAAAAGGTATAGGCTGTTCCCTGCACATACCCCAGCCAAGTACTCCCAAGCCATCTACCATGGTGGTGTGCGAGTCAGTGCCCACCACACTGTCGGGATAGTAGTAGCCATCCTGATCCATCACCACTCTTGCTAAGTATTCCAGGTTCACTTGGTGGATGATCCCGGAGCCTGGTGGAATAATCCTCATGTTTTTAAAAGCCTGAGAGCCCCACTGAAACAAAAAGTAGAGTCAAAAGTTTTTGACACATGTGAGCACTGGACGAATTTATGTTTGTTCCATCTTTGGTCATGCAAATAAGATTAACTACTTCAGTACCTTTAAGAACTCAAACCTTTCTTTGTTCCTTTCAAATTCCAAATCCTGATTCTTTTGCAAGCTGTCTGATCTGCAAGTGAAAATAATCATCTGTCACAATCAAAAGGGTCCACCTGAGATTTATGTATGGTCAAATATGCCCCAACGGTGAAAGAAGAGTTACTAGCTAATTTTAATGCTGATCAATCTCAGCTTTTAAGGTCATCACAGCAGCAAAGAAAAGGTAATCAATATTGCTTGTATTATTTAACAAGTTTAGTTTAAATCTGAGCACTAGTCTGCATATCATACAGATGGTTGGCTTGAAACCTGTATTTTAGGAAAAGGTAGACTATGCATCAGAGCAAGGTGAAGTTTCCATAGCCTTGATAAATACAAGGATTATCAGCAAAGAAGAAAAGGAACACAACTACCTTGCAGTTTAAGTTAAGCTGTAGCTATCCCTGTGGTTTAAGACAGAAAGGGTTAACAAACTTTCCACTTATATCAGCTCTCAACCCAGGGCTGAAGAGTTTGAAAGAACTAAAGCCCAGGACTGGCCAATATTCCCTCCAAACCTACAAGGTCCAAGTAGAATCAGAAAAAGGCTGGGACAAAAAGTAACTATAAGCAAAAAATTATCTAAGTAAAGTCCTGAATAGGACTGATAAAATGAAAGTTATCAAAATAGACAGGAAAAGTGATCAAAACAGTGGGAAAGTGAGGGGGGGAAAAAAATTGTACTACTTTCGAAAGATCTAATAAAAATGATGCAGATGTCATTTACAAATTTTAAAACATTAGGCTTCTAGTTTATTAAACTGCTGCTAAAGCACCTACTAACTCACTGATGAGTCTTATTTTTAATTTTGTGACTGTTCCTTAATTCCTTAGTGTTAAGATTCACAATAATACCTCTACAAAAATTTAGAGGCAGCTCATTTTTGACAGGAGCGTATGTTCAAAATTTTTTGGCCTTTTTTCTCCCATCAGTTGCAAAACCGAAGCAGTGAGCTTGTGCCTCTATAAGCCTTTAGCCAAAAATATTAAAAAAAAAAAAATGGAAGGAAAAAAATGGTTACATTTAAAAACTTTCCGTCAACATTCCGCTCCGAAACAAGTTTTATGTTACATCTCTGCTCAGAAGTTCATTATTTTCATTTAGCAGAGCCCTTGAAATATTGGCATTGCTAAAATGTTGTGTTCTTTAATTTCTACTTATTACTCTTTTTTTGCCCACTTCAAAACTCTCTCTTACAGAGGACAATAAATACAGAGTGTTTTTGCAGGCAAGGCAATTGCAGACCAACAAACTTCAGAAGTTTGGTACACAGAAGGAAACCACAGAGAAATACGCAATGATCTGTTTCAAAGAGTATTTTAGTAGGCTCATGTTTACATATTAGGGTAAAAGGAACCCTCCATAAAGGTCTTAGATTTAATTGTGAGTCTAGTGAGCATTTGTCTGCCTGTAGCCATTCAGGATTGGCTTGCATTGCGCTTCTTTCCTATACTTTTAGCAGTCATATTAATCAATATCTTGTGCTCTTCCCCGTGGAGGCAGAGAATCAGCAAACAGCTAGTCAGGGCAGCTCAGGTCTGCTCTTACACAAATAAGGAAGAAAGGAGAGAGTCTTGCCTATCCTTTCCAGGAAGCCTCAAAGGTCAAAAAGTGCAAGTGGAAAAAAGCTATTTCTGAACAACTAATAATAATGCAGTATTATTATGGAAAACTGTGATCACCACAGGTCTGGACTGGGCCTGTTTCTACTGACATTCAGTCCAGGCTTGTGTGGCTGAGAAAGACATTACAGAAAGAATAAAATTTCTATTTTGTTCACAGCAACTGATGCAAAGCTTTAACTTCATCATTTCTCAGGTTCTACGATGTTACAGTTCAAATGCTTAGAGTATCTCCAATTACATTACCAGCTTACTAACGTTAAGAAGTAAAAAATGTTTTGTATCCTTACCGCCTGTTAAAATCAACCTGGATGGAGTGATCTATCACTAGATCAGCAGGACAGATAGGATTGATTTTTTCAGGGTCCCCACCAAGTTTCTTCACAGCATCACGCATTGCAGCAAAGTCAACAACAGCAGGTACCCCTCTGTAATAGAAGATAATTAGGCAATGTGAAAGGAGAAAAAAAAAGGCAAAACAAATTCAGCCAAACTCCTGAGACTCAGAACAGACGCCTGAAGCCACACAGGAAGCAAACTGTGGTCTCATCCTAAGTCTTGGGATCATTATTCTACTTCAGAGTCAGCACTCTAAGGCAGATGAATTCAGAACTACAGGACAGGCTGAACTGTATCTACAGTCTGAGTGCTGTAACAATGAAAAAACAAAACCAAAATTCATCAAAGTTCATCAAGGAGATTAACATGCTTGGCTGGGACTCTAGAAAAAATAGTTCAATTCAGCATTCCTTTGGGACCTTGAATTTGTTTCTCTTCTTTTGCTCGGTTCTGCTCTCCTTCCCAGTATGCTTTAAAGAAAAACAGAAACAGAAGAAAAGTTTGGGGCAGGCGGAGCAATAAAACAACAATGTCTTTTCCATTCTCTGCCATGTTTTTTCAGCTGATTTCAGGGCAAAGACCATCCATTCCAAGGTTTGTAAAATGCAGGAGAATCTTCTTCCTGATTTGAAAAGTGCCTTCCACGCCTCTGCTAGTTCTACTGGCAGAGCAGGGTATTCAAGACCTCTTAAAGATCAAAGGGCACGACTACAGAACACCTCTATTTTCAGAAGTGGATTTCATTTGGGAAACCCTCTTGCACATCAACGAATCCCACTGTGCTACTTGCTGAGACAAAAACTGTCGTCTGTGATGTGTCTGTAATAATTTAATATCACTCAGTATCTCACAAAGAACAAGCTTTTGCAAGAGTAGCCCCAGGGAGCAAGAATTTGTTCTGGACTCCTGATTATGATATTATAATTTTAAAATATAGCAGAAGAACTGCAGGAAGAATCATGGCTGGGGTGTCAGGAACCTCTGGGGGTCCTCTGGTCCAACCATCCTTCTCAGGCAGGGCCATCTACAGCACACTGCCCAGGCTTATGCATATCTCCAAGGACAGAACCTCTGCAATGTCTCCTGGAGACCTCCTGTTTTTCAACCCATTGCTTTCTGTTTGTCTGCCACTGGCACCACTGGAAGGAGCCTCACTCCATTCTCTTCGCACCCTCCATGCAGATACTTACATAAACTGGTAAGAACTGTCACTCCCCACCCCAAGCCTTCTTTTCTCCAAGCAAAAAAGGCTCCACATCATCTAGCATTCAACACTATTAGCCGTTGATGTTTGATAGCTTAAAGCAGATTGTTGGCTTTTTTCCCCCAGAATATGCATACATCATGGAAAGAAGCCGATGCTGCATTAAGGATGGATTTGAGGGAGGGCAGAGGTGGAAGAAGGTGAGAGGAAGATCCATTTACCAATTTACAAACCTCATGCAACTGAAAAGAAACAGAGACAATACTCATCTATATACTCAGAAAAACAGAGCATAATTGCAGAACAGTGAAATCTAGTAAATTCAATAATCCTAATGCATGATCTATGAATGTAATTGTTACGTGGCTGCTGTAAGGCTACCAAAAGCTCCATTTTCTAAAAGCTCCCACTCAGGAACATGTTCTTAAATACAGCTGCTCGGCAGATTTAAAACAATTTTTTTATAATTCAGCTGGAAAGAAAGGAATAAGATAAGCAGTAACAAAGGGAACAAAGCTTGCTTGAAAACTGGTTGCCTCCATACTCTTTTTTTTTTTTTTAAGGTTTGCAACAGCCAACAGCCAAAAATGAGTATCTAGTAAACCAGCTTTTTTTGTTGTTTTTTTTTTTTTAATCAAAGCTCAACATCTTCAAAAGTTGAGCTGTATTGGGCCCCCATCCAGTGGCCATCCTTTGGGGAAATACAAACCAGCAGGTACAACAGGCAAGACACATTACAGTCCTGAAGAACAAAATAAAGTGACAGCTTAGCAGCACAGGGCTTGCCACAGAAGAACTGAAATCTCAGCTTCTGTACAAAGGTACAGGACAAAGGTTCAAAGTAATGTGGACTTTCATGTCAAAAGCCTTATTAAAAACAGTTAGAAGTTACTGTTTCACCTGAAAATTTACTTTTCACATCTATCAGGGACACACTAACATATGGGTATTACCACCACTGCAATAACAGGGCCTAGTTTCAGAGTCCATCAGGTAGGAATCTCAACTGACATTTTTGAGGAAAAGCAGACATTCATTTTTTCAAAAGTCTTAAAAAATATACACTTGGAATAATAGTGATTTAGAACAGAAAGCAATGATGGGGCTTATAAATGAGGACTGAAAAGTGTAAAACATTAAAAGCTAGAGCCTCTCCAGAAATAAACTGAAAAAGAAAACCAGGAGAAAAAAAAAGAAACCAGCAAAATCTCTTATTCTAAGTTTCTTCATTTGCATGCAAACATATCCATCTTACTTTCTCTCCTTTTTTGGGGACCTTCATGAAGATATTTATTTCTGCATCTCAGAGGTACTTCATCTACACTTTCATTATAAGCATTTGCCTCCCAAGAGCTGTCTGCATAATAATATCCAGGAAAGGTGAACACAGTCTCTCCCAGCATTTCATTGCTATTATTTCTTTCAGCTCATCCTCTCCATCCCAAGCTAAGTACTCCTGCAGTTTCAAAAACCCCTCTTGCTACCTGTGGAGAGCATCAGACTCACGTGAAATCTTGCAGAATAACTCGTGCAGGCTTAAATGGCACTTCAACATTCTTATGTTGCACCACTTTCCAGTTGAGAATATTCTCAACATCTTGCTTCTTCACTAGGAACTCATCACAGTTTCGTATCGCTGCTTCTAAGAGGACTCGAATAGAAAATGGAAGGCGTCCTGCATGGGCAAGAGGTAACAAATAAAGAAGTGTATAAACGCAATAGAAAAATACAATTTTCTGCCTAGAATAATTGAAAATATAGTTTAGATGAACCATTTTCTTCTTCTCAAGAGAATGAAAGTGAACTGCAGTATTTGTGCATCTGCTAAACTTTTACTTCAAGACAGAAATATGTAGGCCACTCCAAAAGCAATGCCTCCTAATTATTTCCAGAGAAACTACAACAGATACAAAGAACACAATAACATCAATGCAGGAGAAAGTTGTCTTCTCTCTGGCCTGATTGTAGAAACTTGAGCCTTCAGCTTATTCAGCATTACAACGTGGACAGAGTTGATGGTATGACCAGATTCCAGGAAATCCAGAAGGATCACCCCTTTCCTATTCCAAGAGCCAGCACACATCACTTTACCTGGTGAGGGCTGCATCTTGAACTTTTTCTTCTTGGGGCCATTCACACACCACCCCCCAGTGGACTACCATTTTGACTATGGCTTATGAAGGTGACAACACATCTTGTCACCAGTAACAGTTACTTTCATCTTCATACTGGTTAAATAGCTCCTGACAGACTTGCTTACAGTGTTCTTTCCATTCCTGTCTGAGTAATCCTGGGACCTACCTGCCACAAACTTTGTGAGATTCCAACACTGCCACCATTATCTCCAATGTATTGGAGCAGATATTCAGCTCTGTACACAGCTCCCTAATTGCAATCCACTGCTTCACGTGGACGACCTGATCGAGATGCTCTTCATTTCACGGTGTGACAGCAGTGCAAGGCCATTCAGAACATGGCTTGTCTTTCACATCACTGCTGCAACTGCTGAAACACATCACTCACCACCTCACAGTGCTTATGTCCACCATTTTGTGTCCATAACCATTCAAAAAGCACCAATTAATGTCAATGGATGCAGTGTTTTCCACAGGGAGGAATTCAATGACACACCTTTGCTTCATCTGCACTTCCACACCAGACACCATTCTGTCAGAACGCCCCTCTGCTGCCATTTGTTGCATGACAACAAGATGTAAGGGAAAATTGGTGGGAAGATTCAACCTTTACTGCCACACCACCAGCATCTGGCCCTGATATCATGAGTCAATGAAGTAGAAAGCATTACTTTTGGCTTAATCCTTGTACATGTGAGATGTTACCAAAGATTAGAATAGCTTTGACAGCCCTACCATAAGTAATGGGTATGAAGAAAAGGTAAAAGCTTATCTGCAATAATGGATGTTTGAGATCCCCTCTTGAAATATTTCAATTCAAAAAAAAAACCCTGAGAAGTCTGTTGTAATGTTCTATCCAGGGTCCCAGAGACATAGAAGTCATCTAATCACTTAGAATCACTTGCACTTGTGGTTTTTTTGTTGGTTGGTAATTCACCACCACCGCCACAGTCAGTTGGTATGTTACTCCATCTCTCTGCTGGACTGTGAGAATTTCACCCTTTTTTTTTTTTCTTTACAGAACATGGAGCTTATTCCTCTTGGGATTCTGAAATAAGACAACTGCTGATAACATACATGCATTTGCCTGGCTCTTAAGACTCATCTTTGCTTTCCAGAGACCAGGTCCACAGTTAATTTACATGGTATCTGAGCTTGCAATGGATATACATTTAATATTCAAACAAAATGTTCCTTCTCTTCCAAGCTTGTTTCCTGAATTCTTCCTAATCACTTGTTTTCTCTTTGAAGGAAGAGAAACACTCCACACAGGCAGCTATAAGCTATAGATACTGGCTTTCTAGGTCAGTGGCATGGATTGTAAGGTTTTCAACAGTGACACACAGAAGTTGCCTAAGAACCTTCAGGAAGTGTCAGTGAGAAAAAGCATCTTCAGAAACAATTCTCACCTCTATTCATTGTTCCTTTTATATTTGAACAATTTTTCTGGATGATTTAGCTATATCAGAGTCAGGTCATTTCCAGCCTTTCACAGCTGTGGAGTGAAAACTTAAATCTGGCTAGCCCTCCTTATTCATTTTGGAAAAACACAACTGCAACATGCAGTTTGCATGCACAACATGATGAGAAAAATAACACTATCAACTTGTTGGTACTTCTGTAATTCTAAGTTTCCAGAAATAAATTCTGCTTTTTGGTTTTCAAGAAATATCTTCTGAATTCATACTTCTCTTTGTGACTGTACAGTCACAGATTCGTTATCACCCAACGCTGCAGTGCCTCTGGTACTGTTCACCAAAGCTAATTAAATGCTTTCCCTGTGTTGTCAACGTACCATATCTCACGTCTTCCAATTTGCTCAGATTAAAGAACTTCTTCAGAGGCTGTGTAGCATCTAGTGGCTCCACAATCTGTACAAAAGGGTTGCTCATGGTTATTAAAGACACCTTGAGTCCCTAAAATACAAAAGAAAAAGAATTAGCACTGTTTTCACAGTATCTGTCCCACGTGCAAAAGACACACTCCACAGCCCCACAAAATATCTGTTCCATATATATGCAGAGCCTATGCAAGACAAAAAGGCACAGCATAGCCTGTATTAGTAGTGCCCTTTCCCTGCAATCCTCTTGTAATATGTCCTCAGAAATAAAAGGTGTGCAAGAAGATAAGAGCATTGTAAAAATTTAAGAGGCATCACATGACTTACAAAACAAGTTCAATGTCTGCACTGACATTGCTTGCACTACGGTCTTCTTCAGGCTACTTCTGGACAGCCCTCTGAGCCCCTGTGATGCAGTAACTACAGCAGTGCAATCTCGTTCCTGAAGTGGCAGTAGTTGAAAGCTAAACAGATAAGTCATCTGCATTCAAAATTAAAAATCAGCATAATTCAACCAAACAGAACCACGATGATTTAGAAGGAGTTACACAGTAAGATTACCAACCCTATCTGAATATTTGAAAAACAAGGAGTCCTCTTGCCGTCAGCAAGATTTCATTCCCCACGAAAAGAAAATTAAGGCTGACTCTACTGTGAGATGGTTTTTGTGGCTATCCTAGCAGTTCAATGGGCAAAATATCCCACTAGGATATAGGACTTTTCACGCTCACTTACATGAGTTAAATGTAAACGTGTCCATGAATATTTCCAACATCAAGGCACAAAATGGCCTGAATTCACACTGGAAACACCTCTCCATCTTCAGAAAAGTTTAGCTGCATGTGAACTGCCTGCTGAAACAGTTCCTAGGACACTAGCACCTGAATTCTATCCAAAGCTCTTCTGGGAACGCTTTAGGCTGACATATGCCTGGGAACAAGCCAATGATTTGAGAAAAAGAAGACTGTTTCCCCCCTTTGCCTGGCAACGTGATTATCTTTCTATTAAGAAAAAAAAAAAAAAAAAAGAGAGAGAGATAAAACTCAGTTGCTGTTTTCACACATTACTGTTCCTGTCTTCTTTCAAGTAACATTATCTCCCTGTGTCTCAGCTTTTCAAACAAGCAACGACAAAAAAACAGTATGAAATGCACCACTTTGACAAGCCTCCAGGACTGGTGCAAATGGCTGCACAAAGACCAGTACTTGTTAGTAGTAATGTGTCACGTTAATGATCTGTCAGGCCAAAGGCTGAATTAGTTTATTTCACCCACCGGATACCATTGACTCTTCAAGAAATACAAATAGACGGAGAATTATGGAATCATTTGAGTTGAAAGGGACCTTTAAAGGTCATCTAGTCCATCTCCTCTGCAATGAGCCTACAGCTCCATCAGAGCTTGGTCCAGCCTGACCCTGAGCATCTTCAGGGATGGAGCAGTCACTAGGTCTCTGGGCAACCTGTTCAGCACTTCACCACTCTTACCATAACAAACTTTTTCCTTATGTCCAATGTAAATCTCCCCTCGTTTAGTTTGAAATCATTTCCCCTTGTCCTATCACAGCAGACCCTTCTAAAGAGTCTGTCCCCTTCTTTCTTGGGGAGGGGCCACTCAGTATCTATGGCTCCTCCACTCAGTCTCCCCCCAGATCCTTGTCTTCTCCAGGCTCTCAGCCTGTCCTTCCAAGAGGTGCTCCATCTCTTGTGTTGGATTCTTAAAGCACTCCAGCACAAATCACATCTCACAGATTTTCAAGTTAACAACAGTTAGGGATGAGATAGACGGAGAGGGAGGGAAAAATGAAGGTCTGGGAAATGAAGTATTGAGATAAGAAATATAAGAAAGGAAAATGCCCAGTATTCTGCCACACAGAACAAGGGAAACTTCAAAAGAACGTCGAAGGAAGTTAGAAAGGTAAGAAAATTAACAGACTGCAACCATCAAAACAACTGAAGTTAAAAAGAGGCACTGCTTACTTACTAAAGACTACAAATCTGAACGTGGAAATTCCCTCTTTCAGGGGGGGGAAAAAAAAAAAAAGCTTACTCCATAGCATTCACAGACAACTTACCTTGATTTCTTTGCAATATTTTTTTTTTTTTTGTCCTTGTATAAAGCCAAAGACCATTTACTTTTTGCACTGGGGCCTGTATTGCCCTAAAGTTCTGCTGCTACTGACATATCACCTCCTATATTCCCAACTACAAGTAATTTTCTGAGATTCCTTAGGCCAACTTTGTGTGGGGGACTCGTATCTGCAATCTCATCAAATTTTGGTCGTCCTCTTCTTTGGCAAGCATGACTCACACAGGTATTCTTCTTCTAAAGTAACCTCAATGCTTCTTGGACTGAGCACGATTGAAATGAACTTCTTTTCTCCGACTGCAAGCTATGATCTTAATGAGTTTTATTTTCTGCCTTCCAAGATGAGAATTTTATTTTATAGAATACTCATTTCTTGTGGAAAAGCCTGGCAGATAAAGCAGATCATTACTTCAATATGACCATATGACTTCACTGTACTCACCTGATATACTTTTATCTCAGTACAAATTGCACCAGGAACAATTTCTCATTTAAGCCAATGTCTTGGCAACCCACAGAGGCAATTCAATCACACGTTATTGACTTGTTACCATTTCTTTGCTCTCATCAGTTAGCTAAACAAAGGTGCCAAACTGTGAGGTCACCAAGGCTCACATGCATGTTCTCTTATCCTGCCTGGTCAAAGTGACACAAACAAACCTTCCAATCTCGTAAGCTCCATGGAGCCCCAAGCAAGAATTAAAGTAGAGAGAATAAATAGCAAATTCTTAACATCATTGCTGCAAATTTGCAGCACAAATCCATGAACAGTCTACTGTTTTTTCCAAATAAATTATAAACAAAACGGCCAAAGCACTGCACTCGAGTTGCTGACCTGCCTAAAAATTGTGAGGAAGCAATACTCTGCAGGTTAAATCCACTACAAAAAAAATAAAAAATAAAAAAAATCATACAATCACAAAATGAATCCTAGAATGGCTTGACTTGGAAGGGACCTTAAAGATCATGTAATTCCAACACTCTCCTGTGGACAGGGCTGCCACCCACTGGATCAAGCTGCCCAGGGCCCTTCCAGCCTGGTTTTGAACACCTTCAGGGATGGGGCACCACAGCTTCACTGGGTATCTAATCTAAACCTCCTTTTTCAGTTTCCGGTTTCCTCTTGTCCTATCACTATCAGAACCTGTAAAAGAATCAGTCTCTTTCCTGCCTACAAGCTCACTTTAACACTGGAAGGCCACAGCAAGGTCTCCCCAGAGCCTTCTCCAGGAAGAAAATGCCCAGTTCCCTCAACCTTTCTTCATAGGTTATGTCATAAGCAACTTGCTGTACTCGATTGCATTACCTAGATCTCTGATGAAGACATTGAAAACCATTGGGACCAAGACAGAATGCTGGGGGACACACCACTCATCCACCAACATCCACCTGGATGTAGAGCCATTGACCACAGTCCTCTGCTTGCAACTATCCAGCCAATTCCTGCTCCATCAAATAGCTCACCTATGAAATCCATATCCCTCCAATTTAGGGATAAGAACGTGGTGTGGGCCCATACTGAAGGCTTTGCTCAAACCCAAGGAGATGACATCCTTTGTCCACTCATTCCATCGCAGAAGGCCACCAGACTGTCTGAAGTAATCACCGCGGTGGGTACAGATTAACTTGAGATTGCAACACAGCGTATTTATTCACTTCTTGCCTGCACCAAAATGTAAATATGCAATGAGGTTAGCCAGTGCCTGCCTGCCAAACACTGGCTCAGTATGCAGGGGTCACAATGCACGGTCACAGCAACAGCTGAACATACAGACTGAAGAAAGCGCTGGATCTGCAGCCTGATGGCCTCCAAACTGTTTGCACAGAGGTCACGTCTGAAATGGGGCTCTGTATGCACACCCTCAGGAAGGCAGAAGTGCAAATGAAGAGCTTTCTCATGGTAACAACCACAAACCACCCACAGAAGCCTCCTGGCTCTGGAGGACAGCATTAACTGCTGCCTACACTTAGGTCTCTGACTAGCCAGACCCTGGACACCCATTCCCCTGCCTCTGTACAATTCTGGACACTTTCCTATGATTTCAGTGGCTTCATGCAACTGATTTATCTTAGAAAATGGTTCAAAAGGGAAGCAACGTAAGTTTCCCTTCAGACTGCTTTGCAAAGCCAAAGAAAATTATTTTAAACTCAGTTTAGCATCTTTAAGGCTACATAAATGTACAGTGGATCAGAAAGCTAAGAAAACAGATGATTTTACAGAACCAGAATTCAGAGCACAAGCACGTTAAGACTGAGGGGGGGCAGATTTTCCATAAAAGTTATAGCAAAAATAATTTCAGGCAAACACAAAGAGAAAACTAGCAAGAGAAGCTTTTGGGTAGAGAAAAAAGACAAAAGTTAACAGAAAGTATCATAATAGAGAAGACCACCACAAACCCAATGACTTGCATAGAAACTGCTAGGTCTTCGAAAAGCTTCCTTCAGTCTCACAGCATCCATGCCTTTGTGACTACATACTTGAAGCTGAATCTGGAATAAGGATGTTTAGCTTTTAAGCATCACCTACACAAATCTGCCATTTTGCAGTATGGTAAATTTCACTTTCTTCTATCATAATCTACTGAAGTAGCAACATTCCTTCCTTTGTGCAGTCCCTTTCAAATATCATCTGCCAGGACACAAATCCTCATTACTTTAGCCTTTTCAAAGGTTGTATGATTTGTATAAGGTGAACAAGATGAACTACAATTTTACTTTGCTCTTTCCTGTGCCAACTAACACAGGCTGGCAAACACTGGTATTGTTTATATTAATGCTGAACATCTTTAAATCTAAACTCCTTCATTATTAATAGTTACCCATTCAGAGTGCTATGCCAATGCAGTTGCTCAGCACTGTGTCACTCACCTTCGCATCCCATTGGAGTATATTTTGAATTTTCACACAGACTGCACATCAGCTCCTCATAAAGGTGTTTTCAGGCTTTCTTGCATCCCAGCTCCAGAACTCTCTCCCCCGCAGAAGCAAAAGTGCAGAAAGATTCTAAGCACAGGCATGGAAACCATGAATACCAAGAGGGGAAGATTTATTTGGACTAGGCCATAACTTTCCAAATATAAAACAAGGAAGCTGTTTTTCATGCACGTAACACTTGCCCTTCCAAGCAGAGAATCAACTCTTAGCTAAAACAGCTGTTCCTTAAACTACCACTGGAAATGATATAGGAGGGTTCATAGCTCTCCAGCAACAAAACTTTGTACTGTGATACTCTAACAAAGCACTCAGACTAGCAAAATATGCGTACATCATCCTCACTCTACCTGTATTGAGTCAATCAGTAAACTCAGTATTCACCACGATAGATCAGACATGTCCTTGCAACAACAGACTAGCAGGAGAACGTGTTGTGATGTACATGCAGATCTCTGTGGTAGACCACACCACTGGATGACCATCTCAGCAGTACACTGTCCTGGTTTCAGCAGGACTAGAGTTACTTTTCTTCACAGTGATTGGTATGATGCTGTGTTTGGATTTAGGAGAAAAACAACATCGATACCATATTAGTGTTTTAGTTGTTGCTGGATGGTGCTTGCACTGAATGGAAGCCTTTTCTGCTTCTCATGCTGCCTTGCCAGTGAGGAGCTAGGGCTGCATAAGGAGCTGGGAGGGGGACAGAATCAACCCAGCTGACCCAAAGGCATGTTCCACACCATACGTATTCATGATGAACCATAAAAAAAATGCAGGGAATTGGCTGAACAGGCAGCCATTTTGCAGGACTGAGGAGGCACTGGTCAGTAGGTGGTGAAAACTTGCATTGCGCATCACTTCTTCTATGTGTATATAGATGATATTATTATTATTACTTTCCCTTCCTTTTCTGTCTTATCAAATTGCCTTTATCTCAGCCAAAGAGTTATGCCTTTTTTGCCCCCCCCAATTTTCTCTTCTGTCCCAGTGCAAGGAAGTGAGAGAACAGCTTGCTGGTGCTCAGCTGCCTGCTGGGGTTAAGCCACAACAAATCACTTCTCTTTCATTTCATCTTTGGTATCTCAGTTATTGCACAACGTGGCCAATAATTTCGGCCAACAGGCCAATATGACTGCCAAACAACTCTCCATCAAATTCAAAAAGTCACGGATGTCAGGTGAAGTTCTCAGTGACTAGAAAAAGGAAAAAGTCCCTTGCAATTTTAAGAGAGGAAGGCCCAGGAAACTACAGGCTGGTAAGCCTCACCATCGTGCTTGAGAAAATCATGGAAAACATCTTCCTGGAAGCTACAGTAAGGCAACACATGGATATGATCAGGGGCAATGATGGTAACAGCATCAGTGGACAACGGAAGAGCAACTGATGTCATCTATCTAGACTTGTGCAAAACCTTCAATACAATCCCACACCACATTCTTACCTCTAATTTAGAAATATATGGATTTGGATAGTTATTCAGTGGGTAAATAATTGGTTGGATACTCGCTGCCAGAGGGTTGTGGTCGATGGCTCTATGTCCAAGCAGATACAGGTGACAAGCAGTGTCCCATTCGGGACTTTTCAACATCTTAATCAATGATATAGACAGTGGGATCAAGTGTACTCTCAGCAAGTTTTCTGATGACATCAAGATGAGCGATGCATTCGACACGACAGATGGAAGGCATGCCATCCAAAGGGATCTAGACAAGCTTGGAAAGTGGATCCACAGGAACTTACTGAGATCCAACAAGGCAACGTGCAAGGTGTTGCACTTGGGTCTGGGCAATTCTAAGTATGCATAGAGATCAGAAGAAGAACTCACAGAAAGTAGCCCTGGGAAAAATGACCTGGGGGTTCTGATGGATGAAATTTATGGTTGGACTGGATGAGCTTGTAGGTCTTTTCCAACCTTGGTGTTTCTGTGATTCTATGAAAAGCTTTAAAAGAGCCAACAGGTCACGCTTGTAGCCCAAAAGGCCCACTGTATCGTGGGCTGCATCAAAACAAGAGTGTCCAATAGAGAAGGGAGGTGATTGTCTCCCTCTGCCCTTATGAGGCCTTACCTGGAGTAATGCATCCAAACCTAGGAACCGAAGCACAAGAAAGACATGGATCTCTTGGAATAGGTCCAGAGGAGGGCCACAAACATAACAGGGAGGATAGAGCACCTGTCACCTAAGAAAGGTTGAGGGAGCTGGGTTTGTTCTGACAAGACCTTGCTGTGGCCTTCCAGTACATCTTATAACCTGGAGGGAGAAAAACTTTTTACACGGTCTGACGGTGACAGGAAAAGGTAGAACAGTTTCGAACTGAAGGAGGAGAGATTTTGATTAGATATTTGGGGGAAATTCTTCATCCAGAGGGTGGTGAGGCACTGGAACGGGTTGATCAGAGAAGCTGTAGATGCCCCAAACCTGGAGGTGTTCAAAGCCAGGCTGGATGGCACCCTGGGAAGCCTGATCTGGTGGCTGGCAACCCTGCTGAAGGGAGGGCGTTGGAACTACATGATCTAAGCTCATTTCAGAGCTATGCTGTTTCAGGATTCTAAGATTTTAAACATCAACTTGTAAAACTAAACACCTAATGGTATGACTGACTAAAGTAGATGTCAATTAGTAAAGTTATTTTCCCTGGGCAGTTTGTAAATTGACTGTTAGCACTGGGAGGAATGAGCTGCATAGAATCACCAACTGGGCAGTTTAAAGTGCGCACCTTACAGGACACCAGAGTGGTTAAACCCACCAAATGCAATGGTGGAAGTCTTAGACCTGCAAGGATTATGGGAAGCCATGAAGAAATTTCCAGCTGAAAACTGGGGAAAGGAGAGGTTAGCTGGCAGGACTGCTCTGGGGAAAAGGCAGAAGACATACGGATCACTCACAGCTGCAGCAGCACATACCACCCATGCCCAACCTGATCACATCTATACCATCTCTACCAACAGCTGCGATAACTGCTCCCTCTCCAGCCAGTACAAGTTATTTACCTTAGTTTTGCCTACTCAACTGGTTGACATTTTGTGTGCCTATGTGGTTGTAAAAATCTGAGAGGAGCTGCTACAGAGCAGCAGATTACCAAGTTGTAAATCCATCAAGACAATACTGAGCATGCCACTTCTGACATTAGTTAAGAATTACGTATCGCTGAAGAGCACTTCTTAAACCTAGGTTTACTGCTCTCCTTCCTAATAGAAAGTGAGTGTCTGCAATTTACACAGCTCTACTTATGGTTTCACATTCTGCTCGCTAAGGGCCCTCATTGAAGGCGTTGACAACTCAACTTTCAGTTTACCTGTTACAGATTTCTTACCCATGAATCAAGATCTGGAAAGTGGAAGAAAACAGAAGGCATTCTTGCCCGTGTTAAAACTGGATGAACTTCAAGGTCCCTTAATCCCACACCACCTTGTGGTTCTGTGATTCCTTAGCAGGTCAAACAAGCAAGAAACTTCAGTCATGTTGGAATTGCAACACATTCTGTATGTACCTATCCTGCTTGAAAGAACGTTTTAAGCATGTTGGCAGAAGTCTCCATGCTTGATATGGAAGGACAGCCTCTTCAGTGTGAGTCAGGGATCTGCAATAGTAACACTATGGTAAGTAAATCCATTCACAATTTAAATGGGGTGGGTGGGGAGGGAGGTGGAACACAGATAGTTGTGTGGTACAAAAGAATTAGTTGAAAAAACCAAGTTGCTTAAGAAAAATGTTTTTGTTATCCTCGCATCTATTAAAAAAAAAAAAAAGAAATGGCCCAGCATTTGGATAAAGTTCAACACCATCACTAGAACAAGCAGAGTCTTGTTCTGTACTGTATCTAGCTATAATTACATTTGTATGCACACAGAACAGATGAGTACAACTACAGCTGCAATAAACACACAGGTTTCTTGTTCTGATTAAAAAAGCACTCACTGTTTAATACTCACTCTACCTGTGATGGATAAGGCCACTGTATAAGAGCCATGCAGTGCTGCCCTGATGTAAACTACCAGCAAGACTTGAGTACTATTAGAGCCTTCAGAAAGAATATGTTTCTCCACTGCACAGTGAAGCCCGGAGCAACACACATCCTTAAAGAAAAGCCCACTAACTTTCTGACAGCTGAGAAACTATTCTGCTGGTATAAACCATGGCATTATTGTGCACTGGAAGAAAACACAGCAATCTGTAATGGAGTTTATTTAAAACACTCTCTGCACAACATTTCAGGGAGCCCATTTCAACTTAAAGGCTCAAAAGGAACTTTGTCCTGAAACACAAGCGAGACCCTGAACTGCTGACTTTATTGCTTCCTCTTGATATCTAAAACTTTGACTGCAACACTAAAGTGCATACATTTTCAAAGCCACAACGTGCAACACTTCAAGCACAGTGGGAAGTGTGTGTTCCTATAAATGATATACTTCACTGGCTATCATAAACATTCTGAGGATTTCACTTTGTTAGCAGTGCTGTAGTACACGCACAGGAACTGAAGATTTTGTTCAGAGATCGTGTTTGTGAAATCAAGCCTTCGTCTTTTTACAGAAACTCCAGCTCCAAGCAGGCTGGAAGTTTAGATATATCCAGTTTCAAAATATTAAAGACCCTCAAGTCATCCCTCTGGAAGGCAACCTCCTCCTCCCTCACTTGACAAAGCACACTTTTTGCTTGAGGGATCATTGAAACACTTCCCGTGTGCACATCTCACCAGCTTTTGATGATCCAGGCAAGTACACATTATCTAGTATCTTCAGACAGCCTCCAGAACACAATCTAACCATGTAGTTAACAAAACCCAGATCCTAATTAAGCAGGCAAGAGTGTTAAGGGAATGCTGTGTCAGCAGACTCACCAGTGAGTGCCCTAGTTAAAACTAGACTCTTTTTTTTTTCCTGTAGAAAAACAAGCAACATTACACTTAAGAATAAAGGAAAGCTTATTTGAGGTTACAGTACACTGAAAATTGAATCTTTCAATATTTTTTTTTTTTCTCCCCTTAAGGAGCAACTTTAACCTTTTTCCTACTTCTGTACAAACCTGCTGCTCACTTCTCCTATCTTGGCAGTCATAGACTATTTATTCATCACTAAAAAAGCAGCATGGACTAGTTTTAACAAAGAATTAGCTTTCAGTGTCAGTACAAAAAAATATACATATATCCAGGGGCACATGCAGAAGCGTGTTCCCAACAGTAAGTTAACATGGAAGCACTGCAAGAGAGCTGGAAATAAGCTCAGTAAGCACCTGGAAAAGTTTAGCCTGAAATTTAGTTTCGGAATGGGGGATTAAAACAGACATTTTGTTATGGGGGATTAAAAAAACATTTTGTTACTGGTATTGTTTCAAAAGCCTCATGTGAAGGTTGGAAGGATGGCAGCAGAAGAGCATGAGGAAGGAAAACAAACTGGAGGTACTGTCAATTAGCCCTCTCCTCATTACAGAGCCACCACTTGAGTTCTGTGAATTGCTTTTGCACCCATTGGAGTCCTTCTGTGTGAACTGCCACTGTTTCAGAACAATCACAAATGTGTAGGTGGAAGGATGAAGAACCGATGAAAGAATTATTAATGTTGTGAAACAAATCTGGCACCATCAGGAAGAAGCCCTGATTTTTCAGATCATGGCAAATTGCACTCTGGAAATACAGCAAGAGATTTCTCATTAATACATCTCCAGCTTAGAACTGTTTGACTGTTCATGCAGACAAATCCGACTTTCAATCCCTTTGGTTTCAGTCTGCAAGCAGCAGAACAACCAACTATCTGATAGCACTTCATCAATTTCAAGCAGCCATTACAAGAGCATACTAGCCACAGTCCCACTGGAACCAAATGAAGTTTCAACAAAACATTTCTAATCAGCTTTTTCAGAACAGTTTTCCACAAAAAGACCAGGAAAAAAGAAGAAGAAGAAAAAAAAAAGTAGTGAGTATTTTGCAAGTTTCTGGAATCCTTGCCCTAAAATTAATCCATGCCCCGATGCCTATGACATCCCAAATATCTGGAGGAAATGTTCCACTCCTGCAGAGTGGCAACAGTGAAGGCAATAACCCTGAAAAATCCTTATCTTCCATTCACACAAACAGGGGAAACTGGAGAGAAAGACTCATCTTTACCTTCTCACTGTTTCTACGAGGGAAAGAGATCACTCCTCAATTCTAAGCCTTTCAGGAATTTGACACAGATCATAACTGCAGGTAGGGAGAAAATTTCCAGTAAAAATTACACAGTAGAAGCCCACAGTGAGAATACGTGTTAAAGAACACTAGCAAAATAGATTTCCCACTCTATTTACTACTTAAATATCAATAATGTTTCTTCTATGGTTTTCTGCAATTATTGCGTAAGCTCTTCCTCATTACCAGAAACGCTTTATTAGAAATATCAAAGCGGGAGCGCATCATTCACCGGCTGACACTCAACTCAAAGGAATCAGAGAGGAGGCAAGGGTCCAATTAAAACACCGTACGGCTAGAAATGAAGTCTGAAAGACCTAAAGGCTTTGGTTCAGCACCCGCCCGCAGCATATTCTCTGCTGTAGGAAAGCATCCGAACTGCTTCTCTGAGTTTGGAGCTTTTCAAACTCCTGAAAAGCTCTGTATGGGAATCTTCTCTGTCCTACAAAGCCCAGGATCGGTAAAATACTGACACTTCGTCAAGTCAATTCCTCACGCACATCAAAAACCCAGAGGGCGTAAGAGTCCGCCGCATTTCCTACTTCACGGGCATTAAATCCCCCTCTGCCCTTTGAAGAACCAACAATCCCCAGAAGTTCATTAGGACATTCTGATGAAGCACAATTGCTTTCAAGCCAATCGTTACAAAACAAACATCCCAATGTTAATGTTTGTCCCTAGGGTGGTCTTCCTCCGCTTTGGTATCACGGGTTGGTAACGAGCCAGCCTGAACAATGGCAGCAGCACCGCGTGCTCGCAGATATTAACTCGGCTCCGTGCGCTCGGTGACAGAACCCTCCTCTTCTTCAACTCCGCATCTCTGCTCTTTCCCCCTCTCACAGGAGCAGCGCAGCGGACAGACGGAACCCAAACGGCCGGAGCGGACCCTCCCGCAGCCCCGTTCCCGCCGCCGAGCGCTGGCAGCTCCGCCCGCAGACAACGAACGCAGCGCGCCGCCTCAGCGCAGCCTTCCCCCCGCCGCCTCCCCCGTTAAGCGGCCGCGCCGCAGCGGCGCGCTGCCCTCAGCGCGGCCTGGGCCGCAGGATGGCCGCTCCGCGCCCGCTGGCCGCCAGGGCGGGTCCGCGCCGCCACAGCCCCGCAGGCGGCAGGGCCCGGCGCCGCACGGAGGAAGGGCGGGCGGCTCAGGGCGGGCGGCCTCCTCCCCCCCGGACCGCGTCCCCCGCTAAGCGGGAGGGCGAGTACAGCGGCCCCGCCGAGCGCCGCACTCACCGTGGAGCTCGGAGGAACGCAGCGCCGCCGCTTCCCCGCTACCGCCGCCGCCGGCCTCGGGAGGGATGGGGCGGAGGCAGGCCGGCTCCGCCCGCAACCTCAAAGGCTTCCCGCCCACCCCCCGCCTTCACCGGGGCGGCCGTTCGTTGAGGCGGGTGTGGTTTTCCGCTGCCGCTCGGCGTTTTTTAACCCGCTGCCCCTCGGCGCCTTGCTCTCCGGGTTGCTGTCTGCCCTCGGACGGGGGGAAGAGCTCGCTGTCCCGGCTGTCGGTACTGACAGCGTCCGGCAAGCTGACCGCGATGGCAGGCCTGGAGGAGGTGCGGGAGTGCAGCGTCCTTCAGCTGAACGATGTGTGTCAGCTGCACGCCTGTGATACGACGGGGTGCATTTGGGGCTTGAGGGAAGCGTATGAGAATGCATCTAATTATAACAAAGGCGTTAGATAAAGAGGGAAATAAAGGTCTGCCGGGGTTGCGGTGTTGTGTCCTTTCAGCAGGGTGGCTGACCTAGATTTGCAAATCCACTTGGTGGGGGTTAAGGTGAAATAACACTCTGGGGCCACAGATGCACATAGAATCACAGAACTGCTTGGGTCTGAAGGGTCCTGAAAGCCCACCCAGTTCCAACCCCATGCCGTGGGTAGGGCTGCCCCTCACCTGCTTGGTTGGCGTAGGGCATCTCTGGCCATGAGTATCTCCAGGGATGGGGCAACGCAGCTGTGCCAGGGCCTCACCACCCTGAGCTCTGTCATGATTTCCTAATAGTATCTTGTCTAAATCTTCATTTCGCACACACCCTTACTTACTGGCCTTCTGGAACCTCCTCTCACTTCAGTTCCAGAATTGGTTGAGTGACATTAGCCTCCTCTGGGTGTTTCTCAGGCATCATTGTGGATCCTTGTCTTGCTTCAGTTCCTGCAGCAGCTGAGACACCATCTGAATCTAAGGAAGAGCAGGCTATTCCCCATGGTTTAACTGTATCTGTTCAGTCACACGGGACTTGTGCCTTACATGGATAAAAAGAGCTTAGATGGACTCATCCCTTACATGTGTGAAAAGAGCCTGGATATCTTACCTGTCTCTGGAGAGCATCTCGGAGAGTAGTGACAAGGAGACTTGTTGCTTAAACACCAGAAGAAGCAGATGGCCAGCAGTGTTTTTTGTTGTTGTTCTATTTTTCCCTGAAAAAACTTTGTGAAGGACAAAGAGGACTACTTGCTGACATCGCAGGAGAGGAGCAGATCTAAGGTGCATGATGTGACACAAGGAGTAAAACCAGAAGCACTGTTCTCTGCTGGAAAGGGCTGCTGGCACTTAGTGCAAGGCTAGAGATGGCTCTTCTGATGGTTTCTGGGGTAGTTTCCTGCGTACTGACCTGCACTGGCAGATCCTCCTGCCTACAGAATGTCAGGTTAGAACATGTAGATCAGGGAAAATAAATATTAGGATCTCAGGATCTAGCAAAGAAGATACACTGATTCTTGTTTTTAGCTAAATACTATAGTCCTGGCTCTGGCACACTTGATATTGATTTCAGTGGTGCACTTATGTTTCTTAGGGTCTCTCTCTCTCCTTAAGCCTGCTGTTGTATTGATACCTCTAAGGTGTTCCGTCATCTACAAAATATAGTACTTTTGAGTTATCTCTCAAAATCTTTCACAGGCTGACTTGGCTTGTGTTTGGCATAAACATCTCATGGAATAATGTGTATGCTCTCACTTCTGTTTCATAATGGAAAGACTTTTGAGAACATTTGATTGGCTTGGACATGGAGATGGACATTTATTCATAATCTCCTTTTCCAACCTTTTGCTGGAGAGATAGAATAAACTGAGTTTTTCAAAGTGAAGTCAGAGTTGTAAGCTGACAGTAGAAGGAGAAAGCCAATGTTTTACTCAGGACACTACAAAATAGTGATGATTTTGGTAGTGGGAGAAGCTGGAGAACTTTTGAAGCCTTATAGTGCCTTCCTTAGGATTTTGGATGATGCATTAATTGTTAGCATTCTTGATTTTTGTACATATTTAATTATATTAATGATATAATTTCAGTACATTCCTTTTGTTGTGATAAACTCTGGAAATAAACCTTTGGCCACTTCCTTTCAAAGAAAAGAACTGTGATTTTTGTTGTTGTTTCCAACAAAACATAGTTATAAGACCTATGCTCGACACCAAGTTTTGAGTGGTTGATGAAATCCTCCATACCTAGAATGCCAGAGCAATTGCTGCAAAATCTATTTGGCCTTTGATCTCTTGGGTGGGAAACAAAGTGTAGTAAAATAGCAGGTCAGCAACAAAAATGAGTAATCTGTTTGTCAGCTCTAACTTCCCACAGTCAATATCTGCAAGGTTTGTAATTTCTGTTCCATGTGGAGGAGGACCCAAGACCTGCTGAGGGAGGGAAGCCTTCTTAGTGCAGGCAGAAGCAGCACTTCTGCAACGTTGCTGGTTGTGTGCAAGGACACAGAGGCTGTGATGGGATTGAAAGATAGGCTGTTCCTTCAAGGGTTTATAGTAATGCTCTCTGGAGGTCATTGTAGGTTGGCTTTTGCAGTAAAGAGTGTTTGAGACTGTTATTCCTCCTAGCAGAGTTGGGTTGGTGGTAATGTGGTTCAGGCAGTTTAATGACTGTGGTTTTGTCTCTCTCCAAAAATTGCTAGGAAGTGAGTAGGTTAACTCCATCGTTTGTATGGAAGATATTCGCTGGAATCGATTCTTGGTTTTATGAGCAGACTGCAAGGACCTCCAGCAGTTTTCTTGGGCAATTGTGTCTTGTACTGAATCTGGGTTAAAGTTAAAAAAAAAGTGGAAAAAAAGCAACTTGGCTTCCTTCAGTTCTTGAACCCAAGCTGGACACAAACAGGAGTGTCACGCTTTTCATACTGTAATCCTGGGAGTTCCAGTGCTCGTGACTTCCTGTTTTTCAGAGTTTTTCGTGAAATAATTTCCTAACATATGAGGAACTGTGTGTCAGTACTTTGTCCTTCTCTCATTACTGGGCAATTTACAAGAGGCTGTTCTAACTTCAAGTTGCTTCTAGAAGAGCGTTCTCTGAAGGTATTCACCAAGTGGTGTACTAAGAATCCAGGGAGTGTTATCATATCTGTTCAATTTCAAGCTGATTTGGTGGACTGGTGGACAAAAACCTATGAGCTAGCAGCGTGCATTGCAGCCTAGGAAGCCAGTACACTGTGCTACATTGAAGGATGAGGGGTTGGTTGGGCAAGGTAGGAAATTCTTCCCCTATACTCCATCCTCATGAGACCCAACAGATAGTCTGGTACTGTGTTCAGCTCTGGGGCCTCCATCGTAAGACAGTCATGGACCTATTAGGGCAGAGTCCAGAGGAGGAACAAAAGGATGATCAGAGGGCTGAAGCACCACTCCTGTAGGTGTAGGCTGAAAGAGTTGTGGCTGTGCAGCCTAGAGAAGAGAAGGCTCTGGATAGACATCATTGATGCCTTCCAGTATCTAAATGGGCCTAGAGGAAAGATGGGGACTCATTATCAGGGAATGCAGCAAAAGGACTATCTGTAATGATTTCAAAGTAAAAGAGGATAGATTCAGATTAGGACATTAGGAAGACCAGGTCGGATGGGGCTTTGAGCAAGCTGGTCTAGTTGGAGGTGGAACTATAGGATCCTTAAGGTCTCTTTCAATCCAAATCATTGTACAGTCCTATGACTTCACTGTCACACCTATCAACTCATCGCATTTGTTCTTATCCTGTCAAGAAGTTACAAATAAGTAGGGTTCTCACAGGGGAGCTTTCAGCTCATTACAGCTTGAAAGCCCTTGCATAAAGCATTTAGCAGATTTCTGCGTCGTGCAGATTCCACCCACAGCCTCAGCTGATCACTGAGTTTGCATCAATCCTCTGACTGCTGCCACCTGTTTCAAACTAGGCTAAGACTGGGATAAGAGAGACAGTAAATTAGAGCTTGTCAACCTGGAAGATCCAGAAGTGTTGGCCTTTCAGTGTCGTCATCTGAAATAAGTGTCCATCAGTAGCACAATATAGGTGCATCCTCCAGCTTTTTGAAATGGACCAAATTGTTCCAGAGTGCTGTGTTTCTCCCAGGCAGCATCTAAGGGTTTATCATATTACATACTACGTTCTGTGAGTTCTGAGTTGATATTGATATGAGTTAATATTTTCAAATATATCCAGCTCTCACTAGTACCCCCAAGGAGCCATCTGCGAGCCAGAGCTTGAGAGCAGCTGAGGTGGAAGTTTTAAAGCTGCTTATGAAGGAAATCGCACTCATATTTATGTAATACATCATTTTAAGCTGTCTGAATTGTTGCTGCGCAATGCTAGTACAGCTCTGAAAAGTGAGAACCTAGAGTCTCTCAGAAATCCTGGTAGAAATACCAAAGTGAGTTCTGGGAATTTAAATAAGTGATGGCCGGCCAGCTGCTTCTCCATCTTCAGTCAAATGACTGTGCATCCTCCAAAGGAAACTGTGTGGCCAGCATATTTTAATAAATACATTATACTTTGTTTCTGATCACGGCAGTGATTTTCTTAAGTGCTTTACTTTAAATGATTCTTCATTTAACTGCGGTCAACGCTTAGTGAACATCGCTTTAGCTTCAGTATCAAAACAAAGATTTAACTTACGCCATCTGTTGGTTAAACGAGGTTTAGCAGGGGCTTTGTAGCCCTCACTGACAGCTGGGGGGCAATAACGCGGAGGTCAGATTGTGATTATGCTTCCCAGCTAAAGCTCATAGGTAGAATTTTGAAGAACTCTCTCAGCACTTTTGTGGAGTACAAACATTTGTTCCATCCTGGCACTGCAACTGAAGAAAAAAGGAGGTGAGAAAGGGACAACCTGACTGCCAGCGTTAGGCTGTTAAAGCCAGACTCTGTGTTAAGCTTGCAGAATTCCTTCAGAAATGGACAACCTCTGATAAGATTGTAGTCACTGTACTGAGAATCAGAAAGAAAACCTGTGTACATTATGTAAGTACAAGTCCTGTCTCTATTAAAAGCAATGGTACAACGTGCAGTAAATGCAAAAGTATTTGCTGAGGAAATACCAGTGTATTTCTCTGCATAGCTGGATTTTAACCTGGACAAGATTCTTGAGACTGCTCACTCTAAAACAAACCCTACTCAAAGCATTTATTGTTTAAATTGTTAGTGTACATGCAGCGTACACAGTTAGGCTGGATACGTGCTGGTTTTAGTTTGTATTGCAGTTGCACTGAAGTTACCTTTCTGAGGGACACTGGCGAGAGATGTTATTTACCTGATAAACTGAAAGGGAATGAAGGAAGAGTAGAAGTAAAATAATGCAGAAGGTTGGTAAAGAATCTCTGGAGCACAGGCTCCTGTGCCATACATTAAGTGTCCAGTCTCAGTTGTTTTCAATTCACACAGGGCCTATACAACATGTAAATGTTAGTATTCTTGATTATTTGCAGTTGGCTCAGTATGAATTTAATCTCTGACATCACGTATTCTGGTGAAGTTCAGAACTTTGGGCAAGTCTTGTGAGGATGGGCTTTACTTCAGATGCTTGGCTTCCAGATGTGTAAGCAGTGAGAATGATGCTTGTCACATTAATCTTACCTCCATCCCATCAAAATAGTAGATGCAGATTTTTTCAGAGATACTTTTTTTAAAACTTGTACATCGTTTCTAAAATGCCTTGCATTCCTGTAAAAACAACAATGTAGTCTTTTAAAACAGTGGAAAAATTATTCTGCCCAATGCCTGGAAAATAACTGAGTTTCCCAATGAGTGAGTAGAACTCTACTTATGAAAATAGAAGACTCCCTGAGATCTTAACATTTACGGCAACACCAGAGGAAGTGTAAAGCCTATCTATTCTGGATAGAATATTAATGAATTTGTAATAGCTTCTCTATCCAAAACGGATTTCCCCAGGAAGAGCTCCAGTAATCCAGAGTTCTGCACAGAGGTGACAGCCTCACCCCAAATCTGGGAATAACTTCTGCTTTGCAGAGAAACATTAGTATAGAATATAATCTTGTTGGATTGCTGCTGCATTGCTCTGATGAACTGGGATGGAAGCTCTGGTAGAAATTATGAAAAATTAGTTTGATACAAAGTGTGAAGCTTTTCTGTAGAACACAAGGATGATTTCAGAATCATTTGCAATTGAATTAAGGTAATTGTGAAGTCAATTGCTTTAAGATTGTATAAAAACTAAGCATCTTGAAATGCTCTTCCAGGTGTAGAGTGTGAGAGCAAGTCATGAGAAAATGCTTTGAGAATAAAAACATGTTAGAAAAGAAAGGAACCTAGGTCAAAAAGAAAATGTGCTGAAATCCATGATAGTCACTGGTAGAAAAATGGGCCAGAAGCCATCTGTAAATAAATCACACTGTTATCAAAGAAAGGATAAACTTCCAGGTAGATTCTGCAAGCGTTAGTATACTAGGAATAAATGCTGTAAAACGTTCAGAATAATTAATTCCATGAACGCTCAACCAGCTTTTCACTGACTGGGAACTTGCAGTCTAGGGTTGAACCCGATCAGATCCGCAGTGCTGCAAACGCACAGCTTTAAGTGGAGCTGTCGTCATTTCAGCCAGCTGAGGCACGCTGTCACTTTTCACTTCTACAGACTGTTCAAATGACACTTTTCCCCTGCAGCGAGAGATTCACTTCATAGGCTTATGTGCAAAATTTGGGAAGTGAAGAGCACTTGAGGAACAAATGAGGAGGAAAAGAGCTGTCTTTCCCAGTGTCTTGGCACACCAGCACCACTGAAACAGCTCAAGACTTCGGTGAGTGGACAGGACGGTGCTCTTCTTTGTGTATCCATGGTTGCTAATTTCTGAGGGGGAAGGAAAAAAAAAAAAAAGCATCTCCACATGTCTTTTAACCTCAGTAAAGGCTCTGCGTTAACATTTTTTCTTTGGGCTCACTGCGGATAATACAAAATGGAGCATTTACAGTCTTATTCTAATAACAAATAAGAGCTGCTACATTATTAATGAAAGATGCAAAGACAGCAGCAGAAAGCAAGTATTTCATTTTCCTTAAGTGTCACTAATCTGTGTGCATATTTAGTCCACCAGCTGTCATTAATTTCAGTGCTCACATAGCCCTTGTTTACAAAGTACAAGTTTTACTATCAGAAATTACTCAGTCACAGCAGAAGGTACTGGAGGTTTTCTTCCAGAACAGGCAGAAGTAAAGCCAGGAAATGCTAGGATCTGTGGTTTGCTTTTGTCTTCTGCAGACGGAAGAGGAGGAGGAAAATGAAGCATCCGGAAATAAATCTTACTAATCTCTCTGGAGTATGGAGGGTGATAGAAAAACAGATTTTCATCCTCTTTCTCAGTGCAACATTTAGGTGCCACCAGAGTGAATAATCCTCTGCTGCTGCTCTCTGAACCTCCATTGTTGTTTGCTTGCTCAGTGAACAGATTGCCTCATTTTCCACAGCTGTGATTGTGGAGAAAACAACTTGATGGGACTTACTATGAAATGTTAATTTGAATGCCACCAAGCTCTGAAGGCTTAATTTCAAACAGTGAAATCCCATTCACCTCAATTTTTCTAGTGCAATATCTTCATTGATAAAACCATTGAAAATCTATTGTATTATGATCACATTTCCTGCACACAACCAGCTTTGGTGCTGTCAATATTTATCAAGGCTGATCCTCTTTTAAATGCCCACTTCCTGAGAGCAGTTCATACTGGGGAGTTTGTAAATGTGTTATTTGAGGAATAATGACTCAACCAGGCTATCCCAGATTAGAGTCCCATCTGGCTGATACTGCTCCACCCTAAAAATTACACTGGCAACATTTAGCTTGGTGCATTTGCAAAAAAACTTCAAGCTGCAGACCCTTAGTTCTGGATTAAGATTCAGATGGATGTTAACATATGAGTATTTGCTACACCTTAAGATAACAACCTCATTTCGGGTTCTTTCTCCTCTGGATACACTCACAAACCAGCCACCCACAAATCTCATCTGAAGTCTGCCTTCTCAGTCTTAACATAATGCTAACACAATGAAAAGAAATGCTGAAAGCTGATTTTGTTGTTGTTGTTGTTGTTGTTGTTTTTTCATATGAAACTAATTTAGAAATTGCCTAATTTCAGCAACTACTCAATGTGTATTTGATCTTTAAAGCACTTAGGATCATAGAATCACAGAATATCCCAAGTTGAAAGAGACCTACAAAGGTCATTGAATCCAACCCCTGGCTTCACAATGGAATCCAAGCCTTTATCTGTCTGACAGCATTGCCCAAATGCTTCTTGAATTCAAGCAGCTTGGTGCCGTGCCCACTAGACTGGGAGCCTGTTGATACCTCTCTGGTGAGAGCTCTCCTACCCTAAATTACTCAGTGAAATAATGTTCTTGCTAATAGTCAGTGTATGCATCCTACTCTAAATCAAGTCTGGACTGCACTGTGCAGAACTCATTTTAGTGAGATTCATTGAGGAACCTAGACGAAGATATGCAAAAAGGACAAAAATTAAAAGGGGGGGGGAGAGGCAAAGAGAGCTTTGCTCTGCTAAAAAATGTTCTGTTTGGTTACTGAGTGTGTGAATCTTTGATTGAGAGCTTTTAAGTTAAAGTAAGCATTATTTTACCAGCCAGCACAATGCGTGCTCATGTTGGTCCATCTAGAGTGTGTTACAATTTAAGAAAGAAAGACCATTATCAGCTACACAGATTCCTCACGATTCATCTCAGAAAAATCATGTTCAAAACAAAACATCTTTATTTTCCAGTTCCAGTTGGATTCACAAGTCTTACCAAGCAGAAATAGTAAGCTGCTATTCCACGTGGGTATTTCTGCATACTTGGCAGTTCAAAATGCACGGTTAGCTATTCCATTCATAAGAATTACTTATGTTCCCTAGGTCCAGAGACAAAACATATTTAAATAAATTCAGTTAGCAATCCCTCCCAGTAAATATATTAAATGTTAGGTTGTTTAGTTATTTTGTTCTGTTGGTTGTTGCTGTTGTTGTTGTTCCCTCTCTTAACTCCGTCAGGAAGTTATTTGTATTAGCACGTATTCCAAACAGAGCAGGAAATAAGATCTTAAATGTTAAAAAGTAGTCAATCTGTAGCACAAATGCCTTGTTTGTCTCGTCATCCCATTGGCTAGAAGAATGGGAATAAAACTTTAACCTCCTGACTTCTCTATGCTTTTGTGTGCTTTTTCCTATGATATATCTTATCATTTAGGAGTAGCCATTTTGTAAGAAGAACTGGAGATGTTCCTGAAAAAGCAAGAAATGTAAATGTTAAAATATGGCATGAGTTCTGCAGTTCTGTCTGCCTGTGATATGTGCCCCTCCATTTTTGGTAGACTCTTTAATCAGGCTGATTGTAATGATTTTTTTTGTTTGTTTGTTTTTAATTAAGCTGAAATATGTAATCTCTGTAGGTTTTTCACCACAGAAGGTGGGTGTGCATCAGCTGAAGCAAATAGCACTTCCTTCTGACTTAAGTCACTATATTTATATGTGGATGTGTGTGCGGTACATACATGAAAAATAATTCTGTGGTGTACAAGAGGGCAGACAAAATGTTTATTTTAACACATACCTGAAAAGCTGCAATCTCTTAATTTGGCTTTGTAAAGAATACAATTAAAAAAAAATGGATACCAACTGTCTTACAAGCATAAACTGAAACTGTGCCCAGTTACCACAACTGTGCTTTTGCTTCTCCTGCTCACAGTTAGTTTATTTCTAGTGTGGTTAGTGTAATTGCCTTAAAAGCTTTCTTGTCTGGAAGAAAGCTACTACAAGCTACTACAAAGCAAAAAGAGAACAAATTAGATACTAGCTATGTCCTGGTGATCTGTTCTAGTGTAGATCTGAGAGCCCCATGCCCGTTTTGCTTGCCATTGCAATCAGTAGAGTGCATGAAGGAATGTTTTCCTGATCTCTCCAGTTGTGAAGTTTGGTGGTTTTTTTTTTTTTTTGCAGTTGGTGCCTGTGAAGTGTATGGGGTTAGAAAATGTCAACGTCCTCAGTCAGTATTAAATTTGCTATCTAAATGATCAGGATTTGCTTTTGTTTCAGACATCACCAGCTGAAAGTATGGAGAGGTGAAGAAGCTAGAAATCTGAAACTTCTCCTGCCTAGAAATCACAGAACCATTTGAGCTGGAAAGGATCCTGAAAAGTCACCCAGTCCACCTCCCCTGCAATGAAGAGGGACACCCACAGCTCCATCAGGTGCTCAGAGCCTTGTCCAGCCTGGCCCTGAGTGCCTCCAGGGATGAGGCTTCCACCACCTTTCTGGACAGCCTGTGCCAGCATCTAACCCTTACAAAAAACTCCAGTCTTAATCTTTTTTCTAGTATGAAATCATTTCCCCTTGTCCTGTCACAACAGACTCTGCTTAAGAGTCTGCCTTCTTTCTTATATTCCCCCCTCAGATACTGAAAGGCTGTTCTCAGGTCTCAGCAGAAGCAGAACTTCCTATGTTTCAGTTTGTGTCCACTGACTCTTGTCCTATCACTGGACAATTCAGAAAAGAGTTTGTCTGTTTTCTTTGCACCCTCCCCCCAAGCAGCTTATACATAAGTGATTATTACTGAATTATTCCTCAAATTCCAAATGTTGACATGCTTATTAATGTAAAGCAAAGCAAATCAAACCAAACCTAAAGCTCCATAGCTCTTCCTTCCTCCTGGCTTGCTGGAGGAGAATAGATTCCAGACTCTGTATTTAAAACTCTTTGTCTGACAAAGCTGCAAATTATTCTAAACATTACTGCTCCACCTGCACAGATACTTCATGTTATGCATTTCAGTGGCTGGGAAAGAAATTCAGAAAAGAAAACTGCAATGCAACAGATCCAACTAGGCTCATGTATCAGACCACCCAGCTATCAACAATCCTTTTGGTGATTCTTGCTGGTTATGTACACCCTTCTTTTCCATCCCCTAGCCCTCATGAACAAGTGGCATCTCTTCTTCACGGAGCCCCAGAGGACAGGGGAGGTTCAGGTTGGGCATTTGAAAAAGATTCTTGCCCAAGAAAGTGGTTTGGCACTGGAATAGGCTCGCCAGGGAAGTGGTCGTGGCACCCAGCCTGTCCTAATTAGAGAATGCTCTCAGAGTTTGGACAGTGCTCTCAGCCATAAGGTTTCAATATTGGGTGGACCAGCGTGGGGCCAGGAGTTGGACTTGATGACACAGGTGTGTCCCTTCCAGCTCAGGATGTTCTGTGATTCTATGATTAAGCTTAGAAGGACTTTAGCTCGCAAGTCCTCTGTGAGACAGATGCACCATTGGACATCACCAATATGTAAAGAAAACTTCACAGAGAAATAGAAATTTGATAAGCACACCCAACATTTGGGATGCTTGTAGTCCCTACCTCTCTTCTGTGAGTGGAGGAAGGTGTTTGGATCTCTCCCAGCAAACAATGAAATGGGAAAGCCAGGAGAATTCATGTTTTTTCAAGAAGTTCCTTCTACCTATTTTAGGTTGCTGCATTTGGTCCTGCTTCAAAAGTTATAATCACAAGGACTGGCAATCTTGACTCACTTTGCTGTCAAACCATTTATGCGATCTTCCCTGTGCCTGAGAATAAATAACCCTGGTTATTTATTGTCAGTTCTTTGAAGCTTGCTTACAGTTTTGCTTCATAAAACACGAACTTGCTACATAAAAGAGCTGGGTAACTGGATTTCATTGTTCTGACTGTCAAGAAAGCACTGATACAATTGACTCTATTATTTAAAAAATAAAAAGACGATTTCATGTTGACAGAACATCAGATTTATCTAATCCTACTCATAAAATGGGAGTAATGTACCAGAACCTGCAATTCTGAATTGTATTCAAAGGCCTTCTACCTGCTGAAATACTTCCTCTCACTAGATATGAAGAGTTGAATGAGGTTACAGGAGGTTCAGGAGATCTAGCTGCAGAGCTGGAACGAGTTACAGAATACACCTCTATCAAGCCAAGAGTCTTAGAAAAATGAAGGATTTTTTTTCTTGACCAGACCTAGAGTTTTATCACTGGAGCTTTTTGGCATTATAGAATGCTAAGTACTGCAAAATGCTTTCCTGAGTATTAAAGAAATTGCAAGATATTCGCAGAAGAATTACATTTTGATCTTATCTGCTAATCTTGTCAAAACATGGAAAATTGACACTTTCAGAACGTTGCTTCCTTTCATTTGTGTGTGGCATTTCTTTAATTAAAAAAAAAAAAAAGAGTACAACAGCTGCTGCTCCAAAAGTAATACCTCCTGTTTTGTTGGCCCGTGACATCAGAAGCTGATGCTGGAGGTGAGGCAGCAGAGGCTGAACCTTCCCACCAATATCCCATTTCATGTTGTTGTTCTGTGACAGATGGCAGCAAAGGGGCAGTTGGACAGAATGGTGTCTGGCATGGAAGCGCAGACGGAGCAAAGTTATGTCACTGCATTCCTTCATGCAAAAAAAAATGGAACCCGCTGACATTCATCAATGCTTGCTGAACATTTATGGAGCCCAAACAGTAAATGTGAGCACAGTGAGGGGCTGGGTGGTGTGTTTCAGCAGTGGTGTCAGCAATGTGAAATGCAAGCCATGTTCCAGACAGCCATGTACAGCTGTCATACCACAAAATGAAGAGTGTCCCAATGAGTTCCTCCACATGATTCAGCTAACGTAGAAAAAAAACAAAAAAACAGTTTTTTTTGTTTGTTTGTTTTTTGTAGCTGAGCATTTGCTCTATCAAATAGTATCACTGTGCTCTTTGCATCTGTTGTTGTTTCCACGGAAATAAATATAAATATGCAATGCACTGCTGCTTGAAATCGGTGATAATTCTGTTCTAGAAGAACTGCAGGAGAAGAGCAGTGCCACGACTGAAATTACAACTGTGACCTTGACTGACAGCATCCATTTTCCATGCTTTGCTATGATCCAACGACCTCAGACAAACTGATTCTGGCTAGGTTTTTGCTTTGACACTTCTGAAGCAAGCAACTGCCTTCATTCTTTTAGCTGCATAGATTCCCACAGTCGTCCAAGCGGACACTTGTGCTAGCTGCATACAACTCCATCTTCTCTGATTCAGGAAAACTGCTGTTTCTTCCTCTAGAAGAGCACGGATACCATTTTTTTATTCATTTATCTATTTACTTGTTTAATAAAGATCAGTATATGCCTTGCTTATAAAGGACACCCTGATAGCAAATTAAAAAAAAAAAAAAAGCTGTAATTGCTTCTATCTACTTCATTATTCTCTTTTTGGATGAGGATCCTAAGTGCAAATATAAAGGTGACAGAAATTTTGCAGTTAAACATGGCAGTTCAGAGGATCAAGCTCTGAGTCAGGAGCTGATAACAGATCCCTCTAGAGAGCTATCATATTCATCACTGTGACAGCTCTGCTAATAATTCCTTACCTTACTCTTCTCAGCTGTCGAGGACTGTGTCCTTGTTGTACATGTGAAAGGCAAAGAATGGCTGTTCTTCAAATGCTGCCACGTTCCATGGCTGCTGGCAGCAGAGGTGGAAACAGACGTGGCTGAAGACAATTAAATGGTTTAGGTTGTTTTGACTGATTAGGCTGGCTTCTCAGGAAACATAATGGAAGTTTAAACATGACAAATGTAAGCCATAAATACCTACGTGCTACAGCACTTAAATATGCATCTGAGGAGTTTGACATGAAAAAAAAATATCCAAAATCTCACTTGATCATTTAAATATTTAGATACAAACTAGCATTCTACAGGTGGCTTCTAGCACAGAAACTGAAAATCCTGCAATGGTAACGCATTTGAATTGCTGTTCCCTAAATGGATTTCCACATTTCTGTAAAAAGATGTATTAATTACCTCCCCAAGCTTTTGAGTCAGGGCCAAGTTCTGATGCAGCTCCGTGTTATTTCCCTGACCATAGGAAAGAGTTGTTCACAGCAGCCTCAGCTCCCCAACTCTTGAGTCTCTCTCCTTTGATCACTACAAAAGGCTGTTAAAGTGCAAAATCCATGGGAAAGAGAAAGGCAGGTCAGGCTAATGGAATGGGAGAGGCAGGATGCTTTGTAGACATGTTCTTGAGGAAAAAAAGAAAGAGAGGTCTCTATAAGTAGGTATGATGGGAGTATGATGACGTGGTTAAGCAAATAGGGAAGGGGTTTCCCTCCCTGAATGAGGAACAAAGTCCCAAAGGAACAAAGAATACAGTAAGAGGGAGTCGAGGCGTGCAGATGTCAGGGTGCACAGAACTCTGTTAGTCTTGGTTCCCCTTCTCCATGTTCAACCGGAATTTAATCATACCTGTAGTTTCTCTGAATTCAAGTGGCCCGTGTGAATGTCTGGTACACACAGAGGTAAAACCTGAGGAACTACATGAGCTGATAGCAAATGACAACACAGCCATACCCCTGTAAGAGATAATGCTTGCACGTGTTCTGAGCTCCATTCAGATTTCAAATGGCTGAGCGTAACATTCTAAAAACAGGATCCCAGGATCATCTGAGCTCTCTCCTACTCTAATTCGTGACCTTGCAAATGAGGTCAAACCAGTTTGCCCATGGCTTGACCAGTCATGTCTTGAAAAGTTCCCAAAACAGGGGATAAGCTCTGCAGATAACCCGCTTCTCTGCCGGAATGTCTTCACAGTGGGAAAGTTTGTCCTTATATCCAGATTGAGGGCCTCTTGTTTGAAATTAGCCCTATTTTCTCTTGTCCTCCCAGCACGCATCACTGTAAAGAGCCTTGCTAAATCTCCTCAGAAGCCTCACTGTGGATAGGGAACTGCCACGAGGACCCTTCGAAGGATGAGCAGTTCCTGTTCCTTCACCTTTCCTCCCAGGTTACGTGCCCCAGCCCCAACCATCCTGGTAGTTCTCCTGAACACTGCAGGGATGGCGACTCCATCACCTCCCTGTGCAGCCATTCCAGTGCCTGACCACTCTCTGAGAGAAGAAGTTCTTCCTTAAGTCTAACCTAAACCTCTTCTGGTACAACTTGCGGCCATTTCCCTAGGTCCTGTTCGTTGCCTGGGAGAAAAGGCCAAACCCCTCCTCACCACAACCTCCCTTCAGGAAGTTGTAGAGTGCAGTGAGGTCTCCCTTGAGCCTCCTCTTCTCCAGACTGAAAATCCCAGCTCCCTCAGCTGCTCCTCATAGGACTTGTGCTCCAGACCCCTCACCAGTTTCGTTGCCCTTCTCTGGACACGCTCCAGGGCCTCAATGTCTTTTTTGTAGTGATGGGCCCAAAACTGAACACAGCACTCGAGGTGCGGCCTCACCAGAGCTGAGTACAGGGGATGATCACCTCCCTGCTCCTGCTGGCCACACTATTTCTAATGCAGGCCAGGATGGCGCTGGCCCTTTTGGCCACCTGGGCACACTGCTGGCTCACGTTCAGCTGAGCATCAACCAACACCCCCAGGTCCCTTTCCTCTTCACAGTCATCCAGCCACTCATCCCCAAGCCTGTAGCGCTGCATGGGGTTGTTGTGGCCAAAGTGCAGGACCCGGCACTTGGCCTTGTTGAACCTCATCCCATTCACTTCAGCCCAGCGATCCAGCTTATCTGAGTCCCTCTGAAGGGCCTCCCTACCCTCAGGCAGATCCACACCACCTCCCAGCTTGGTGTCATCTGCAAACTTACTGAGGGTACACTCAATCCCCTCGTCTAGGTCATCAGTAAAGATATTAAACAAGATAGGCCCCAGTACCAACCCCTGGGGGACACCACTTGAAACAGGTCGCCAGCTGGACTTCACTCCATTAACCACCACCCGTTGGCACGGCCCTCCAGCCAGTTTCTTTCCCAAAGGAGTCTGTACCTGTCCAGCCATGGGCAGCCAGTTTCCAGAAGAAGCCTGTGAGAGACCATGTCAAAGGCTTTGCTGAAGTCCAGGCAGACTGCATCAACAGCCTTTCCCTCATCTACCAGTCTGGTCACCCAGTCATAAAAGGAGATGAGGTTGGTCAAGCACGACCTGCCTTTCATGAACCCGTGCTGGCTGGGCCTGATCCCCTGGACACCACGCACATGCCGTGCGATCTCCCCCAAGATGATTTGCTCCATTACTTTCCCCGGTACCGAGGTCAGGCTGACAGGCCTTCGTTCCCCTGATCCTCCTTATGGCCCTTCTTGAAGATGGGAGTCACATCAGCAAGCCTCCAACCCTCTGGGACCTCTCCAGTTAACCAGGATGGCTGGTAGGTGGCAGAGAGCGGCTCAGCAATCACCCCGCCAGCTCCCTCAGCACCCGAGGGTGCAGCCATCCGGTCCCATGGATTGTGACAGTCCAGATGGAGGAGGAGTTCTCTGACTGTCTCCACCTGAATCGCTGGGGGTGCTTTCTGAGTAGCGTCCCAGACTTCCAGATCAGGGCATAAAATGGCTAATGGTCTGGCTAAAGGCAGATGTAAAGAAGGCACTGAGGATTGAATGCACTCCAACAGCTCCACATCTCTCCTGTTCTGAGGACTCTACATCTGGATGCGATGCTCCAGGTGAGCAGAGCACAGAGCAGATGCTCAGGATCTCCTCCCTCACCCTGCTGGCCACGCTTCTTTGGATGCAGCCCAAGGTATGGTTGGCTCTCTGGGCTGCGAGGCACACAGCTGTCATCCATCAGTACCCCCAGGACTTTTTTGGCAGGGCTGTGCTCCATCCTTACGTCATGCCCTGGCTGATATTGGTAGCAGGGCTCGTCATTCCCAGTTACAACAACACCTTGCTCTCGGATATTTTGAACCTCACGAGCTTCTCCGAAGCCCGCTCAAACCCGCTGTTTAAGAGGAACATAAAAAGAAACGTTTCAGAGGCAGGGAAGAAGAGCAACGCGTGGACAAACCCCGCTGCGCGGCTTCTCCCAGCAGTTTCCCGGCAGGTCCCGTTGCAGCGCTGCCTGGCGGCCGGCAGGGGGCAGCACCGTTCCGCTCCGCGAGGCCCCGCGCGGCGCCGCCTCCGCCCGCCACCCTCCGCCCTCCCCTCCGCCCCCCCGCTGCCGCCGCCGCCGCTCCGGGCGGAAGCGAGCCGAGCGGCGGCTGTTGCCGCGGCCGCTGCCGTGCGTCCAGGAGCGGGCATGGCGGACGGAGCTCGCTCGCTGCTCGGCGGCAGCCCGGCTTCTAGCCCGGTGCTGGGCGGGCGGGGCCGCGTCTCGTCTTCATCGTCGTCTTCTTCGCCGTCCGCCATCCCGCCGGGTCACAGCTTCCGCAGGGTGACCCTCACCAAGCCCACCTTCTGCCACTACTGCACCGATTTCATCTGGGGGCTGGCCGGGTACCAATGCGAAGGTAAGTGCGGGCGGGGCGGCCCGTCGGGAGGTCGGTTGGGCGCAGAGGGGCATCGGCTGCTCGCCGCCCGCGGTGCCACGCGTGCCGGCACGGGATGAGCGCTGCTCCGCGCCGCTGCTCCGCGTCCGTCGCCAGGCACTCGTCGTCCTTGCCCCGTGTGTGCGTGTCTGTCTGTCCGTGCCTTAAAAATCCCCCGAATTCTTCTCGCTCTGGCTGCGATTTGGGGTGTTTTCCTAGTTGGGAAAGCGCACCCAGCCGGTGGAAGCAGCCCCGGCTGCGCGCAGGGCCGCCCGCAATCAAATCCTGCTTCCCGATGCTCTCCGATGCTTTCTCCTCTCTCTCGCGGGGCTCCGAGCGCTGCCCCGGGCGGCCGAGCCGGCACCTGACCGCGCTGTGCTGCTCCGCCGGCCCCGCCAGTCAGCCCTCCCCTCTTTCCTTTTGCTGTTTTCAGGCTTCTGCGTCCGCTGCTGCGCTTTTCTGATAACGTTACAAGAAAACGACAAACCTCGCAGCATCCCGATGCGTTGTTGTTTGCTAACGCTGGCTGCGTTTTACAGCTGTGCGCCTGCCTTGGTGGCGGCTCAGGAGTTGTGAGCTGGTTACGGATGCGTTTTCCTGGGTGGTGTTAAGGAGAACTTGTTTGCGGTGTTTATCTCCTTGCCACATTTGCAGCGGCTGGTGGAATTTGATCACAGTTCTTTGGAAAGTAATAAAAGGGTGACCTCTAGGAGTGCCACGTTGGTTAAAAAAATAACCCACCCTGCTTTTACGGAAGGAATTGCTTTCAGCAGCTTGAAAAAACGTGGTGGGTTATAGCTGTCTGCTCTTTCTTCTCTGCAGAGGGACAGGGCTAACAGGTGTAATTGCAGCTGAGCTGATCTCTGCTTTATTTGGACTCCTTTTTGGAACTGTGTGAATGGCCGTTCTGCAGGTGAATTGGCTTCGGCTTGTCTTCCAAATCCTACATCTTCAAGTGCTCAGGCTTGATGGGCTTCTGCGTGATGCCCTTTGTATGGAATAACCCCCTTCTTTCACTGCTCATCACCGCCCTGTGCAGGGTTGCCAGCCACCAGACCAGGTTGCCCTGAGCCACATCTCAGTTTAAAACCATTTCCCCTTGTCCTGTCACTATCCACCCTTATAAACAGCCATTCCTCCCTTCTGCTTACATGCTCCCTTCAGATATTGGAAGGACCAGCACCATGCCCGCTCACAGACTGATAAGAGTCACTGAAGTTGGGGAAGACCTCTCATACCATCAAGTCCAACCACCAAACCATCACCACCATGCCCACTAAACCACTTCTGTTGGTGCCCCGGAGCATCTTGCACCTCATGACTCTGTTTTAGAGGAAAGCTCATTTCTGCAGTGAGGAGCCTGTTAGGTTATTGCTAGAGCTTTACGTGTGAAAGGAAGCAATCCTGCAGAGAACTGCAGCTCTTTTGCTAGAACAGTGCAAGTATGTCTTTAAATGGTGTTTTAGGTTGAAGATTCTCACAGAGACCATGTCCATTTGGGTCTGAAAATGTCACTGTATTATGCTTTTGTGCACAGATTTATGTCACTTCCTTTGATAAATGCGTGTGTGTGAAAGAATAAGTGATGTAACGTGATAAGTGGATTGTAACACCAACAATGACTCTCTTATGTTGCTCTCTCTTATATTGCTTTTGCTTTCCAGAGCCTGGTTATTTCACTTTCGAGTAAGTTTTAAATTTCCCTGGGCTCAGCAAGGAAGAAGCAGTGTGGCTGGGTTTCTACGCATGTGTGTGCACCCTGTAAGTTCCATGCATACGTCTGTTGAGTGCATAGATCATAGAATCGTAGAATTGCTCAGGTTGGAAAAGACCCTCAAGGTCACTGAGTCTAACCACCCTACCCTAACTCTAACAGCCCTCTGCTAAGTCATGTCCCTGAGCATCACATCCAAATGGATTTTAAATACGTCCAGGGATGGTGTCTCAACCACCTCCCTGGGCAGCCCATTGCAGTGCTTAACAACCCTTTCTGTAAATAAGTGTCTCCTGATATGCAGCCTAAATTTACACTGGCACAACTTGAGGCTATTTCCCCACCTGTCACCAGTGAGAAGAGACCAGCACTCTGCTGTAAGCACCTTTCAGGTATTTGAAGAGAGCAATAAAGTCTCCCCTCAGCCTCCTCTTCCCCAGACTGAACATCCCCAGTTCCTTCTCCTTGCAGGCCATATTCTCCAAGCCCTTTCCCAGCCTTGCTGCCCTTCTTTGGACCTGCTCCATCACCTCCATGTCCTTTCTGTACTGAGGTGCCCAAAACTGAACACAGCACTCGAGGTGAGGCCTCAGCAATGCTGAGTACAGGGCAGGGTGACTACTCTAGTGCTGCTCATCACTCCATTCCTGATACAAGCCAGGATGCCTTCATGGCCACCCGGGCACACTGCTGGCTCATATTCAGCCCATCAGTACACCAAGGTCCCTTTCCATCAGGCAGCTTTCCAGCCACTTCTCCCCAAGCCCATAGGGTTGCCTGTGGTTGTTGTGACCAAAATGCAGGACCCAACACTTGGCCCTATTAAAACTCATACAGTTTGCCTTCACCCTTGATCCAGTCTATCCAGGTTCTTCTGTAGTGCCTTGCTTCCCTCAGACAGATTGATATTCCCTCCCAAATTGGTATCATCTGCAAACTTACTGAGGGTGCACCCAATCCTCTCATCAGGATCGTTAATAAAGATGTTAAATGAAAGCAGCCCCAGTACTGAGCCCTGGGGCACAGCACTCATGACTGGCAGCCAACTGGCTTTAACTCCACTGGCCACAAATCTTTGAGCCTGGCCATCCAGCCAGCAGAGCATACAGCCATCCCAGCCGTGGGGCAGCCAGCTTCTCCACGAGGATGCTGTGGGGGACAAGGCCTTACTGAAGTCCAGGTAGACCATATCAACAGCCTTACCTTCATCCCCTAAGCGGGTCACCTTGTCGTAGAATGAAATCAGGTTTGTCAAGCAGGATCTACCGTTCATAAACCCATGCTGACTGGGCCTGATCCCTCGTTGACCTTTCATTGGTCCTTGATGGCTCCTGAGATTATCTGTGCCATAACCTTCCCAGGCACCAAGGTAAAGCTGATAGGTCTGTAGCTACCAGGATCATCTTTCCGGCCCTTTCTGAAGATGGGCATCACATATGCCTGTCTCCAATCCCCTGTGACATCCCCAGTTAGCCACGACTGCTGAAGAATGATGGCAACCACATCCGCCAACTCCCTCAGCACCCTAGGGTGCAATTCATCCGGCCCTATGATCTTGTGAGCATCCAGCTTTTGAAGCAGGTCCAAAACCATCTCACTGTCAATTATGTGTGGCCTATTCTGCTCTCCATCCCTATCTACCAGGGCAGGGGGCTGTGTGCCCAGGGAGTAACAAGTCTCACTTAAAGAATGAGGCAAAGAAGGCATTAAGTACCTCAGCCTCATCCTGATCCTTGGTCACCAAGTTGCCATCAGCATCCAACAAGGGATGGAGATTCTCTTCTCCCTAGCCCTCCTCTTACTGTTGATGTATGTATAGAAATATTTATTGTTTTCCTTTACCTTAGTGGCCAAGTTCAGTTCTAGCTGGGCTTTGGCTTTTCTGATTTTCTTCCTGCACAGCTTCACTGCACAGCTGTCATCATCACAAGTAGCTTGCCCACTCTTCCAGAGACCATAAACTTTCCTTTTGTTCTTGAGTTCCAGCCAAATGTCCCTGTTCAGCCCATCCAGCCTCCTTGCCCGTCGGCTCATCTTCCGTGATTTGGGGATGTTCAGCTCCTGCACCTTTACAATATCTTCCTTAAAGGATTCCCAGCCTTCCTGGGCTCCCACACCTTCCAAAGCTACTTCACAAGAGACCCTCTCACCCATGGTCCTAAAGAGGTTAAAGTCTGCCCTCCAGAAGTGCAAGGTGGCAGTTCTACAAGGATCAGCAAGGATCAAGAAATCCAGCATCTCATGATCACTGTGCCCCAGGCAGCCTTCAGCCATTACATCCCCAACCTTCACATCCCCCACAAGACCTTGTCTGTTAACAAACAGCGGGTCCAGGGTTGTGCTTCCCCTCACCAGCTGTGTCAGGAAGTTATCTCCCACACACTCCAGGAACCTCCAGGACTGCCCTCTATCTGCTGTATCCTAATTCCAGCAGATGTTTGGGAAGTTGAAGTCCCCCACAAGGACAAGGTTTATCATAAATAAAGATTGGAGCAAAGAGCTGAGTTCTTGCAAGCGTTGCCTAGTGGGACAAATATCACACGCTTGAAAAGAGTTGCTGAGGTTCTTTTGAGGAAAAACTCAGTTTGGAGCTTTGGAATGGTTTTCAGCCACCTGTAAATAGCTTCGCAGTGGTTTTTCTTTCACTATAGAAGAGTTTTTTTAAAAATGTATGTAGGTAGAATTGTGAACATGTACGTTTTGGACGCTACAAATACTTCCAGTGCTAGGAATCTCTCTAATGTGAAATTACTTTGTTTTACTTTGCCTGTAAAGGTGTAAGGGGTTTAAGTTGGTTGGCAAGTGAGAAGTGAGAATAACTTCAAGATGGATAAATAATTCTGTGCTCGTTAGAGCATTGAAAGGAAATTACTGTCAGGGTCTATTGTGTATGTTCTGTGCCTATTTCTACTGGAAAAAGGTCGCTTGATGAGATAAGGTCACTGTTCTGGATGTAAAGGCATTAAGTCAGGTATTATGTCAGGAAGAGGCATTCCTTGATTTCTCTTTGTTAGGAGCTTCTTTTGTGCTTTGTATTCTAAGCAGAATGTCCACGCTTACTCCAAGGAGCAGAAATCCTCGTTTCTCCTAAGCTGTTCCTGATGTTGGGCGATAACACTTCAGCTTCTGCAGAATAACATGTGAGTGGTGAATTGAGACTACATCATAAAAAACTCACTTAAAAACATAGCTGTAAAGGGCTCTCGTAGGCAGAGCTGCTGTCCTTTGGAGTTCCATCTGCAGGGAATTTCAATCCTTGTGTATATGGAAATAGAAGCGGGGCAGAGAAATGGTCCCCTTGAGCTCTCATCCCTTCTGTTGTCCTAAAGGGAAGCTGGAACATCCTCGGCCCTGCTGGTTTAGTTCAGCTCCGTTTTGAGGGAAGCGAATGGAAGATGTGAGATTTCCCAGAAAGTCTTAATGCTTGCAGTTCAAGAGAAAAACAAATTATTCTGTCTTCCGATGAGCTTGGCTTGCTTTTGGAGCTTCTTAAAATGAAAATAAAAGCTTCAAGGAGGTAAAACCACAGTAAAATCTTGCTTCCATCCCACGATCAGTCTGAATTTTCAGAACTTGCTTTCCTATTCTGTGGTGTATTCCTTTGTCAGTGGTGTGGCCTTTCAGAGCAACAATAGATGTGTTTGATGTTCAGTTTGTTGCCGAGATGTGGCTGTGTGGATGTGTCTCTGCTGTGTTTAAAACTTCATTCCACTCGTGTAAGGCTGAAGCCATCTGAGGAACAAACACAAATCGTGTCCAAACAAACAAAGGCTTAGCTCTCTGCTCTTGTCAAGCTAAGACAGGTGTTGGGGAAAAGGGCTGCACCAGCACACTGAAAAGTGCAACTTATTTACTGTCTGGATTTGAGGAATAAGCCGTTTTGTACACAGTAGAATTTATGCTTTTCCTCCACCTCCCCTGACTGTGATCCAGGGAGAAATCTCAATGTCCTCATATGGTGCAAAGGAGTGAATAGGGATCTCTCTGAGGATGTGCAGACCATGGATGTGCAAAACCGTGTTTTGTGTTGAGTCCCGTGTCTGAGTCCAAAAATTAAATTAGGTGGGAAATAATTGGCTGCAGAAGGTGTCAAAGCCAGTAATGCAATACTTTGCACAGCACTTTCATGTCTCGTCTCTGTTAGTGCCTTGGTTTGGCTTGGTGATAAAGGTGCTCAGCAACCCATCATGTTGTGGAGCAGCTGAGGGCTGCAGCTTGCTCTCCACAAACCTCCTTTCCAAACTTCTTTCATGTTCAGGTGCTCCTTGATCATCACCTAGGCTTTATACCCTCCGGTTCCTTTCTGCTTGCAACAAAATTTTTCAGCCTTCCTCTGTTGAGTTCCCAGGTTCTGAGTGAAGGCTCTGAAAAGCCCTTCGTTCTTGCAGTTACGTAGGAGATGAATGCTTGGCTAGTTTTTGTTGTGCTCTTTTTTTTTTTTCTCTCTTTTTTTTTTTTTTTAAATTCCTGATGAACAAAACACACCGAACTCTGAGGTTTTCTCTGTTAAAGCCTTTCCCAAGCACTGCACCTGAGTGCTGTAACAGCATTAAAAAACAAAAAAAACAAAAAAAGCAAAAACACTTCAGGCTGAAGCAGAAGCAGGGTCAGTGCTTCCTGACTACAAAAGCACCCTCTGCTCCTGCTCTCTGTGATGCTTATCATCTGTGTACCGCATCCAAGGTCAGGTCTGGATTCTTTGCATTCTGCTAACAGCCTCCCTCTCTCTGGAGATGTGCATCCTCTGTTCTGGGATGTAGGAGTTTGTATTAAAGTGCAGCACTTCTCTCCCCCAGTGACACACGTCTCTCTGTGCCCCTGTGGGTTTAGTCACCCACTCCTTCTTTTAGCAGCGATTTTACCTTTATTACAGCATTTCCCTAAAATAAGCTGTGGTAGCATTAGCCATAGTGTCCCAGGTTTCCTTTGTGAGATGACCTCATGAAGGCACTTGCTGTCAGCAGTAGGCTCTTACTGCCTGAGCACAGATGCTGCTCTAAAGGTCTCCTTCCCATAGAGGATGACATGCGACCGCTTTAGTTTTCATTCTCCTCTCAGAAGTTTGTAATCAGTGTTTCTGGTGTAACTTTTTTTTCCCCCCCCCCAACACTTTCCTCGCTTGTTCTGAATTCCAGGCCTGCAGTGTTGTTTTTATGCTCACCATCCCATCAGAAACCTCTCTCTTATTTTGGAGCTCTTTGCTCAGATGGCAGCTTTTTTCCTGGCTCAGCTCTGGCTCAGGTTGAACCTGATGAACCTTTCTTTTTCCCTACATTACTTGTCTCCCAATGCCTTTTCTGATGCTGCATTTTATTCCTTCACTTTGTCATCCATCTGGACCACTTGTTGACCATCCTGCACTACTGTTGCAAAGCCCCTGCCTGCTTATGGAAATCCCTTTGGAGAAACTGCATTTGCAACTCCTGTTGCAACCGGATGCATAAGTTACCATGATGTATTTACTTAGCTGCAGTGAGGAATAAGCAGGATGTATGTCTAGCATATAGATTTTCCTGAATGATAAAATAATGTTTTTTTTTTTTTTTTATCACCTCTCCTTTATTTTTTTCCTCCAGACTTTTTCCTTAATGGCACCTCTCAGTTGCTGTAAAGAAGCACACGCAAGCAAAGAGCAAAACCTAATCTTTGCATATCACAACACGATAAGGAACTCACTGGAAGCCTGCTTCTCTTTTTTAAATATGCCCAGAATAAACTCGTGTTTATATTTTTCTATATGTTTTTATTCCTTTTTCCATGTTTGAGTCTGAGTGATCTGCTTGGAGGCAGGGTCAGGATTATAAACACTATGTGATTTGCCTGCTTGGCTTCTTTTTGAATGCCACCTGTATGATATACAGGTGGTGCCTCTTACTGTGTAAAAATAATACCGTTTGAGATTTTAAAGCCACTGAAAATGAGGAAAAAGGTGTGACTGCAGCAGACCATAATTTAATCCCTGGAGGTTTTACATACAGAAGAATGCTGGAGGCATTCTGAATGCTTTGCTAAGCAGCTTTCCTTGGGAGAAGCTGGAAGATTTGATCTTCTGGAGTTACACTAGGAGCAGTGTGTTGTTCTGTGGGGTGGTGCTAGATTACAGTGATAAGGAGACAGGACTTGCAGTTTAAGTGCAGCAAGTGATAGCAAAATAATCTCTTTTCCTCACTGCGTTTTTACCTTGGCAGAATGTGTCATGCTTTAATGCATTTTTTCATGATGTAATTCAGGAAATGAGCATCCCCTTTCTACAGTGCGTTCTCTGTAGTGCCTGGAGATAAGAACTGGTACATCATGGTAAATGCTGAGCGTAGTTGTACCCTACTAATCAGTTCCTTTAGTGTTTTTAAGGAGAATGCTGCCCCGTGCTGAAATCACTGCATGGTTGGAAGCTTCAAAAGAAGGCAGAAGAATACAAGGAAATTGCTAAGATTCCTCTGAGTATGAAGAGGGCACGAGGGAAGGATCTGAAGGATAGAGCTGAAAATACTACTCCTGTCTGCACCCATGGGAGATCTCTCAGGTTTAAAAAAAAAAAAAAAATGCCTTTTCTGCAGTGAAAGATTTTCTTTGGAGCTTCCTGAAGGTGCCAGAGTAAGTCTAACTCATCACAAAGACCAGCTTGCAAGGGAAACTCGTTAAGGCAGGAAGTCTTGCACTGTTATCTGCTACAAAAAATAGCCTTCAGTGCGAAACAAAGGTGTGTGTTGAGCAGTGTGACCTAGGAAACACTGCCTTTTCAGGTTGACCTCTTCTCAAAACAGTACTAACATGTAGGATTGGAAAAGGGGATTTCAGCCACTGTGGGTATTCACAAATATTCAGGGAATTTGAAGTTTCACAGGGCTCTTGCAAGTTAATGCAGAAGTTTTTGATGGCCACGGAGGCCATCGCATGGACTGATGATGTGGTGCTGTGCTGGGACAGTTGTGCTGGGCTTGTATGCACATGAGTTGGGTGCAGCATGTCTGCATTTGCTGCTGGAGGGCTGCCACGATGCCAGTGATAACCTTTTGAAAAAATAATTACGACAGTTTAATGAAAAATGACTTCAACAGCCCCCCTTGATGAGCTTGGGATTAAAGCACGAGGAACATGCCAGGTCGTGTGCTTGATGCCTGGATGGTGGGGAGAAACTTTTTTTGCACTAAATGGTGCAAAAAATAGATGTTGTTTCTGTGCTGTTGACTGACATAGCTACGGTTTCTCTTTTTAGTGGTGATGAAAATAAATTAACCCATGCCTCCTATTCCCAATGGCAGCTCAGCCAGTCAGACTTCCCCAGCCTAATCCTTGGCCAGAGCAGGCTAGAAAGTAGGAGGTAAAGTACTGTAACGTTAAAAATGCCCTTCAAAACAGTGAGGTGTACTCATGTCTGTGCTAGTTAGGACCTGCCTTATTCTCATCCTTTTAACTTCTCCTTGTTCCAGAATAATTCCTCTTTTGGTGAGTGCCTTCAAATTTCTTGAAAGCGTTGTATTTTTCATCCAAGCACTATTGTTCAGGAGGAGCAAGAAGATTATTTAAAAAGTAAATCCTCCTCCTCTTCCTTCCCCTGGGTCTTGAAAAATAAGAGCAGTACTTATTCATTGCTCATTCAGTTATACTCGTTCAGCAATTTTGCTGAAATGTAACTTTTTTTTTTGTTTGTTTTAATAAATAAAGCGTTGTGGGTAGCTGCAAAAATCTTCCAGTATATTTTGGTAATATGTGTGTAGAAATTAATCGCTGATTATGTTACATAGTTAATTAAGAGCCAGTGCCAAAGTGTGCTCAAGAACATGTCCTGCAAGGTCTGATTCGGTGAGAAGTGAACACAGCAAAGCAGAAACAACAACAACAAGAAGAGAATAAACAGAATCTTGAGATTATTTGGACCCTCTTCAAGCATGATTTTAATTTCTGAGGAGTAGATTTCTGTTTTTTTGTGTGTGTGTGAACTGAGCCGTGGCACTCTGAAAGGCATGATGTACTTCTGGGTGATGTATACAACATCTTGACACTGCAGCTTTCTGTTTTCCACTTAGATGGCAATGTTCTATGGCTTCCATGAATTACATATGAGCTTACTCATGTGAAGGAGGCTGTTCCTTAAATTCGAGGTAAGCGTAGTCCCCAAGTCTCATCAGTGATGCAAGAAGAAATGAAATGCACACTCCTTCTCAACAGGAATCTTTTTTAAAATACCTGAGATTTGTAATAACATTAGGGATGGCAATTCAAAAAAAAGTGGCACGGGGTTTGGGATTTTTCTATAAATTGTGCCTCGTAAATGTTTTATTTTCCCCCTCTGGTCTGGCCTTAACACGAATAAATCTATTTTCTAGCCCTTATCAATAACCACATTAAAGAAAGTATTGAGTGTACTCACCCAGCTGGCACAGGAACCTGTTTCTTTTGCGTATATACATAAAAATTGTTTCTAGCTCCATTTTTTTGCTGGTATCTCATAGTTCTGTACACTTCTGTCTGTGATGCACTTTGGAAATAGAGCCCTATAGGAATGAGAGATGGAGTTGCCATAGCAACTGCTCTTTTTCTTTCCTCTCTTTTCGTTATAAAGTGTTGAGATGTGCTAGGTAATGCTGAAATTACCCACATCAGAAGAGTAAGAGCACTTACATTGGGTTGCAAATAATATTTTCACCTGCATGGAAGATGTAATTGTTGCTTCTGCTAATATTAAAAGTGTGCAGTGGAGGTGGACGGGTGCTGTTGTATTTAAGATTACCACTGTTTTTTATCCTACTCTTTTCATGTTGTTTTGTGGGTTTTTTTTCTATTGCATCTTCATGTTCTGCACTTGCTTTCTAAGGCATGGTTAACTGCACCTCCTATGGACCACAGCCCTCCTGCATTCTAGCTATATTGCTGAGTGGATGAGGCATATTTCACGTAATTATTTTTCTTTACTTGCTCCTTTCAAAGACTTCAGTGTGTTGTGGAAGGAAATCTTGCTTTTTTTTTCTTTTTCCACTGAGAAGAACTCATTTGGGATTGTTGTGCATGCGATGCACACGCACTGTGCACCAGTGCCCCTTGTGATGTGCCTTGTGGCTGCAGGGCTGCACTGAGGCCTTTCTGCATATTGCAGCGTTCAGAACATCTCCACATCTTGGTGTTTTGTGAGGGATCCCAGACATTTGTTTTTCAACACCGTTGTTTACTTCCAAGATGACACGGTGGCAAACACAGCCCCACCGTGCCTTAAATCCAGCTACTTTCAGCTCTGTTTGCTTAAATCAAATTCTTCTTTTTAAAACCTGCTCGTGTGATTCTGTTATTTTTCCATTCCTAGCAGGGAGATGTTTGGGCTTGAATTATGCATAAAATAGCAGGAGCATTAACAGGACCGTTTTTTCTCTTTTGTAGGAGACCTCGGTGTTGTCTACCTGAGTTTTCAGCAAGTAGTTATTGGAGTGTGACACTGTGGAGTGTGAAAGTGATGCAGGGAACCATGCGTTCTGTATGTACATGAGTGCTGGAAACTAACAGTACTTACGTGAGTGTGATGAAGATTGGGTTAAAAGGATGCTTACAGTATATGTCAGATTGTTCCAGTGGAGTTTCCTTAAAACTGAGGGCTGGGGTACAACTGCCCCGTGTTTCTTACTGTGTTGTTTTCCTCTATTCTCAGTGCTGTAGCTCTTTGTTTTGACCAGTGACTGTGAGTCAGCTGGAGAAGGATATTAAACAATTGACAGAGTTTCTCTTTGTAAAGCATCACCCTAAAATCCAAGAAGCTGTTGCAGAGAACTGCTGCAGAGTGCCAAGTGCCATGCTCTCAGTGTTTACGACTCTGGTGTGCACATCCTGCAGGCTGGCTGAGTCTTCCTCATCACTCTCCTGTCCTTAACCTTTACGTGTTTCTGTCCTCCCGACTTTCCACTTTGGTTACAGGTACTGCAGAGCTGCCACCCCCCTTCTTAGTTCACTTTTGTCTGTAGTTCAGTTGATAGCACACGCATTCTTGCAGCGGAAGACAGAAGAGGCTCTAATTTCAGTCAAAGTCGAAGGAAAATGCTTGTGATGAACTGCTTGTCTAAACTGGCAGGTACTACTTGATTTTCTTCTTACCCCTATGACACCTTGCTGAAATATTGACTTGAGTGCCATTGAAAGATTTGTGCCTTCCAAAGGCGTTAGGAGCTACACCAGTTCCCTGCTGGTGTGGGCCTTGTGGGATTCCTGGCAGATAGGGATCTGTAGGACCAAGACATGCTCTCTCAGTGTTAAGTTTGTTGTCCACTCCACCAGACTGGGCTCAAGACCTTTGCAGCTTTAAGCTGGGAATGCTGAGTGGGAAAAGCCATGCTGTTTTTGGAAAAACAGCTACGGTTCTCAGACAAGGTCCTGCCACTTGGATGATGAACTGCTTAGATGGAATTGGATCGATCTTGTTGGTGCAACCAAGGGGTGTGGATTTCCATAACCTTATTGCTATAACTGGTGAGATGAATACTGTTTTGTTGCAGGTGTCATTGTGCTTGTCTGTCAGGTGCCAAAATAAGTCGACCCTTTTTAGGTGTATAAAGGCTGCAGTCTGGAAGAGGTGGCAAAAAGCCAGGCCTCAGTGGCACAGGCTGACATCAGTTGATTTGGGCAGGCTTCATCCTTCAGCCTGTATGAAAGGGCTACTGCAATGGTTGGTTGTTTGTCCTCAGATAGGCAGATTTCTTTGGTTCACGGCTGCTTCTTGAGCGTGACTTTGGGAGACTGTGATTCCTGTTTGTCAGTCTAAGTCACAGTTATCCCATTGGCCTTGCCAGTGCACGGAGTAAAATCGCATCCCTCCAGGCTCCCTGTGCAATTCCACGTTGTGAACAGGGTGCCTCTTCCTCTGCAGCACGTTCTTGGGAAGTGGTCAGGAGGTAAGTTGCCAAGTTCTCTCCCAGTGCTACAGTCCTCTTGGATATTTCTGGTTTCCCAGCAGTGAGGCAGGATCTCATCCTGGGACACAGTGGACCTGCCTTTGCCTGATGCTCAAGAGGTGAAGGCGTTGGTGCATTCTGCCTGTGAGTTAAGCACTAGCCATCATCTGTCCGCCTGTAAAATCTCATCATTTGTCAGTCCAGGCTTATTGTTCCAAGCAAGATGGAGAATCAGAGTAGGGCTTGTTGTTAGATCCAGGACCTTTTGCAGCTGACTGATGAGAGCCAGAGAAAGGTCCCTGGTGTAGCACAGGGGCTTCGTGAGGCTGCCACAATGCAAGCAAGCCTGCTGTAACCAAATCAGTGTTGTTGTGATTGACAATTCAAGTATATCATTGAATTCGTTTGACTGCTTTGTTACGCAGTGGCTTGTCTTGTTTTCACTTGACTTGTTGCTGTGTTATTTCCTAACAGCAAATCTGACATAGAGATGAATAGGGATTCAAAAGTGCTGCCTTGAAATCGCAGAGCTTAGATGCTACAAAAACATTTCTTTTGTATCTGCACCTATTTATGGAGCTTGCTGTCATGTAGACAGTTTTGGAAACGTAAAATACCACAAGATTCCCACTGTGCAGGCAGAAAATGCATTTGATCAGATAGGCCATGTGCTTGTAGCTCTGTTTAAAGCAGAGTCAGGCATGACTGATCAGTTGGTAAGATAAAGAGAATCTTGGAAAGGACGTGGCATGTGTGAGCGATGTGTAAGATGCTCATTAAAAGCTGAGAAAACCCAAAGAGGTGTCTTGTTCTCTTGTAGGTTTTCAGTGGAACAGAATCTGATGTGATGTGGTCTAACGGAGCTGTAAAACAAGCAAGGTCCCACAGCTCCTCATGCTGTGGGAGAAGGGGATGCTTTTAAAGCCCGACTTCTAAAGGCTTTCAGAGATTTTTCTATTCCTGCCTTGCCATTATCTGAAGTGTCTGGGCTGGCCATAGCCTCTAGTTAGACAGCTTCTCTGGTGGCATTAACAAGCATTGCACAACAGACTTCTAAACTTATCCTAGGTTGTGTTTTGCCCAAGAGAGCGCACCAATATTGCATACAGGTCTTTGCATGTTCCTGCTGAAATGAGAAACAAGCTGGCAAGGCCAATGATTGCATCCAGCATTCCTTTCAGTGAATAGTCACAGTATTCAGATTGGCCTGTGGTCACAGTCCTAAACAAAAAAGCTGAATGTGTCTGTGTGGGCAAGCTGTTACAATGAAAAAGGAGCTCATGGTTGTATAACAAATATAAAATTTAATCCTGCTAACTTCCTCTGAAAAGAGAATGATGCTTTCAAGTTCAAAACAGCCTCTCATCCAGGAGCGTGTGCTCCCGTTTGTACAGGCTGTCTGATACCAATGTGTTCCACTCTTTAAAGGATGTAAAATAAGATATTTATGCATTATTATTTTTTAATGACTTTTTTTTTTTTTTTTTAAAGAAATGTGTTTTTCTCCAGTCTAGGACTGCTTAGCTTCCAGGCATTTCCCAAGCTACTGTCTTCTAATTATAAGTGGATTTCTGGATCCTGCTGAGCTAAACAGCCAGTTTGCAGGACCCAGGACCACTGAAAGGGTGAGTGGAAAAGCCCCTAGATGACCTGTGGTTTTGGCCTGTGTCATGCCAGGAACAAAATCTGGAAGAGCCAAAAGGGAGGAGGAGACGACCTACCTGATTTTGACCAAAATAAAACTCTGTTTTTGATTGAATTAAAGTGGCTTGTCCTCAGTTGTCTTGGTGCTCGTATGTCCTTTAGGTCTCACCAATTAATTGTTTGGAAGGCAGAGACTGCTTGAGCTGGCTTGTGTAACAGCATTGTAGCTCTGCTTTGCTCCGTGGCTTTGCTAAATTTCTTCTTTGTCTTGTTCTGTCCATCCACAGGCAGTTGCCCTTCTTTCTTCCATCCTTTAAGTACACTGCAGCAGCTGCACCTTCTGCACAGCACATTGTCTGCATGTGTACTTTTATTAGGCTGAGCTGGATTGGAATCTATACAGTCCTTACAAATAAAACCATAGTTTTGGAAAAACCTTTCTAGCTCCTGCATTTGAAGTAGTTTGTTTTCTTTTATTCTAGCAGTGGTTGTAAGCGCTCTTAGAAACAGAGTTTTTAAACTTGCTGAGCAGTCTTTTCTTTTGAGAGGAGAGGGGTAAGAATAACCATCTGAAAGACCAGGTAAGATTTCCCACCTTGTATTTGCTGCTGTGCATTCTATCAGAATGTGCCTCAATGACATACCTGGCTGTCCAAAAGCCAGGTAAGGAGAATAAGTGGTTCTTCAGGGCTTCAGTGTATAGAAGAAGAAGTGCTGCAATGTGCTGTAACAGGGAGATTGATGCACCGGGCTCCTAACAGCAGCATTTTGGAGGATGTGGATTGAGCTGTGCACACAGGCTGTGTACAGTCTCTCCTAGGTGCCCTTTTGTAGCAGTTTTGCTACACTTGTTAGGGAATAGGCTGAGCCCCTGAGGTCGCTTCCTGCCTCATTTTTCTGTAAAAAATTAATATGTTACCTCCATTATTTCATTATGGCTAGCTTTAGAGCATACTGAGGTTCGTGCCAGAAATCGCACACGCTTTGACAAAAATGGTCCTGGCAGTGTCATTGGGCAGTACAGAAGTAACACTCAGTCTCAACCCTCATCTGTGATTGAAATCACTGAGACAGACCTGTTACAGCTCTTCTTTCTACGTAAGCTGGCATCAGTCTGCAGCTCTGAGAACTTGAATTCTAACGCTTCTATCACTGATTGGGTTCAGGGACGTCTTCATCTCTTCCCCCTTGGCTGGACATCACCTCAGCAGTAAATAATGCGAGAACTCTCAGCAGACACAGTGATTTGTTTTGATAAATGCCAGGGTTTTTCTGTTCACTGCTGAATTTGTAGCATTCTCAGGCTGGAGCTGGAGAATGTTTTTATAATTCGGAAGAACTCTTCATAATTACATGCAGTTAGAGACTAGTTGCAGTATTGGCTTGAGATAGCATGGGCCACTTCAAGTACTCCCTCTTGTTTGGGATTATTGGTGCCTTAATAGAGTTGCTGCTGTCCAGAACAAAGGTTTGTAATAACGATGTCTATTTAAAGGAAATATTTATGTTGTTGGATGCCTCTTCAGTTTATCCACGACTGCAGGCTGCCATCAAGGTTCAGTGGCCTTGTGATGTCTTTTTTCAGACAACATGGAGTGCTTCTGAAGGTACTGCTGGGATCTGTTCAGGTGGGAAAAGAAAGCTTTGAGTACAGATGAGTTTTGTCTGGTATGCAGTGTGCAATGATGACCTTAAGGAAGGAAGAGGCAGAATCTTGGGTTACGGTGCGGTATGATGAAAGGTGGAAGAATTATCCCTTTTCATTTAGTTTTATTTATATTCACAGTAATGAGTTGAGTATGGGCTTTAATGCCTTGCACTTAAATTCTTCTGGAAATGCAAAATTTGTGCGCTGATAGCTAGGAAAGGAATCCTGAGTATCTAGTCCATTTGTGGCTCAGCTATTGTTTGTTTCGAGGACGAGAATAAGCCACTGAATCAATCGGGTCATCCAGTAATCACTTATAAGCGTTGCTAAAAGTTTGGAAGAAGCTTTGGTGTCGAGCTGTGACTTGCTCAGGTAAGCACAGTGCAAGCTAGCGAGCTATGGCACTTGTGCAGAACGAGAGGAAATGATTTCCCAGCCAGCACTCAGGAGTTGTGTTGCCATTTCACGATGGGAAATGAACCCAGTCTAGGAGCTGGTAGGGTAAGCCCTGCTTCAAGAAAGTGCTGGAGGGTGTGCTTGGTGGGGGAACTGAAATTTACTTTGGTCATGCTTTTATTAAGTGTGTGCCTGCTGAAATGCTCTTGGGTACAAACACACGTGTGAGTAGGTCCAGGGAGCCTTGTGTTAGATTTATAACACTTCCAGGAGAGGAGCCAAACCACTTGGGTCTTTGTATTGGCTTTCCTTGATCCTCTTTGGGGAGCAATGTGGTATCTCTACTTTTAGAGCTAAAAGTGCTAAACATTTTCATACTCAGCAAATGCAAAGTCAGATACTTACAAATAAAACTGTTTAAAAGCGAAAGACCATTAAGTTCATACTTTATACACTTTATTTTAAAAAGATCACAGGGCTTCGAGTTATGTTAAACACCTCCTCAAAGAAGAAACAAAAGTGCTTTTCACAACCTTCTCGGATTCTGCTCTCGATTGTGCTCTGTTTGCAAATGGGAGAAGACAGGTTGTTGAATTTGGCATTTTGTATGATTCTCACCTGGCCCTCACTTGCATATGGCGCACCGATAGATTGCTGGAGGCTGTACAAGACAAAACAGACCTCTTTCCTCATCCCACTTTTGAAACCTGCTCTGAATTCTGACCAGAGGACAGGGAGGGGTAAAAAGGCTGTGTGACAAAGTGCAGCGTGTTAGAGGTTTCAGCCTTTGCTGTCCTAGCTGCAACTTAAACTGCAATGCTCAGCTCCTGTCTCCTACCATCCAAGGCAGGGGAGAAATGTTTTGTTTCCTTGCAAGTGTTTGCTGGAAAGCTGCACGTCCCAGCTCATTGCCATACGCCCTTTTCTATGGTGGCCCACTGGCCACCTGGCTGCTTGCTGTGTGTTGCAAACGTGTAATTTTTCATGTGGTTGAAGTCACCCATTTCTGGGCAGAAGAGAGTAAAGCAACAAGCACAAGCTGTCAAATGTGATAGCTGCTGTACGCCTGAACGTAGCTAGGGGCTCAGAGCTCCAACACACAAAGGAATCCTCCTCCTATAGAACAGCCTATTTCTTCCTTTCCTTTTAAATGGTTTGGGTTTTCTGTTTTGTTGTGTTTTTGTTTTTTTCTTTTTCCCTCAAAGTTTTGTCTTCTAGCTGATTTCCCTTACTAGCCTTCCATTTTTTAACTTCCCTCGGATCACCCCTTTGTCACCTCTTTGCTGATTCTTTCTGCCATTCTGTACCATGGAGTCAGGAGTACCATCAGCCGTAAAGATAGATCTGATGCTTCGTAGCAGCCAACAGCAGGTTTTATCTCCTCTCTTTCCACATTCTGCATAGGTCACAGTCTTGAGCCACCAATAGTGAATGTCTGAGCGTAGCAGTGACTTGCAGTGCCCTTTTTTTTTTTTCCTGACTTGCAGACTAGTGAAAAGCAAATATCAGCCTCCTGAGCACACTGGAACGTGAAAGGGGTCGTTCAGGTTTTTGTGCCATCAAAAGGAAAGGTTATTTGCATGGACTGGCAGTAAGCCACGTAAATAAGTGAACCTGCATTAAGATCACTGTCTGGGCACGTGAGAAAAAAAGTGAAATCAGAAGGAAATGAGCTGCAGAAGGGAGAGGAGAAGGAAGTGGTCTGCTTTTGATGGCAAGAGCACATGCTGTAAGGAACAGCAACCTAAGTAGAGCACATGGGGCTGCAGAAGGGTGGGATTTTCTGCAGTCACTCGTGAGACTTGAAGCCGTGTGGCACACTTCTGAAAGGCAGGGACACGAGAAAACTTCCTGTGGGTGGTGGCTTTTGCTTTTGCTTCTTTCAGAAGCAATGGGAAGGCTCTTCCCCCTGAGCTGCGTATGTTTGTCCTTGGATTGGAAGAGCCAGTCTGAAAGGTGGAGGGCTCTAAAGCCAACACTGCTTGACAAGAGTTTTAGTAAAGCTCCGGTGAAATTCCAGACCTGTTGCTGCAGAAGTAGTAATAGCAGTGGTAGTAGTAATAATTAACAAGAAGAAACTCTTGACTTTCTAAGCCGTACAAAAAAAACTGGTGACTTTTGTCCCTTCCACCCATTGCATTCCGTGTGTGGCAGTGCTGTGCTTCCTTCCATTTATTCCTGACTCATGCACTTACTTTTAGAGGAGTTTGCTTTCAAGCACGTCCATCTCCTTCAGCTACTTAAAATCTCTCCTGAAAATTAAGAAGTCATTTTGCTGGTTATGGAGAAGAGAGGGTGGGAGAGAAGGGGCTGCTGCTGGGCTGCGGTGAGTTTATGTGAGCTCTCTTTTCTGTCACCAGCATCTTGGTAACAAAACTGGCTGAAGTTCGTGTGCTGCAAGAGATACGAGAGTTGTGTGCACACTCGTAGGTGGCGGAGAGCAAATGTGGTTCAAATGATCCGTTCCCAGTTGTGTTTCACCGCATGTGATCACTTCTTTTGGTTTGGTTTCCTGTGTGTTTGTGTGTTTCACCACGGATGTCATCTTCCTCATGAGAGACTTACCCGCTGCTCTCCTTTCATTTCCAGTTTGCAACTTCATGTCCCATGAGAAGTGCCTCAAGAATGTCAACATACCTTGTTCATGTATCGCTCCCAGCCTTGTAAGGGTGAGTAAGCACACACTGTTTTGTCTCTATTTTTTGTCATAACGGCACGAATTTATCACTAAGTAATCTGCGTAGTACGGCTGTGGCTTGCTGATGTTGTAATGCTTAAATCAATTGTGTTAGTCATCACTGAAGCTCCTACTGCTGTTCAGAGGCAAAGTCTGACATTTCCTTAAAAACTTCCCTGCTGCAGGCGGCTGTAGACAGTCTGTCTTTGAAGAGCAATTATTTGCATTCTTTAACTATTACTAGACATTTGAAATTGTGTCATTACCTGGAAGTCTCACAGTAATGGAATGGGGTGACTGATGGATATCAGTGCTCTCAGGAAACCGTAGTGTATCAAACTTAAAGAACTCTGTATAACTCACTTCTTCTTCTTTCTTTTTTTTTAAACAGTAATTACATCTTACTGGGAAGATGCTGAGTTTCCCTACCTAGTGAAGGGGCCGTGTTTGGCTTCTGTTGATTATTGATCTTAAGAATTTGCTTGCTTATTGTGCCTCGAGAGTAAAGTCCTTGCGTTAAAAGCACAAAATCTTAAAGTCAAATCAGGGCTTCGCTAAATGGTAAAAATTCACGTGGATTTATTTTGGCTGATAATAAAATCTTGGCTTTTTAGATGCCCTGTGACTTTTTTCTCCCACACAACTTTGTAATAATTGCTTTTGAAAAACGGTTTGAAAGATAGACTAATTTTGAAGGTATTAATATTATGCAACTGTAGTATTAAGAGTCTAAGATGAGGAGAAAATAGCGTTTTCTCCACCTGGGAAGGGGTGACAGAAAGGGTAGAGAGGTAGGAAGCAGGTGAGAACCTTCTTATCCAAGTGGAAAAACATTACAAAGTATGGTAAGGAGCAAATGTCAATTTCAGTGTTGTAAAATCAGAATGCATAAACTGTGAACGTTACAGACCTCCCTGACTGAAAACACAGTTGTGAGATATTCATTGTGTAGATCTGTGAGCTTGGGAAGGGAAGCTGCATTCCCTTCTCTGTACACAAAAAAAAAAAAAGCATTACAGGTTTCTTTGCATTGTGGAAACCTGGTTAGGGGATGGGAGGTTTAAAGCAGCACATAACTAGAGCTACAGGAAGTTAGCCAGTCATTTTTATTTCACGTGCATTATCCTAGATGTTCATGCAGTTCAGCCTTTGCTACACACTTCATCTTCCCCACATGCTTTCATCTTGGGAAATGTAATTTAGACTAGCAAAAAAAAAAAAAAAAAGGAGTTTGATACACAGAACACTGCCAGTGGAATAATAAGAAGTATTGCTGTTGGTCTTAGAATCCACAGTAAAGGGATGTGCAGATAGTGAGAAATGCTACTACTAAGAATTAGCATCTATTACTGTTCCAGAATGCTGGCAGTCAGTCATTATAGCATGGGAAAAGGAATGATGACTCAGGCTGTGCAGGGATCTTTGGAGGAGTGGTACATAGCCAGCTGAGGAGCATTCATTTTTTTTTCATAGGCGTTTAATTGTTTAAAATTGTTTCTTTTGTGAATTTACTGCAAATTTTAGTTGTTGTTCAAAATAATATCTGTTGCTTTCGCATGGTGAAAATCCTGCATTGAAACACTGCATCAGTCGTGGACTTAGGATTTTTTCCCTTGCCAATCCCCACTTTCTACCTGTCCTAACACATGGGTTGTGTTTAGTTGTGTGTTTTTTACGGGTAAAACACAGGTGTTCTTGCTGCAGAAGTAGAACATCTGAGTGCTGTTGTCTATCCTGGCAGTTTAGCACTGCTGTATTTAGCTGTGAAAAGTCTCGTGCTGAAATCTGTGCTGAGTTGTAGTGATTATGCATCCAAAGTAGACCAGACTGTCCGGACAGAATAGCAGCACAGACCTGTCCTCCTCGAGTTGCTCATCCAGGTTGCATTGGTCCGGGTCTCTTGTGTGAGTGAAGCCTGCCCCATGGGCTCTGCTGAAGTGAATATTAGCTCTGCACTTGCTTCAAAACCATAACGAAGCAAAAAACAAACGATGATTGCTTATCGAATGTCTGGGGAGTTTGTTTTCTTCTATCAGATGACTTGAATCTGTCTTTTTATGGAAACGTCTGATGGAGAAGGAAGCACGGATGGGATTTTTTTTCCCTGATGCTTTCCTCTAGCGAGTTACTACTATTCTATGCACCCCCAGATGAGGATATGTTTATTTTTTTTAATCTCAGATTTCATCTAGAGAAAGTGGCAATTGTTGAAGCTCATCGTGCTGTGTGTCATTCCTTATCAAGCCAAACTGTGAGAGAATGGTTTTTCAGCAGGCAGGCTATGGAAGCTTTTAATTCCTGAGACCAGGGCTTCCTTCCTGGGGTCAGGTGAGTGCCCTCAGAGACAGAAACAGGTCAGGTCTGCATCCAGCCTCAGATCATTCTTGGTGAGTTCACTCTCCAGGCTGCCCTAAGGAGCTTTTTTTTTTCTGTGCTGTTGTTGATCTTTCTCACCTGCACACGCTGTTCCAGCTTGGATCCAGATCATGATGTTTTGAAATGGAATGTCACGGATCAGGCTTCTGAACCCACTTTAGTTTTTGTGATTTCTGAGGGATGTGGTTTGTTTCACTGAGATCTCTGCATCTCCTCCAAGTTCAGATTCTTCTCCTTACGTCCTCACAGGTATTTGCCTACTCTGAGGCATGTGTTAGAAAAGAAAAATCTGAACAGAAGACAAAATGACAATGAAAACAAAAGCTGAGTGGGTGTGAAATGTCAAGTTTCCTTTGTTGGGTTGGAACGAGCTAGAAATTTGTTGCCCCTTAAATTTACCATATAAATGTGTGGGGGTGTTTTTTTTACATAACCGTACTTTAAAATTAAATGGAAATGATAGTATAACAGAAGTAGTTCTAGCGAAATGAGGCGTTTGTGATGCTCGTTTTTCCTGCAGCCCTTGCTGCACTGATGCCTTGCTGTAGTTGTTTCCAAACGCTTCCACTTCAGGAAGGGCAGGTAGACTTCACGAAAACTTCCTTCAGTGTTTTTCTTCTTACAGCCAGGTTGCCTGGAGTGGAAACATCGTGATGTAGGTCATCAGCTTCTTGTGAAGATCGTAATGCTAAAAATGAGATGTGGCTTGTGGTTCAGAGCTTGGGTAGCAGCTGCATTCTCAAGTTGTGGTACTGAAGGAGAAGATTTTGGAGCTCACAGAGGTCTGTGCTGGAGGAGCAGGCTTGCTGACCTGAGCCTTTCCCTCTGGCTGCTGTGTCCTGCAGTTGGCTGTGTGGGTCAGTTCCTTTGTTTCTCGTAATCTGCTAGAAAAGTCGAAAACAGGAGAGAATAAAGGCTATTCTGGTTAGGGTGATGACACCCAGCAGTGGTGAGCTGTTCTGAACTGGGAGCTTCGTGCTTAGTAGTCACACAACAGCAGCATCCATTTCTTCTGCAGCTCAGGGGCTTTTATTCCGGGTTGCAACCTCTCTTTCTCTGATCTCTTCGTCTCCTTTCTGCAGTGCAGTTTTTGCCCCACTCATCCTGTTGCACGTAAGCGATTTTTGGAGTTAGATCTGCAACATGAAATTAAAGGCAAAAAAAAAAAAAAAAAAGAATGCTTAATATTTTTCTTACGTTTTATGAAAAATGATTGCACGGGGGAATTTTGTTTCTCTCTTTATTCTTCCCCTTTTGTTTTGCTGTAGTGAAAAGGCTTTGTTAGTTAGGTGTGTGCTTTTTCACCTGTGTCATCTGTTGTAGGAGAGCTGCTTTATTTAGCGGGTGGATGGGACTCAATTGTGGTTCTGGGTTTCTGTGTCTGCCATAGCAATGATTGGACTCCAGACTGATCTGATTTTGCCTGGGAGTTTCTTGGACAGCCCCGGCTACTTCTGCAAGCAGGTCTGACCCCAGCTCTTCAACACCTGGCCCATAGCTGCGTCGTGATTCAAATGCAATTGCCTGCAGCATGCCAGCCACATGCCACAATTTAGCAGCCAAATAAGGTGTAAAATTGTTTATTGGTTGCTCTCTAGATTTTCTGCTTTTTCTTCCCCAAAGTGATAGCCAGCCACTGAGGTGAAAGGGGAGGGCTGGTTCATGAACTCCAGGTCGCTGGCAGCGGTGTGCTGTGCTGGTGCAAGCTGCCTGCAGGCTTAAACACCTCCAGAATAGCCCCATGGCTGTACCAATGACCCTTCAGATTCAGAAGGGGTATGGAATGTCACTGAGTTTGTTTCCCAGCTGATTCCCAGTGTCGATCTTGATGAAAGTGGGTTTCCACTGCAGCAATCACAGCAAGGAGTGATGGTGCTTTGCACATCAGCTTCTCTTTCCAGCATGAGAAAACCTAATGGAAGCAACTCTTAATTACAGTGCAAAGGTCTTACCACAGATCTTCCTTCCGTAGAAGTGCAACAGAAGCACAACAGGTTCCTGATTTGAAGTGGTATTTAGTTTGCTGTGCAGTTCCCATCCTTTAGAGTCCTTGAGAGCTAGTTTGCATACGAGTAACTGAGGTCTGATGTTCTATCGTGGACATCTGTAGCATGAAGGAATGGTTTCTGGGTGTACTGAGGTTACGTGTGGATGTGTGCCTTGCTCCCTTGCATTAGCACCAATTAATTTTGGTATTTAAGTAACTTTTCTCTCCTGTTCTGCAGTTATTGTTTCGGTTGGTGTCCTTACTCAGTTTCAAAACTTCCACATGCAATTTGCACTTGAAGGTGTTTTGTAGCACCAGCACGAAGGAAGAACCTCGTTTTGAACACAAAGAGTAATTTTACATTCCTTGTGTCTAAAAGGCAGAAGTAGAAATACGGTGCAAAGCACGGAGTATTTATGTTGCAGAAATAAAGACCTTTCACTGTTAAAGCAGAGAGACTTGAAGCGAGCGAAACAGCTGTCTGTGCTTACTGAGCAATAAGTAATGAGCTGAAAAGATGCTAACACTGGAGAGAGTTGAGTCACAAAGTTAGCTTTCTCAGGTCTTTATGTGGCTCTTGGAGGAGTGGACACGGGTTCCAGTCACATCTGATCACCACTGTGGGGTGTGGGTATCATAATGAGCCCTGAGAGCTCATTATTAAGGAAACATCAGCATTTGGAGCTGTGCTTGTAGGTGGAAACACCTACACGTTTGGATTGTTATGGACGATCTTTTAGGCACTCTGTAGCAGCCCAGTATTTTGACTCTGTAGAACAGTCCACAAAAGGCCTGTGTAACAAGCCTTGAGAGCAAATTATGAAGTAATTTGCTTCCAAGCTAATTCTGCCTATCTTAAAAATGAGCTGATGACTTCAAGTTAAATTCTCTTTGCCCAGCCTTGTGAAAGTGCTTGTATCTTTGACTGGTCCATGAGCCATACACTGCAGGTGGTAGCTGGGCTGCTCTCTGTGCAGTGATTGCACTTCAGTGGCAGAATATGTTAAGCTGATAACTTGGTGTTGCCTCATGCATTTCAAGATGAGGAACGATTAAAAAAAAAAAAATCTTTCCTGTGCATCTATTCTAAAGTTTGTTGCTGGAGATGCATTTGTTGCTGTTCTTTATGGTGCAGTTGCATGGTTTTGTGCTCTGTTCTTGCAGAAATTGCTCTGAGGGATAGGAATGGCTAAGCTTTAGATTTCTGTAGAATCAAATTTCATTGCTGGCTGATACAAACTGCCGTAGAAATGCATAGCAGTAATGCTCTGGATTTCTTACCAGGTGGCAGCAAGCAAAATCAGGACTAGGAACATCCTGTGCATCAGTACAAGGTCATCCTGGAGATGATGCTGGAGTGTTAGTATTACATTTTCTCTTGATGGATTTCTGATCAATAGTGTGAGGGCACCTAGATGTTACTTAGCGGTATTGCTAGTCGAAATTTTCTGTATCTATCTCAGGAAATTGATTTTAGTGGTTTGCATAAAGTAACTTAAGGAGCTGCATTGAAAAAGAAGTTTCGATTCTCATCAATTATTCACTTTCTTTCTGTGAGCCTCCCTCCGTGTCTGTAGTTTGCTGCACTTGAACAGGTGAATGTGAATTAATGAATAATAGATAACATTTCGTGTGCTGACATGGAGCCTCGCTGGCCTTCCCTGTCTTCAGAGTTTGGTATTGTTTAGGTTATAGGATGCTTGGAACTCCTTCAGCAATAGAAGTAATGTAGTGAGCTGCTAGGAAAAGCAGCGTGTGATTGATCAGCTGGCTCATTGTGTCCTACTGGCTACTTTCCATGTTTGGTTTGTTGTTTGTTTTTTTTTTTTCATCATCCCTCTCCTTTTCCTGCAGTCTCTGCAGTATTTTTTGTACATGCAATTTCTAGAGCAAGTTAGAAGGAGCAGTCATCATAATTAAAAAAAAAAAAAAGCTTGTTTGTCTTGTTTCTGAAAGCAAGAAGTCGAAGGAAACAATTCTTTTTCCTTTTTTCCACCCCATCCTCCGATCAGTGTTTCTTTTCTTTTTGGGCACTGACTCGAGTTTTTAGAAGGTCATCGCCAGGGCTGGAATAGAATTTAGACTGCAGAATTTAGACTTGTCTTCTTCCCTTTAGCCTCCTATGTAAGAGTGCCCAGGCCCTGCAGAAGTTTGCCCCTAATCTTGCAGTCTTTTCCAAAATAAACGCCGCTTTGCGCAAAAACTGTTTTGATCTATAGAGTGTCCTTCTTCTTCAGATAACTTTTCTTGCTTATTAAACACTGTGGCAGGAATGAAAAGCCTGCATTTCTGTGCCAGCTGTAAGATAAAATAGCCGGACTCAAGGCTGGGAAAGTGAAGGTTTGGATTTCAAACGCTGGTTGTCAAAAAGATGGCAAGTCCATGCCAGGTGTCCAAAGCACGTTACTGAGCTAACAAAGGTCTCTCTTGATTTACCTCTTGATTAAACTTCCAGCAATATTCTTTCCCTCTCGGGTTACATCTGCAAAGTTTTATCTTGCTAAAGTGCTAAACAGGGTTGTTTGGCATAACTGTGCCTGTTCTTTCAGGGGAGGAAATACAAGAGGGAACCAGGCTGTCATAAATGGACGGCACGTTTTAGGTCTCCAAACTCTGTTTCAGGATGGGTCAGATTTGTTGCTAGTTTTTCACGGGGAAACGCCATAAGAAAAATACTCAAATCCTCCTCAAAACTTTGCTTGCTTATGCAGGAAAAGGTGTTTGTGGCTATGTGTATTTTAACTCACTATTTCCCACGCTTTTTCTGGGAATGACTGATGATAATTCATGCTTAAAGAAGCCACCTGTTAGCCCTCACAGGTCTTCCTTTTTTCCTTTTTGTGATGCAGGAGCCAGAAGATGGATCAGGTATGTTTGTCAGGAAGGGCTTGAGGGTTGCAAAATACACGTTTAGAAATCTAAGAGGTTACTAAGTTATTTGAATTCTGACAGCTTAGAGATGCAGTTATGCTTCTCTCTTAAAATGCAAATATCAATTTTGACAAAGGTGTGCATCTTGTAGGAATAGCAGTCTCTGGAACAAGCATAAAGCTCAGGTGCATCCCTTCATAGAATCATAGAAAGCTTTGTGGCCACATTCATCTTTTAGAAGCACATGTCTTTGGAATATTTTGTCTGAGGAGATGTATGTATGCAGTTAAAATTGTTTCACAGTTAAAATTCACAATCAATTCTTCGGTTCAGTTTGGATTGGAAGGGACCTTAAAGATCTTCTAGTTCCAGTCCTGGTGTCATGACAGCAGGGATGCTGTGTTAGTATTCATTTTTCTTCTTCCTTTCATTATCTTCTTCTGCCTCCGCCTGGTTCTGTAGCTTTCACTCTTTGATGTGGACTGTGGCAGCACTGAGCTTTTGTAAACTGTCTTGAAAGTGTCTTCAGGGTATTTTGTCTGAGAGTGTCTATGTGCAGCTATTACTGTTTAATGGCCTTTGATTCAATTAAAAATACTTAAGAGGTCAGCTGAGGTTTCAGGTACGTTGTTTGAGCACAAAGGAAGTCCTAGCATTCATGGCACTGTGAATCATCAGGACTGGCACTTGCAGCTATATTCATTTATTTATACATTTAAATGTAGATTGATATAGATGTAAATATATATATATATGTATATATATGATATTTGCTCTCAGGTTTACTTAAGCACACATTATATATACTACCCCGTTTTGCACGACAGAACAGCTTCTGTCAGCCATAAACACTATTCTGAAAGCTGCAGCTGATGATGTTCCGTGTGTTCTTCTTTGACAGATTCCAGTTGCACATTGCTTTGGGCCTCCAGGACATTACAAAAGAAAGTTCTGCACAGTGTGCAGGAAGTCTGTGGAATCACCTGCCTTTCGATGCGAAGGTAATTTGAAATGCTCCATTTGTGGATTCCATTCCATCCATCCATCCATCCATCCATCCATCCATCCATCCATCCATCCATCCATCCATTCCATCGAATGTGAATGTCATCCAGTGATGTATGCTTTGCATACCTTGTGTATATACACATATATACACATATGTATATATGTGTGTGTATCATAACGCCCCTTTGTTGTCCATTCATTGGCAATGGAAACACGTAGGTAAAATTTAAGGCACCACAGATCTGTGGTGTTGGTGATGAGTTGTTAGTCCACGTGAGAGACATGCAAAGAATGAGAAATTACTATGGCTAAGTAAAGACTTCCTCTGCTGAAATAATTTCTTTTTCCAACGGAAAGCTTTGTTGCATGGAACTTCAGGTTTCTGTCTTTCTGAAACCTTCCCCTGTCTACAAAAGAAAGGAATATAACTGTGTGTTACTTGTCTTGGACGTTTATTGCTTTCAAAGGAATGAAGTGCCTTTTGTGGGAAGTAACTCGACTATTTATCAAAGTAGTACTACTCTTTGTGTTCTGCCATAAATTCTCTTAAAAAAAATAACGTAAGAGATCACCTAAGCACCGTGTTTCAGGATCCATTGATTTGAAACATATGTTGGCACAGGCACTTCACCGATTTTGATGGGAGGCAACATTTGAAATCACATTACAGTTAGGTAATGCAGATGTGTAGGCATTTTTTTCTAGTTCACTGAGGATTTTGAATTATGTTCCATGGATTCAACAGATTGTTTTTGTTGTTGTTTTTGTTTTTTGCACGGTGTGACTTTGCTGTTCCGTGTTCTGAATACCAATTGCTCTACCACTTTCATTTCTTGGGCTTTTCAAAAATGTAGCTGAATTGAGATTAATATCATGTACAAGGAAGAAATGATCCTTTCTTTTCCTCTCCAAAAGTGGTTCTAGAGTTTGTTTTAGAAATCAGCTTTGCAAATAGGAATGTGGATGTTAGACTTGCTTCCTTTTTTGCTGATTTGTAATGACTGTGCTTACTAGGACAAGCCTGCCGTTGGTTATGATGTTCTCCTCTGATGTTGAGGTTTGAAGAATTATTCTTGGAAAACTTGGTGTAACTAAAGCAGAAAGTGCTGCTAACATGAAGTTACTTTTTCTAAGCAAATGGCTGACGCAGCTGGATGCACTTCTGAAACAATTGGCATAGGTTGCTTTAGGCTCTCTGACTCTTGCAATATCCTCCTTTGGTTTTGTCTTGTTTTTTTTTTTTAAAAAGGAAAGTTATCAGGCAAACACTGTGTTTGTGTGATAGGGCGTCTGTTTTCAGAAACTGGCACGCATGTATCCTAACTCTTGATAAGATTGGATACCAAATATTTTATTTTTTTGCCTACGGAGTATATGAACCAATCTCTTCTGACAGTTATTAATTGCTTTAGATTGCAGTTCTTGCTGTAGAATTCACTAAAAAATCTTCAGCCTGGACTCTGGGTGCTGGATGCTCCATTTCCTTTTCTTTCCAAGAAGAAATGGAAATAAAAGAGGAAAAGGGAGACCAACACAAACATTTGTTAACAGTGGTTGCTTTGTAATAGTTTTCTTTTTAAGCATCATTCAGGAGCAGTAAATTGTGAACTTTTACTTGACGAAAGGGTTTTGGTTATTTTTTTGAGGAGCGTGGGTAGTTTTTTAAAGTTTGTCCTATCAAGTTTATATTTCTGAGATACATTCACAGCACTTGCATGGCAAAGTTGAACGGAAAAGCTTCCACTATGACTTAAAGAACCGTGTAGGTTATGGAAGTGCTGCTAAAGGCAGTGCTGGTAGGCATGCAGACTTGAATGGATCCTTACACGTGAACAACCTTATCTTTCCCATCAGTGGCACTGCTGCCTTAAGGGTTTATCCTGTGACACTCCTGCCCTTGACGTGCACACATTTTCTTTCTGATTGTGAGTGGAGGTTGGTGTCAGGTAGCATCGGGGGGAGAAAATAATTTTAAAACCTTCTGTATTCTTGCCCGTGATAGCAGAGGGCAGTGTGTGTTTGTGTTAGCAGAGTTAATGATACAAAAAAAAAAGGTTTCCATTAATTCCTTGAAGCCATAATCTGATCTGCAGAACCCTTTGCCATTAGCGAAGCTCTGACTCAAAGCACCGAGTTTTCCTAGTGGCTGAATTTATTCAACAATAAAAGCTGCCTTTTCTGTCTATAAAGCAAGGTTTAGGGGGAAGCATGAGCTGAGGAGGAACCGTCACAGCTCAGGTAAGATTGCTGAGCTCGGGAAAGGTCCCCAGGAGGAGAACTGCCCATGAACATTCATTATTGAGACAGCAGGCTGTGCTGCAGTGTGGTGGCAGATGATGGCTTTCTTCAAGGCTGGAGTAACACACAGTGTTAGCGTGACCACGTTTTCTAGAGCTTGGAGAGCTCTTTCAAAATGAAGTGTTACACTTCAGGAAATTGAATACTGTTTTCAGGATGCTTTCTGGTAGCGTAGATAACATTCCCAGTTCTGCCTTTCAGTCTTCAGGTTGCACTCTTCAGACCATTGCAACATGCTTGGATCAACCACCTGTTTTACAGGGAAAAAAAATTACACTTGGAGGATCTCGACTCTTACCTCTTACTTTTGCTTGCTTGACCAAGAAGTTGGATGCCTTCCCAGAGCACCTGTGTAGACAAGTCTTTAAAAAAGCAGCTAGAAATATCTATCTTTTTCATGCATCCGTGTGTCTTCCTTAGCGAGCTGTCCTAACCTTTGCAATAGGTAGAATAGATATTCTTTGCAATAGAAGCTAGATATTGAAGTCTTTTGGCTGTTTTGTTTTTGTGTGTGTGTGTGTTGTTGTGTTCCTTTTTTTTTTTTAGCTATTTTAACTACTTTTTTCCAATGCACTCTTTTCTTCCACAGTATCAAGCTAGATTTTTAAGAAATAAAGAAACCTACCCAGCACTCTCAGGTTTGACTAAAACTTCTGGCTGAATTATCTCAGGTATTTTGGAGGGCAGTGTGAAGCCTACTTAAGAGAAGGCTCTGAGAAAAAGTAGCATTTTCCTTTTCCTGACAACAAAACTGTGATTTGCAATGTGCTGCCACAGCTTAGACGTATTTCCAGGATGAATGTACCTGTTTGAGTTTAAAATTCAGTGCTCAGTGTATCATCCAGTAATGAAGAGGATTTGTTTCCTGAGCAAACGTGCTCTGCTCTCACCTATTGGAGCTCCATTGGGTTTGGAAAGGGTTTGGAGCATGCTTTCAGGAAGATAGTTTACATTAGGCTCAATAGTTGATGTTCAGGTGCAGAACTTTCTGTTCCTGCTTCTAACATCGAGTTTTTTGGATTTGATTACATCAGAGTAGACTGCAGGAGTGATAATACTACAGCAGGCAGCTCTTCCCATGAAAAGGTGATACAAAGCTGTAAAGACAAACAGTTGCTACGAATTCAGCTTGCTGTATGGAAGAAAAAAAGGCAAGTAGTAGTTGTAGGCAAAGTTATCTCAGCCTTTCCTCGTATTTGCTGCATTAATTTAACACAAAGGAAATGGACCCACACTCAGGGTAGTGCTGATAATCTTTTATTGCCCATCTTCACTGAACAGAAAGAGCATGAAAAGAGCATGAAGGGATGAAAATGTGCTGCGGAAAGGTTCTGGAGAAGGGATAGGAGGGAGGAAGGAACAGAGGAGCTGGAGGAACGGAGAGACACTGACTCTGATTTTCTTGTTTTCATCTTTTCAGTCTGTGAGCTGCATGTCCACACAGATTGCATCCCGTTTGCTTGTAGTGACTGCCGGCAGTGCCACCAGGATGGGCACCAGGACCACGTAAGTGTCAGTTTTGTCTGCTGCAGAAAGTTCTCACACATTTTCACTGCAAAACTAAGGGTTAGAGGCGTGGGAGATGAGAGTCCTGAACGCTTTGTTTTTTTGTTTTCTGGGTGTTTGTTTGTTTGTTTGTTTTTCTTGGCACAGGCTGACAGTTCACAAAGCTGTTTTGCAGCCTGTCTCTGGACAAAGACTTGTGGCTATGGGGTGTGTTGCAGATAGTGAGATGAACTTGAGGTTTACAGAACTCTTGCTGAAAAGTCTGTGCAGTGTGTACAGCGTCCTAATTAAAAGCTGAAACCAGCGTGTGTGGCATCTTTCTAAATACTGACCTTGTAGAAGCTGGTATGAAATTATGTTTTTCCTGTAGAGTAAGCTGTGAACGTGACAACATTTCTGTCTTCCTGCAGTCTGTCAGAGAGGAGACTTCCTGACTTCCCACTGTCTGATGCATGTGCAGCACTACTCTTCCAGGACTTATTTTCTCAATCTGTTCAGAATCACAAAATGTTCAGTTTTGGTGGGCTGCAAAGACAAAGCAGCGTGTAATAAAAGTTTGGGTAGTTTGATTAAGTTCTTTCTATGAAATACAAGATTGCTGAGGGTCTTACTTTTAGTGAAAAAATAACACTCCAGATCTGCTTTCTTAGAGGTTTTTTTGAATTACTCATTTAAAATTAGGTTGAAGGTGTTTCTGTAGCTGTTGTCAGACGTAATGCTAAGTTGTGATGTTTTCTACCAGGACACTTACCATCACCACTGGAGGGAGGGAAACCTTCCTTCAGGAGCTCGTTGTGAAGTTTGCAAAAAAACCTGTGGCTCTTCTGAGGTCCTGTCTGGCATGAGATGTGAATGGTGTGGCATCCTGGTATGTTGCTGGGTATATTTGTGAGAACCAGATATATTTTTATATATAGAAAATGTATGCATGTATTAAATACTTACCTGTGTGTGTGTATATATCAGTTGGTGCCATGCCTGCCCATAGCAGGGGAATTTAATAGATAATCCTTACGTTTCCTTCCAACCTACTTATGAAATAGGAAGAAAATGTTTTGTTTCTTGTTTCCCCTTAGCCACTAAAATGAGCAGTTTGCAAAATCAAAGTTAAACTTCGTGTATGAACAGTGGAATTAAAATTGAATGGAGGCTAACTTATGCTTAAAGATTTCAGCTTGTAAGCACGCAGTTAATTGTGATGCACAAAATCTGAAGCTCTTCTAGATCACACCTGTCCCAGAAGGTCAAAGAGTTACATTCCAATATGCATATTCCTCTGCCAGAACCAAATAGCCCTAACCTGGAATTTCATTTTTGATAGCAAATGCCAGCTTCTGTCTTTTTTTTTTTTCCTTCCACATCACTGACACTTAATTCCTGTGCAGTGTGATTTTGTCCTTTGGTAGCCTCCATGAATGCCAAGCTGCTGTGCAGATCAGAATTAGCCCCTCGGCTGAACACTGCCTTTTGTTGAAAGATGATTGCAGTGTGAATTAGCACCACGTGCAGGTGGGAACCGAGATGTGCATCTGGTGAACTGAATCAGCTTGTCACGTAATGCAAGATGAGGCACACGATGTAGCAGTCATTTAAAATGGAAGTCTGATGCTGTGCAGTATTTCAGATATGGTTTGAATCACTGACCTATTTTAACAGTAGAGTTTTTTGCATTTAGAATCTGACTTGTGATTTCTGAGGTGGCAGGAGCTGTCTGCAAACAGCCTCACCAACGTGATGTGCAGCATGGCCACAGCTACAGGGCAAGCATGTTCAACAGTAGTGGAGCATCTAAGGCAATTGAAAAGACAGAAGCAAGCCAGATGTGTCTTGCAATAGAACTCCAAACGTATCTTACCCCAGAATTTTGCAAGCTAGTACTTGCCAGCAAGTTTGCTTATATGCCTACACTAAAATCAGGTTACTGCTATTTAAAAGTTCTTCAGTTTAAGCTGTCTGCCTTTCTCATGTACCCCAGGAGGTGTCCGTGTACAACAGAAGATCACGGCCTGAAATCAGAACTTTAGTTTTTCCAGATACCTGTCTGAAAATTACTAGGTTGTAACAGAGCAGATGTGTCATACTTGTAGTTTCTTCACTTGTCGAAACTTCCCATCGCTCCTTGCTTAACAGCCTGACGGAACAGACTAAAACCTAGTGTGAAAAAAATGACTGATGTCAAGAAAGTGATTTACAAAAGGTCTGCAAACATCCTAGCCAAGTTTTTGCCGTTGCAGAACGTATTTTGTTATACGCGCCTTTGCTTTCTTGGTGTTTCAGAAGATGCTTAACTGATGCTCCTGTTTATAGGCTCATGCTGCTTGCTACGTAGCTGTCACACCAGAATGTACCTTTGGAAGACTGAGGAGCATGATTCTCCCTCCCAGCTGCGTGCAGTTATTTTCTCGCAACTTCAGCAAACTGCACTGCTTTCGAATATCAGAAAACCTGCACACAGAATCAGGTAAAAGCTTCTGGAGCTGTATGCAGCTAATTGATGTGTGCTTCCTCCGGAGCCTATGACTGCTGATTTTTGCTGATTCCGTGGCAGTGCTGTAACTTTTTGCTGATGTGATGGGCAGGGTAAGGCTTGCAAATGCATGGTGTGCAAACTGCTGAAACTTCTGTTTGCTGTCACAGTGGGAAATGGGAAAGCTGCTCTTTCAGTTGTGAGCGTACAGAAAGTAGAAATCTAAACTCGAAAAATTTTCTTAGATTATTGTTGCCATAAATACTTGCTGATTTACTTGCTTTTAATTTAGCTTGTGATACGTAAGAATACTGTTATTTGCCTCTCTTCAAGTGCTTGCCCTTCTGTGCTGGAAGTCGTGTATTTAGCAGGGTAATGTTGTGCTGCCATCTAGAGTGTATGTTTGTTTAACAGCTCTTTAGGATCTTTTGAACCACTGAAGTATTTTTTGATGGATATATTGATTCTGTTTCTGAATACAGTATACAAGGTAGGTAAAATACAGGTCTTGAAAGTCAGATGTTTGCAGCTGCTCTTTTCTCAGCCTGACGGGTTGTTCTTGCTTTCTGCTTTGGATCCATTCTAGGATTGCATTTAGTGTCCTTGTTGGCAATTATGTGCAGTAGGAGCCACGTGCTGGTGTATTCAGAAGGTACAGCACAGTGATGCAACTGTAGGAAGTAGGTGACTCTAAGCCTACATAGCGTACATACACTGAAATGACCTATAAAAGTGTGCAGGGCCAGGGGGAGTCTTATGTGGCTTGTTTGTTGATGGGCCTGATTTTTCTCAGTGATTTATTTTTCTTTTTAATGAATTTGCCTCCTCACCAGGGGAAGTACGGTACGTACTTGGAAGTGATGCAGTCTTTAATTCTTCCAACTTAATACCAGAAATAAATAATCCAGATGAGCTCGTTGATACTGGGAGAGTCCTTATGAACCTTGATTTGTGTGTTGTTTGGTATTTGACAAGTCTCCCAAAAGCTTTAGTGAAGGAACATTTATGTTATTATTAACAAAAGTTAATCAAGAGCCTTTTAAACAGCCTGTTTTGGTACGATGTCTGTGATATTAAACAAGTTTATCTTTTAAACAGCGGTGTACTCTTTTAGTTGGTGGGACTTAAGCTCTTCCTTTTAATTCGTAAATCACTTCTAAATGAAACTGGAATACAGACCAGCATGATGGGGGGCATCCAAGGTTACATCTGCGCTTTCTAGTTTCTCCTTCATTATTTTAAATGATGGAAGAGAAAGATTTTCACTTTGGTGTATAGGGTAACTTGTTAACCGTACGAATTTTATTACACGCGTTCAAAGTCATTGTAGTAACAGTGTCCTTGGCATTCCTTTAATTAAAATGCACGTCTGGCACTTTGAATCAGAAGAATGCTGTGTAGATCAGCCAGTTAGCTGGTCAGGGGCAGACTTGAGGGGAAGGAGAGGTATCCTGGTGCTCTTGTACAGTAATGCTGCCTGGGTGGATTGCTTGGTTGTCCCTGCCATCCCAAGCCTAATGCTGAATCAAGTGATGTGAGATGGCTGGTCTTTGTTAAGCTGGATGCATCCATGCTGGCTCCTCTGCATTACTTTTCACACATACAGCAACTCATAGGAGATGGAGGAGAAAAGAGCATGAGGGAGCCTACAGAGGGAGGGAAATCAACTCTTTGAAAGGGGAGATAACAGCAGGACAAGGGGAAATGGTTTTAAGTTGAAGGAGGGGAGGTTTAGGTTGGACGTCAGGGGGAAGTTCTTTACAGAGAGAGTGGTGAGGTGCTGGAACAGCTGCCCAGAGAGGCTGTGGATGCCCCGTCCATCCCTGGAGGTGTTCAAGGCCAGGTTGGATGGGGCCCTGGGCAGCCTGGGCTGCTATGAAATGAGAAGGTTGGTGGCCCTGCATGTGGCAGGGGGTTGGAGATACATGGTCCTTGAGGTCCCTTCCAACCTTGGCCATTCGGTGATTCTGTGATGCCATAATGATAACACATGTGGGATGAGAGGGGAAAGGCCACGTAATCTAATGTTAAATTCCATTTGAGACTGAAGTTTCATGCATGCCATTCCATGCCTGCCCCACAAGTTCCTGCCTTAGTGTGTTTCAGAAGTGTTCAGAGAGCTTCATTTCAACAGTTTCACGTTGCTGTTCGTGTAGATTTCCCTGCTGTCCAGACTGAGAAAAAAATCATAAAAGGAAGATGTCAGCTCTTTTCCACCTAAACTGAGAAAAATGGGAGAATAGGGAGCGGTCAGGAATTATTTCATTTATTTTCTCATTTACTTCTTCTGAAGTTTGATTTCGCTTGAAGTGAAATTGTGGAAAGCATTCCAGTTTGAAACTTCATCCGTATGTCACTTAAAGCAAGGAAAGTATTTCAGTACTTTTATATTTAAGAAAAAAAGGACATAAAAAAGCTCAACTCAAATGCATTACTGCTGGCTGTTCTTGTCTTCTGTTGAAGAGTTAACCAAATGTTCTGTAGGTTAATTGTCTGCAGGGCTCCTGCTGAGTACTGTTTTTCACGTGTTGTAATTCTGCTTCTTGGAAGGATTTCCTCTATTAGGATTCTGATCTCCCTCATACCTTTATTGGTCTGAAGTTCTATCTTAATGCTTTTGTGTTTTTGTTTTTCATGTTTTGGGTTTGGGCTTTTTTTTTCTTCCCCCCTTATTTTGTTCCTTTAATTTCCTGCCTTCTGCCTCTAGGCCTGTTTTTTTTTATAAAGTTATTGCCTGGCTTGTAGCCCAATCAAGACAGGCTGAGAATTTTGACAGGTGGGAGTATGAAAACCATGATATCATCAGTACTTGGGTTGGCTTTTGTTCCTGCAGTTCCTGTTCCTACAGAGCTACAATTCCTGCACTGATTTGTCAAAGTTTGAAACTTACTTTTGGAATTGCTGTATGTAAGTTGGTAATAGGCAAATGTCACAGTCTGAAGAAGGGGTGGAACGCTCTGATTGCAATATTAGAGCTAGCAGTGGAAAGACTTCACATATGCTTTGACTGTAGCTACGCAGCAATGGTCGTGTCTTATTGACACTTTGTGCAGTATGCATTGTTATTCTAAAATGGCCAAAAGAAAACGAGCTTCTTTCTTCTGATTGGATTCTTTTATGTTAATCTTCTATGGAAACCTTAAGCAGCATCTACTTTTATTTACCTAGATCAGATAAGATAGAGTCCTCCCTTAAAATCTTCCTTTTTTCACAGATGAAGGTGATGATGTTGATGGGTCAACACAGGGGCCAGCCAAAGACATCCAAATTTCAACAGATTCAAGTAAGTAGAGTTACAGTAAGTGGTAAATATTCACCTATTCTGGTCTTTAATTCATTTAATCTTAATTTATTTTACTTTATGAAAAATATTAAGTAGTGACTCTTCTAGTGCCAGGTATCAGCTCAAGGTCCAGCACACATCCAGGGCTCTTACCATCTCATCTCTGCTTTCCACTGGCAGATTACCAGCAGTGACAATCTGTTCATTACCCTGTCAAATCAGCCACAAAATTTAGTTTCCCTAAATTTCCTTTCTGCTCTTCTGTACTTCAGCACTAAGTTACGTGCGAAAAGAAACAAATCCCAGCTTGCCATCTCACTCAACGTGATAACCAACTAGGGAAAGAATGGTGTTAAAAATCCATACAAAGGAAAATAATTTAAAAGCCGGGACATCATATCTTTTCAAAACTTCTTCCTTTAAAGTAGCTGGATCTGAATCTTACTGAAGGGACCGGGTGAATTTATAGCTTTGATCAGGCATGGTGTGTTAGGAATGAATGTATTCCCCTGCAGCAGGATTGAGCCAGGCTGGCACCTTTCAATGCATTTTGTAAATGCATTAATTCTGATATTTTCTGGGCTTAGTATTAGTCAAACCTTTGTTTTTCAGATGCTGAAGCCAGCCATGATTTAAGGGGCATCCCAGTCCCTGTATTATTAGTAGTAAACAGAAAAGTGTGGTACTTGTTACCAGATGTAGCTGCCTGGGTTGCTGTAGAAAAAGAAATCCAAAATCAACAAATAGGGTTTTTTCCTCCTTTTTTTTTTTTTTTTTTTTTTGTTTGTTTGTTTAAAGCTCTTCCACAGGTAATGTGCTACATTAGGAAATGTTGTTTGGGTTTTAAAAAAAATTAAGTTAACTCAATTACGGATGCTTTAATTTCAGCTGCAGTCTCTTAATGACTTTAATTTCAGCTGCGGTCTCTTAATGACTAATAAGTAAGAGAGCAGGGTTGGCCTTCAGCATTGGTTTAACCCTGATGTGCAGCTGAACTTGATATAACCTTGAATATGTCTTTTGATTCGAGCATCCTCTGTGTACTGGAGAAGGCAGCAGCAGGTGGTACGTTTGCCTTGAGAATGTTAAGAATCATTCCTTATGTTTAAATATAATAGTTCTCTGAAAGGAAACCACTTCTAAACCCATTTTCACAACAAAGACACCAATATAGGTCCTAATCTCTTTGCTGCGATTTAGAAAGTAGAATCATTCCATACCTGTTGAGCTATCTCCTTAAAGAACACGGGAATAAAAGATGAAATGTTCAAAAGCTTTCATTCAGCTGTGCTAGAGGTCTCCAAATCTGCTGCCCCCCAACAGAGTTTAGGCTGCTGCAGCTTCATGTTTCTCAATGGATCCCCTAAATACACCCCAGTTTCTCTAGTCGTTAGCCTGGACCCTCGGTCCCTCCAGTGGTTGTCATCTCCAGGTGCCTCATTTACTGAGACACGTGCACACACACCTCTCATGCTGCTCGCTTTGCAGGCCAGTAGGTCCTGGTTGATGCTTGGAGGTGGTTGCAGACCCATTCTCATTCTGGTTTGGGGTACTGTGGATGCGTGGGTGACCTGCAGTCCCACTCAGTTGCTGTTTTCAAAAGCGTGTATGAATGCATGCGTACAGCAGAGCGTAACACCTAGCAAACGTTAGAAAGGGCCTTTAATGAGAAGACAGGACAGTATGTGCTGATGCAGGTGTGAAAAGCACCCATCTGCAGCTTCTTGATGTGTGACCAGCACCTTTTATCTCCTTATCCCTCTAGTTTCCCATCCTTGTTCCTCCCCGCATCATTTCGGTCCCTCTTTTCTCCTCACCATCCCCTGAGTTGTTTCCTAACAACTCTTAAACACAGTGCTCTTCCCCTGCATCCAGTTGGAGATCTCCACACCCGTAGGCAGTGATCTGGATTGGTGAGGTGAGACACATTGCTCCTCCTGCAGGCTGCACTGCACTGCTCCACTCTGCATCAGGGTAGGGATTGCCTTCTCTGTTAACTTCTCTGGCAAAATTGTTGGGGTTTGCCTGCCTGCCGTTGTGCGTGTGGGGAATCATAGCCAATCAGCTGAAATATCAAATAGGCATGGTCATTGTATGCTGGACCTCTTCTGCTCGTTCCTAGATAGCACACAACAAAAACTGTGTAATATGAATCCAGATTGAGCCGTTCATTAGCTTCTGTGTATTTTGCAGGTTTGGGAATGTTACCATGCTCTCTTCCTGGAGTGTCTGAACTGATGATGTTCTGCCAAATCGTAGCTTTTCTTAATTCCAGCTCCCCATGTTCTGCAGGTGCCTATTTTTCAAAAGCATTGAAAATAAGATTATTTTGATAGTATTAGCCTGCAAAGGCATGCTCTTTCCCTAAAAAAGGAAACAGTGGGAAAAGGTGCAAAGTCTTTATATTAATGCTAGAAGAAAATCTGAATTAGCTTGCTATCTGCTTTGTTTCTTAGCTCTTGTAGTAGGATAATTGATAATATTTTAAGCCAATCCTGAAACTTACGTACTAAAACCAAAAGCAGAAAAAGGTTTCAAGCACAGATGTGTCCCGTCAGACTCAAGAAGCCTGAGGCAAGCTTTAAGCTCATTCACCTTATTCCATGGTAATACGAAGACATAGTGGGGGAAAATAATAATAATAATATTATTAATAATAATAATAATAAACAGCAATGGCTTGTTGTATACGTGCAACAAATTGAAGCCAGAGGAACCACCTCAGAAACTCCTGAAATGAAAAATGAGTCGTTACAGGCTCATAGGTTTGTGTCAATGTGCAGGGATCTGGGAATGTGGAAGGACATCAGGTTGTGCCCTGGTTGCTTGCCAGTAATCAATAAAACACTGAGGGCACTTAAATTCCATATAGTAAGGCCTCAACAGTTTTTACTTACTTTAAAGTTTAGCCATTATAGGTAGTGCTTGATTGATGATGTTTCTCCATCTCCTCTACTTCTTTTCTCAAAAAAGCCTATGTTTGATGGTACTTCAGAAAGTATTAACTTACAAGTTGAAATGCTGTGCATGATGTCATGCTGAAAACTTTTCTTCCTCAAATTAGTTTCCTTAATCTGCTTTTGAAGATTTTCTGAAGTACTGGCTTGAATGCTGGAAAAGGTTGTATGTGTTGATTTCCCTTCCTTGGCTGAATTGCTTGGAAAAAGAAAAAAGAAGTCTTCTGAAAAATCATGTGCTACATTTGTTTTGTTTCACTTTTCCACTGCAGTGCTTATCTTCCTTTCTTCTTCTTCTTCTTCTTCCCTCAGCCCTCTTTGTCTGACTTTTCTGGCACTTGATATGCTCTGCTACTGTTCTCACTTCTGAGTCGTGTGTTGTATTTTCTTTTGGTAAGCTCTCCATCACCAGCATCTCCCAGTTCCCCTCCCTCCCCAGTAACAACATTTGCTCCCCAGCTTTGCTGCCTGTTTGCTTTGGTTCCCAGTCACCCTGTCCCTCTCTTGCTCAGTATGTTTTCCTCTCACCCTTGATGTCTCCTACCAACTGGTGGTCAAAACATTTACAACTGTAGGTACTTTTTTTAGGGAGCTCAAGCATTTTTTCTAAACATACTTCCCGAAAATTTAAAGAGGTTTTCTGGCAAGTGTCTTCAAGAGGGAATGTTGTAGAATCTCCCTGTGTCATCATTACCAGAAGGGCATGGAGAGAATACTAGCTAATGTGACAACCTGTCTTAATGGTCCTTGTGACAAGGCTTGTCTGAAGATCTTATTGCTACTTCTCCCTCTTTTTTTCTTTCTTTTCTTCTTTATTTTTTTTTATGTGTTTCAGTCATCTGATAGTGTTCCAGAGTGGGATGTAGTGTTCTGTTACTGGCTTTAGCCAAGACATTGACTCAGTGCTTGTTAATGTCTTCTCCCAAACCTAGTGACAGAGCAGAGGAAGCCTTCACTGTAATTCTTCATGCAGGAACACGCTGCTTTCAGCAAGGAGCAAGGGCAGCACATGTGGGCGTTCAGGGATTTTTCCTCTAAAGATGCTTATCAGAATGTTCAGCTGCCATAAAAAAGGCCATTGTGCTCTGCTAAAGCAACTTCTAGACAACTGTGTCTGTCCCATGCTCTGCTGAAATCCAGTTTAAATGCACTGGGAGCCCTAAAGCAGTGGAAGACGAGCGAAACCAGCAGAAGCATTGATTGGAGAAGTTCTAAAAATCTCCCTGGACGAAATTGTAGCAGTTGGCTAAAACATGAAAGAGCGTCTGTCACACAGCTCTGTGATCCAGGTCTGCTATGAAACTATCATTATCTGAGCTGATCGTGAAAACTGGCTCAGGGAGATGGCAAAGCTGTTAGTGGCTTTCTTGGAAAAGCATCCAGAAAGAATCAGTGAAAGACTCTTTTGTGGCGTCTTGTAAAGCCAAATAAAACGAAAAAGGGGGAAAAAGAAATTTAAAACAAACAAACAAACAAACAACAGGATTCATACCTGTTTTACTGCTGCCTAAAGTGGTGCTCTGAGTGGTTATAATGCCCAAAAACAGCCCAAAATTCACACGTATGGGTGTTGTATGAGGGCAGAAGGGATATGCAGGCAGCGCATGTTTTGTTTGGAAGGATGGGTCTTGATAAGCAGCACAGTTAGAATTTCTCTCTTTTCAGATTAGGTTCCACCAATACGTTTGATATAAGCCTGTATTTTTCTTGAATGGCAAAAACTCTGTCATCTTCTGCTCTCTGCCATGAGCCACACATCAGTGTTTTCAGAAGCTGTCCCCTCCGCAGGGACCTTTTTTAGGTCAAGAGATCTGAGTCATGAAATGCTATTTATCGTTTCTTCGCCAGTAAAAATAGTACCTTAGCCTTACAAAACTAGTTTCATGATTTGGTAGGTTGTCCCTGGAGTTGACCTTGTAGTTGTCTTCCCCTCGAGAAGGATAATCACGAAGAACAGTCTTTTTTTTTTCAGCTGAGAGTTCTGGCTGAGTTGGAGATGATGCTCTGTTTTTTTTTTCACAGTGAGCAAATTTGTGGTACACAGCTGCTTATTGAGGCTGGCCCTTAAGAATAATAGGTAATAACAAATAATATGTTTTTCAGAGAAAATACATTGCATTGTAAGTTGAGCGCATTTGGACCAACGTAAAAGTTCTAAAGGAAAAGTATTTTTCAGTGAAATATTAATATTGTAAGTCAGGCAGTAACCCCTTGAAATTATAACATTTCAATGCACCTGTTTATTATGAGCAATATTACCATCAGCAATAATTTTTCTAATACTAAGAAGTGAGACACGCACCTCATTTCTGTAATTTGATCATTCTCTTAAACTTCACATTTGGAGCAGGAGAGTGAAAGAGCATCATTGAACGACGAAGGTGATTATAAGCTGATCTTCTTTTCCAAGGTTAGTTCGATGTACGCAGACTCACAGAAGACACGACGTGGATCTGCACTGGAATTAGTAGAGAAATGTTTTTTCAGGTGACTGTTTGTGGTCAAATAAGAAGCTGTTCAGCTTTTTTTGTTTGTCCCCAGAAGCCCATCTGCAAGAAAGCCAGCTTTCATCAGTTTGTAGTAAAAGTGACCCCAGTGAGGAGGGCGGTGAGAAAGAAGTTAGACGTGGGTTTTTTTCTGCTCATAAATAGAAGTTGTTCTATTAGATAAGTGAGTGTGTTATCTGAAAGCAGGATTGAGCGTGCTGCAAAGCTGCAGTAAGGGGAACATACTTGAGATCCAGATTCTTCCTTGCACGTCAGTTTGAGTCAAGACAGCCCTTTGCAATGTTTGTCTGGTCTTACGAAGTGGAAAGCTCATAAAAACCTTCAGATAAAATTACTGAGGATTCTGTCAGGGCATATCTTACAAGGAGAACTACAAAGGCAGATTGAATGAAAACAAGTACGAAAACTTGGATGTCTGTTTTTATTCTCAGATGGTTGTCTACCATCTGGACTGCTAAAGAAAACAGTAGAGATCTTGATAGTGTTATGAAAGGTTATGCTCAGAACATCAGTTGTGCTCCAGTAACGTGTTTGTTGTGTTTTCTCAAGTCGTGTTAACCCGAGATAAGGTCACCCAGGACACGGTGTCTTTTGGTTAAAATCTGTCCACGCTGCAGTAACCACGCAGATCACTGTGAGAGATATCCTTTTCTCAAACAGTTCCTCTCTTTCTGACACTAATCCAGCAGTTTTAAAACGAGCAGATCGTTTTTTGACTATTAAAAAGTTGTGAACATCCGTTACCGTCCCAGTGCAGTGGCAACAGACTTCAAAGGATGGTTCAGAAGTGAGAGTCGACAGTACTTAAATCTGCTCATAGTGTGACTGAGGAATGAAGAACGATGCCCAGTGTCCAGCTGGGGTCTTGAATATCTTCAAGAATGGAGGCACATGACCTGTCTAGGCAACGCGTTCCAGTGTTTTACCAATCTCACAGTGCATTTCAACCTAAGAAAAAACGTTCTCAGTATCTGTCTATTACCTCTTCTCTGCTCTGTAACCCTTCTGTCACGAGCTTGTGTGGATAAGACTCCCTGAGCATTCATTCTCCACTAAGGACAGCCTCTCCTTGTACGAGAAATACTTTTGTCCTTCTGTCCCTTCATCATTTTTTTGAGTCATTCCTCCTCTTGGTACAGTACATGTCCTTCTTGTCCTGAAGACCACAGGACTGGAGTGAAGTCCTCCAGATGGGGTTTTGACAAGGCTAAGCAAAGGCAGACTGACCCGACATCTTTGTCAGTGGGATGTTTCTTTCAGGGAGAGAATCTTGTTAAAAACATGCTGCTATCAAACGTAAAGTTGGAAGAACCTTTTGTTCTCAGTGTTTGCTTTTGATGGAAGTCACAGAGTACACATGGAAACATCCTGCAACCTTTGTTTGATGTCCTGTGAGTCAGGATGTTCCAGCATGTGTGTGAGACACAGTGTATGTCAGTGCTATCAGGGCATCAGTGAAGCACCCTTGCAAAGCAGTTATTTGCTGCAATCTTTACTAAGAGGCCCTCACTGTAGCACAGAGATACACAACAGTGGATTTCTGCCCAGCATTCTTGCTTGCTTCTTCCAGCCACCGCCTAGGAATGAGCAGCTGTTGTTTTGGTTTTTTAACTTGCTCCTCCAGTTGCAGCTCCCCTTTGTAACCATTAAACAAGGGGCAGTTTAACAGCGTAGTTCATCACACCTGCGTGCCAGGACTAGTTCAGAACACGAGGTTTTCAGTACTATGGAACATTCCTAAGCTGCAAGTGAAAGGCGAAGCTGGACTCCGGGTGAGGTACAACTCCATCACAGCGTGCATTAACAGGCTGCACGATGAGCCAGCCGCGTGGCTTTCTGCTCAGCCTTTGAGCATCTCAAACCTGCGAGTCACCAGCTCCTACCAACTGGATTGCTTTAGGATGACCGCAGTGCAGCTTCATTACGGGATCACGCTCCGTAACACTCCTGCACACAGAGTGACTGGTGTCACCAATTCTGCTGCAAAGGTGTCAGGCTCGCTCCTTTTTAGAGCTGCCTGTTCTCTTACAGCTCGACCACGCTTTACTGCTGCTTCCAAAAGACTGGCTGAAACAAGGCACAAATTTGGTCCTACGGTGGACTTTGGCACAGCAGGTCCTACCTCAGCTTTGTGGAAACATCAGTCTGACATCCTTCATGCTTCACCCTTTCAGAGGCACCTGCTGACAACCTGCCCTCCGTGCTCTGAGCAGGGCCTTCGTAAGGCTGCTGTGACACACAGCACAGCCAACTGCTGTAGTTCTTCAGTTGCTTCAGCTTTCTTCTCATTTTCCTGCTGTTCCTCTGCTTTTTCTTGTCACCCGCAACAGCTATTTCAGTCTTCCTTCAGAAGGATACTGTCTGACATGGCAGTGCTTTGGGGGCTGTTTTGAAGGTGATGGTTTGGGTTTGGTGTAGTTTTTGAGACGGTCAATCATAAAGGCAGTCATGAATGGTAAGGATGAAAACGTGATGAGATGAGCATTGTGGTCTCATAACCAAAACCCAGGTAAGTTTTTTGTTACTTAAAATAACTCTTCTGTATTTTGTCCATAAGCCTACTCCTGTTCTGAATGCTCACTGACAGGACAAAGAAGTTCAGGCTTGTAACTTGAGATGAAAAAGCAATTAACTGGGCTAAAAGCTGGTTTTGAATCGTTCCACCGTGTGATTCCTGTGCTTTATGGTGGCTTTGTGACTTGAGGGGTGTCTTATTGAAATGCAGTGCTTGTTTTCATCCAGGTAAACAAACGTTAAAGATATTTGATGGGACTGATGCAGTGAAACGCAATCAATTTCGACTGATTTCAGTTCCAAGGATTGCAAAAAATGAAGAAGTTGTGGTAAGATACCCAGTGAAGGTCAATACTGCAGTGTCACGAAGGAGCAAATAATTTATATATTGCAATATTCAAAGGCTATCGATTGTGCAAATGTAACTCAGCAGCAAAATCTCTAAGTGGTCTAGAATATTTTAATGTAATTTGATTTCTTCATGTCATTACTGTAAAACATCTGTAGATACTGTTGTCTGGATGTCTGTTGCATAATGGGTCCTACAGCATACGCAGCAGAAAATCACTTGTTAAGCAGACTTTCTCCATCCTGTTGCAACACTGAAGCCTGATTTTACAAGTGAGCTGGATGTATTCAGGCTATATATACGCTGTGCAAGAAAATCAGCTCCTTAGATTTCATTCCTCTTCTGTAGTTTGGAAGTCTTCATTAACAGTTTGAAGTTGATGCTGCATAGCCACCACCGTTGCACTTTCAACACTGACATCTGTGGCTTGATTGTGAAAGTAGTCAATTATTGATTGCATAATGACCACTGCCCAGCTGTTTGGGTGTTCTTTATTGGGTGGAGAGGTGACTCTACTCAGCCACATGTTCTTGATTTATAACTGAGCAAAAGATCCCATGCTGTGCAGAGCATTGCCCAGGGGGTGTGTGGGGACTTGCACCACTGAAGGCTGAGGACTCCCAGATCATAAAGCAACCATCGTGGGAGTCTGTAGAATACATTGCCTCAGAATTACTGAAGGTTGAAGCTCGTTGGAATTGTTACCTTGGTAGCGTGCTTAAAATCAGTGAGAGTTTTGAAAATCCCTTTTAACATTCAGTGGTCTCCACTGAAAATTGCACAGCAGGCTGAAAGCACTTTTATTGTTGCTTTTAAGCACACTTTGTCAGGCTGCTGCGTGTCATTCTAGATCAGATTACTGCCAGCTTTCCTAAATGATTTACTGGGCTGTGTTCACTGCAGAGTGTGTGTGTGCAAAATCAAGTGCAGCTTAACCATCTTCTTTGTGGAGTAAATTTTGCTTGCACTGCACATCAGCTTATTAGTGCTGAATTTTGCTTTTAAGCATGGAGTTTAAGGGACTGCCACTTGAGAAAAGTACTGTGCTCAGGTCAGTGCTTTCCACTGATTCCTTCCCTCTGATAATACAGTTTTTCTTTTGATTTCTCCCACGAAAATTTGTTTTCAAAACTTTGCTGTTGTTTCTCCCTATTGTTCTGTGCTTAAAACACGTTGTAAAGGTTGATTCTGCCAGCAGAGTATTCACGAATGTCAGTGGCTGTATGAGTATTACTGTGCCATTTCACAGATATGGTAATTTATCTTTCTGTGCTGTAGGAAGCTGCTTTGAGAGCATACTACATAAATGATGACCAGCAGGAGTATGAGCTGCAGACCTTTACGCAGCAGGCACTGCTGTCTGATGACATTATCAACAGGAATGATGCTGCAGAGGACAGCAACTTGGGCTCAGTATTCCGAGAATCTGTTCCTGAAGCCTGGATTATTAGAGCCAAACCAAAGGATCAGGAGGTGATCAGAATTTATCCTGCTTGGCTGTGGTGAGTGTTTATTACTGTGAAGTTGTCTTCCTTAGCTAATTTGTCCTCTGTAGCTGTACAGCAAGTTTCACTTGTCGAGATCTCACTAGTAGCAGACAGCGTAGTTTTTTCTTTTGTATTGAAGGATTCTCTTGCTTGCTTTTCTGTAAAAGTAGTGTACACATGATTCATTTCAGTGCATGAAAAGCTGCTCGTGAGCTTTCTTTCCGATGCACAGAACAGGTTATGTTCAGTTCTGTTACTGTGCTTTTCACCAAGAAGATGGAACTTCACCTTAAGTGCATCTGCAAACAAATGAGGACAGATACACACTGTTTGACAGCTTGATGTTCTTGTGTGAGAAGCGTTAATCACAGAGAAGTTAGTACAACTTCTGGTGAGAGAATAGGAGGAAAAATTAAAGGCAAAATGTCTGTTCCATTTACCTCTGGCACATTTTAAGCATTTTTAGCAGTGAAGACTAGCTGATGACCTATTTGTTTCTCAAAAGCAGTGAAATAAAATGTCAGTGTTTGCTCATTTTTAATACAACTTGGCAACTACATTGCCAGACTTCACCTGGGACCTTCATTTAGTTCTGTGTATGGGACCAGATTCGTTTGCAGTGCAGTTTTAATGACTGGTTAAAGTGTGTGCATGTCTGATGTGGCCAATACTGAGTTTGACTAAAAGAACACCTTCGTTTAAAACAAATCTCTTCCTAACTCGTAGTAAACTTGCCACTTAGTTAAAAAAAAGGGTGTGCAATTAGGTGAAATTATTGTCCTGAGAAGTGTAAGTAATTGCTTTTTTCATTCCAGGGAGGGAATGACATACATTTCTCTTCGAGTAAATAAGGACAGCACTGCACAGAGTGTGATCAAAGAAGTGCTTCCCTTACTTGGAAGGCAGGTAAATACAAGATAATGAACATGTCTCTGTGTCACCTGGGTGACCTTCAGGTGGGCTCTACGTGTTTTCCTCAGAGAAGGATTTTTATTGCTCCATTTGCTGTTAATGTTGATATTGTTAATGCTTTCTAGGCAATCCTCTGTGGATCTTTCAGTCTTTCAGTGGTGGACCGAGTTGCTCTATGCTGAAAGTTAAGGTCAATCTTCCCCAGTCAAACAAATTTACTTGTAACACGAGTTTTCTTGTACGCAGTACACTTTCTCTGACTGCATATGTCTTTAAATGCTTAAAATATAGTTCTATATACATACATTGCTTATCTTGCTGGGGAATTTCAGCAATCATTGCTAAGACAGTCGTGTTTGTCTCTGACTCTGCAAAGAATAAACTCAAGGCTGAATGGCACCCACAAGGTTTGCCATCCGCATTCCTTCCAGCCTCGATGGAAAATGCTTACATGCATCTTGTAACACACATGTTTTCCATAGAATACGATATCTTTTCAGCCACCCTGTTTTATGGTTGGTGCCATGACAGCACAACTTTAATGGGACATGTTGGTAGGACTCGTAAGTGTGCAGGAGCACCGTCAGTCCGAATCAAACACACAGCTGTGGAGGCATGGATGTGTAGTGTGTGCGTTTCGTTCAGCAGTTTGTGAGCTCACCAGCCATCAGCACGTTTCCTCTGCTGCAGGGAACAGGCAACCACCATCTTCTGCAGTCACTTACAGGGCACTTTAAGGCATGCACGTGGCTGGCTGTTGGGAGCTGGTGGCGTAGTCTGTCTTTGTGTGCATGCTGTGAAGTACGTGCCAGCACTCATTTTGCATCGCAGGACGATTCTAGGATTTGTTTGTAATAGTTTTCTTCAGGTGTTGCAGACCCTCTAAGAGAACTTGGAAATTCTTGTCTGAAACCTCATTTTACCTGGACAAAAGCAGAAGTTGAACGAGGTAGAATCATAGAATCGTAGAATGGCCTGGGTTGAAAAGGAGCCACAATGAGCATTGAGTTTCAACCCCCCTGCTGTGTGCAGGGTCACCAGCCACCAGACCAGGCTGCCCAGAGCCACATACAGCCTGGCCTTGAATGGATGTGATAGCTAGGCTTGGAAAAGGTCTCCAGATTTCTGTATTTGGGAAGCTAGTTTGCAGATGTGAGAGACTTAGTTCTCTGGAGCACTTGCAGTTTTCTCTGATACTGTTGGTTTTTAAAGGGTTTTCTCTGTTCTTTATATGAAAATACATACAGGAAAACACTTTTTAATATCCAGAATTTGCATGCACTGAAGGTCCTCTCCAAAAAGCTGTCATCAAATTTCAGGCAAATCAAGAGTAGGAGATGAGACTTTTAATATCTCGGTCCATGGCATGCAAGCAAAGTTCGTTAGTCCTCTGAGTCTCAAGTACCAAAATGAAGATTTGCTCAGTCCTGAGTCCAGGGTCACAATAATCCTTGCAAATGATTGAACTTCTGGCCTTTGTTCTCTAACTGTGAGGCAATCAGGTGTTCCCTGCAGTGCTGGCAGTACAGTTTGGAGGGGAGACATGTCACGTAAGAAGAGATTCTTTCCATCAGTGCTGATGGGAGTGCTCCAAGAGAGGAAGACTGATGAACCTGCTTTTGCCAAGCCTGCTGCCTGACTGATCTTCTCAGAGAGCAGGTTCATTCCTTGTCCTGCACGCTTGCTCTGGAAAGACACTGTGGATATAGCCTGGCAGGGCTGCTGGTCACTGAACGAGTAGTGTTAGCAGTGCCTTGTGGGTGTTCTTCCTCCCTAGAATGCTCATGTAGTGAAGAACACAGCAGCTTGGCAGTGTGTGCAAGAGACTGCTGAATCAGAAGGATTATTTTAGGGATCGATTTTAACTGAGATTGTTTTTAAAATGTTTAATTTTCCATGCTTTGTGTGCGCTGTGGATAACGTAATGTGTAAAGCATCAAGCAAAACTGTACTGTGTTTAGAAAGCATTGTTTGTGTGCTCCATCTTTTGGCAGACGGGGTGCCTCCAGGATTTCAAACTGGTTGAAGTGCTTATGGGCAGTAAGCAAGGTAAGTGAAGGAGCACTGACCGTCTGTAAGTGATCTTGAAGCACTTATTTTAACACAGTCACAGTTAATTTTCTTTAAAAACCTGCCTTCACAAATGAAACTTTACCATCACGTTGGAATGCTTATTTGGAAGTTGATTATTTTCAGTCATGCATGTCCCACAGTTCCCTCCTGTTTCTTCATCATCACGCCGAGGTTAATTACTGGTTTCTGATGGATGTTAATACTTTTAACTTTGTTTTGGGAAGCTAACTTTAACTGACATAGATGTCCTTACTGCAGTTATATAGGAAAGAGTATGTGTAACATTCATTTGGCTCCCTTCCTTCTCTTTTGTCTTGGCACTTGCCCTCGTACGAGATCAAATTCAAGTCCTGAGGTAGTTCAAGGGACACTTTTTTTTCAGGTTTTTTGGTCAGTCCAAGGAGTGTCTGTGTGCCTTACGAAATACTGAAATATGCAGTATGGGCGCTGCTCAACAAACCTGTGATCCTGCAGATTATGCAGATTTGCATCCATCTGTGCTACGTTCCTTTATTTGTAAGGTGTCATGGAGAGAGAAATAAAGCCAGTGAAGTGTGTAAAGAAGTAAATAAATAATAAATGAATAATAAAGCAGTGACATGCCAATGAAGAGTCCAGCATTGTGCCCTCGCAGCCTAGAAAGCCAACCATACCCTGGGCTGCATCAAAAGAAGTGTGGTCAGCAGGTCAAGGGAGGAGATCCTGACCCTGTACTCTGCATTGGTGAGAGCTCACCTGGAGCATTGCATGGGGAGTCCTCAGAACAGGAGAGATATAAACCTGCTGGAGCACATGCAGAGAAGGGCCATCCACAGAAACGACCCATGGAATGGAATGGCTGCTTTATGAGGGCAGACTGAGAGCTGGGGCTTTGCAGCATGGAGGGATAAAGGCTGTGAGGTGACCTGAAAGCATCCTGCCAGTATCTAAAGGGGAGCTGCAGGAAAAGAAGGGAACAGACTCTAGGACAGGGGGATGTGGTTTCAAACTGAAGGAGATTTATCTTGGGTATAAGGAAGATTTTTCCACTAAGGATGGTGAAGCACTGGCACAGGTTGCCCAGAGATGTAGTCAGTGCCCATAACTGGGACATTCAGAGTCAGGCTGGATGGGGCTCTGAGCATCCACATTGAGCTGTGGATGTGCACTGCTGGGGAGTTGGACTAGGAGACCTTTAAAAGTCCTTTTCAGCTCTAAGGATTCTGTGATTGTAAGTGGTGTAAAGATATTCTGTCTATTCCCAAGTAAATATCAGTGTGATTCAAGTGCTGAACTACAGCTTCACCTTTTTTTTTTTTTTTTTTTTTTTTTAATTGGTGAATCTTGGTTAGTTTCCAGTGCTCTGTTTTAAATCATCATATCATATCATCATCAGCTTATCTGAGGATCACCTACGATTCTATGGTACAGCTTTGCTTCAGTTGGAAGGTGTTGAAATTGTTCTAATGTTTCAACAGAGTATGGACGATGGTTGTTTTTTCAGGAATTGTTAGCTAGTTGTCAGGGAATGTAGTTTTGGAGTCCTCCAGTGTCTTAACAGTTGGCTTCTTAACAGAGGGTCACTTGTCTTTCCAACGTCTTCAATGACAAAAAAGAGCTGTGAACAGATTCAGTACCTCCATGGTTTGTCTTTGGACAAGGAGCGGATCAGGTCTGCGTTATCCTTTGTGGCACCTGTGAATTTTCCCTACACTTTTGGTGGTGTTTTTGTGTGTTTAAATGGAGCCTGATATTAACATACGCTGCTTGCAGACGCTGATTGATGTTCTTTCTGTCTCTAGTTCAGCGCATGGTGTTGGACAATCAGGAGCTGATTCTACACAGACTCGAAGACATAAGAAAGGTACATCTGAAAGAGAAGTAAGATCCCTCTTTTTATAGCAACTGGGGGGTGTCCCCTTTCTTGCAGAAGAAAAATAAGCACTGAGTTACTGTCCCGGATGGCTCATCTGTAGAGAAGCCAAACGCTTGGACTAAAGTTTGTTGCTGTTTATGATCCATCTGTAGAGGATGTAGTCACTAAGCGCAGAAGTATCTGGAATTTTGTTGCCCTCTCACAAAATCTCGTGTCATTTCTGCGTACATGATTTTATTTTTGCAGGTTTCAGTACGTCAGATGAACCAAACAAGGTTTTACATAGTGGAAAACAGTAAATCCACTGTACAAGTGAACATATTTGTTGGTGGGCTTCCACCTCAGCTTTCCCCTGAAGAGTACATGAATATTCTCAAGGATGAATTAGCTATCAAAAGTAAGTAAATGGGCGTGATCTGAGATCTGCTCACCTCTATATACAAAGCTTTTTTGTAAAGTAGTACCTGTTGCTCCTTACTATTTTTCTTTGTATCTTGTCATCTGTTAATCTGCAGTCTAAAAAATCTGTCTGCCAGCTACCCTGATGGGAGCTTTTTTACTTACATTAGCGAGTTGGTGGCTGCACAAAAGATCTCACAGCTCATTATTCAAAGGATGATTGCTGCATTACTTGAGTTATGTGTGACTGTACCGGTTTTTTTAGTGAAAATGCCACTTTTCAGAAGTTAACCAAGTACACCTTACACTTTGCAGATTGCAGCAGTGCAGTTTAATTCTTTCTGTGTAAATGTTCCTTGCCTGCATTAACTACTGATTTTTTATTTTTATTTTTTTTTGCGTGAGCTGTCCTCCATATTCTCCATGCCCTTTGTCCCTGGTCACAGAGAAATGTGAGCTGTGTGTGTGCACATACAGACAAGCACTCAGCGAAAAGAATTTGTTTTCCCTTTTCAAAGCAGTGCAATTAATTTTACTTTAACAACCACGCGTTCTGTAAACAGTATCAGGGAAGTATCAAGCTTTTTGTTTCAGGAGAAGAAGCCTTTTTATGTAACTTCAATCTTTTTATGTAACTTCGAGAGGAATTAAACCAAGTGGCTGGGATAATACATGCCCATCTTTTGTGAAAATCAGTTTAGCTTTTCTAAGTTGTAAAGTAAACTTAGCAGAGGGAAAGTGTTAGCTGGAGATTCCCTTCGTATTTGTATAACTTTTAATATTTATTTATGTTGTATTTGTGTAACTTTTTAAAATATTTTAAATATTTACTCTAAATGTACCCGAGGTTTTATGTGTTTATATTTTTGCCCTTTGCAGCAAATGTAGTATCTCTGAGTCATGTTTATCAAGCACAAGGTAAGCACTAAGATTTTAAGTATTGCAAACAAAGCCTGTTTTCAAAACTGCAGTCTTACAGTAGAGGTTTTAAGCTCAGAGTGCTTTACTCATACTTCATAAGCAAAAAGCCCTGCAGATAAAATCTAATGCACTGTATGTATGAAAAGCAGGGGATAAGTGTTATTACCTTATTAATGAAAGCTTGGCTTCGTGCTGCCTGCACCAGAAAGCAGTGGTAATCTGTCATAAAAAGGAGGTTGGAAGTCACCCTTGAGCTGAGCAGTGCTCCTAAAGCACTTCTGAGAGCCTTCTCCTCCCTCATTCTGTCTTTGAAACGCTGAAATTGGTGCTGCCCTTCTGCTGGGTGGGTCAGTTTGACACGGATCACAGCTCAGCATAATACTGAACTGGGATTCGGTGGCTGGAAATCTGAAGAGAATCAGCAGTTCTTCCTTGGAGCAGGCTTCTCTGAGCTGCTGCTTTGCTTTTGCTTTGCAAATGGTTTTTTTTTTTTTTACTGCCAGTGTGTATTCTATTGCTGTAAAAATGGTGTGTTTTGTTTTTTTTTTTTTTTTCACTTTCTGAATATTTTATTTTTTTTTCTGATGCTTTCTAACTCTCACTTTTGGTTGTCATAGCAGCCAATTTTGTTGCTAGCTTACATTTCATATGCAGTCCATTACGTCTTTGATTTTGTCCTGCCACATCCTTAAAGTCTGTCCTCCTCACTGAGGACCTTACTTTGAACTAACTCGCCAGTATTTTGTTTGCATTTGTTTTTCTTTATCCAGTGAAGTGTCCAGACCTAACTTTAAAGCCTTGAAGTGATTCTCAGATAAGATCTTTGCTTCTGATAATTGAGATCTTGTCAGTGAATCGTCCTGCCATATTTTTAAACATGGATAGAAAATGAAATCTGATGGTTTCGTCACTTCTGCAGCTAGAAAGCAGGCTGTTAAGTAATGAAGTGTATGGAAACAGGTGATACCTCTAAATCCCAGAGGAAGTCTTCAAATGTGTATCAGTTCTGTGTTGAAATTCTTTATGTCCTCAAACTGCTGCTTGTTAAAAATCTGGCACGTGATGGGCGAGATGGGAAGGAAAGCTTCAAAAACAAAACAGCAAGCCCATCTCAGTGATTACTAACAACCAGTAGTGTCACAGACTCTGAAAGACTGAAAAATATCCTAAGCAAACATCTGCTGTTGATTCAACACTGTTGATTTTCTAATAATAAGAAGTACAAAAAGCCCAAACATGTCTTTACAGGAGCTGTTGTACTCGAAATTTCGTGTTTTTCTGAAGCTGAAAGAATATATATGCTAGTCAAGGATACGACTGTCAATGACAAGCCTCTGAACGCTGTGGTGATTCCAGATGTTACGGTAAGAGAACTTCCAACTTGTGTCTCAAAGTAAAAACGCTACCTTCACCCTTTCTTTTCCTGGAAGCGAGTGTATGCGTTTCAAGGGATGCCCTATGGTGGCTGTGAGTTTAAGTAGTGGGATGTGGAATAGTACTGGAGAGGTTTGTACTTCATGCATCTGATGTGTTTCTGCTACTTAAGTCACTTGTCCTGCAGTTGAGTCGTGAAGAACAGTACACAGCTGTAAAGGGAAGAAAAACAGAATTTTCGTTTTCCTCGTATTTATTTCAAAGATCAAAAAGGTGGGCACGTTTTTGTGTTCACAGCCCACTTTCCTATGAGTCACGTGGTTTCCTAATAGGCTTTGTGTTAATGAAGCAGATTCAGGATAGAGGGAGGGAAATGATTCATTGAGGAAAGTCATTTTGAACCCAGGTAACGTAGGTTCTGCCCAGGAGTCAGCGCAGCCCGAATTGCTTTCTGCTGAGCATCTTGCAGTCTTTCTGGAGTTGTACTATGGCAAAAGAACTGAAAAGTCTCAGTTTGACTTCTTTAAAACTTCGCAGAAGGATGAAAGCTTCGCAGCAGTGGGAACTGACATAGCTTCAGGTGGGAGGATCTCAAGTGCAATAGCAATAGCAAGGCTGGTAGCTGCATACTTACATGCCTACTGTATTAAGACTCCTGTGCTTGTCAGAGTTTTCTGGTGGCTGATTTTTTTATTTAAGGCAATATTGCATGCTACCCCTCCTCCAAAAGAAGATAAACCCTTGTGATTATATGGGTGTTGTGTTTTGTGAGATAATTAGGAACAAATCTCACTTCTAAGTAGGTTTCAACTCTGCTTGTTAGCAGGAACAGAACAAAAAGAGTGAAGCACAAAGATGAGCCTGGATGCGGTGTATGGTGTGTGGAGTTGAATTTATCTGCTCTGTTGATTGTGTGTCAGGATTTCTGACATTAGATATGTCGAAGTGAAAACATGGATAATGCTATCATTTATCTGATAGAAGTTATTTCTTAGAAAATCTGATTGAGGGGACTGCTTGGATGAATTTCTAATAGAGAGGACAGAATGGCTGTAGTGTACGTTTTCTTTCTGTTTGAGCATGTACTGCTTATGCATAGCTCACTCCTAAAGTAATGCCTGCTATTTATTTTCATGGGTTCTACAACTGGATACAAGGAGCACATCAACACTGTTTCGTAGAGAAAATTCTCAGACACGAAACACTGTTTTTCATCATAGTCACCATCATTAGCTGTTCATTTTTGCTGGTGATGAACCAGAGCCTGAATGCTGTGCTCATAAACATCTGCACCAATGGGGCTGACCCTCCCTTCATCAGTTCCATAGCTGCTGTGATGGTGTTCTTGCTAGGAAGATGTTGCCCATGAGAACCATATTTCATCAGCCCAAACAGATGGAAGTCAGAAGTTGCCAAATCCAGACTGTGCAGTGGGTGTAGCAGGACAGTCCCACCACGACTGGCAATGTACCTCATACTGCTATGGGGCCTGGTATTGCAAGAGAAAAACTGTGTTTTTCTGCAGCTTGACTCTGGAAGTTCAAGCCTTCATCTCAGTCAGATCACCCCTTTCCTATCCCAAAGACATCACACATCACTTTACCTCCTGAGGGCTCCATCTAGAACTTTCTCTTTGATGGGGAATTCATGTGTCACCACTCCATGGACTGCTGTTTTGACTCTGGTTCTTAGAGGTGACACCAGCTGTTGTCACTGATAAAGAAGTGATCAAGGAAAATGTCACCTTCAACCTGTATTCATTCAGTAGGTTGTGACAAACTTGCGTATGATGTTCCTTCTGTTCCTCTGTGAGCACTGTGGGACTCACCTGCCAAAAATTCTTGAGATATTACTGACGCTGCCACACTGATGCTCAGCTTCTTGCACAGTTTCCTGGTCATAACGCTCCAATTTGCCTGGACTTGCTGATTGAGATGCTTTTCATTTCATGGGATGAGTTGTGCATGGCTATCCAGCATATGGCTTGTCTCCCACATCACTGTTCCCTTCTGCTGCTCTCTGTCACACGGCGACAAAATACAGAGGGAATGTGTAACCTCTACTGCCATACCACCAACATCTGCCAAAGTCATCACACCCACATGGGGCCAAAGTAATAACAAAGGGAGACCTTACTTTTGGAGGAGCACTCATGTCTTGTCTCCTCACTAAAAATGAGCCAAGAGTAAAGATGATTAACATTTCAAGTGCCATCCATTTGTGCTTAGGCCACACAGCTGTTGCTGTTTGCTGATTAGCCGGGGTAAACTAAAGAGTGATTGTCGATCCTGCTCTGATAGCAGTTGGACTGGATGAGCTGCTGAGGTCCTTTCCAGCTTATTATTCTGTGACACTGTCAGCCCTTGTTTGTATTGTACGTGTGCAATCATTTAAATGCAGCAACAGGAAATAACTTTCATGAGAATTGAGTAATAGTGATGTATGCTCTGTCGTTCGTCTTGTGAATGAAGCACCAAGAAACTGGGGACGAAGTTCTGATTTGTAGTCTTTAGAAGGGGAATTGGTAACAAATGAAAGGCCACGGTGTTTCGGTTACCGAGTGATTTTTTCCAAATTACAACTTCAGACAAACGAAACGAAAGAAGCCTTCTTAAAATTCAATAAAAACACAGAAGCATAAAGGAGCATTTGAGCATCTGCTCTGTGCTTTGCTGGTCTCCCCGGTGCAAGCTGTACTCCACACTGGTTTTAGTGCACCTACTAAAGAGCCAGCCCAGATCTTCCATGGCACAGTCACATCTGCCAGCAGCTCTTAATCACCCCGTTGGCCACAGCCCTGCAAGGGGTTACATCCCACCTTCTGGTTTCCTCCAAGATAAGAAGCAGCTGCTGGAGGTGCTCCAGCGTGGCACAGCTGCTGCCCTGATCGCACCCACACCTTGCTTGCAGCTGTGGGTTCAAGGCCTCCTTTCTGGAGTGGTCTGGCGTTAGGGAATGGAAGTCCTTGCATATGGGAGGTGCTGCAGGCATTCTTCTTGCAAAAGGTTGCCTTTTGCGTAGCTGAGTGACCTCCGTAGCTCCTGGAAGCAGCCTGGAAGATAGGCCTTGAGGGGTACAGAACGCCTTGTTCCCTGCTGCGGCGTGAGACGATTGCACAGTACGTGCAGCAGAGAGGGGATCAGCATGAGCAATAGACATCTTGCTGGAGCCTGAAGCTGCGTTGTGCAGATGCTGACAAGTCTGCAGTGTCTTGCAGAGTGCCTCAATCACACGGCATCTGAGAAACACGCAGTGAATTCCCTCCTGAGTGCCTCTCTGCAGGCACTGCTCCTCCAGCACAGTGAGGAAGGGACTCCTCAGCAATCAGTCACACATCCCCAGCTCGGAGCATCCCACATAGCTCTCCTAGGGACCTGTGCCTTTCAGGCGTTGCTGCGGTGGCTCTGCTCTTCTGTGCAAGCCTGGAATTTGTTCTGGGACTCTGAACCTATAGAAAAGCTGCTTTCTTACAAGTTGGTCCTTCAGAGGGATTCAGCAGCATCTCTTAGCCCTTCAACTGCAAGCAGTGGTGAGAAGCGAGTTAAACATAAGGCTAAGGCTTGAGAGGGCTTCTGCCCTTGCTAGGATGCTTTGTTTAGTCTGCATCACCACGTTCAGTCCTGAATGGTTGTAACTGGGGATTTATGCTGGAAGGTATTTGAACGAGGTTGTGTTTGCGTGGTAGGACTCTTCAGTTTGCACTGCGTGCAGATACCTTGTTTGCTCCAGGCACTCTTTGCTGCTGCTTGTGACTTTTAGCAGCAGTCGGCATAGATGTTGCCCTTTTTAAATTTTTTTTTGTACAGTATCAACACTGGAAAAATACGAAATTCAGATGGCAGCCTTGTGGAAAGTGTAAATACACATCTGCGACGTTTGCAGACGGGCTTGAGTAAGATCTCACACGGCTTTCCAAAACGCAGCTGTGCTTTTGGATGTGTTGGGATTTACCACGTCTCAGAAATCAGCACGGCTCCCCCAGGTTCTTTCTGAATGGTTGTAGCTGCTTGCTTTTCAACCCAGTGTGTGGATTTTGTCTGTAAAAGCAAGCAGTACAAGACATACGGTGTCTCTTCTAAATGTCCACAACCAGGATTTTTAAAGATTACTTTCCTGAGAAAGAGAAGGTAATCAAGTGCTCTTGTCCATCTTCTAGCAAGGTTTTGGGTGTAAGTTTTGGGCTGGCTTCTGTTCTCCGATTCTTTCACTGTAAAAGTTTTTGTTTACTTTACAGCTGAGTATTATTTCATTTTTTCCTTCTTCTTCCCACCAACCACTGATTTGTTAGATGCCACAAGCATCTGGGTCCTGGAGCACAGCAGAGGTTCCAGATAGCCTGTTCAGAAAGCTAAAAAGACTGGAGGTGACATTTTCAAATTTAGGTTTGAAGAGAGAAGAACAACGTTTCTGTTCAGCAGCACTCTGCCTTTCCCTGCTGGCAGAATTCTCAGAGAAGCCTTCACGGTGGCTGATAGAGCAACAAAAAGGGCTTGACTGAAAAGCCAGCCTTTGTTTACAGTTTGTATAACACCTGTGTGGGTTGAGGGGAGGAAATCCACCTCTCTCCTTGAGCTGCTGACCTTGCAATGCAAGAAGCGCTTCCTTTTTGCAGCAGTGGCACACGGTGTTTTGTTTAGATTTCCTTTACTGGCTGCAAGTGTCCTTTCCATATACTTAGCAGGCATAAATGTATTACAGTTTTTGTTCATTTGGCTCTGCTGAGTGCTTTTCCTTTTCCAGTGGAGCCTGAACACGCAGGTGAGTCCCATTTGGACTCATCATTCTTCACAGTATGGGTGAGGGTGGTTGTTCTCACCACTCTTGTTCCACCAGCAGCTCGGAAATATTCTGGGCTCTCCTGACTCTCTGCCTCCCCAGAATAGTCATGTCTGAGGCCAAGAATGTCTCTTCTTGGCCAAAAGTAAAGCAAGAGGAAGGAGGGGGCAAGAGAAGAAAGGTGTTTCACCTTTGTCAGCCTTCTCACTTGCTTGGCATTACACTTCTGCTGTGTTTTCTCCTTGTGCCTAGCAGTCACAGCTGATGGCAGAGGATACTTGTCATGCAAGCAGGGATGCAGAGGAGACAGAATTTTATGCAGCTGCAATATCTTAATGCCTCTGGCAGAGGGTTGGAGCCTGGCTCCTCCACAAAAGCACCATTTGAGGAAATTTCTTGAGTCAGTATTCAAACCCCAAAATATTGTTTGCTTTCCAGTGTCTGTCTGAGCTGGTTCACGTTTCTTTCCCCACCTTTAGTTGGTAAAGTAGCCTCATTTCTGCAGCTTGAGGTTCAGTTCACAGTCCTGGTAGTTAGCATGGACAGCAGCTCCTACTCCATCTGTGTGCTCTCTCCTCTCTCTGTTGCTGTTCAGATCCCTTCACACGTTTGCAAGCTGTCATCACGCTGTTTCATCACTGCCCCCCGAATCACTCATGTCTAAATTGACTTCTCTTTACCACTGTTGTTTTTTTTTCCCAGGTCCGTCCTGTCAGCTGCGTGACAAATTAGTGATCCCTGAGTGCTGTCCAGTTTGTAAATACAAATTACCACGACTTAGGAACTGTGGCAGACATTTCTGTTTCAGGGCACACTTGCTGAAATGCCTGATGGACTTTTAATGCATACCCACCTGACAGTTTGGTTTACCTGCTCACTGTGACAGGTTGAATAAAAGATGCCTTCATGCTTCCTGGTCTTTCCAGAGTCATTTATAAATCATGGATGGTGGGGTGTTTGAAGACCAGTCACCCCCATGCAGTGGATTTAGAAGCACTGCTAAGATCCCCTCTTAGTCTTCTCCAGGCTGAACAGTCCTGGCTCTTTCCTGATAAGGGAGATGCTCCATGACCCTGCTTATCTCTGTGGTCCTCTGCCAGGCTCTCTCCAGCAGTGTCTTCCCCAAACTGGAGAGCCCGAAACTGGACACAATTCTCCAGACATGGTCTTACTGTGGATGTGTAGTGGGGAAGAACCTCAACCCGTTGGCCATGTTCTTTTACTGCACCCCAGGATAACATTGGCCTTCTTGGCCACAAGTGCACCCTGCAGGCTTGTGGCCAACCTGTCGTCCACCAGGGTGCCCACGTTCTTCTCTGCAGAGCTCCTTTCCAGCAGGTCAGTCTGTACTGGTGCATGAGGTTATTCCTTCCCAGGTGTAGGATTCTGCACGTGCCCTTGTTGTACCTCATTAAGGTTCTTCTCCATCCAACTCTCCAGCCTGTCCAGCTGTTGCTGAATGGATGCACAGCCTTCTGGTGCATCATCATACACAGCTGTGTATCATGTGCAACTTGCTGAGGGTACACTTCTTTTCCAACCTTGATGATTCTGTCTTTTTCTCTCCCTTCATCACTGGGTCACTGATGAAGATGTTGAACAAAACCGGTCCCAGCTCCAGGCCCAGGGGAGCAGTGCTAGCTACAGGCCTCCAAGTCACACTTCTCCAATCTGTGACAGAGAACCAGCGTTCAGTTCTCTTTGTCCACTCATCTGTCCCACACATCCTAAGCTTACTTACAAGATGTTATGGGAGACAGCATCAAAAAACCTTGCTGAAGTCAAAATGCACAACGTTCACTGCTCTCCCCTCATCTGTCCAACCAGTTATGACAGCCACAAAGGCTACCAGATTGGTCAGGTATGATTTCCCCTTGATGAATCCAGTAACCTTTTCTTCCACTTGCTTGGAGATGACATCTGGAATAAGTCATTCCATCACCTCTTCAAGGTGAGACTTAATGACACGTAGTTTCCCCGTTCTCCTTCTTGCCCTTTTTGAAGGCTGGAGTAACACTGACTTTCCTCCAGTCTTACTGATTTAAAATAAGTATTTTTTAAAAAGAAGCTTTCAGCCTCTTACCAATCCTTCGTCTTTAAATTATTTTTCCTTGTAAGTTAACGTGTATTTTAAGACAACCACACAATGTAAGACAAAGGTTTCGGTTGTTTTTGGAAGGAGTTCTGTCTTCTCAAGGAGCGTGTTCAGTTCCTACACGATTCTCTATATGAGCTTATCCTCCACGCTGTTCTTTGCCATGTACTTTTTACTGCAGATATGGAAGAAAGGCTATTGGTGATACCTTTGTTTTAACGTTAGGCCAGACCAATAGTTTGAGTGTAGCTGGAGTGGGTTAAGGAAACGTTTTTCCAGAAAGACAAAATGAATAGCTAGCCTTGTTAATTGTCTAGATGTTGAGTCTTTTTTTGTTTGTTTGTTTTTTTGCATTGAATCTGGATTATTTTATTTTATTTTTTAAACTAAGCATCAAGGAATTATTAGGGAAATACTTTAGAGATTGCAGTGGTAATCTTCTTTCCTGGTCATGGTTTTGGCTAATCCTTTCTTTTCTTCATTCAGGCTTCCAAGATCCCACAGAACTGTTGGCCACTTCTTGTATTTGTGAATCCAAAAAGCGGTGGTCTGAAAGGTCGGGATCTGCTGTACTGCTTTAGGAAGCTGCTGAATCCACATCAGGTCTTTGAGCTTACCAATGGTGGTCCTTTGCCTGGGTATGTTGTAATATTTTTTTCTGGTTACTGATGTGACTTTGTTAGGTATTTTGTAATGGTTTTTCTTAAGGCAAGATCAGATTCTGTTCTTATAAGGATATTAATTGTGTCTGTTCTTTGCCTGGATAACAAAGTAGACTGGTTCTTACTGGTATTGAAACAGACTTTCCTTTTCTATATAAAGATTAGTTCCTGATGTATATACTTTCATCAAGTCTAACAGATCCAGTCCTGGGAAAGTCACACAATTAATGCAAATATACTTATCACTGAAAACAATAATATTTTATAAATAGATGGATAGCAGAAGAAAAATGTTGTGTTGCCTTACAAAAATGCTCATTTTTGCTTTTATTTCCTCTAACATGCCATGGAAACGATCAGGGAAGTATAATATAGTTTTCTATTTTGACTCTTGAAAGCTGGCCACAATTGCAGAACTAAGGGGCTCTGCCCAATCTCAGCTGCAGCATTTCTCAGTCTGAGGAACAGAACGTAATGTGATTGCAGGGAAGCAGTAACTGTGATTACTAGATTTAATCAGCACCATTTTGTTAACACTTCATAAAACTGAAAGCAGTGATTGCAGCCTACTTGGAATAGCCTCGTTGTGCAGTGCAGTTTTAACAAAGAGCTCTTGTGACTCGACCTTCGAAACAAATGCTTTCAAGAGAGAAGTGTAGCTTATGCAGGAAGCAAGTTAAACAAGTTGCACAAACTTTCTCGTCTGAGTTTTGTAATTTCGTTGTGTTTCTAATGTAGTCAAGATTTGCAGCCGTGGTAGTTAGTTCATTTTGCTTTGCCCATTAAGTATTTCTGTAGATGTACAGCAGAATGCTTCTCCTTGCTTACTGCTTGTCGTGAAATGTGAGTAGAAATTATTTTGCAGTCCTGTTGTGTAGGATGAAAGGCCAAAAAGAGTGAGAACAAACAAAATAGTACTATGAACAAAAAGTCCTATCAACATTCCACACTTGGCAGCTTAGGAATGACTAAGTAAAAAAAAAATTCAAAACCTCTACAAAGATTTAAGACGTTCAGATGGAAACCATGAACAGTTTGACCTATTTGGTGAGGAAATAAGTGATTAACAATTGGTCTCCAGCTGCAAAAAGTCATCGGAGAGTGTGGTTTTCACTCTTTTTTAAGAATTCAGCAATGATCTGTTACGTTAAATAACATAGGTAGAGACTGCTTTTTTTTGTACTGCATTTTAACGCTTCTTTTCCCCTTTGCTTGGAGCTTTCACACGTTCTCCAAAGTCCCCTCTTTCCGAGTGCTGGTGTGCGGAGGTGATGGCACCGTGGGTTGGGTTCTTGGTGCACTGGAGGAGATTAGGCACAAGCTGGTGTGCTCAGAGCCTTCTGTTGCCATCCTGCCTCTGGGAACAGGTGAGAACTGGGACAAGCACTAGGTTGAGGGCTACTCAGTACATGCTGAAGACCTTGTCTTCGTTCCCTGTGGCTTCTCTGTCTTCTCTGTCTTGTGTTTGGGAGCACTAATTGCTGGGAAGAGTGACTGTCGTGGGCATAAGCTCTAAATAATGAACATAGGAACGTGGACTTGGAGGCAAACAGCAGAAACATCTTCCCACGTAGCTCAGGGTTGTATGAGCTTTTACTTTCTTGCAATATTTAGGTTTGAGTTCAGCAGATATTGATGCACATTCTTTAAAAGCTTGTTTTCCAGTATAGCATGGATCTGATCTCTCATACCCAGTCTGAAGGTGTGCCTGCCTCCAGGTTAAATGCACGCAGTCTTCAGTAAATATTCCCTTTGTTTTGTCTCTCAGGAAGTTATCCAGCTGGGATGTGGTTCCAAGAGAGGCATTCACTGGCCCAGCATGTTGCTGCTGACTGGTCTGCATGCAGCTTCTGCATTGGTCCAGCAGCTGGAAATCCAGCTGGATCTCCACCTGAGGCTTTGTGCCTGCTCATCCTCCAGAAGGTTTGTCTTCATTTATCCACCTGACAAACCACTGCTGAGGATGCCAGGACTCAGTAGCCAGCTGTAGATGGCAGGCACAGGGATCTGCTTGTCAGTTGGTCATGCTTCCTGAGTGAGAAGGAGCTGCTGAATTGCTGTGGCTGTGTCTGAGTGGATAGCACTTGGAGAGGCCAAAATATTCTCCCCTTGACAACCGCTGCTGCTCTGTGGGCCTGTGAATTCAGCTGTGTGCTGACTTGATAACAGTTTCTCCCATTGCATTTTTTCAGGCAGTATTTCTGTGTGTGACACAAAGCACACAGGCAGCTGCAACGCCGGGGTTGTGTTTTATGGTTGACTAACTTTTCAGTCCAGTTGTGCTTCTTTCGTGACTTACTTGGGGCACTGATTTATAGAGCAGAGCTGAAGGAGTCGTCGATGCTTTTAGCTGACTTACAAAATGCTGTCGTATTCTGGGGCTTTTCTTTGTTGCCCAGGTAATGACTTAGGACGAGTCTTGCGCTGGGGAGCTGGCTACAGTGGGGAGGACCCCTACTCCATTTTGATTTCTGTGGATGAAGCAGACGACGTTCTGATGGACCGCTGGACTATTCTTTTGGATGCTGAAGAGCCTGCTGAAGGTGCAGAGAATGGCATGGCAGAACATGAGCCCCCCAAGGTGAGATGAGGTTTGGCTCGGGTTTGACTCTCAGAAACACTTGTGAGAGTCAGAAGGAATGCAGTTATTAGCGTGGTTAATCTCCTGTTGCTCACTTACCTGTGCTTGGGCCTTACTGAGCTAAGTTCTTAGTGAAGATAGTGCTGTGTCTGGATCCAGCTCTTCAGTTCTGGTGGGATGGTTGGTCACAGAACACCTTTCTTTATTGCCTGGCAAAAAGTATCTGATAGCACATTAATGTAAAGATTTACGTGTCAGTGGTGTGCCTTTTTGCTTTGTATTTGCACTTGAGAAGTGTATTTCTGAAGTAAGGAAAGCCAAACACATCCCATAAGACTAGTGAAACTGGAGTGTTGAGCGAAAAACTGCATATTAGACTAGTTTGGTCTTTCTTGTAACAGCTCAAAAAACAACTGCAAGTTACAGAAATACAGAGGATGTGAATCCTCCTGTCATCGTACTGCTGTTGTGTGTCTGTATATACAGCATCTGTTTCATATTCTTGGAGGAAAATGCTCTGAACTTTGGTTTGCATTTCTTGTTTCTGTTTAGGAAAATAAAGGTGTTGATTGTTAATGGTGACTTCAGAGCTTTTGTGGATACTGGCTCTGTTTATTTTCTGGCAGAATCAAGAAATTGGGTAGAAGAATGGGGAGCAAAAAGAAAAAAAGGGAACTGTAATAATAGTAGCCCTTGCCTAAGATTTTTGTCCAGTTGCTGGAAAATCATAGGCATTGTGTCAGTCAGAGAACTTAAGCTGCTGGTGTTCTAGGTATTTTTATTTGGTGGAGACAGGGTTAGATCTGCCCTGAGTGTTCCTGGTCTGCTTCTTAAAGACCAAAGGTGTGAGAATCAAGGGCTGGCATAGAAAAGCTGCGGAGTGAGTTAGAATACAAAGGAATGATCAATAGGAAAAATAGTAGAGATCTGCAGAACCTTGATGTTGTTATATAGGGAGCTCTTTAAAATGCACTTGAGTAGGTGAAGTCAAGTTCTGAACTCATGTGGCGTAAGGTTGCTGCCAAAAATAATAGTGGTGTTAGTGTTTAGAAATTTATATGTAGTTCTTCACTTTGAGAAGTTGGGTTGGCTTTATTTCTGCGTTTATTTTTACGTCTGCCTCATTATTCTTGTTTCTTGAAATTAAGAGTAAGTCTTGAGATTCATAATAATTTGGAAATAACGACAATACATATAAACAGCTGCGTTATTTTTAGTGCTGTGTTTCTGGAAAATGTTCCTAAATTTGTCAAGATGCAAATAACTTGGAAGAATCATCTACAGGTCTTCCTTTTTTTGAGAAGTTTTGGAACCTCTGCATTTAGGAATGTAAGCCTTGAGGAAATAATACAAATAATTCTTCCTCTTTTTTTTTAATTTTCTTTACAGATTGTACAGATGAACAATTACTGTGGTCTTGGCATTGATGCAGAGTTGAGCTTGGACTTTCATCATGCCAGAGAAGAAGAACCAGGGAAATTTAACAGCAGGTAATCCTGGGGAAAACAAAAAAGGGGAAGGGTAAGTTATGTAGTATCCCAGAACTACAAGTATTCACAAATAATGTTGCTTGAGGCAAAATTGGAACAGGCAGGAGTTAAAATAGCCATGAACTCTTAGGCATACGATTTGTTTGGCTTTTTTTTTTTTTGCTTTTTTTTTTTTTTTTTTCCCTTTGTGTTCCAAGAGAGAGCATAGGATAAGTTTTTTTGGAAGCCCTGTTGTTATTATTCACTGTACTTACTTGCCAATAGCTTCAATGTCAAATTCAGTAAAATTTCAAGGTAATGGAAATATCTCATTGAAAGCCTTTAGCGGGAGAGAAGGCAATGCTGCTGCATTCTGTATGTTTCTCTTGTAGTGCTGTGGTAGCATCTGCATGCTGGTCATTACAATTTTTAAAATATCTCTGAGTCCCAATGGGGCAGCGCAGTGAGGTTTTGTACTTGGGTCAGAGCAATCCCAACTATGTATGCAGACTGGGAGAAGTCCTTGGGAGGTGCCCTGATGAGAAGAGCTTAGGAATGAAAACTGACCGTGAGCCAGCAGTGTGCCCTTGCAGCTCGGAAGGCAAATGGGATCCTGGGCTCCATCAGCAGAGGGGTGGCCAGCAGGGACAGGGAGGTGATTGTCCTCCTCTACTTTGCTCTTGTGAGGCCCCATCTGCAGTGCTGTGTCCAGGTCTGGAGCCCCCAGTACAGGAAGGATGTGGAGGTCTTGGAGAGGATCCAGAGGAGAGCCACAAAGATGATCAGGGGACTGGAGCACCTCTCCTATGAGGAAGGGTTGAGGGAACTGGGCCTGAAGAAGAGGAGGTTTCAGAGGAACCTCATTGCAGCCTTCCAGTATTTAAAGGGAGACTATAAACAGGAGGGAAATCAAATTTTTACATGGGTAGGTTTTGATAGGACAAGATAGTTTTAAAACCAGAGGAGTTTTAAACTAAAGGAGGGGGCATTTAGATGTCAGGGGGAAGGTTTTTACTGATAGGGTGGTGAGGTGCTGGGGCAGGTTGCCCTGAGAGCTTGTGGATGCTCCATCCCTGGAGGTGTTCAGGGCCAGGTTGGATGGAGCCCTGGGCAAGCTGATCCAGCACTTGATCTAAGGGTTGGCTAGTGAAACTTGGAACTTGGTGATACTTGGGGTTCCTTCCAACCCAAGCCATTCTTTGATAAAAAGCACGCAGATCAGTCAATAACAGCACTTCTTTTTGTTCCTGTAATTACTGAACCTGATGAGAGACAAAAATCACATTTGTATAATTAATCAGTAGCCCTTCAGAGAAGTTGTTCTTGACTGCTCTTTATTCCCATATGTTCGCAAGCTAGTATCCTCTCAGTTGCCAGAACAAGCTATTACAGCTGCATAGTGTTCCATTCTCATCTATTAAGAATCTTCTCTGATCTCACCTTTCTTGCATGTTTTATTGATGCAGATGTTGCTCATATATCACCTAAAATGTTGATTAAGATACTGGTGTTCTCCTTACTGACACAATATTTAAAAGTTATGCTTTGATCTTTATTTCTCTGTGTGCTTTTAATCTGTCTCATCTTTAGCATCACGTGGTGTGCAGCATCTGCAGTGCAGTGGGCAGTGACTTGATATCACTCTTGCAGACCTTCAGCATGCCTATTTGGACATGGTGCAAGAATGTCTTGGAGAGCGTGTGGGAAAAACAGCGCTTTGGTGGTTTGGGGTTTTTTGGTTTTTTTTTGCAAATCTGAAAGGCTGTATGGTTCTGTGAATCAGAGAAAGAAGTATGAATTGCCAATTGATGCTGAAGTATTGTTTTGCAGGGACAAGCAGCTTGTGCAGGCTAATGCTGCTGGCACAATTGCAGCATCTGTGATGACGACTGTTAAAATTGTTGCTTTCCCCTTTCCCAGGATATGCAAATGCGCGCACTCATGCCAGATGAGCTCACATTTCTTTTTTTTCAGTGAATTAACTGACAAGCGTGGTGATTGAACACCAAATGCAGCATTGGCTGTCACAAAAGCAGTGCTACATGCAAGATGGGACATATTAGGCGGTGCAGTCAGAGTCTGCATGGAAGAAGATGTGCGTGTGTGCTCTCTCTGATTCAGTATCATAGATTGGTCAGTGTCCTGAGAACTGTGAGCTCCCTGGTGTCATGCTGTGCAGTGTCTTTGCAGGCTCAAGACTTCATTCCTGGGTCTGGTAGCTGACAGTGCAGTGGTGATCAGTTGCAAACACAGCAAGGTGTTTTGGCAGTGGTGATTTCTGTGTTGTTGAGTGTCAGGTTTTATGAGAGTGTTCCCACGGCGTAAAACTGAGGATCAGGGCATCTGCCTTCATTCCTGGTATTCATAGTATTTGAATGTTGGCTGTGTTTGTAGTGCAACGCTTGCAGAAAAACAAACCAAAGGGCCATTCCTGGGCTGAATAGGCCAAGCCTCCACACTAATCAGAACAGTGGGATGTTACCTCTGTGTCTGTACTCCAGAACGTTCCAAATAATTCTGGGGTGACACAATGGTGCAAGTGTTGCAGCTGAGCTTATGCAGAGACCCACGGGCTCCATGGGGATAACCCTGCACAGAAGGCTCTGCCCTCCTCCCTCATCCTCAGTGTCATTCACAGCAGTGGCTGCAGTGTGAGCCTTACGTCACAGTACAGACCTCGAAGCCAAGTAAAGTGCTTCAAAGATGACTAGTCTTTCCTACCTTGCCAATTAAATGTGGTGAAACTACTATCTTCACACTATATTTGGGTTTACTTTAGGAGATGATGCTTCTTTCTGCCAAGTGGGCAAGTTAGTTTGTTGTTCAGCAAGGCTAGCAACAGACTGATGACTTTGCTTTGCACTCCTTCCACCAAATCATGCCCTACATGAGGATGCTCAAAAAAGAGCAGTGTCTCTGTCTAGTTGGGTGTGCAAGGTTCACCCTCCCAAGCCTGGCTAACTTTTAATCATAAAGTCTGCCCCCTTCAAAGCCAGAAGATAGATTCTGGCATGGTAATGTTACAGAAGTCTGATTTTCTTTTCCTTTGTTTTCTTTTTTTCTTTTCTTTTCTTTTTTTTTTTTTTTGTCTCTGCGTCATGATACATTTCCTAGCTGAAATGGAATGCATATAGAAGAATGTAGTGATAGGCTTTGGTCTTTGGCAGCTTTTGCTCTTTGCTGTGTGCCATGGGATGCCGTACCCAGCGTGTCCTGTGGACTCTGAGGTCTATAGCACTTTCTTTGCAGTCACGTAATTGAGAAGTGTGTCTGCAGTTACAGCTCTCCGTCGTATTCTTTTAGTTTCTGCAGGCTTCTCTCTTGACGTAACTGAAGTTCTTATTTCTTGGGGGTACTTAAAGTATTTTGTTTCTTATCTGTGTTGTTTTTCAATTGTAATTAATACATACAGATTAGACAAAGCCTGTTTTAGCATAGACACATCACTTCGCCTTGCCTGGAGTGGAGGCATATGTCAAATGGTCTGACATCAGGTACCTTTATCTCAGTACTTTTTAAAACTGTTAACATGTATGGTGAATCATTCCCAGTATAGTAATTTGAAAGAACTAAACAGTTTCTGTCTGGAGAGTCGACTGTAAGCCATGTGCTAAACTGGCTGTCGTCAACCACATGAACATAACTCAGACATAATGTTAGGGATGTTCTGTGGGTTGGATTCCAGTGACAGCCCTGTGGTCATAGGGTCAAATAATGGAAATTCATGCTTTTTATTTCAAGGCTCTTTAAGGTTGCTATGTATCTCAATGTTTCCATTATAAAAGAAAAGACCAGTGTTTGTTTACGTAACTCTTAAAATATTTTGACATCTCTAGGGATGCCATAAAATCTTCCTCATCTTTTTTTACTCCAAAATTAGATACCATAGAGCTCTGTCACTGATTAACACTACAAAGCATATTTTCAGTTTCCACAGCTGAGCCTGGCTTAAATGAATGAGCAATATGTAAAGTCCAAACTCAAATGTGTTTCTGCCTTAACTTTGTGCTTTGATTATTTTGTCAGTGCATGATGAAACAGTTCAAAATGTTCCATGAGGACTCCTAGGTCCTAATCAGCATTATAGTTTTTCAGCCCAAAAGTTTACTTGTCAAAGAGGCATTGCCTCTCTGCATCTCTGTATCTTCACAGCACAGTTCCTCTCTTAATTAAAAGATGTATTAAGTAGCGCTTTGTGGCTTAGCTTTCTTTCTGTAGTAAAGCTAAAAGAACTCATGGAGGTTTTTAGTTGAAGAGCTCTTTGAACATACCTGCTGAGAACATACTGCTAGTGTGTGTTGACATGATGCTTGTCTGCTCCTAGGTTTCACAACAAAGGAGTTTATGTGAAAGTTGGGCTGCAGAAGATAAGCCATACCAGAAACCTTCATAAGGACATAAAGCTTCAGGTTGACCAGAGAGAGGTGGAGCTACCAAATATAGAAGGACTCATTTTTATTAACATACCCAGGTAAAAATGAGAGAAAGTAACCTTTGTGGAAACGTACCTGCCTATACATGTGGCAGTGGTGCCTTCTGTTTGAGCATCTCCACAGTGTGGACTGACAGGTCATTGTTAAAGGGTAGATTTGGTTATTGCCAAGCTTTGGGCTTGCAGTGATGCCTGAGGAGTCTCAACACCATTCTAACAGTGTTTTTTTTTCTGACCCCATGAAAGTCACAATCACGCTCCAATAAGAGGTGTTACTACCTTGTTTTCCCAGTGCAAACCCCAGTACACCTGCTACTACTTCTCCTGTGTCCTAACAGTAATTAGTAATTGTATCGTCACTGTGGACAGATGTGTATGGAGTTGGTGATGCTGTTTTCTGGATAGCTTTGCAAAGCCCACAGCTCTGGAAATGCTGTCATTGTTGCAGGGGCTGCACAGACACCAGCAGGGAGCTGGAGGGAAAGCTGTAGGAAATGTGACTTCCTTAAACTTGCTGGTGATAAGAGTGACTTCTTTTAATTTGTGTAATAACAGCAGTGCATTAGTGCAGCCGTACTGTTTTTTTTTTTTCAAATATGCTCTAGCCTTAAACCTCTCTGTTTGTGATTTCAGTCTGCTCTGAATGTGTTTCATCTTTTCATTCATATGCCAGGAGTTGGGTATGGTGATCCCTGTGGGTCCCATCAAGTGTGGGATATTCTGTGGTTCACTTGTATTTATATACACACACAGAAATGTACACACTCATGCATATGTTGCATATGAGAGCTGTGGAGAAGATGAGGGTTAGCACTGGGCAGTCAGTGCACCTAAAGATGAGCAAATTATATGAGTGAAGAAGGTCAATACTGCACAAAATGCAAAACTTTCTTTCACTCCTCAACGATGTCAGCAGAATGGTTCCAAATTCTAGAAGAGCATTTCTTACTCTTAGTGCAGGAAAGCTCGACTGTCTCCCTCCCTCTGGAGATGAGCAGAGTGCTGAGGTTTTCAAATCCTGACAGGGCAGAGGTCCCAGGTGGGGTGGTCACTGTGTGTGTTCTCTGTGCAGCTGGGGGTCTGGAGCTGATCTCTGGGGCACTGACAGTGATGACCGCTTTGAGAAACCACGCATTGATGATGGCCTGCTGGAAGTTGTTGGTGTCACTGGCGTTGTTCACATGGTAGGTTGTCACTCTGCTGCAAATAGAGGAAATACGTTTCAGTGGGTCTCTCTGGCTGATTTATTTTCATAATAAACTGCATCTTAAAAGTGAACGGTCCTAGCAGGTATGCACCAATGCTGGAATTATACCATCATTTGTTCAGGTTCTTGTTATGTAGTACAGAAATGGTTATAGACCATAAACAGAACTCATGGCAGCATCAGCTGTCTGCAGACAGATGCTCAGGAGTTAGCTGTAACTGCTGTGCCCATTCCTGGGCTGCAGGGCTGCCTGGTAGCCTGTGTGTTAAGCCTGCTTGGAAGACCCATATTTAGATGTAAGACAACAGCAGATGGAATGGAAAGTGAAGAAACTCATGGCTGCATGAGAAGCATGAGAATTATGAAGAATGTGTTAAAAAAGAGTGTGGTACAGAGGTTACATGTATACGTAGGTGTGGGACACAAATATACATATACATAGATGTTATGGATGCATTACTTTTGTGTTAGGGTTTTGGCCTTCATGTTTGGTATCTGTACATATTCACCAGGACAAGTTTTAGAAGCCAAGTTGACTTCTGCAGTTAACACTGATCCATTAGTTGGGGACTAGTATGGAGTTGAGTATGGCAAAACTCCCTCTCTGTGTTTTATGAGAATGTACTTTTAGATTTTGGAGTTCCACGTGCACAAAAGTCTGTGCTTAGTTAGGTGTTTTAAGTTCATTTACTATTTCATGGAGGAGGGAAGAAAAAGCAAACAGGATTTTTCTGACTGTGTGCTCCTTTGCCAACAGGGAAGTCCAAAGGACTCCACTATGAAAGTTATTTGGCCACTGGCAGCAAGCAGACACTGAGTTCTTGTCCATAAAGTAACTTAAATAATTATTTTTCATCCTTAAAGGCATCCTATGCCTACTTCGCTTGAGCAGTTCTTGTACTTGAAACTTAAAATGTCAGTGAGAACAAAATTGTCTCCACCCAGTTCAAGTGCAGCTAACTTGTGCTTCTTGTTTATTGGAGTGATTGATAATCTTGGCTTTTACTTCTTAACAGGGTCAAGTCCAAAGTGGTTTTCGTTCAGGCATCCGCATAGCCCAGGGCTCATATTTTCGTGTAACGCTCCTAAAGCCAATTCCAGTTCAAGTTGATGGAGAGCCCTGGATTCAAGCCCCAGGACAGATTATTATTTCTGCTGCAGGACCAAAGGTAATGGCTGTAAGTTTGTCTCAAAAAACTGACTTTGTTCCTTCAGTTATCTTATTCTGTTATGTTGCTCATCAGTTGTGTTCTGGTACTTAACTTCAGAAGAGCTATAGTGAACACTGTGTAGTAATTGTTGGGTAAGTAAACTGTCATTTCTACAGAGAATGGTTTGACAGTCTTCTCCAGTGGCTCAGATGAGGATTGTGTTCAAGGTGGTAGAAACTGAGCTCCAGCCACATGACTCCATTGTTTTCCCTTATTGAGATCTGCAGATGGTGTTGCTTGCCCTGAAGCTGATGGTAGTTATGAGGGCCATGGTAGGAATCCAGTGACTAAGGACAGAAGTGTCTGCTGGCTATGCTGGTGGAGGGAAGATATGTCAGAAGGCAACAAAGAAGAAAACTGAATAGTGGAGGAGGAGAGTCTTGAGAAAAAGAGGCTTTTGAGTTCATTAGTGTCTGCTTTCTATTATCTCAGTGTATTTATACAGAAGAAAAAGAACATCAACTACCTAAGCATTAACTTTTATTTTCATATTAAAACTGTGAAATAAACATTTTGTCTGTAACCTTAAGGAAAACTTTTTAATTCACAAAAATTTGTTGCCATGGGCGGTCTTAGAGACCACATAGCCCCATTAGGAGAGCTACCAAAAAAATGGCACCTATAGACAAAAAATGGGTTAAAAAGAGGATCATAACTCAAATGTTCTCCCAAATATGTTAAGCCTGAGGGCTGGGGGTAGGGAGGGAGAGAGTGCAAATTTAAATTGCCCTTCCAGTGAGAAGTATTTCTGTCCTTAAGGCTGGTGACTGTCAGTGTTACCTGTATGTATGCATATTTATGTGCTTGTACATTGATAGATATAGTGTACACACTATATACATGTAACTACATGGGCCTATTTGTTTATGTAAAAAGCAGTTAATCCTAGCACTTTTCACTCAGCTACGTATTGTAGTTTGTTTTCTTGCAGTTCCAACACTTCACTCGTGTATTAGTCGTCTTAGACCTGCCAGTAGGTTACTCCAGATATTTGAACGCTCCTTCATTTTCTTCAAAAATTTTGCATTTTAGGTTCGTATGTTGAAAAAATCCAAGCAGAAAAAAAAAAAACTGGAAGCCTGAGAGAGATGAGAGTGGATAGCATGTCAGTATGCGAAGGAGGACGCTAAACGGAGACCTGTGCTCAGAATCGATGCAGCACAACTAAAGATAGTTTGGTAAAACCAAGTGCAGACAACTGGTGAAGAAGCGTTGTTTATGAGTGTGCCTTCATTATATTTTGATAGTACTGGGTTCTACTTAGTCTTTCAGAGATAGTGCCTCGTTGTTACAAGTAACTGTTATGTACCACTTGCCTCCTTTAAGATGTTTTCTTTGGGTTGCTCTTCCATAAACCGTTGCCCAGCTTTTTTATGTGTATGGACACCAAGGCCAAACAAAGATTATGAGATGCCAAGATTTCTGCTTCTGCTTTCACAAGGACACTTCCTGTCCTCTCTGCTTTTTCTTTTAGAAAATTGTTCCATAGAAAAACTTGATGCATCCTTCCATAAATGAAACTGTGTTGTTTTAAGTTAATACCTACAGTAACCTCTGTACAAAAGGCAAAGACATGAGCTGCTGAGAACTTCTTGGGTCAGTCCAAATAACACAGCTGAAACAGCACTACTACCTTAGAAAAGAGAAAATACAGAATACAGGAGGGATGATTTCTCTAAAAGCCTGTTGTACTAGGAAGAAAGGAAGCACTAGAACAGTTGAGTCCAGCTATTTCAGAGAGTTTATTTCAACAGCAGGTGAACAGAATGAATGAAGGGCAAACAGCTTTTAAGTATATTATCAGCTAAAGTTGGTAACAAAGCCTGTTTAAAAGGCATTTGAATTTCAGCAGCTACCATTCCAAACTAGAAAAGGAACAAGAATACCTGAGTCACTATTTCAGTACACTATTGCAGTGACTATTTTCTATCACTGAGAGCATTATCTTTAACAGCAGGCACTTCTTGTTGTCTTTTCTTGTATTATCTCGTTCGCTTATTTGTTGGGCTGTTATGTAAGAGGAAGCTCCAAGACTTGTAACTAATTATTGTAAAGCAGGTATCATATAGTGTTCTTTGAAGTGAATTAGCACAGCGATAGAGCAGAGCTGAAGTGAAATATGGAGTAGTTTCACTCAGGAGTTTTAGGAGGTACTGAAGCCTGTAGAGTGCATGTAGCATTGTGTAGGGTTCAGGAGAGTGAGAACACGATATCTGTCAAGAGAACTCACACCCAGTCAGCTTTTTCAAGTACCTTGTGGGTGTTGTTAGCATTTGTGGGCCCAGCGACTCAGTGACTTTACCTTCCCCCTGGGATGAATGTGTGCTCTTCTGAGTTCAGCCCTTTCTCATCTCTGTGAGATTGACATCACCTCTCTTTGCCTACCTGCCTGCTGCTGCTGCAGGGATCCAGCAGCTCTTTCATTGCTTCCTGGTAGAGGCTGGAACTAGAGCAAATGCTTAGTCCTGTACTGCACTACATATATCTGCTGTCCATGTCCACAGTCGTGTTGGTCTTGTCACGCTTTGGTTCTACAGCGACTGAACCTTTCCCTTCATGCATTGTGCACTTGTGCAGGAGGAGAGAGTGTGGATCTTCATCTCCTGATCACTAGATGTGGGATTGTCTCTGCTTCAGAACCTGGACAGGAAGGATCCACTGGAGCTCCCGTGGCATCCTTGTACCAGCATTCCAAGCAGCAGGAACATGTTGTACTTCAGGCTGTGCTTTCAAGCTTATATGTTAGAAAAGAAATCTTAAACACATTGCTGCTAGTAGTTGTCCAGAAAGCCAGAGAAACTGCTTTTTGTCCTTGGTGTAGCTGAAAGACTGTGCGGTCTTTCTAATTGCTGACTCAAACATGGAGAGGAAGGCTTCACTTTTTGTTACAGAAAACACACATGAGCTATTAAGCTTGTTGGTACTGACTGTCTTCTACAGCCCAAATAAATAAACCTGTCTGGCTTTTCTTCTAGACATCATCCTGCAGTATGTGACTGACAGTGTTTTGTGCTCTTGGCTTGTTAAGGGCCTGGCTGTCTCTCCCTGTTGCTTAGTGTCTGTTATCTGAAATAACATGAAACTCCTGGGCCAGAGTATTTTAATCAGAGGGCCCCGTGCTGTGACATATCGTTCCGTGGGGATTTTCCATCTCTGTAACAAGGCTGATTCAGGGCAGCATTGTGGTAGCAAGGTGACACAAATACAACCTTGTTCTTGCAGCTGTCCAGGTGGATCCTGCTGATGCATACAAAGGCTTTTAGTTCTCTTCTTTCCTTCTCTTTTCTCTTTTTTCCATAAACTGATTCTCACATGTTGTTTGAATAGATTAAGTAGATGAGTGCCATGCTGGAATGAAAATGTATCTTAAGGAAAACACACTTGGCATTTATGGTCTCTGTGCATCATAAAATGATTCTTAGTGTGTTTTGAAGGCAAAATAGATTCCTGAGCAGTTGAGAAAGGAAAACTCTTGTAAAACTTTTAAGAGAAGAAACTCTGTTGAGCATCTCTGTTAAGCTGTACCAGCTTCAGGTACTGTAAAGGCCAACATATTAAAGGGATCATACATTTGTTTTTCTTCTTTTTTATTTTTTTCTTTTTTTTTTTTTTAAATCACACTGGGTATCTCAAAAGGCCTAGTATTTTCTTCTGTAGCCTGTAAAACTTCCTTGAAGAGAGGTGCTAACTCTTTACACTTAGTATGAAACATCTTGACTTAGCCTTTACATTGAACATAATGAGGCAGTACAATTAATATCACAGTGGGCAGATACATGGTTCTGAAACTGAGTGGAAAGAGGAGTGCTGTATGAGTGCTTCCTGAGTACCTAGCTTTAGGCAAGGCAGTAAGGTGTTGATTAGTTAGAAACCACAGCTATAGACAGAGAAGTGGCACAGGCTGCACTGTTCAGGCACACTCCTTTATCTTCTTTGTATCCCCTGTCTTCTCACCCACAACTACGTGCAGCACACACAGTACTGATCTCTCACTTGGTGTCCTAGCAAGCTTTCCTAGCATGGAGAGAGAGAGGTCCTTGAAGCCATGGTGCATTTCAAATGTCCTGGTCCAGCAGACAAGTAGGATGGTGGTCAGTTGGTTAACATCTGCTTTTAAATACATTGCCTCTGTCCTGAATTAGGAGAACAAAATTTGAAAGGTTATCCCTGAGATGTAGATACTGCATCAGAAAATTTGATATTATTTTCTCCCATGAATTTTAGACTTGATTTTTGTAGCTTATATTGCTGATGCTTTCATTGTAATCAGAAACACTTATGTGTGTGTATGTTTACATATATGCGTATACAAACACACACGTTCTTAATACAGTCTTTATTAATGTCCCGTAGTAGTGTGGTTTTGCAGCCTTTGCTGTGTTGCAGCACTGTGATAGCACTCATTTGTGCACCTTTCTCTCACCGTTGTGGTCAGGAGGCAGGGCAGCTTTCCTGTTGCACCCTCCTGGGCTGCCAGCACGTACTTCTAATGGACGTCTGTTTCCCAGTAAGCAGTAATAGAGCCAAAGCACAGCTGTGTTCAGAGTACAGTATCTGCATGTTCCATCTGAGCTCCTCATGTTTTTTCTACATGTTAATCGTTTTAGTGTGTTTAGCATCAATGGCAGTGGCTACTGTAGTGTTTTAAAAGCCAGAAGCTGTAGCATGGTCAATATAAATAAGAAACAAAAGAACTGGTGCAGGCTGTTGCTCATTAATCCGCATAGTTACCCTCTTCAAAGTACTGCACAGATTGTCTCTTTCAACGTGCAAATAGTGCTCTTGTTCTGAGTATCAGCTTTGTGGTGTCACTGAAGGCTCAGGTGTGCATGTTACCTTGCAGCACAGCCTGTTGGCATGTAACTGTCTGTGTACCTAATGAAACCTCATTTTGTGGGAGGAGAATGTAAAATGAACCGTGCTGACACCGAAAATGGACTTCTGTTGGAGACAGAACAGATGTTACTGCATCGGTGTTGTACGGTGTGTGGGCAGATATGCCATATGTTGCACGGCCACCAGCCCACACCCCGGCACTTAAACCAAGAGAGCAGTCATGAGTCCTTCACTCTGCACACCATACCTTTCCTGTACCACCATGGCACTGAGTATGCATCTTCCCCTCCTGCTAAGCTGCTGTCCTGCCCTTTGGACTCGACCTTTATGCTGAAACTGGTGACAGAAGCACGGGTGCTGGGTGGTGTGTGTGTGCAGAGGGTGTGGGAATGGGTTCACGCTGTTTTCCATTTCTGCGTTAGCTTCTGCTCCAGCCATTTCACAGCTGTGCAGCAGTTCAGCAGCAGTTGGGATTCACGGGGCAGCACCGCCTCATTTTCAGCCCATGACCTCGTGTTCTTCAGTGCACATATCATTTCATGTACTTTTTGCACTTAGCAGAAAAGGTTAGATAGTCTTAGGGTTAGATAGGCAAGTTAGATAGGCTTAGGGTGTAGCAAAATGGCAGTGTTTGTACTCTTACGTAAATATGGGGATGAATCTGCAGATCTAAAGATGCACTTTCAGGTAATGGTGAACGCACGTAGGTAGAATGCAACTCTTCGAAACTTCAGGAACTTCTCTGACCACAGCGCTCCTTGGTCCCCATCTCTGATTCTGTTCTCAAGAGATCTGCTTGGGAATGAGAGATGGCATCTTCCCCACATCACAGTATGTATTTACAGCTGACTGATTGGAAATTCACATGTATTTTTAAACAATTACAAATTGGCTGCTAGTCTAAAGTTTAGGATTGTTTGTCTGACTTTATAATGCTTTTGAAAGTAACGGTAAGGTTTATTTATAATGTCAGCATTTTCTGACTTGACACTTCCTTGGCTTGTCGGAGAGGTCCACTCAGAGCCCTTGTTCCTTTGCTGCTAGCTGTTTTGTTGAACAGTGTAGCCATTTTGTGTACAGAATGCAGTAAAATACATGCAATTTACTGATTTTAACCTTCAGCCAGTCCAGCAGCTTCAGTGTTTACAGGACAGTGACTACTGATTGTAAACCCACACACATCAGTTGATGCCGTGCACCCTTTTTGCATCTTGGAGGCACTGTTTCTGCTTCCCATGACAATTAACGAAATAGTTGCCTTTTGGTTTAGACTCTTTGCTATGTCCCTTTAAAGAGATTTACTTGTGGTTACGACTTTCCTGATGTGGATTCATAAGACAGATTTTGTACTGTTACAAGTGTTGTATTGAACATGTTTTCCAAAAGATGGACTTTATTTTTCATGAGGATAATTCATCACAGTGTTTATAAGCAATTCAGTGTTGTTAAAGAGGTTGGTTCAAAGCCCTGAAGTAAATGTATTAAAGATGTATCACAGAGCAAAGTATTTTTAGTAGGACAGTGGTGTTGGTATAGCTACCCTTCTCAGATCTCCTAGCAACACTCTCATTTAACATGTCACCCTGGCTCAAGTGTGTTGCTTAGGAGCAAACTTGATTTCAGAAGATCTGGCTTCATTTACATTGTGCATATCCCCTTCTGGCAGCAATTTCCACTGTAAACACCAGCTGTAGCAGCCTGAACTTTTCCCCAATACAGATCACTTGGTTAAAGAGGTTGCCCTGGTACCTGACAGCAGGGGTGCAGCAGGTCTGGTGACCGTCAGGCCCTTGCAGCTCTCTGTTCCTGTCTCTTTGCTTTCCAAAGGAAATAAGGTTCAAACCAGATCCTTCCCTGTGTCGAACAGTTGCAGCTTGCCGAGCCATGGCATCTCTTCCTTTGTGCTGCTGATCTTGCCAAAGTGGGTAGCAAGAGGTGCTTGAAGAATTACTATTTATTGTGTTACTTTTAGGTGCTTATGATGCCTTCACTGCTACTTTAAAAGAAAATTGTGGGGATCTGTATCATAGCAATAGCTGTATAACTTTAGCTTTCTGAACATGCCAAAAAGAAGTAATCTTTGAGGTAGTTGAATTAGCAATGTTGTAGATAGTAGCAATCAATACCTTGAAGAAGCTGCAAGTTCTAATTAATAGGAGCATCTCTGCTTTGAATGTAAAGCGTCACAGAGCTTGTCATTTGCTAGAGATTTCAGTGTCCCTCCTATGACACTTATTAACTCTTCTCAGTCTCTAGCTTGGTTATTGCTTAAATAAGGGCATTTCACCTCTTGTCATTTAAATTGGTCAACTTCAAGTGGATTCCTAACAAATGCCATGTTAATATCGAGAGACTTGTACGTGTCTAGTAACATCTCTTGTGAATGTTCAAATACATTGGCAGCGAATCGGTTGGCCCAACAAGATGAGGTAAGCTGACCACCAAACAGATTAGCTATTGTCTAATGCTTACTCTTTGTGCACTTAATAGTTCTGGAAAAATAAAGAAATAAATAAATAAAGTCTAAGTGTTAGCTTTCAAGTGCTCAAAAACTGTTTTCACGTTGTGTGCCTCAAACTAGTAATGCATTACCATACCTTTACTTGTGCACTGGTCTCAGAAACAGTGTAACTCGTTTCTCAGTGTCTGCCTTGCAAGTCACTATGCTGTGCTATCTTGTCTACAAATAACATACCTAATGTACTAATTAGTTTAAAAGAAAGTTATTTATAGAAGATGGGCTTTCCTCGTATATTTAAACATCTCTTTGTCTCTTTGGGTTATATTCGTAGAATAATTCTGTATATATTTTGCAATATGTTTGTGTTTAATCTGATTGTACATTTTGCACTGATTTGAAATTGTGTATTCTAAGTGTTATTTACAAGTTCCAGAGATCTATAACTAGAATTTGTCTGTGAAAAATACAACATCTGTTCTGCTCTGGTCGTTTGTGGAGTAGTCGTGCTTGTTTAAAAACAGCAAAGTACACTTACTCATCAAGAAACATACTTTCTTTCAGGTGGGCTCTTCTGCAATGTTCTGACACGCTGCAGGAGGCTGGTCACGCATCATGTGAGGGTGGCTGTGTTGTAGCAGAGTTGTTCATTTCTTTGCTGTTGGTTGCTGCCATTAACAGCTACACACAGCTGTGGTGTGCGGCACTCAGCAGTGGTCAGGCACCTCTGGAGCCATTATTTCTGTGGGTCACACTTACTCCAACTGCTAAGACCTGAGATAGCACAGTGTTGTGTTGTATTGAGAGTTACTTCAGTGATGGTCCCAGCTGTCCTTGGGAAAAGAGGGTAAGCAAACAAAGTACCAGCCTGCACATGGGAAAAAAAAAATAACCTTAAATTAAACGGCATCCTGGCCTACATTAGAAATAGTGTGGCCAGCAGGAGCAGGGAGGTGATCATCCCCCTGTGCTCTGGTGAGGCTGCACCTCGAGTACTGTGTTCAGTTTTGGGCTTCTCATTACAGGAAAGACATTGAGGCCCTGGAGTGTGTCCAGAGAAGGGCAACGAAACTGGTGAGGGGTCTGGAGCACAAGTCTTATGAGGAGCAGCTGAGGGAGCTGGGATTTTCAGTCTGGAGAAGAGGAGGCTCAGGGGAGACCTCACTGCACTCTACAACTTCCTGAAGGGAGGTTGTGGTGAAGAGGGGTTTGACCTCTTCTCCCAGGCAACAAACAGGACCCGAGGAAATGGCCGCAAGTTGTACCAATGGAGGTTCAGGTTAGACACGAGGAAGAACTTTTTCTCTCAGGGTGGTCAGGCACTGGAATGGCTGCCCAGGGAGGTGGTGGAGTCGCCGTCCCTGCAGTGTTCAAGAGGCATCTGGATGAGGAGCTGCGAGATTTGCTTTAGTGCTTGTGGTAGCAGTGGTGGTGGGAGGACAGTTGAACTAGGTGATCTCTTGGCCCTTTCCAACCTTGTGATTCTGTGATTCCATGATTCTATGATATTTCAAATATGCAATAATGGGAGCCAGACAGGCTGCCCAGTGGGTACAACACACATACCTCGAAGGACCAAGGGCATTTCTGTGGGTGCTCTGTGCAGAGAAGTCCTGCCAAATGCTGTGGTACAGCTTTGCTAGACAACAGCAGACACTGAGCTAGGTGAACTTCATTCTTCAGGAGACTCAATAAAAATCAGCCTTCTACATACATTTCTTTACATGCACAACTTAAACAATAGTACTTTGACTGGCAAAGGGCATGAGGAAATGCAGAAAGAAGTATGAGTGGAGGAGATTCCTGATGGGTTTCCAGGCAGCCCCAAAATTCACTGTCAGAGTCGGGAAACAAGTGAGTATTTGGATATCCAGACTGCACCCCTTGTTCAAGAGCATAACGCACACCTGAAATGCCCTGTGGCAAAAAAATAAGCGTTACCAGTCATAAGTAGAAGACTAATGTATACAGTTAAGACAGGAGCTTTCAGAATGCCACAATTTTCTGCCTCTCTCCACCCCTGCCATTCACTGAACAGGGAGAGCAGAAAGGATCTGGTTTGCAGGTAAAGTGCCTGACTTCCAGCAGTCTCTCTGCTTCTAACTTGCATGGGGTTGTGCTTTCACTCTGTTAGTGCAAGAGCCCCATCAAGGCAAACTGGTGTCTGAGAATGAGAAACATGGTTTGGCCGTGGTCAACCCTGTGTTCTGTCTTCCAAGTGGATTTAGTCACCAGTTAGACACAGAAGGTTTGAAACACAGCTAAGCAAGAGGGGGGAGCGGGGGGAATAAAAGTGTTAGACAAGCAATTCGGTAGAAAACCAACCTGGAGGGCAGCTGGAGCCACTTTGCCAATCCTCTCCTTTCCTCTCCTCTTTCAGGATTCCTTGGGTTGTAAGTGAGCAGAATGCAGATTTTTTTCTGTATCTTTAAATTTGTGATGATGGTGTGTCAGCATCTCTGGTCATAGGCTGTCTATAACCTGTCCAAAGCCACCGTTACACCTGCCTGCTGAAGTGGATTTCTGTTCATTATCGATATGTGCCAGCTGTCTACCAATATGTGCCAGCTGTCTAAGAAGTTTTATGCTGAGTGTTGGCACACAACTAAGGAGTGTCACTGCACAAGCCTAAATTCTGGTGATTCTGTTTGCATATAAGCAAATCCACTTGCTGCTTGAAGCAGCTTTACCATTTCGGTAACTGCAGTCACCGTTACATTGGAGATTGCTGCCCTCTTGCTTTCCAACTGAGGATAGCAAAACGCTCTGGTGAATTAGAAAAAGCTTTCAGGAGACCGTGAAGGGTCTGTAAGAGTAATAGAGCATTATAGTTACACAAAAATGCCCGTGCTGTAGCTATTTGGTCTGTGGATGTATAACTGGTTCTGTTTTTTCCTAAAGACATCCTCATTCCAAACCATAAAAGGGAAAAATGGGCAGTTGGGGTGTTAAGCGTGCAAGTTTGTGTAGCCATCCCCCTGGGTGACTCCAAAGCTTTGCTTAGTGGACCCTCGCACTCCATGTCCTCCCACCAGGACTTGACACTGAATCTGAACACACAGAACCAGTGCTGAGCATAGAGCTACAGGCACCCACACGCAGCACAGAGAGCACAGGCTGGCAGCTTCTGAGCGCACAGAGGAGAACCCAAGCGTTGGTATAGTGCCTAAGTGGAGAGAGAGGGAAGCTTTTTCCTGCCACTGTGTCCCAAAGGACCCATTGCTGCTGACATGCATGTCACTGGCAGGACTTTGAGAGTCTCACAGGGCAGCTCCCAGAGCAGTGTGCAGCACCACAGGCTGAGGTGCTGCCCCAGGGATGTCTTGCCTGTCCCCAGCAGCTGCCCCAGGGTCCTAGGAGCAAGGAGGAATGTGGGGAGCTCCACCAGCAACCAATGTGAGTAGCAGCTGTGGTGCAGATTGGACAAATTCAATTCCCCTGCTTCTGCTTGGACCACAGCCTCAACTCCTCATGCACTTCCTCAACACTTGCACCTCCTCACCCAGACCCTCACAGCTCCCCCTGAGTCCTTAACACTCCTGCCATGTTCCTTTCTCCTGCCCGGCTCATGCTGATGGCCCTGCACCTCACAGGGCATCATTACAGCACTGTGGCTGAGGCTGAGCACAGCCACTGTGAGTGGCAACACACTGAGTGGCAACACACTGTGAGTGACAACGCACTGTCAGCTGACAGCCCAGGGCAGAGATAAACACCCCGCAAAGAGAAATGATGGCCCAGCAGCTCCATAAGCCGCCTGGATTAGAGATGTTCACACACAAAGGCTGAAAAGCAGCACAGAGTGCTAACTCAACGAAACGGCACCTCCAGCCTCATCCCAGCTTGGCCCAACACATCCGGGCAGCTGTTGGCTTCATGTGCACCACAAAAAGCACAGAAATGCTAACGCTGCAAGGGCTGAGGCAGGCAGAGAGCAAAGAGGAGCCTGCTGCAGAGAAACAGGACCACCCATTCCAGAAGGTCACTACATGCAATGCTGCCAGCTGCAACCAGAGATCTTCTCGGGGTACCCTTGCACTCCCTGCAGCAACAATTCTACATGTGCAGCACCCACAGCAGCCTAACCAGCACCAGGTACAGAGGGATACTGAGCTCCCTGCTCCTGCTGGCTGCAATATTTCTGGTAAAAGACATGATGCCATTGGCCTTTCCTGGCTATCTGGGCACACTGCTGGTTCACATTCAGCCTCCTCTCCACTAAAAAACCCAGATCTTTTTCTTCTGTGCAGCTTGCCAGCCCCTCTGCTCCAAGCCTGTAGTGCTGCCTGGAGTTGTTACAGCCAAAGTCCAGGGCCCAGTGCTTAGTCTTGCTGAACCACATCCTATTGGCCTTAGCCTAGCAATCAGCCAGTCCAGATCCCTCATGAATTTCTATATATGCCAGAATTCCCTCCTGCTATTGCTGGGATGTGATCTGTTTCACAAATTGAGAGCTCAATTTCGAGCACTTTCTGTTAAATCTATTTGGTTGCACATAACTGAGGACACAGTATGGGATGTTCAACTGTACCTGCAGACTGAAAAGGAACCAGAATTCCATAGGAAATTTTAGATGCTGTAATACTCCTAGTGTGGACTTCCAAAAAACCTAGGAGAGCCAAGAATGCTACCACAGTAAAAGTCAAGCTAAAACCAGTAGGAAAAAAACAATATCCTTTGAAATTAGAAGCCGCAGTGGGCTCAGAATCATTGCTGGATGTTTTTATGCAGTAAGCACTGCTATGAAAACGTCAGAGTATCACACTCGCATTTTGCTGTCCAAGAATCCTTGCACTCAGGACTTTGTACAAGACTTGAAATAAATTAATAAAATCATAGTGGAGATTCATACAGTGGTACAAAACCCCGTATACCTTGTGGTCAGCAATACCCGAAGACGGTGAGTACTTTATAAAAGACGCCTTCTTTTGCATTCCTTTGGATGGAGAAAGTCAGAAGGAACTCACTCTCACATGGGTGAATTCTGCCCCCCAGAGGGAACTGCAGCCACTCTTTGGTAACTTACTTGCCAAATACCTGAAAGACTGGCAAAGTAAGAATCCTTTCGTCCCTCTTGTGATGTGCTAAGGACATCCTACTTGTCAAAAACTGAACAAGTGGCAAACACAGATTTACCGAATCTGTTGGGACCAGCTGGGTGCTAGTATCTCATGGAAAAAAAAGGAAAAAGCTGCAAGCAGTACAAAGCACTGTATTTTGGCAGGGATTTGACATGTGTCAAAGGGAATTAGGAGAAGAGAGGAAACAAGCTATTTGCTGAACAGCTTCTCGCCAGTCTAAGCCAAAGCCACAAATGTTTGCAGGGATGGCTGGATGGCGCAGATGCTGGGCACCAAACTGTGGTCTGCTTGGATGGATGCTGCTGCCAAGGGGCCTGGGAGAACATTGGGATGGACACCAGGACGTCAGAAAGGATTTGATTCCATTAAAACAGAATTAATGAGAGCTGCTCTCAGCCTGCCAGGTAACTCTACAAAAATGGGGCTGAAGCACAAGCACTGCTGCTCTGAAACCAGAAATAAGGCTCTAACTAGAGCTATCCACAGGTAAAAGGGTAAAATAATCCACAGATTTTGAACGTGCTGTTGGAGAGCTCCACACACAGAGCTATGCGGAAAAGACACGGACTACTGTCCTGCCAAGGCACTCCTTTTAAACAGGGGACAGAAGTTCTCAAAGTGTTGTAAACCGTTTGAAAGCCAAAGAGAAGCCGCGCTTCCGAGTAACAAAGTCCGCCGGGCAGCGAAGCAGAATAAGCTCAAGCGAAGCCTCGCGCCCACTCGCGCCCAGCGCCCCGCCTCCGCCACAGCCCCAAAATGGCCGCCCCGCCCCGCCCGCCGCGTGCCGCCCACCCCGCGGCTGGGCGGGAGGAGCGCCGCGCATGCGCCTCGGGCGGAGTTTGCGCCTCGTCCCGGCGGCGGGGCAGAGAGGCGCGGAGCGCGGTGGAGGTGAAGAACAGCTGGAGCCCTGCGGGGCTCCGGCCCTCTCGGGCTGGACGGAGAGACCGTGCCCGGCAACGGGAAGCTCAGCGGTGAAAACAATTCTGCGAATAGCGTACGGGTGCGTGCTTTCGGGTAGCGTTCGGCCCTGGTGCGTCGGTTGCGGGTGGGTGCGGCGTTTCCCCGTTGGTGAGGCGACCGGGAGCTTTGCGGGAGCGGCGCTGCTGCCCGCCCGGCGCGCTTCACCTCCGTGCCCGCAACTGCGCTGCTGTCTGCCGTTCGGCTCCGCCTTGTTAACCGCAGCCTGGAGCCGTCCTGCCCCCCGCGCCGCTCCTTGTTGGACTTTTCTCTGCCGTCCCGAATCTCTGCGTGTTCTTCCTTCCTTCTCACCTTTGCCCAAGGTGTAACTTTTCCTTTCGTGCGGTAGGTTCAGTGCGAGGCGGAAGGCTCGGAAGAAGAAAAAGAAGAAGGCTGGAGGTGGAAATCGGGGATTTTTTAAAATGAATCGGAATTGTTTAAATTGTGAAGCAGGAACCCTCCCTCCTTTCCCCCTCCCCCCTTCCCCTCCCCCCCGTGCTGTGGTTGCCTCCAGGAGGTGAGCTGCAGTCTTCCCATGCTGCTTGTGGCCGTGCCCTGGGGTGCTGGCAGGGTTCCGTGTCGCTGCTGTGTGTGATTGCAGCCCAGGGCTAGGGGAGATCTGCCTTCAGAGCCGGAACTGACAAGCTGGAACTTCTGTGTCCCTTTCTGCTGACCCCGTTGTTTGTGTACAGTACGTTCAGCTTCGCTGTGTAAGTGTATGTGCCTTTTTAAGTACACAAACGAGCAGCGCTGGGTGCCTGTGTGGGCGTGTGGGTGTGTAAATACAAGCACATGTGAGCAGTGGCCAGCTGAGGTCAGTAAGGTCCTGGATGTGCATTAAGTAAAGAGGCTCAAGGAGCCAAGGAAGTGTTGGACTCCGTGCTCCTTCTTTCTTGCTGAGCAGCTGAGCTGTGCCATCATGTGCGTGGGGTGCACCAAGGCAGGCTGCTGTTAGTGTGTCTGTGCAGACTGAAAAATGCTGGAGACTGACGTTCTTTTTCTACTTGATGTGGTGTCCGTAATCCTCCCCCAAAAAAGGGGAACAGGCCTTCCCTGCATCTTCACTATTCTGTCATAGGATAAAGTCATAAAATTGCCACAGTTGGAAAAGACTTCCAATATCATTCAGTCCAACCATCCTCTTACCACCAATATTTTCCCACTAAACCATGTTCCTTAGTATTGTCTCTGTTCATTTCTTGAACGCTTCCAGGGATGGTGACTCCCCCACCTCTCCATGCAGCCTGTTTCAGTGCCTTACCACTCCTTCTGAGGTGGTATTTTTCCTCATAACCAACATGAACCTCCCCTGCTGCAACCTGAGGCCATTACTGTTGCTAGTTCCATGGGAAGAGAGGCCAACTCCCACCCCACCACCCTCCTTTCAGGCAGTTTTAGAGAGATGAGGTCTCCTTTGAGCTTCCTCTTCTCCAGACTGAACAATCCCAGTTCTCTCAACCAGTCCCTATGAGACTTGTGCTCTATCCCCTCACCAGCTTTGTTGCCCTTCTCTGTACACAGTCCAGGGCCTCTGTTTTTCTTATAGTGAGAGCCCAGATTGCTTCCATCCATGCAGTACTGTCCTTAAGGCGTGGAATGGGGTTTGATTTGCTGGGTTGCTCCCTTTTGGATACAGTTTTATGAAGCAGCTGAGGACTTGTTGCCTGGAGCAGGGGAGGTGAAGTTAGTTTTCCTCTTCGCTGTCTGTGCACACCAGACTTCAAGCATGTGTGCTACCCTCAGGTTTGTACCTAGCACCTTTCTTCCTCTGCACTGCTGGGTTGGGTGGGCGAGCAGCAATGCCTGGGACTTGTGACAGCAAGCCTTGGTGTGGCAGGGCACCTGCCCTTGGCACAGCTGCCACGTTATGGGAGGTAGCTGCCGTTTTGCTCATGGTCACAGTTTGGCCATGCTGCACTGTGACCACCATGATCCGGAGGTCAGGACTGGGCCCCAGAGCTGTTAAGTCTTTGTTCATCTGGCGGGGAGGCTGAGTAACAAAAGCTGCTGGTGTTAGTCTGTGAATGTAAAATTGCTTTTTTTCTTTTGAGGTATAGGCCTTAAAGGTGAAGATGCAGGAGCCTGACCTGGTTGCGAAAGCACTACGGTCTGTTCTTCATTCCAGTAAACATGGCATACCCCTGTCGGAGCTTCAGAGTGAATACAGATCATTAACTGGTGAATGGATTCCCTTCAGACACCTAGGGCATGCCACACTGGAAGCCTACGTGGCAAGCATCCCTGGAGTGGTCAGGATCGAGAGAAATAAAACAGGAGAGGTAAGAATCTGTGATAATCAAGAGAATTGTAGCACGCTGGGAATGGCTTTCATGTTTGTTAAGTGTGGAAGTTCATCATTGTACCTCTGCCCTTGTCATGGGTTATGTGAGAACAGCACTGTAATGTGTATGGTGCACTAATGCTATCAGAGGTGGAAGCTGTGACACAAGCAGGTGTCTCTTATTTTCCTGCTCCTGTGTGCAGCTCAGAAAGTAGCGTTTACGAAACCTGGAGGATTATGGAGATTTCCCCCTTATAGAGGAGTTCTGTCTGGAAGGCACCTTGGCAGCAGAGCTGTGATTCCCAGCTCAAACCTTCTTCCTTTGGGGCTATATTAGTAGATTGTCCTGAGCCCTCACAGAATGTTAAGTCTTGTGCATGTGTCTTGAATGTATTTTCAGGCTAGGATTCTGGAGCCTTCTTTTCTTCTACAGCAAAACTGTTGTAGGTCTGTTGTGTACAAACCTGGCATCAGTTTCTGAAGGCTTAGCACTCTTTTTGTTGTGAATTGCATTGCCAAGGTGAGGTGATGCAGCTCAGCTTAGTAGGTTTACAGGGGGACAAGCACTCAGTGCAGATGTCACAGTTCCACTGGTCATTGATTTTTGTTGTGGAGGAGGTGGATCCCGGCTCAGCAGAAAAGTTCAGTGTAATAGAGTTTTTCCTTATTGCTTGGCCTTGCTGCTATTACCTGTGTCTCCTGTTGGGTTGCTGGCTTGGAAGCAGCTTGCTGAAACCACACATCTTATCTGGCAGTGTGGAGCTCCTGGTTGCAAATCTGCTGGTTTGCTCCTCTCCCCAGGTAAACACAGATGTTTGGCAGAAACTGTAGCTGTCATACCAGATCTGAAGAGGTGGTGATTATGGCCTTCCTGACTTACTTGGGTTGAGGTGACATCTGGGAGCTCAGAAGTAGGTCTTCATAGTTGTATGTGAAGTGTGGTGAGAGGTCTCATGGGATTCTTTCCATTTTGTGCTGATTCCTGGAAATGTTTTTTAAGCAACGGCTTCCCTTGCTGCCTTTTTACAACTGCCAGAGTTCACCCTTTTACAGCAGGTAGCTAAGTGTGAGGTTCTCTTTTGCTTTGCTCCAAGGCTGAATTGACTACAACTACATCAGTAAACATGAATTCATGTGCCTCTGGGATTGTGAGGTTGCAACTTAATGCCTCCTCGTGGTGGCTTCGGCAGATAGCCATCTGTTTCTAACTTGGGCCTTGCAGGATATAATCTGTTATCCTCCCTTTCCCTTGAGAGCCTTGCTTATCCTCTAATGCAGTGTGTGCTGAGAGCCTTGTGGACATTTGAGTAGTGCTGGAGGCATACACTTCTCTGAGGCAACTGTAAGGAAAGATTAAAATGTAGCTATAGGAGGTAGAAAGAGGGAGAGCTACTAAACAAGGCTGGAGGTAGTTCAGCAGGAATCACTTTCCTTTTGTTCATGCTGATTGTGCTTTGCATGACTGAAGCAATTGAAGGGAAGCAAAGACCTGGGGCAGAAGAGACTCATGAAGACAGAGCTCATGTTGCTGTTTTGTGACCCTCTTGTGATAGGTTTCCAGAGTGTGACCTGGGAAGACACTGAGCAGAGGGTGATGTGTGCAGTTGGTGCCCTACCTGGTTTTGAGCATTTCTTACAAAGAGTGAGCGGAGGCAAAAGTAGAGGCATTGTTTGCCCTCAGGTCACGCTGAGTACTTTGTATGCCTTTTAAAATCAGGAATGGCAGTGAGAGGATGAGGACAACCAGCAGTCACAGGAGGGAATAAAGGATGAGGCTGAAAGAGAAGTGTGAGGTGACTCAAACAGTAGGTACACTAATCTGTGGACCAGGGCTGAACGTGTTCATTGTGAGTAAATCCATGTGAAGAAGAAAATTTGTGCTGTACAGAATTTGAGACAAGAGCTCTTGTACCTTCTTTCAGAAATAAGCACAGCTGAGCACCTTTCTTAAGGGCTTGTACACTCCTGCAGACAGGGTGAGGCACAGTGTGAGTTCTGTGCACAATAGCACACCTGTGATCACACTGGGTCACAGAGACCTGCTGTGCTAGCTTATGCAACTGGCTGTTGCTATGGGTGGGCACAGGTTCTTAGGAAGGACGGGCTGGGATGGAAGGAAGGGGTGCTAGCATAAGCCTCTCCTGTTTGAGAGCAGTGGGGGTTAACAGAGCTTGCTGTGGGACAGATGATGAGCTAGCAAAAACTTCTTTGTTGGGAGCTGTGCACAGACCGGTATATGGGTTCTCTTGAAACCTTAGTGATCAGGAAGATGTGGTAGATGAAGCAGATGATGCCTTCTTCAGACATCTGCAAGAAGCCTCACTTTTGTAGGCACTGGTTCTCACAGAGGACTAGAACTGCTGGGTAAGAACACCTTCCTGACACAGACGTTGAGTGTATGAGGGGAAATGGTCAGCTGGACCCAGTTCTTACAAGCAAGGAAAAAGTGCTTAGGGATGTAAAACCTGTGGACGGCCTTGCCTACAGTGACCACAGGATGATGGTATTCAGGATTGTGAAAGGAGGGGAATGAAGTAAAAGGCAACATCATGATGAAGAACCTGAAAAGAGCAGACTTTTTCTTGTTCAAGGGTCTGTCTGGAAGAGTCCCATAGGATACAATCCTGTAGAGAAGAGCGGTTCAGAAGAAGTAACTCATTTTCATGTACCACCTCCTCTGACTTAAGAGTTTTCCATTCCAATAGGGAGGAAAAATAAGCAAAGGTTGTAGGAGACTCACGTGAATTAAGAAGCTGCTGCTCACTAAACTTAAAAAGGAAGTATGCATGAAGTAAGAACAGGAAGAAGTGAATATCTAAGCATGTGGGCATGGGTGGGGATGGGCAGGACTGCATTTCTTAATGACTAGTTCAACAATGTAGAAGCCAAGGAAGAATGCCATCACTTTCAAAGCACTGCCATGTCAGACAGCATCCTTCTGAAGGAAGACTGAAATAGCTGTTGCAGGTGACAAGAAAAAGCAGAGGAACAGCAGGAAAATGAGAAGAAATCTGAAGCAACTGAAGAACTACAGCAGTTGGCTGTGCTGTGTGTCACAGCAGCCTTACGAAGGCCCTGCTCAGAGCACGGAGGGCAGGTTGTCAGCAGGTGCCTCTGAAAGGGTGAAGCATGAAGGATGTCAGACTGATGTTTCCACAAAGCTGAGGTAGGACCTGCTGTGCCAAAGTCCACCGTAGGACCAAATTTGTGCCTTGTTTCAGCCAGTCTTTTGGAAGCAGCAGTAAAGCGTGGTCGAGCTGTAAGAGAACAGGCAGCTCTAAAAAGGAGCGAGCCTGACACCTTTGCAGCAGAATTGGTGACACCAGTCACTCTGTGTGCAGGAGTGTTACGGAGCGTGATCCCGTAATGAAGCTGCACTGCGGTCATCCTAAAGCAATCCAGTTGGTAGGAGCTGGTGACTCGCAGGTTTGAGATGCTCAAAGGCTGAGCAGAAAGCCACGCGGCTGGCTCATCGTGCAGCCTGTTAATGCACGCTGTGATGGAGTTGTACCTCACCCGGAGTCCAGCTTCGCCTTTCACTTGCAGCTTAGGAATGTTCCATAGTACTGAAAACCTCGTGTTCTGAACTAGTCCTGGCATGCAGGTGTGATGAACTACGCTGTTAAACTGCCCCTTGTTTAATGGTTACAAAGGGGAGCTGCAACTGGAGGAGCAAGTTAAAAAACCAAAACAACAGCTGCTCATTCCTAGGCGGTGGCTGGAAGAAGCAAGCAAGAATGCTGGGCAGAAATCCACTGTTGTGTATCTCTGTGCTACAGTGAGGGCCTCTTAGTAAAGATTGCAGCAAATAACTGCTTTGCAAGAGTGCTTCACTGATGCCCTGCTTGCTGACTGAAGCTCACATACACCACATTTAATACATCCATTGGACCAACAAGAGTCCACTCTGACAAACAGAGCATGGAACAAATGCTGCAGGAGACGTACATGAGTGAACTGGAAGGTCTGGATGTTAATTCTGATGTTAACAGGATCTTACAAGAGTTAGGAACAGAACTGTGTGAGCTGGAAGGAATATAGAGATACTGTCCATGCAGGGATGTGATTAAAAAAGCTGCAGCCCGTGTTGAGTTGAATCTGGTGAGGGACATGAGGGACAAGATGAAATGTTTGTACAGGTGTGTCAGGAAAATGATGGCTAGAGAAAATTTGAGCCTGCAGAGAATTTGGAATTGGCCACTGCCACCAAACCAGCCTGATGTGTTAGTGCCACAAAAACAAGCTCAAGTATCCCAGTAGTTCTGGTTTTTATTACTCTTTTTTGGTTGTTTTGATAAAAAGATTAAAGTATTGTTATTTATATACATGAACAACGTAATCTATTGTGAGGGATGCTCCGAAAGTAATGCCTGTGACTTTGTTATATCTGACCACTGTCAGAGGCAAGTGTTGGTGGAACAACAGTAGAGGTTGAACTTTCCTGTCAGTATTCCATTCCATGTTGTTACTGTGCAGCAGATGGCAGCAGAGAGCCAGTCTGACGAAATGGGGGTGCCAGAGCATATGGAGCAGAGGTGTGTCATTGTACTTCTCCATGCAGAAAAAATGGCACCCACTGACATTCATCTAAGCTTGCTGAATATTTATGGACACCAAACAGTGGATGTCAGCTCTGCCACTGTTGGCACTTGTTCACTGTTGGCAAAAATGCATAGGTGATGGTGTTGCTTATGTTGAAAAACAGTGTTTTGTAGCTGAGATTTTGCCCTCTCAAACAGTGTTATTGTGGTCTTTGTGTGGGTTGTAGTTTTCATAGAAAGAAATAAATAAGAAGCATTACTTTTGGAGCAACCTTTGTGTATGCAGCCCAAGACAATTCCTGTTCTCTCAGTGCAGTCCAGGCAAGCCAAAAGGTTGGAAGCTCATGGGGTAAGCTAATCCTGGAAACCTCTTCCAGACAGGTGAAAGACAAGGAAAGTGGTGGTAGTCAGTATAGATCTAAGAAGGAAAATCTTATCTGGCTAACCTCGTAGCCTTCCATGATGAGATAACTGGTTGAGTGAATAAAGGGAGAGTAGAGGATGTTGCCTTTCTCTGTTTTAATAAGGCTTTTGATATTGCCTTCCATAGTAGATGCACTGAACTCAAAGTGGGGGCAAGTCAGCAGTGCTGTGCCCTGTAGGTTGATACTGTGGCAGTGTTGTTTAGTGCAAATGACCAAAGTGATGGGATAGAGTCCACTTATAGGAACTCTGCAGATGGCTGGAGTGACTGATGACTGTTTGCAGAGCAGGTGGCTGTGTTCTCCTCCAGATGGACCTCAGCTAGCTGGATAAATGACATAACAGAAGCCTCATGATGTGACAAGCCCTGCAAGCAGGGGAAGTGTTATGCACCACTAGAGTCTTGGGGATGACCAGCCAGAAGGCAGCTTGTCAGATAAGATCCAAGTTCACATGAGCAGCAGCGTGCTGTTGCAGCCTGGGAGTTTGATGTACTGGGTTGCATTAGGAAGTCTGTTGTCAGCTGGTTAATGGAGGTCTGTTCCTCTGTACTCAGCCCAGGTGAGACCACATGCAGAGTCCTGTGTCTACTGAAGCAACAGAGATGTGGACATTCCACATCAGATTTGGTGAGTAGATTTGAAGGTGGCAAAGGGACTGTGCTGGCAGACTAAGATAGCTGGGTTTGTTTGCTGTGGAGAAGAGAAAGCATGGGAGAGTCTAATCCATGTGTATTTATAGCTGTTCTGGGGAGAGTGGAAAAACATTTGAGCCCATCTGTATCTCCAGTACTCAGTGGTATTCAGTGAATAGACAAGAGGTGCAAAGTGAAATATGGATGATTTAATTTGAACATAAGAAATGTTTTTTTTTGTTTTTTTTTTTTGCCATAATGGTGGTCAAACCTTGGAACAGGTTGTCCTGAGTGGTTGAAAAGTCTCCATCCTTGGAGATATTATTCCACTCTCAACTGGACAGTCTCTTGTGCAAGTAGGTACAGTTAATGCCATTCTGAGCAGGGATAGTGAATTAGGTGGTCTATAAAGATCTCTACCAACTTCAGCCTCACTGTGCTTCCTTGCTTTTCATTGCTGCACTGGTTAGGCTGGTATTGAGATGCTGCCACCAAGCTCTGACACCCTTGGTGTGTTTCTTGTATGGATGATGACTGCGCAGCAGTTGTGCAGTGTGACTTCTAAGCAGCAGGCTATCTGGAGATCTCGTAGGGTAACAACACTGTGTGAGTCCGTGTTGTTTTTCAACCTTTTTCAGCCTTTCTCATCATGCTTTTTCGGATTGCTCCGAAGTTGGCATCCTCCAAGTGTTGGAGGAATACTCCTTCATCTGCCTTAGTTTGTTTTTGACACTTGGATGACTCCAAAGTTTGGGCTGGCATTTTGTCCATAAGGCCAAGTTCGTGTGAGATGTGTGGCTTGGGGGCTTGCTGAAGCAGTGTTTGTTTGCTTTTGAAGGACTACTTCTATCTGCATTACAAAGATGGATCAAGGAGAGGCCAAGGCAGGAGGTCATAGTGGAGGCAAAGAATATTGTCTGTATGCTTGTCCAAGGCCAAGCCACTGTTGAGTGCCAACACAGTGCTTGCAAGCAATCTGTGCCAGTGGGGTGGCTGTGCTATTCCTGTGTCAGGCAGGAAAAGGGCAGCCTAGCAGTGTGGGGCCACAGTAGTGCCTGAGCACATGTGGGCAGGAGTTAATCAGGAGTAAGAGCAAGTGGGAAGGTTCTGGCCAAGGAGGAGAGGGAGAACTTGGGGTGAGGAGAGGCTGAGGGGCTGGAAATTCCTTGCGTGGTGGTTTGCAGGGCTGGGCCTGCCTGTCTGTTTGCTCTGGGTATTGAGTGGCTGCTGGAAGCTCCTGCAGAGTCAGCGTGTGCTGCCTGGAAGGTGTGAGAAAATCCTTGGGAAGTGCAGGGTAGTGTTGTAAAGTGGGATCTTGGACTTGTAGGATGCAAGATTGAAGCTGGGCTACTGCCAGGTGGGCTCCAAGCTAAAGCAAAAGGGGATGAAGAGCCTTGGGTGGATTTGGCTATTTGTTTCACTGTTTTCTGAGGTGCATTATGGAAGTAGGAGATCTTCAAAGGCCTTTGTCTGTTTCTGAAACTTCTGTTGAATTGCTTGCTGGCCTCTGTGAGCTGTTGATTACGGGAAGTGGAAATTGCTGTCAGTGTTTTTTTTTGACTGTGGGTGAGCTTGGACCTCAGTGACTGTTTCTACTCCTGTCCCTTTCCTGCCCCAAACAGGTGACTTGCCACGCTGTTGCTTGCCCTGAGACCATGCAAATTGCTCAACTTGTAGCCCGACAGAGCAGTTTGAAGAAGAAAACAGGAAAGCAAGTGAACTGCCGGATGAGGCTGAAGAATACATCTCCAGTCACACCAGTAGGTAAGCCCCAGGCAGCAGCAAAAGGCTTGCTTTTACTAAAGACTTGTGCGTACTTAAAAGCAAAAGTTTTTGCTTTAAGCTGTTCCACTGAAGGCAGTGAGATGTGTTTTCACTGTTTCCAAGTAATGGGATGTGATGCTGACAACAGGTTATCAGCTTGCAAGCCACTGTCTGTGAGAGAGGCTTTCTTTGGCATACTCTTGAAACAAAAATGCTCTGGAAAGACACTTGCCTTTGTTTGTATTTGGCTGTGTTTTTGTGAGAGAAATGTCTAAGATATGTGTGAGTAGAGTGCTGGTGAGCCTGCTTGATTGGAAGGGATAAGCTAGCCCTTGGTGGGGTGGCAGAGGTGATCTGCACCCTCAAGGTGAGGAGCAACCTGGGCAGCATCAGCTGCAAATGTCTCCGCAGTTCCTGTTGTGAGTGCCCTGGTACCCCAGCGTAACCGCTGCCCAGGTTTTCCTGCTGATGAGCTGAAGAAATCCAGCTCTAGTGTTCAGCTTTGGACAGCTGATCCAAAATTGTCGAGTTCAGGAACTCTGCTTGCCCTGCAGTGCAACCTGTTTGTATGTCTTAGCTGTTGCCTGTAAGGAGAGCTTGCATGGGGCGGAGGAGAGCATTACTGATGGCCACATCTGGAAACTCTTTAGGAAAGCCAGAAGGAACTTTGCGGCAACCCAGGTCACTGAGCACACTGGAAGAAGGCAGCAAGAAGCCCATCCCTCGTGTGCCAAGAGGCAGAGGTGCACTATGCATCACAACAAATCCTACCATGGAGGGTGCCTGGTCTGCCCCAGCTGCAGCTGCTGGGAGTGGGTTGCCCAGAGAGATCCCCATGCAAAGACATGTCACGCTTGTCAACAGGTCAGTGCATGCAGTGGGAGATGTGGGGAAACGAGATGGTGCTTGGATGCTTCTTTGTCCAAAAGTTTTCTGGGCTGTGGGAATGTGGGAATCAGAGAGGGTTTGTGTGCAGGGGATGCTGATGCTGAGTGCTGGTGATTGTTTCTCTACACTTTGCCTATCTCAGCCCTTGCAGCGTTAGCATTTCTGTGCTTTTTGTGGAGCACATGAAGCCAGCAGCTGCCCGGATGTGTTGGGCCAAGCCGGGATGAGGCTGGAGGTGTTTTGCTGGGTTAGCATTCTGCTGCTTTTCAGCCGTTGTGTGTGAGCATCTCTAATCCAGGCGGCTTATGGAGCTGCTGGGCCATCATTTCTTTTTGCGGGGTGTTTACCTCTGCCATGGGCTATCAGCTGACAGTGCAGGGTGAATGTGTGTTGCCACTCACAGTGGCTGCGCTCAGCCTCAGCCACAGTGCTGTAATGCCCTGTGAGGTGCAGGGCTATCAGCATCAGCCAAGCACTGGCTAAGTGCAGCTGTGATGGATGGCTTAAACACCCAAGGCTGTGATTAGTATAGCACAGGGCAGTGCCCTTATATCATCCTTGCACCCTGGAGGGAGATGCAGGCCTGTTGCTGTGGGGCAAGTGTACCTGACAGGAGCACCCTACCTCTCTCAGGGCAGTGCTGTGGTGTTTTGCTGTGAGATTCTTGTGACCGTGGCTTCGTGGGTTTGCTGCTGCTTGGTCATGGGTGAAAGGGAACTGGCTGTTTATCCTTCCCACTCTGTCCTGTGGGAGAGATGCTAAAGGTAGCTGTGATTCTGGCAGGTTGCTTCCTGCTCCCAGGCCACTTTGCAGGTGCTGTGGTGGGGTATATGTAACAGCAATCAGTTATCAATCTAAGTCCATGCCACTGGGCTGCTGTGGACCTGCAAGTCCACAGAATGAGAAGGACTTCGCTTGTAAATCATACTGTAGGAGACACTGAAGTTGGAAAACAGTGACACAAATGAAAGCAGATGGAGGTGCTTGGTGTCCCCCTTGCCTCAATCAGCAGTCAGTGTTTGCTGGTGGCTGCCAACCAGCCCCGCTCCTGGGATTGGTCTTTGGCCCTTGGACAGTGCGGAGTAGGACGGCGTGGGCCTTACTAAGGTAAGGGGCTTAGGCATGGAAAAGCATGCATTCCCTCCTCTCTGAAGAAATGTGCCTCTGAAGAAGCCTGCCTTTCAGCTATGCATGAGTGCTTGGCAGGGCAGCATGTCTAATCACGTGTTCGTGTTGGGCTGCTGTCTTCTCTTACTGGTAGCATGGCTGGGAGGCCTCTTGCTGGGAGCACTTTTCAACAACTAGAGTGCATGAGGCCTTGCAAGTAGTTGAATTTTCTGTATCTGCATGCTGGAAAGTAGCATGTTGGCCTTGTGACTGTCTAGCTCTGTGCCAGGCAGGCTTGGTTCTGGACTGTCCTGCACTTCTTTGCACAAAGAACTGAATCCTTAGCTGCAGTACCTGATAGTTATCCCTGCGCTCGGGTCAGCCGTGTCACCTGAAGTGTAGTAGTGGTGTGATATTGGGACTGGAACACAACTGATTTCTGTTGTGAAGCAGCAGTCTCACTTATCCAAAGTCTATTGCTCGTGTGACTAGCTCATGGGATTGTTTTCTGAGGTATCTGTCCAGTTTGGAGGTGTCGTTGCTGGTGAATAGATGTATGGAGAGGTGGTTGAAGGAGGGAGGGATCTTGGCTTTCTTTTGAGACCAACATGGCCAGGCACAGACACCACGGAAGGAGACACTGCTGCCAGTCTGTGTGAGGGTGTGGGCTGTGGCACACAAGACGATATCCCTAGTTTTTCTTCTTATGTTGCAGACAAAATTGTAGACACTCTTCAATTGAAGACTCTCTTCAGATAAGAGTTGTGTATGAATGTCTGTCTGGATTTGATGTGGGTGATCTTTGCTTTAGTATTTTTAAGTCTTATCCCACAAATGTGCTCTTCCTTTAGCTGCTGGTCTGTCCTCTTCTGTAATGGAAAATGCTGCACTTGGCAGTGGCTGTCCCGACTACTAGTACTGTAGGACTTGTCCCTGAACAGAAGTGTTATTATTTGGTTAAAGTGACATCCTATACCTCGTGGAGGAGCAGGTTTGTCATTTCATGAGGACAGAAAGAAAGTGAAGGGTACCAGACTTCGCTAGATCTTTAAGAGGCAGTATTGATAGTGGGTGGGTGGCTCGGCTAGATGGTCCTAGTGGTCTTTTCCAACCTGAATGATTATATGATTAGAAAGGTGTGAATGTGAGAGTCCTTCTTCTGCTTTGTGATTGTGCTGAGTAAAGGTCAGCTTGAAGACACATAAGATTACCTAAGAATGCCATGCTAGCACTGGCTTCCTCTTGCTATTGTTGCTAACTTCAGCGTAATACTTGATACCTGTACTGTTGTCAAAGATCCCAGGTGGAGCTCAGAAAGTCTCCTTTGATGTTTCTGTGTCTGGTGATTTCCTCCAGAGTTGTCTGTGGACTCCACAGGTGGCTGTTGTCCTCATGTGCCCTCTGGAAAGGGACCATCTGCAGAGCCTGCTTAGTGCATGTACAGCGGATGCTCTTGCCTGAAGCTTCCTGGGATTTGCAGCAATTTGCTATGCTTCTGTGGAGAGCTGTTTTATTGCATCTTCTGCTATGATTGTTCCACTGCAGTTGTTCTTTGCATAAATGCCTTTGGAAGATGCTTGGTTTTGGTCTTTGAACTCTTTTCTGAAACTCTTGCGCCTTTTTGCTTGCAACATAAGTGACGCAGTACGTGCTGTTGTGATCTCTCTGGTGTCAGGGCTTTGAGGAGACTTGGCAGTCAAGAAGATGGACATGTTCATGTTCAGCAGCAAGACTGAGACACTGGCCAAAGGAAAGACCGAGTCGTGAGGCTGAATATATCAACATTATGACTGAGCTTAATCTGTGCTCTCGGACCTACGTGATCTGTTTTTGTGAATGTCTTCCTACTGAGTGTTTTGTTTTTCTCAGTGATCACAATAGTTAAGTCACACTAGAAACCACCTATTGATTTGCCTTGCTGTTGCTAGCCAAGGTGTCTTCCTTGTCAGGACAACAGGAGTTTGCTCTTATGTAGAGAATCAGTTAGAAGATTGTGGAATAAATACTATTTCATATGTATAAATTATAAGCAAATGGAGTGCTCTTCAGAGCCGAGACAGTAATTTAAAGAAATTTTCTTTTCAATTTTAGGCCTGAGAAGAGACCAACTGTCTCACCACGGTTTCAAAAGGAGCTGCACGTTCACCTGTCCAGAAGGTCTTCTGTTGATTCAAATGGTAAGTTTCCCCATTAAGAGATGTTTTCTTGTTCACATTGCTAGCATTAGAATGGGTGTATTCCTGAGAAAAGCCTGTCTTGCTACGTGTTTTGAATGAAGATAAATTTGGGTAAAATACCAAGTTTTATGAGCAAACCTCTCACTTTGGTTTTATGGTGCTGGGAAAATAGATGTGCTTATTTGCCCACCTTTTTGTTTCTGTCTTCTGAGAAAACCACTGTGTAGTAAATGTCAAAGCCCGTTACACAGTATGAGTGAGTAGCTTCAGTGCCAGGGTATGGATATAATAGTGGAGGACAAAATCCTGGATTTTGGGTGCAAACAGCCACATGAAGGCCAGCACACTACCCTAGCTGTTCAGAACATGTCCTTCTGCCTGCTTGAATCCCAGCAGTTGTGCTGTTGATCAGCTTGTCAAATGATGATTGCTTTCTTTGTGACTTGCCAGGTAAATTTGTGAAGCTACAGGTCTGGTAGCAAGTGCTCTCCTCCACAAGAGAAGAGGTGCAGAGAATGAGGGAGCAAGAAAGCTAGTAATGTGAGCCTCCAGCTGGATGTAATGACTTCCCTTCTCCTGTAGGTGGTGCACGAAGCCACACAAAGTAGCTGGACATTCACAGAATCACAGAATTGTAGGGGTTGGAAGGGATGTTCAGCGATCATCGAGTTAAGAGTGTGTGGATTCAGACTTTTACTTAGGACGTATCTTAGACCAAAGATTCACTTTTAATTCCATTTTGCATATCTCTTAATTTGGGTAAATATAGTTAGGTATTTTGTTTTATCTTTGTGTGTGTACTTGTGGAAAAAAAACATGTGTCTGTCTCGGGAGATAGCCTCGATGTTGCTGAGAGGCTGCACTATTGCCAGAGGTTTTGCATCCCCTTGCAGAATCCTTTCTGAGAAAAGGTTTAATACCTGCCTATGAAAAGAACTATAATAATTGATAATTTTATTTCAGCTGAGTCTGATTGCGTGAGGCTTTCATATGTCTTTCCAATGGAAAGTGACTTGAAACAGTTATACAAGAGAGTAGTGTTTTAGAACTGGTTTTACACTGGCAATTCCCATGACTAATTTTTAAGTAGGTGGGTTAAAATCTGTCTCAACTGAGAAGATTGTTTATTTGAAGGCTCTATTTCTGTTTAACAGATAACTTGAGTACATCTGGTGTGGAGACACACACTGTTGCCTCTGGCCGTTCTGTTCCTAACATCAATGAAATTCAAAACCGCATTAAGGAGATTTTGAGCAAGTACAGAAATGGTGTTTGGATGTCGAAGATAGCACAGATTTATGAGGAAACGTACAGGGAAGAACTTAGTACAACAGTGCTCCGTCAGCTTGAGCACTGGCCTCATGTGTGCACAGTAAGTATTGAATATCTTTTTTTTTTTTGAAGGGTGCCAACGCCCTTCATATTTGAGTGTTCATTTGCCAAATGTTATTTTTAATATATAGCAGTTAAAAAAATACAATGTCTTAGAAACAACACTCCAAAAAACCACTATTAGGAGCTGCTATCAGGCTGAGCCCCCACTTTAAGTTGTCTACCATCAGCTTAAGATTCTTCAAGCACTGTGCTTTTATCTTCCTCTGCCCTGATGGTTCCCTTTACGGTAAAATGCTAGTTTGCATCAAGGCTTTCTTTCCTGAAAAGCTTTACATTAACATGTCAGTCCTATCAGTAAATGCTTCCAACTTCAACATCAAACCAAGACACCCAAAGGATATTAATGAGAATCTTGTCTGCTTGAAGTGACTTTTCATTCTATACTGCAAAGTATTTTATATGAAATGCAAAGTAAGGTTTCTACTGATCCTGAATACTTGCTCTTCAGGAGTAGCACTATTTGCATGCTATTAGAGCATGGTGTTCTAACACACACAATTTGTCACCTCTTATTACAGGCATCAGCAACTTATTGTAAACAGCAGTGATTTGTTTTGATGGTTGATAACAATTCCTGTGTTACCTGTAGAGCAGACTGTTCTGAGTTGCTTAATTCATGCAGCAAATTTTAGTCTTATCTTTCCTAAGATAACATTCCAGACAAAATGTTACTGTTCACACAGGATATTCTCTTTTTGTATGCTTTCCATTTGCTTGTTATCTGCTGAGTTTATCTCTTCTTTTTTTTCTAGCAAACAGATACATTCGTTTTAATGTAAGTAAGCAGTCATTAAGTCTGTGGAAATGCTCTAATACAGTAAGCTCAGTACAACAGCAGTCTTAACTATGAAGTTGCCTTGGCACATTTTTATTGTAGAAGACAGTTAATGAACCTGTGGAGTCTGCCTCAGTTGACTTGACTTATGTAAAGTATACTTGTGGCCTTGGCAGAAGATTGAACTAGGGACTTAATAGAAGGCTACTGCAAATCTCTTAAAGCAGTGTTACTTGCAGGTTGAAACAAGTCGTCTGCAGTATAGATCTTCTGAAAGGACACAGAATGGTATTGTTAAAGATGATGCCATTACTAATTTCTGAATTACTTCTGCCTCTTTTGATACTTTACATTGCAAGCATCTGCCTACTTTGGAACAGGAAAAATCCCTGGTGTATCTCTCAGCACCTTTTTAAAGAGACAACAAACATACTCTTACTGAATGTATACTGATCAGTAGTAGCTTAGTTACAAACCATGAAGCAATGAACTCTGTAATATGGTTTCACTGTCACCAAACTAAAGATTTGAAATGACAGTGTCATTTCTTAGTAATTCACATCTCTAAATTTTTCTTTACGAGGAAGTAATTTCTTTTTTTTTTTTCTTTTCTGAGAAATAATCATTTCTGTCTCTAGGTTTCAGTTAGGAAGAACTTTGCATCAAGTGAGCTGAAGTCCCTAGAAATCACTGTACATTAGAGGCTTTTTAATAGCCTTGCTTCAATCTCCTCTTTTCAGTCAGGGGGACCAACAGCAGAAGATTGAGGTTGTCTGTGTTCTCCAATGGCATTTTACTTCCCCTCTTTAGGTCAGTTTGCTTTAGTATTACATTTTACACAACTAAATGGAAAAGTACAAGGTATTTGTTTACTGTCTATCACTTACAGATAATAGCCGAGCTTTAATGAGCAATTAGGCTGGGGCAAAATATACTCATCTTCAAGCAGTCTTTGCTGATCAGGCAGACCTCCATCAGGAAGAGAAAGGTCTGTTTCAACAGTTGTGTTAGTCAGATCTTCAGTGTTGCTGAACTGTCTGCTCTCATGAGTGCAAAACCTTCTCTGATGCTGGTGAGGTTCCAAAGGCTGTCCTGTCAGAGATGCGAGATTGTAAATAAAAGAAAGGGAAAATGGACTCATGGGGTTTTGTTTATTTTGGAGTAGTTTTCATTGCAAGTTAAGTGTTTATCCTTGCAAACAGGAAGTAGAATTGGAGAATGATTTGGGTTGGAAGGGACCTTTAAGATCACCTAGTTCCAACGCCAGACCAAGTTGCTCACAGCCCTATCCAGCGTGGCTTTGAACATCTCCAGTGTGGGGACATATGCAGCTTCTCTGGGCAACCTGTTCCAGTGTCTCACCACCCTCACAGTAAAGAATTTCTTCCTAATATCTAGACTAAATTGAACCTCTTCCAGCTTGAATCAATTTCTCCTTGTTCTGTCACTACCTGTCCTTATTAAAAGTCCCTCTCCCAACTTTCCCCTTCAGGAAGGCTGCTATAAGGTCCCTTCTCTTCTTCAGGCTGAAGAAGCTCAGTTCTCTCAGCCTGTCCTTGCAGTGGAGGTGCTCCAGTCCTCTGATAATCTTTATGGCCCTCCTCTGGACCTGCTCCAACAGCTCCATGTCCTTCTCTTGTGTTGGGGACCCCAGAACTGGACACCTCCAGGTGGAACCTCACAAGAAGCAAAGTAGAGGGGCAGAATCACCTTCCTGGACTGCTGGTCACATCTCTCTTGATGCAACTCAAGATATGGTTGGTCTTCTGGGCGGCAAGCACACATTTCCAGCTCATGTTGAGTCTCTCATCAGCTGACACCCCAAATCCTTATCAGGGCTGCTCTCAAGCCATTCTCTACCCACCCTGTATCTGTGCTTGAGATTGCCTCAATCCATATGCAGGACCTTGCGTTTGTGCTTGTTGAACTGCATGAGGATGGCATGGGCCCACCTCTCAAGCCTGTCAGGTCTGTCTGGATGGCATCCCTTCCCTCTAGTGTGTCACAGCATTGCTCAGCTTGGTGTTGTCTGTAAACATGTTGAAGGTGCATTTGATACCACTGTCCACGTTGCCTACAAAGATGTTAAATAGCATTGGTCCCAGCACTGATTCCTGACAAAAGGTACTTGTCATCAGTCTCCACCTGGGCATTGAGCCATTGACTGCAACTTTCTGAGTGCAGCTATCCAGCCAATTCCTTATCTAGCAAGTGGTCCATCCATCAGATCCATTTTTCTCCAATTTGATGACCAGCATGTCATATGGGACAGCATCAGATGCTTTGTACAAGTCCAGGTAGATGACGTTGGTTGCTCTTCCTTTATCCAGTGACGCTGTAACTCCATTAAGTGGATGGTATATGTTGCCAGGTAGGATACTTCATTGGTTTTTGGCTTTCTTTTTCTTTTTTTTGTAAAAATTCTTACCCTTCAACACTTCATAAAAGTTGTGGCTGTTCACAGAAAGCAAAACTAAAGGCTCAAGAAGATGACAGGATCAGCTGGTAAACAGTTCCAGAAGCCAGAATAGAACTGCTTTTTTTTCCTAAATCTGTTTCTGGTCAGCATCCTCCCTCTTTGTTAACTTGATCCTGCTGCATCTGGCAGATGATTTTAATTTCTTTACAGTTCAGAATGAATTGTGTCATGTCAGAGAAGATGAGTATTGCCGTAGTAGCCAGATGTATTTTTTGAGCAACTTTGCTTGTGTAAGGTTTTCAGTCTTGAAGTATTTTTCACAGCACAGTTCTGCTGCGATGCAAAAATCGTTCTAAACAGAATGATGAACTTGAGATAATAGAAAAAAATCACATCTGATTACATTTAATACATAGTCTGTGCTTAAGAACTGGAAAGTGCTTTGCAGATGAAGGAGACAGATCTATTGGTAATGGCTAGTAGTCTCTATGTATGTCTGAAAGCTGTTAGAGTTTACACGGGCTCTGTGAACTGTCTCCTGAAGATGTGCTCTCACATTATGATAGTTAACTTTCTCTTGCTCTGCTTATGGCAGAAACCTGCTTTGGGTGACCCTTAGTTGAGCAGGGGCTGGACTAGGTGACCTCCAGATGTCCTAGCCTCAGCTATTCTGGAACTGTGATGAGTTATTTTGTCTAAACACAGTGATGGTTCTGATCAGTGTATTTTAGAGCAGTCTTTGAGGACCTGTTAAGCAAGTGTAGCAGAACCAGATTTTCCTGTTTGCCACAAAATCATGTTTTTCATCTGGCCTCTGATATGCATTTCATTTCCCTGTCTTGTGGAAAAATAACAGAATATGGCTGCATATGCCAATTGTGAGTGGAGTCTTGGAAAAAAAGTTACTGAAAGATTCATTTCAAGGTGTTTTCTCCATTTCTTTAGTGGAAGGTAACTTCATGCTCCAGGGAGGCTGCTAGTGTGCCTGATTTTTCACCTTCAGTGAGCACTGTAATTAAGACTCAAGTCTTCTTTTTCTTTTGGTGTGTGTGTGTGTGTGTGTGTATATACATGAAGTGGCATAGCTGCACACTTTACAAAGCCTTTGTCCTAGCAACACACAAGTTTTTTTCATCTCTGTATGTGTATATGAAAAAGAATGGGCTTCATTTTTCTTTTCCATTCTACTTGTTTTACTCAGTTGCAATGTCAGTATTTCATTTGGGGACATTTGAATTTTGTTATATTATTTTGGACTCCAGATTTTCATTCTTGAGAGCTCCCTTGGGCCTAGCACAAACGCATTCCTCTTCATAGCATGATTCAAACTCTGTTGTTCTTGATAATGTTCTGGCCTCTGTTGATGATCTCTTGTAATCGCTCTAATTGAGAAGCAGCAGCAAGCACAGTGTGCTTGCAAAGCAGGTCTGCTATATTAAGGGAGGGACCTTATAGGTGTATCTGTAAACTCTTCTGGATATAATGTTGAGATATTGGTGGTAAAGTGGCTGATTGGAATTTGCTCCAGTTGTTAACCTTTTTGCTTGTTATTATGGATGCTGAGCACTGCAGCAGCTTTTAGTTATGAGTGGAAGAATCTGTTGCTTCTTGAATATCAGCTTCTGTGCAAGAAATAATTGACTAATGCTGTCTACCTAAATTGCACTGAATTAAGGTGAAACATCTTAACTGAAATAGGGATGTTTTCCTAGCTATAAATATTCTCTCAGTCAGCATCTGTGCTGCCTTCTAAACGTATCCAGGGAACCTCAGAGCTATTGTTGGAGTTAAGAGGCTTAAAGGTCTCAAAGGATTTTCTCTTCTTGGTCTGCTGCCAATCTTTACCCTGTAAGGTTTAATAGTCCATCAGGTATCTTTCTTCCTCTGTGGAACACTAGCTAAGCAGAGCTAGCCAGGAGACACAATGCATAAAGGTAGCTTTGTGCTTCCAATTTCATTCAGGATGATCCGCAGTGCATTGCAACACAGCTCTCTTGAACAGATTGTTGTTTTGGTGGTGGGGGCTGCAGGCATGGCTGCCCACTATAAGCAGAGCTCTGCCCTGTGCTGGGGTTGAGCAGCTCCAGGAGGGACCTGCCTCTGCCATAACTGGGCTGTGAGAAGTGCTGGGTGGGCTCTGGAGAGCAGACTGAGAAAAGGGGGAACAGCTGTGGCTGTTGGGGGAGAGGGTGACCATGCTGGAGCAGTGCTTGGGGAGCTGCAGCCTCTGGGAAGACTGCATGGGATCAGGTGAGGAAGGATGGCATCCATGTGGAGCCAGGGGCAGAGGATGAGCATGGAGGAGTGGGAGAGACAAGGCACTGTGGGCTAAGTCTCCCTGTGCTGAGTCTGTTTTTTCCACAACGACAACTGGTGAGAAGTTTCCCTGTGCTTTACACTTGATCCCTTTTCCATCGTGTTCTCTCCCACTTTCCCTCTGAAGAAGAGTGAGAGTGGTGTGGAGGAGTTTAGCTGCTTGTCATTGTGAAAACACGCCTCAAAGAGTTGATGAGAAAAGCTTTTCCTCCAACTAAGGAAGAGAAGGCAAAGGGGAGAGAATATAGAGCTAGGCTTTTCTTGGTGATGCACAGCAATAGGACAAGGAGCAGAAATGCTGCAGCTCAAAACGTTCGTAAGAGCTTGGAAGAGCCCTTTTTTCACAGATGTAAGCCTGATAAAGTTTGTGTGTTCTACCCTCCAAGACGTTCTCAGCTAAAATGCAGGAAGCTTTGGGTGAGCAGAGCTACTGGCCCTGGTTTGAGCAAGCAGTTGTATTGCATGGCCACCAGAGGTCCCTTTTGCTCTAAAGTTCCATTCTTAATTGCTGCAGGTCTCCTAAGCCGTACTTTACGCTGCACCCACTGTTAGTTCTCAGCAGTATTGCTTATCTGCGTAGCTATATTCTGTTCTGGAGTAACCAACTTGTGGAGGAAAAAGCTTGACTTGTGCACGGATAAACTGCTGTGCTTGTTGAAGGGATTTGGTAATTGCTAAGGGAGTTTAAAGTGATTTGAAAATACTAATGCACTGCCTGCAGTCCTTTCTAGCCTAATTTCATTAGGTTGTTCTTTTCTTTTTTTTAAAAAAGGATTTTCAGAGTCTTCCCTTAATACAAGATTCCACTTAGACCTTGCTTTATTGCATCTTCAGGCCTTAATCTCTCTTGATTCATATGGGGGTGAGTGTCTTTACCATAGCTAGATCAAAGATTAGACCTAAGATTTTATTTTTAAATAGTCCGTACTTATAATCTGAACTTTCTTCTCCTTTGATGTTCATTGGTCAGATAACAAGAACTTTCTAGTTTATGGTATTCTATTCATTTTATTTTTTCCCTCGCTATAAAACCAACAGTTGTAGTAATAATGTAAAAAGTATTAGTCAGATAAGCATCTTCTGAAGTTTGCCCTCTAATTTAAACTGGGAATAGCAATTTAAGTAGCAGCAGCATGTCATAGGCATTGAAGCCTTTGATTGTCCTTTTCAGTTTTTGAGGTGGGACCTTAATGTTGGGATCTTCTCTCTCTCAGAAGATGCCGCTTTGGCTTAAAATGCAGTGATGTAAAATTTTTCACATCTATACTTTTTTAAATTAAAAAAAAAAAAAAATCATTGTTAAATCCAGAGCAGAGAACAGGCTCCTCAGTATTACTATGTTCTAGAATAAGCAAATTAAGTTCTTTTTTCCTGCGTGGCTGATGATCTCATGAAGCTTAGCATGGAGCCAGAAGAAAAGGAAATGTTCAGTTACAGTAAAGTTACTTTTAGTTAAAGTATTTAGAGAAGAGGAAGTGAAAGTATTTAGTTAGCTTTCCAAAGCATAAAGGGGTTATATAGAGAAAATGAAATCGAATGCAGAATGAAATGTCAAAAATCAACCAGATTGCTGTGAGGAAAGTTCTGCTTGTCTATGGTGAAAAATTCTTCAGCATGTGAAGAGTAGATGGTCTCTATCTTTGGAAATCTTCCAAATTTCATTGAACAAGGACAGGAGCAATTTGATTTGCTTTTGGTGTCACCTAAGCTTTAAATAGACCTCCAGAATTCTCTTGTGCAATTTTCTTGTGTTATTGGAAAATGATAAAATATGTAGGTTCTTCCTGACGTGAGTTGGTTTCACTTCTTTTGTCATTTCTGTTGTATATCTGTACATATTTTGTTGTCACTTGTATCAAGGTAAATAGCAGAGATGCTTAAGAAGGTGATGCTAGTTCCACAGGTTCGTTGAAGTACTTGGTGTAATTTTTGTATGTTCTTATCTTATAGCAGATACATACCTTTCAGTATATGGATATCTGTAGGACGCTACCTTTTACCTCTATCCAAATTACCTCCATCCAATTAAGAGTAACCTTGCGTGTCTCCTGGGCTTCGTGAGCCTTCTTGGAAAGATTCAGGCCCAAAACTTTGTGGATTCAGCATGGATTCCTGAAGCTGAGAATTCATGGATATGTTTATTTGCCTTCTCATTTCTTCTTCTTGCTGAGGTTCTTGCAGGAAGTATTACTACTCTGGTTTTCACTGATAAAGATGTGCTGCCTTGAGTGCACAAGACTTCTAAAACATTTACAGTGTCACAGTTAATTTTTTCCATGAGTAAAATCTTCTGCAGCTTTTGGTTATAATTTGTTCTTGTGTAAAGAAGACCACCTGTCTCTAAAATCTGTGTAACAGCCTGGTTTTGCACTAGTCTAAATGATGCAGTGCACAGAAAGTAAATGAAGTGCTCTAGTACAGTCTTATGGTTTAAGACACAGCACAGCCATTTGCTCACCCCTTGCAGTATGGTGGCAAAGGGGACAGAATGAGGGGGGAAGGGAGGAGAGGGAGGAAAAATACTATTCTTGGGTTTAGATAAGGTGCATGGTTCTTTTCACAGTAATCATCGTCTTTGTCATTTTTTCCAGTGTATGGGAACTAAATTCTTGTCTCTCTTGATAAAGAGAGACAAACACAGTTCTTGTTGTGTAAGCTAACGCTTCTAAATCACTCTGTTATGCTCACAGTCGCGTGTTCCCAAGACAAAACAGCAAAGAGTGATTTTTGCAAGGCTTATGAAGTTCTCTTGGTGTTGATACCACAATAAAAGCAAATATTAGGCCTGAAGATAGCAGATAATTTAGCTGTTCCACTTCTTTATCGTAGGAGTTGCTTTTGTTTCAGGACCGACATGAAAACACTGATAGCTTTTATCACCTCGTTTTTTTCATTAATATTCCTTCTGAGCCACAGTTAGGTTGCCTTGGTTGAAGCTGTGTAGCTATTGTGAGTTTGTTTCTACAGTTTCCAAATGGTGTTTTCAAGATTGTGGCTTAGATTATGTGAGATACTCATTTCTGAAACAGACAGAATGGAGACGTGGACTTATAAAACATCTGGATCTGGAGAGAGGTTCAGGGCATGGTTTAAAGTAGCTTAATCAAATTTAATATGAAACTTATTACAATCTAGAAATTTTCTCCTTAATTTCATAATTCATTTAAAGAAAATGCTTTTCCCTGAGTGCAGTAGAAGATTGCTTTTACAGTGCTACATGACAGTATCTGAAATATGTAATCAAATCTTCTTTCCCTTAGTGAACTGAAATGGAAACTTTGGTTGTACTATGCTTATTTGTGAGGAAGAGATCAAGAAGGGAGATTAATATGCAAAACACTTCAGTTTGTGGAGTGTATCATTATCATCTGCTCCTTCTTGGAACAAAAAGGAAATCTATGCATTACAGTCAGGACTTGTTTTCACCTAAGTAGATTTCATATTTCCTCTCTACTGTAGCAGTGTATGCTTGATATTCCCCCTCAAACTGGGGAAGGAAGCATTGCAAGAAATTATTTTGCTGTACTAATTGCCTCAAGCTTAGTTCCTTGCCGATGCCCACTTCCAAGTCTGTATAAAATGCATGTCATATAAATGTAATTGTCAAAATGCTCTAGACTTAAAGGTGCAGCTTATTATTGACTCTTGTTTTTGTTTTCCAAGGTGGAGAAAGTATGCACAGGTGATCAGACATACGGAATTCTTTATCCTACTAGAAGAGTGCCACCAGCAGCGAAAAGCAATACAGAGCAAGACAAGGCATCTCAGAATGTTACACCTTCAAAAGCAGACCCACTGTTAAAAACAAGCATGGAGGCTGAGTCTGCTTCATGTAGTAGTGACTTCAAGCAAGATGTCGTTAATATCTTGGTGAAATATCCCAGTGGTCTCTGGGCTGATGCACTTCCCAAATTGTACCAAGACACTTACCAACGAAAATTTCCAGAAGGCATTCTAAATAATCTACAGTTGCTCTCAGATATATCTGTAGTGGACTATGTATCTAATGCCCCTCAAAAGGCCATCCTCTATGTGAAAACCCAAAGCTGCACTGATGAGAATCTGAATGTCGCTGAGAAAGTCCAGATCCCTGATGGTGTGAAGGCCACAGCTGAACAGCAGCATGAGGAGTCCAGGGAGCAGTATCCAGAAAGTATATCATCTGTTCCTCCTTTGATTATACCATCAGAAGGACCTGTATCTGTCTTGGTGATAGAAGCAAACAACACTAATGAGCTTATCATTAGGCAAGTATTTTTTTTTTTTATTCCATATAGTGCACAGATCTGCAGAACTTTGTTATTTATGCATGCTAACAATTAAACCTAAAAATCTTCTTGTGTTGTGTTTAAATGGCAGTTTATTAAATTCAGGTGAGCTGATGGATTTTGTCATTAGCTTGACTGAGATTCAAAGCAGGTGGGACTTGCTGTTGGAGGGCTTTTTTTGAAATAATCTTACTGTAACATGTGGCAGCATTCAGATATTACTCTTAACACCTATCAAAGCATTTTTTACACTTATAACTAAATTTCTTCTAGCTAGTTATGAGTTGGGTTTGTTCAGATTATACTGCAGTTTTCTCTTTTTGGGGATGGAGGAGCTTCCATCAATATATTCTGGTTCTTGATTTGGTGGTTACTAGTGTAGCCTCAGAGCATGGTGTAAGAAATGGATTGTAGTTTCTGTGTCAGTATTTAAGGAATGCTATGATAAGCTTTCCTTACTTCATTATCAGGATAAAAAACTTTTAAGTTCTAGGAAGATTTTAAAAGAAAAAGATTAACTTTTTCTGGGGGTTTATTAATTCTGAAACTTACTTCAGATTCAACTTCATATTAAACAGGTTTATTTGTCACTTCAGAACTTGAATTGCATAGCTGTCAAGTAATGTAGTACATTGGTAGCTCTGTCTTTTGCCATTAGTTTCTACAATTTTTGCTTTCACTAGGTGGATCCTAGCCAGGACCTTTTGAGCATCGCTTAGCTAAGTAGGAGCACTTGTAATTTACTTACAGATCCTCTTGTTAATCATACACCACCCTTTTTCTCATTACTGGCTGTAAATAGCATGCTAGCCTTAAGGCTGAAATTTAGTCATCCTTCTTCTCTAGCTGTCATTAATTTATTGGCATACTCAGCACTGAACTTCGTGTCAGTGTATTCTCTGAGGTAATAGAGTCATAAAGGCTGATGATTCTGTGAAAATCCCCATACTTGAGACTTAAGATAGAAGTTCTTGCATGAGAATGTTGTCATCTTTGTTTCCGCTGCTAGCCTAGTTCCTGTATTGCACTTTCTCTCTGTTTTTTTTTGTATGTAGATGAGTGTTCTCCAGATTGTATTATTGTTCTGGTTTTGGGGGTCTTCCCCGTGACCATTTTTGAAGGTTCTGCTTTAGAACACTAAATCTTGCAGCCTTCCTGTTGTCTCCATTTATTTTTTTTTTCCCCAGATGAGGGAAAGTAACTCAGTTTAGGCTAGGTGATATTAGTTGTGTCTGTGTCAGGAATGAGAAATGTAATAAATCTCTGGTTGCAGCTGCACCCTGGTTCTTGATGACTGCCTCAGTCCTTTCATTTAATGAGCATGGCTGTAGGGTGTAAAATGGAATACTCTGTGTCCCAAGGGCTGAGCTGTGACACTGATGAGCTGATGCTGCTTGTGTTGAACTTCCTCTGAAGCAGCAGTTCCCAAATTTTGTACCAGAGTTTTTGTGCAATATTAAATAGCAAAATTTCTTGACTTGTCAGCTTTATGTGGGTGGTAGCTGCTGGTGGTCAGCATCATCTTGGTCTCCTCTGTACCATTCCTTGATATGTTACTAGTCCCAGGTCAGACTAAGAGTGATGCTCAATGCAGACTTGTCTGGCCACCTGTGTGTAACACACTTTTTTGGAGGTTTTTTTCCAATATTCTTTTCTAGAAATCATGAAAAATATTTTTTTTCAGTTGGCTTTTAACAGCCAAAATCTTTATCAGTAGAATGCTTAGCTGCTACTGGGAAGTAGGAGGGCAGGAGGTTCTGCATGTTATTAAACTTTCTGTTGTAATGCTTCTCCCGTCAGCTAAATCTCCTGCTGAAACCAGTGTCAAGAAATAAACTTTTGAGCATTGTATACCTGCTTATGTTGCCTGTCAAATAAGTTCTCCTTCTGTCTGCTGTGTTCTGATCTGTTTCTGATGTGCTCAGAATATTATTAAGGAGGATTCATGTGGCAGACTGCTTCAGTGTGAACTGGAGATCAGCTGCTTGATCTCAGAATTGTTCTGATGGCTGAGAGTAAACAGCATGGGGCTTGGCAGGGATTTGTGAGGCTATTTTAGATTCCTTTTGCTTTCATAACCTATAGTGAAAACATGCTTGAGGTAATATTTGCTAGTGACTCAGGTGTTCCTACAGTTCTTTTATATTTCATTCCGGATAATCTGCTCTTATGGTCAAATTCTTCTATGTCGTTGTAATAATCAAATAAGATCTCTTTCTAAAGATGTGTGTTAGGTTCTGTATTACTGGGCAGCATTTACCTCTGAACAACAGTACTCTATTTTGTCAGCTAGTATTTTCCTATTGCCCTGTTTGGATGCAGATGTACTTAGAATATGTTTGGATATATATCCATGATTTATTAATAGATTAATTTAGAGGATCTTAGGTTTTTATTCAGTTTTTTGACACTTCATCCTAACTCTTGTTTGTTTTCTTTTTTTTTTTTGTTTGGTGATTTTATACTGAAATGATTGTAGATATGTGGGCAAAGATTATTCTGGTGCTCAGGAACAAATGGAAGATAAAATGAAAGCATACTATAGTAAGAATTCCACTGCATCACAGATTACTTGTCCAAGCGTTGGGCAGCTTGTTGCTGTACACACTGAAGAAGCCTGGCTCCGTGCTCAGATAATGTCTGTGGAAGACAAAAGATTAAAGGCAAGTGATTCTTTGTTTTGACATTTGTAGTAAGACTTGAAACAGTTGTGTTTCTCCCATGTGCACTCAGTTTTCAAGCATTCTGTGTTACTTACATTCTTTCCTTTCCCAACCTGAAGTACTTCTGTTTTCAATGAAATGAAAAATTAAAGACATTTTGAAAGTTTCTTTTAAGTTGTATGATTGTCAAAATTAAAATGTCATCTGCAAGTTAAAATTACTGCCTTTGTTCATGCAGTTTGAGCTAATGTGCTGAGTCCTTCCAGCACTGCTCCTATGGAGAGATTCTGTCAGAGATGATAGTTTAACAGAAACTTTGAGAAGCTTTTCTGGAAAACACTGAATGTCTAAATAAGGAAATGAACATGAGATTTATGGTGTTATATAGCAGTAATACAGTGAAAATTGATGTGCCTGTTCAGTGGATGCACAGAGAACACAGTAGCTTAATACGTTTTCCATAAACTCAGTGATATATATTTAGAAGCATAATAATCTTATTTATCTTTTTTCCACTGTCAGGTATACTATGTTGACCATGGCTTCAGTGAGATCATTGAAAGCAATAGGACGTACAAACTCCACAAACAGTTCTGCTCACTTCCATTTCAAGTTGCAAAGTGTAAACTGGCAGGTAAGAGAAAACCAGTGTTGATTATACAGACTTACGGATTGAAATGCCTGGGAGTTTTGATGCTTGTGTGTAGTTACTCTGAATACTAGAATCCATCCAAAATAGCTAGATACAGTCTAAGCAGATACAGGTAGGCACAGAAAGAAGAAGAAGAGTTCTATAAAGAAACCTTGCTATTAGAAGACCCCAGTACCTTAGCTAAGCTAATGAAGCTTAGTTGTTTCCGCACTTCTCTTGGATGCATTACCTTCAGGATCTGCAAGCCTAAAGAAAACACCCACTGTTGTATGAAATAAGCTTAACTCCTCCTACCACAGATGTGAATTAATATGATCTGTGATCTCATACGCTTATTTTAAAGTGATCCTTCTCCACTTAGCACTGGCAAACTTCCTTGATCCTGCTGGAAATTACTTAACTTCCTAAAACTAGTGGGCATTTCTAACTTTTAAAGAACACTTTATTTTCTTTTCAATATATGAAATTGACAAGAATGACCTTTAGCGTGGTTTTTTACTTGGATGCGTTTCTTTATTTTGTCTACACATTTGCCTTGATTCTTTGATTCTCTCTGAAGAGGATCTTCTTTTTTTCTCCCTTGAAGATAGCTTTCTGCCCTTAGAAGGGAGACATCCAGTAGAATGCAAGTAAAAGTCCAGTACAACATTCCAACAGCCTTCTGATTCTTAGAAGGATTCCTCTTTCAAACAGTCCTCGTGACTATATTTCCCTTCAATAAAATGATTCAAAAAAATTATGGTCTGCCTTACAGGGCTGGAAGTATTTTGTGATGATCCTCTCCTAGTAAAGGCTGTAGAATTGCAGACATACTGCAAAATATTTGCTGTGGAAATACTGGAAAGGAGTGAGATTCCTCTCTTTGTTCTGTATGACACTTCTGGAGAAGATGATATCAACATCAATGCAACTTGTCTGAAGGCTTTGTATGACAAGTCTTTTGAACTGAACTTACAGGTACTATCTGCCTGCTTCCTATTTAATTCATTAAAAATCATTGACTACAAAGATTTTTAATGGACAAAAAAACAGTACTCACAAATTCACTAACTTTATGTGTGTTTTTTATACTTTTCTTGTTAAAATCTTAGGTAGATACACTATATACAAATGTCAGAGTAACCAGTATTCTCTCAGATGGGAACCTGTATTGTCAGCTGCCATCTGAAGGCTTGTCTAAGCTTTCTGAAGTATTGCAGAAGATAGAAGATTATTTACTTCACAAGGTAGGTATGCAGTGAGGAGATAAGTCACGTCATGTGGCTTCTTTCCAGTGTATCAGTCCTTTTCTTCTATAAAAGTTCAGGTTTCTGAGGCATCTGTGTTGCCTGTTTAAAAAAGCTAAAAATTCTGTGCCATTTTCTGGGGTGCAGATGTGAGAGTGTCTATTGATGCTCTCTTTGAAATTCTCTCTCTATGGCTTTAGTAACTACTTCTAAATTTCTTTGAATAGTTAGAGCAGTAACCAAAGTGACTCATAATGAGAAGCTTCCTATAGAAACTGCTTTGGTTTGATTAGGGAAAAAAAAAAAATCTGTGGAGAATCTGCCATACTTCTTTTCCTCAAGTTTTACCTACATTATGGTGTTTGGGTGTATAAACAGCTCACAGCACACTTTGAAGTGACAGTAGAAGGATTGTCCAAAATAGAACCAAGGTCTGTGCTTTTCAGCATGACTTCGAAATTTGTTGGCTTTGATCTCATGTGCTGCATGTCTGTACCCTTAGCTTTTAAATGTGGATCCTTTCAAACAGAACTGATGTATAGGAGGTGTCTTCAAAATAATGAAGTTGCTTTAAAGCAGACATATGACAGAGAAGTTTGATATTCTACTTGCCCTTCACAGACATGCAGCAAACCTTACTAGACTTGAGGGCTTATGTGAAAGTGAAGAAATCTCAAGAGAATCTAATTTTTTTGATATCTAGCTGTGTGCTTTTTAGGAAAGATCAGGCAGCGAGGCGTGGTGGTGGAGTTGTTCTTTTATGTAAGAGAGCAGCAAGAATGTATTGAACTCCACCTGGGGGAGAGTGGTGTAGCAGTGGAGAGCTTGTGGGTGAGAATCAAGGAGTATGGCTGACACTGTTGTGGGTGTGTACTACAGACCCCCTGATCAGGAGGAGGAGGTTGATGAGGCCTTCCATAAGCAACTGGAAGCAGCGTCACGATCCCAGGTGCTGGTGCTTATGGGGGACTTCAGTTATCCAGATATTTGCTGGATAAGCAATGTGGCCAGGCACGCGTGGTCCAGATGGTTCCTGCAATGTGTCGAAGACAACTTTCTGATGCAGGTGGTTGAGGAACCAACGAGGGGAGGGGTGTTGCTGGACCTTATTCTCACTAATAGAGACGGGCTTGTCAGGGAAGTAAAGGTTGGGGGTAGCTTGGCTTGTAGTGACCATGAGATGGTGGAGTTCAAGATCCTCAGTAGAAGAACTAAAGCAAAAAGTAGGATTGCTACCCTGGACTTTAGGAGAGCCAACTTTGATCTCTTCTGGGACCTTCTTGGAGCTATCCCATGGGCTAGGGTTTTAGAAGGTAAGGGGGCCTTTGAGAGCTGGTCAGCATTTAATCAGCTCTTCTTCCAAGCTCAGGATCGGTGCATCCGTGTGAGGAAGAAATCGGGGAAGGGTGGCAGGAGACCTGTGTGGATGAGCAAGGAGCTCGTGCATGAACTCAAAGGAAAGAAGAAGGCCCACGAAATGTGGACAAAGGGTCTGACCGCCTGGGAAGAATATAGAAATGTTGTCAGGGCCTGCAGGGATGCGACGAGGAAGGCTAAAGCCTGCCTGGAATTGAACCCAGCAAAGGTGATAAAGGATAATAAAAAAGGCTTTAAGTATGTTAACAGTAAAAGGAAGACTAGGGAGAATGTGGCTCCCCTGCTAAGTGAGAGGGGTGTTCTGGTAACGGGGGATGCTGAGAAGGTGGAGATACTGAATGCCTTCTTTGCTTCTGTCTTGAGTGAAAAAGCTCCCCCTCGGGAATCCGAGACCCTGGAGGTTAGTGAAAGGGTCTGGGTAATGGGAGACTTCCCTTTAGTCAGGGAAGAGGTGGTCTGAGAGCGCCTGGGCAACACCAATGTTCACAAATCCATGGGACCCGATGGGGTGCATCCACGGGTGCTGAGGGAGCTGGCAGAGGTGATTGCTGAACTGCTCTCTGTCATCTTTCAGAGGTCTTGGAGAATGGGGGAGGTGTCTGAGGACTGGAGGATAGCCAGTGTCACTCCGGTCTTCAAAAAGGGCAAGAAGGAAGATCCAGGCAATTATAGGCCAGTCAGCCTCACCTCTGTCCCTGGAAAGGTGATGGAGCAGCTTGTGCTGGATGCCATCTCCAGACAACTGGAAGAAAAGGAGGTTATCAGGAGTAGTCAGCACGGGTTCACCAGGGGGAGGTCGTGCTTGACCAACCTGGTAGCCTTCTATGATGTTGTCACTGGCTGGGTGGATGGGGGGAAAGCAAGGCATTTGATACTGTCTCCCACAACATCCTTATAATAAAGCTGAGGAAGTGCAGGATAGATGAGTGGACAGTGAGGTGGGTTGAGAACTGGCTGACTGGCAGAGCACAGAGGGTCATTGTTGGCGGTGCAGAGTCCGGTTGGAGATCTGTAACCAGCGGTGTTCCCCAGGTGCTGGGTCTGGTTTTGTTCAACATCTTCATCAGTGACCTTGATGAGAGGATAGTGGCCACCCTCAGCAAGTTTGCTGATGATATGAAGTTGGGAGGATTGGCTGACACATCCAAAGGCTGTGCTGCCATTCAGCGAGACCTGGACAGGCTGGAGAGCTGGGCAGTAAGAAACCAGATGAGGTTTAACAAAAGCAAGTGTAGAGTCTTGCATCTGGGGAGGAACAATGGCATGCACCGGTACAGGTTGGGGGATGAGCTGCTGGAGAGGAGCTCTGCAGAGAGGGACCTCGGTGTCCTGGTGGACGACAGGTTGGCCATGAGCCAGCAGTGTGCCCTGGTGGCCAAAAAGGCCAATGGCATTATGGGGTGCATTAAAAGGAGCGTGGCCAGCAGGTCGAGGGAGGTGATCCTCCCCCTCTACTGTGCCCTGGTAAGGCCTCATCTGGAGTACTGTGTCCAGTTCTGGGCTCCTCAGTACAAAAAAGACAGGGATCTCTTGGAAAAGGGTCCAGCGGAGAGCCACAAAGATGGTGAAGAGCCTGGAGCATCTCTCCTTGAAAAGTCAGGCACTGTTAGAACCACTTCTCGTAAATCTACCTTTTCAAAAAATGTTTTTAGGTATGTGGAGCACACTCCATTTGGAAATACTTCAGTATGTTTCAGTTATCAGGAGTCAGTTTAAAGCAAACTGAACAATGCAGGAAGCAGTATAAAGTGTATGCTGAACATCTTAGCAACATAAAGGCAGACAACTAGTCAGATTTTCTAGACAAAGTATACAGAGTCTTTCATTGCTGTAAAGGACAGAAGCAATTTTGACTCTACAACTTGTCTTGAGAACTTAATGATACTAAGATGTGTGTGATTCTCCAGTAGGAGTCTCTTCTTCCTTTTTCTAATATAATTTGATTTGTTGTGTTACTTAGGATCATCACAATGAATATCAGCCCCGTGAGGCTTTATTTGAGTAAACAGTAAATCTGTTTTGTTAAATACAAGTTATATATATAGGTTAGGAACTTCTTCAGTTAGCTGTTATAGTTCCACAACAGTACAGCTTTTCAAAACATTTAGGAATGGTTGCTGGTTTTTTATATTCTTCGCTTCCAAATGCATTTTTGCTGGCAGTTCATAGAATCATTACGGTTGGAAGAGACCACTAAGATCACCAAGTCCAACCATCAACCATTCTCACCGTGACTGCTAAGCCATGTCCATGAGTGGCACTTCTCCATGTTTCTTGAACATCTCCAGGGATGGTAATTCCACCACTTCCCTGGGCTATATACACCTCAGAATTAAAGCTTTACTGACTGGGGAAGCTTAAAACGACGTGATAGGAAATACTTCTGAGGCTAGAAAAAAGCTTTATATTTGAGATTAATTGGTTGCCTTCTGTAACTGTTTGTTCTGTGAGTGGCTTTTGAAGTGGCTAGTTGAGTGTCAGTAATGATTCTATGCATTTTAACTTTTGGTTTTGAATTTGCAGGAGGCATCTGAGTTTAATGTGTCACAACCTTTCTGTGGCAAAATCTGCTTGTTCCATTGCAAAGGAAAATGGACACGTGTAGAGGTAAGACGTATTCAAAGAAAGGCAAAAGTTTTCCTACGCAGAAAAGACTCTTCTTACTCTTCCCCTAAATCTATATTCTTACTTTCCTTGACTCTTCTCATAGTATTTCATCTTCCTATCTTATTTCAGATAACAATAATTCAAAGTCGACGGGCGCTTGGTGTTCGCTTCATGGATACTGGAACAGTTGCATATGTAAAAGTATCAGACCTTAGAGAAATCCCATCACAGTTCCTGAGAGAAGTAATCAAAATCCCTCCCCAGGTATAAAAAAAAAAAATGTGTTAAAGCTAACCTACCCTGGATTTCTTGCTGGTGTCTTAGTGATGCATCTTACAGGTTTATGTAAGGAATTTTCTTTGTTACTAGTGTTCAGCATTGGAGTGTATTTCACTGTGCATCTTCTCCCCAAAATAAGTTGTGACGTAGTCCTGTGTACTGACAGGATGCTCTTTTAATTTGTATGAGTTATGATACTGGTTTTGCATGTTTCTGTTTGTCACACCTGAGGTCTGCTCACAAAGTAGTGCATCCTGTTTTATTACTTTGGCCCACGTTGTCAGAGGTGAATGTTGGTGGCACAGCAGTTGAGCTTGAACCTTCTCATTAATATCCCATTTCATGTTGTTGCCACATGATAGATGGCAGCAAAGGGGCAGTCTGACAGAATGGTGTCTGGCATAGACAGTGCAAAGATGTGAAACTGAATTCTTCTGTGCAGGAAAAAAAGTGGCATCTATTGACATTCATCAACACTTGGTGAACGTTTATGGAGACCAAACAGTGAACATGAGCACAGTGATGCAATGGTGGTGTGCTTCAGCAGTAGCAGCAGTGACTGTGCATAACCTCTGCAGGTTGTTATGAGTGCAGCATGAGGGCTCTTGTTCATCACTGGTGGTGACCATGTTGAAAAAATAGTGTTTTGTAGCTGAGAATTTACTCTCCAAAATGGTGATATTGTGCTCTTTGTGTCTGTTGCAGTTTCCGTGGAAATAAATAGGAAGCATTGCTTTTGGATCAACCTACGTGTTACTGAATCTATGAGTATTAAGTAATGTTCTGTGAATAGAAATTTATGAACTAGTTTCCATGTTGTTGTATACTTAATTCTTTTCTTAGGCTATAAAATGCTGCTTAGCAGATCTGCCCCCTGACACTGGCATGTGGACTCCTGAGGCTGTGCTATGGCTGAGAGACAATGTAATGGATTATCCTGAATTTAGCATGCAGGTAAATAGTCAAAATGCCCGTGTGGCCTGAGGGAATAACTCTGAAACTTAAATGTTCATCAGAATTTATGTCTGTTGTGATGTCTAATAGCTTCTGGCCAGCTCTTGGTTACGTTTGCTGTATGAAGTTCTTTTCTTATCACATTTAGAATAAGAATAGCTGGCTCGTTAGAGGTCTTCTTCCTCCCAAGAATGTAGCAGCTGATGGCCTTTCTAATTTTCCTGTGCCAGTCCAGTTTTATATGCAGTTAGTGATCTTATCAACTGATAAGAAACAGTTTTTGTTTCATCATAAGAAAAGACATCTGCGTTCTGTCAATCTTAAATTCTTTCTGTGCCTCTTCCAAGAAGATAACGTTTTCTTATTGGCCCTGGAAAGCACCTTTGGTTTGCTTGTTTTTGTAATCCAGTGTGATTTCGTTAGTATATACTATTGTATTTATGGGCTTGTGTTATACTTGAGGTCATATTTTTCCATCGGCAGTGTTTCAGTTAGCCTTGTGAAGGAAATGGGTTTTCCTATCTAGAAACTAAACAGACCTAATTTCCTCCTAAAAATCTGAGTCCATATATTGTCATAACAGTTTGAGAGCATGTTTTGTAGCTTCCCTGTACGTTTTTGCTTCCTTTAATACAAGACCATGTGATTAAAACACAACTCACGTAGTCTGGGACTTGGTGACTGTTGCAGCTGGCTTCTCTAAACATCCTCTTTTAAAGATAGTTTGAGTATGTTAATATTTTTTGCTGGTTTCAATAGTGGAAAAGAGGCGTGTGCTTAAATTTTGGGAAGCTTTTATTCCTGTCTCCTGTTTGCTGGCTGTAAGTAGCAGTAACTGGCTGGGTTAGTAGAGGAGGGCTAGAAAAATTGTCAGAAGAATCTATAAACAAATGTTACAGGCTTTCTCAAGTTCCAATTTCAGTGCTTATTATCAGTAATGCTAGCTGCTCTCAGTAATGTCTGTTGCTAAGTAGAACAATATATTGTCCTTGAAAATCATACACAATCCAAACGTGAAGGTTTTTTTTTCCTTCATTTCATTCTGTACTTAATTTACTAGTTTTCATCTAACAGAAGGACAGGAAGGGATTCTGAAGGATTGAGTGTTAATAGCATTACTTAGTTGTTTAGATTCTATGGGCAGTGGCTAATGTTTTCCAGAAAACTGCAGTCACGCACATTCATGTCAAACAACACTGAGATTGAACCTCTTGGGCAGAACAAAACTCAACTCAAGTTTTGTCAGATAACAATTTACATTAATTTACGTTAATAATATTTACATAATTTATGTAATAATATAATTTAATAAGTATGTAATTTATGTAATAATATAATTTACATAATTTACATAAGCCGAGTAACAGCTTTTAGCAGCTGTGAGTGGCTTAATATCCATAAATTCCAATAACACATTTGAGAGAACCTTGAAAATACTTCCGTGCACATGGAAAGCAACAGACTGTTTCTTTTTCTGTGTAAAGATGTTATCTTCAGATGTGAATTCAGTAGTTGTCAATTGGAAGTTAAACTATACTTTCTTCTTAAAGGTGGTTAAGCAGGATGGTTCAAAGGGAATTGCACACGTTTACTTGTTTGCTCCGGAGGATTTCCCAAACATGGATCGTAGTATCAATCGTCGGATTATAAATGCAGACTTGTGGAAGCATCAGAAAGATGTTTTCCTGAGCGTCACACCCACAGGGGCCAGCTCCACCAAAGCAACAGGCGATGCAGCTCTACAGTTAAATCAGGGAAGGCTGGAGAAGAGAGATTCTCTGGAACCTGCAGCAGAGGCCAGAGATGCAGAGTCTGCCACTGATATGCCACCACCTCTACCCTTGTCAGAGGTGGGAGGGTTCATGGATGTCTATGTGTCAGTAGCCTGCCATCCAGGTCATTTCATTGTCCAGCCTTGGAAAGAGATACACAATCTGGAGGTCCTAATGGAGGAAATGATCCTGTACTACAGCATGGCAGAAGAGAGACCAGTGAACATTGGAACAAACAAGTTATATGCAGCTAAAATTGAAAATCGGTAAGTACGTACTTAGATTAAAAGCAAAACCTTTGAAGGGAAGCTTTTATTTGTACCTTTACTTAAATGTTGGTAAGTCATCATGCCTAGCTGTTTTGGAGTTAGTGGCAGGATTACGTATTTCTCTCTAACTCCTGGCCTCACTACAGTTCCTTTGGGAAATGCTTTATGTCCTGTGTTGTTAATGAGGTGGCAGATGTCTGATGGTAGCTGAGAGATTAGGGCAGTAAATGAGATTGCAGTCACATCATGTTTCCAGGCAGTGTTTGGAAGGACTTGTATTCAGATAATACCAGATCTGGGAAGCTTGAGATGTCTTGATTAACAGTTACCTGTTACTTTTATGGCACCTCAACAGCATGTTAGTACAAACTGTGTTTATTCTTTTCCTCTTTTTTAGGTGGTACAGAGTGATAGTAAAAGGAATTCTTAGAAAAGGCTTTTTGTCAGTGTATGTGCTGGACTATGGTAAACATGAGGTTATCAGCATAGATAAAGTACAGCCACTCCTGGATAAATTCAGGAAGCTTCCTTTCCAGGCTATAAAAGCTCAGCTTGCAGGTATGTGTTCAGCATCTACTTTTTTTTTTTTGAGGGGACTGGGGGATGGAAGCATGGTTATGTGTTATGTGGGGGATACCAGGTCTGTAGAGCTGTAAAAGGGATAAAGCTGAATGTTAGTAGCATTATTTTTTGTTAAAGTAAGCATATACTTCCTTGCAAAAACCTGTTCAAGCAAGCTTGTCTTTACCATAAACTTGGCATTAACAAAAGCCTGTTTCTCTTCTTTACATAAGTGAAGATGGTTCAGTTTTACTACTCATTTAATTCAGTGCTCTTAATTAGCATGCATAAAACTGAACATTGTTTAAACTTTCACAGCAGCTACCTTTCAGTGTCATAAATGCTTGTCATTTAATATTTATGGTAGCTCTCAGGCAGAGTACACAGGGAAATAGAGACAAAGTGGTTCTGGGGTCTTTAAACATCATATATAATGAAGTGTGAAAGTTATGATGTATCTGTTGAGGAAAAACTCATGTTCAGTTTATTCTGGTCTACATAAAGTTGGGGAATAGATGCAGAGTTTCTGGGTAAGATTTCTCTTGTGTCTTGCCCATATTTACTGTTTTCCAGTGCATATCTGGAAGCTGGAGTTGCCTGAAATAAATTGATGTTCACAAACAGACTCCATCAAACTTACAATAATGTAATTGATAAAATTGGGCATAGAGAGAGTAGTAATAAAATAAATTAAAATTTGGTCACTCTCTTCCTTATTTCTCCAATTTTTTTTAAATTATATTTTTGCATTGCTTTCTGACATATGTCTCTTCTTACTTGATGATTTCCATGTTTGCTCACCGCGATTTAAACAAAGCTTGGATTACAGAATATGCTTGCTCAAAATCACAGAATCACAGAATGTTTTGGGTTGGAAGGGAACTTCAAGATCACCTAGTTCCAGCCCCCTGCTATAGGCAGGGACACCTCCTGTTACACCAGGTTGCTCCAAGAACCTGACAGGATTGCTCACAAGGTTGCGAACTGACAGGGCAGCACAAAGTTAGTGCTCTGCTGCTTGCCTTCTGTGGATCTGCACTCCTTCAGTGCAACCTTCAAGCTTGCTTTGAACTAGCCAAGAGGTTGGATGTGTTCCCACTAGGCTGGGTTGTAGGAGGTCAGTGTGGAAGTGAAGCTAACTAACTTCTAGCTCTGTCTTTGTGCTGGAGTAGTACAGGGTCCAGCCAAGAGAGCCTCCAAGCCATTGGATGTTCTTGCCTCACAGCATCCCAGGCAGCTAGCTGAGCTGGCCTATTCTTTTTTTTTTTTCTTTTTTTTCTATTGCTTGTAAGGAGTTCATGTGCTTGTGATGTTCTGTCCTGTTATGTGCTGATAAACTAAAAGCAGTGTGTTGTCACTTTGTTGTTTTGTTTCTCATACCCGTAACTTGCTGCTTGGGAGTTCGTGCAGAGTGCTTGGAGCCTGTTGTGTCTAGATGCTGTGCACCAGCAGTGACATGGGGAGGCTGAATGCTCCTGCTCTGCAGGAGTCGCTCCTTGGTGGATCACAACTGTATGCAAAAACCTGTTTGGATTACAGCCTTGTTCCCCTAAGCAGAGCAGCCTTTGTGAGATGCAGATTCCCCCCTTCAAAAAAAAAAAAAAATCAGGAGTTGTGAGGCACGTAGGTTGCATTTCCCTTCAGTTCTGTCTGCAGGACTAGTTTGGGATTTGAAGGTTTGTTAGCAAATGTTGCTGCTTTAAGATGGAGAAAATCTAAATGAAGGCTGTTGCTTCAGCAGACCCAGGCAGAATACCAATTAGTGCTTTCTTTTGTTAGGATCTTTAGTTTCTTTTTTGTCTAGGTAACAGGACGTGATCATCTGTGGCAGCTGCTGTTCTTGGAAATACTCAGTGAGTTACAGCTTTAGACTCTGAGGAGAAGAAATGTTACAGTCTCTGTAATAATTGTGTGGGAGATGAGTAAGCTTGTGCTTGTTTTTTAGATTTAAGCTGCCTTCACTACTTGAATATCAATTTTCTCAAGTCTTTAACCCCCCCTCCGCTTCTTCATAAACTTCATCGCTCGTGTTGGGATAGCCTACAAATGAGGTTCTGTTTTGCTTTGTTTGTTCTAGGAGTGAAAAGCCAGCAGTGGTCGGAAGAGGCATCAATAATATTTCGGAATCGCGTAGAGAAGAAACCCTTGGTAGCACAGATACAGGCAATAAATGAGAGCACTAATTCTTGGGATCGAAGAATAGTCACTTACTTAGTGGACACGTCTCTTCCAGACACCGACATATGGATTCATGACTTTGTGTCTCAGAGTCTTGCAGAGCTTTCAGAAGCAGATTAATTGCCACTTCTGAAATGTAGCAGCTCGGTTTCTGTAGCAATAGAACAAGTAACAGGTTTCAAAGAGGAATTTAACTGTTCTTACATTGCCTTGAAGAGAATAAGGGGATAAACTTCAAAAATGTGTTCTGTGGAAAAAGATTTGCTTAACAAGTTTGCTTTCTGTTGACTTCAGTTGACTTTAGGAAGTTTTGCACTTTGTTTGCTACTGCAATACTAGAATGTTTGGGTGGAAGTACTAAATAAAAAGTTATTTATCAATAAAACAATGCTGAACTGATCTTGAGATTTTTTTTCCTTAATTTTAGTGGGCTTCTCATCTCATAGCTATTAAAACATAATTCTTGCCATTACTGGGTACTCTTTTTTTTTTTAGTAGAATTTTTATCACTTGGAAAACAAGGAAGACACCCTGTGTATTTCTGAGTCCTGTGACTAAGACAGGCTTTATTGGTGAGATTTCCCCCTTCCTTAACTTCTCAGGTGATGAATAGTTGAAAATGCCAGCCTAGGGGCAAGGAAGTTTCACAGAAAAGTATGAATTGCCCAACTGGAGTACTTGTTCGTTAGGAGTTGTACCAGTTTTCTGAATCCTGCTCCCTTTCCTTCAATTCAGGGCATTCCTTCCCCTTCTTTCTGATTATTTTCACTTTTAATGGGAAATGATTCTGAGAAGTTTTGAGCTTCTCCCAGGAAACTGGAGCGAGTAGTGTCCTGCCAGCACACGGATCAGTGCTTACTAATCTTCTGAACACAGTATTTTATTTTTTTTTTAGTTTTTTTGGTCTACTTTTAAACTCGAATGGCCTTGGAAGTTCTTAGGGGGTGATACAGGCATTACTGTGTTTCATAGCCTGTTGCCTAGATGCTGCCAGCATGCTGCCTGTGTGGGTAAGGCAGAATGGACAGAAGGGGGGAACTGTGGCTCAGAAGCGTGCAGTGCTATATTTGTAGAAAAGGAAAGAGCCTGGGAGATGTTCAGGAGAATGAAGATCCTTTGAGCTTCTTTTCTTATCCCCATTCTCAGTTGTGGCTGGTGGCTGGCTGCCCTGGAATCTAACAGCCTTACAGCCTTAAGAAGCAAGGACCGTATTCACTTAGCCTCATTGCTTTTGCACAGATGAATTCTGTAGCTCTGCATCCCAGATTGAACCACAGTCATTTTGGCACCCAAACACAGGGCTTGAAGTGTTCTGATAACAATAGGTCTGACCAGAGCACGACAAGGAGAACAAAATGCCTTCATTTCTTGTATTTGTTCAATAGTTGCTGTTCAAAGTATTGATCTCAAAGTTGTTTTGTGTCACTCCACTTTTTGCTCTCTGTTGCACTGCCTCTCAGCTGTGGGGCTGGGTAAAGGATGCTGCTCCTTTCCTTGGCACGCTGTACCACTTAACACTCAGTTGTGATAAGAGCACTGGCCAGGAGCCTAATCTGTCATTTGCACTCAATCTTGCTGTCATCCTTCTGCTTTGGGAACCTGCTCTCAGGGACTTTAATTATTACACTTCTTACTACTTCTCCTATGGGAACCAATCTGCGGTGGGGATGAGGAATGGCACTTTCCTCTTTCCTTCTGGCCAAGCACAGTAACTCCAGGGCACTATGAACGCTCTAAGGATGCTCAAACCAGCACATTCCTATTGCTTTCTCCAAAACGAGGGTTTTTAAGAGTATTTTAGGTTATCACCCAGAGATGTGCCCTGAGGCAGGGTGGTGATTGTGGGCGGCCGGGTGTATGGAGGATGGAAGCAACTGTGGGCAGCTGTTACATATGATGATTTGGGGGCTTCACCCACGAGCAAAAAGCCTCTGTAAGGGTGATTTACAAAGAGTCCTGAAGGCAAGAAGCAGTCGCGTTTGAGGATCCTGGCTTGAATAGAGGGTCTTGAAGTTAGCCTGCATGAGAGAAGGCTGAGGAGAAAAAAACCTGTAAAAGTTTTCGGGGATGAAAAATCTTTTATAGGTAGAAAAAACAGGGCGCAGAAGGGCTTAAGCTGCAGAAAGATGAATTGAGGTGAGATGGTAGAGAATCCCACCGGAACCTAGAAATTCATTGGAATTCAAGTTTCATTGCAGGTTCTAAAAACGGAGTAGGATGTATCCGCGGAAGCGGGGGCTGTCCTCTCCTCCGGACTGGAGGTGGGTGTGAAAAATCCTCCTCCCCGCCTTACCGCGCTGGATGCTGCTCTCTACATTTCGGCGCTCCGCGCTGCCCTGATGGACCATCCGCTATGCGCAGCGCCGGAGCCCGGCGGGGCAGGAGGAGCTCCCAGCATCGCAGCTGGATGACGGCCGGGCCGGGAGGTGGGAGATGAGCGGGGAGGAGCGGGGCGAGAGGCGAAGGCGGCTCCGCAGGCGGTGCCGCGGTACGTGCGCTCCGGAGGGCTCGGAGGGTCCCGTTCCTTTCGCAGCCCGACCCGCGGTCTCCATCGCTCGCGGGGCCGGGAACGGCGTTGCCGTGCACGGATATAAATCCAGAACCCCCGCAGACGGACGCCCTGCGGGGACCGGCGCTGCTCCGCGTCTCCCTGGGGCGGCGGTGCGCGGGCTGAGCCCGCAATGCGGGCGGTGAGACGGGGCGTGCGGCGATGCTCCGCACGGAGCGCGGCCAGGGCGGTCAAAGCTGGGCAGAAGCCGCGCTCCGTCCTGCGTGCGCAGCTGCGGCCATCGGGGTTAGCGGGAACGTGGGTCGGAGCTGAGCGTGCAGCTCGCAGGATGCTGAGTTTCCCGAGGAAAGCTTGGAATCGCAGAGCGGTGATGGTGCTGTTTGTGAGCCGGTGCTTTTCGTGGGCGTTAGAACCCGAGCAATTAAGAAGCAGGCAGCGGATGCGTGACAGCCCGACCCTAAGGAGTCTGTGTTTACGTGCGCTGTGTTTACGTGCGCTGTGTTTACATGCACGCAGAGGCTGCGACGCGATGGGACTTTGGCGGAGTTTGACCCCACCACGTGTTGCCTGGTCTCCACTGCGTTGTGTTGCATTAACAGCGTGCTGATAATGAAGGCTGCTTAATGAGAGGTGAGCTGCGTGGCTTGCAGGCAGTGGGCATGCTGGAGAGAGAAGGGCTGTGAGGCACAGGTGTGCTTTGGCAGATCTAAAATGATGCCTTCCAGATGCTGTTTTTTAAATATCTTACCGAGGGGAGCTTGAGCTTTCACATTGTGCCTCATGTGAACAGCTGCTGGCCACAAAGGTTTTGTCAGTCCGGAGGAAATGCAGATCTTTATGGAGAAGCCTGAGTTTCTGCCATCAGCAGGATGAAGAAGGACACTGCTCACTGAGCAGGGGCATCCGCGACACTGCGTGCTCTGCTTTGTTGAGAACTGGGATGATTGAACCTGATGATCTTGAAGGTTTTTTCCAAACCTAAACAGTTCTGTGACGCCTGGCTACTCTGCAAGCTGCGCGCATGCTTCTCGACATAAGAAAGCTGCAAAGCAAGATAGGGTGACATCCTCCTGGAGGCTGGGTTACACACTGCTGCAGAAGCAAGTGGCTTAGCCAAGGTGACCTTCAACCATGACTGAGCTCGTGGTGGCTTAACAGCGTATTGCTAGGGAGGGCAGCTAAACCAGCTTGCACTGAACCAGAATCTGAGTTCAGATGTGAATCACAGCATCAAGGACTTTGCTGCTACCGGGTAGATGAAGTGGATGTAGAAGACAGTTGTTTTATTCTGGTCAAAAGAGGGGATCATCTTGCAGCCCAGTTCCCATCCTGGCTTTTGGAGGAGGAACCTGAGCAGCTGTACGGTCCTGTGAATTCTTCTAAGACCAAATTATGGAAATGTTAGATGGCTAGGCAACTCTGGAACTTGCTTGTCTATCATCCTCCTCTGAGCAGGCCCAAAGCTGTTGCTGTCCTGACAGTGGGGGGGGTTGGAGGGCACAAGGAGGAGGGGGAAGGGGAACAGAGCTGGGGTTCCAACCACAACACCTTCCCTCTCCAGGATGAAGAATGTCTGGGTCTCTCATCTTCTCCTCATACAGTCTGCTTTTCTCCACGCTCATCCTGACAGCTCTATACCCTTTCAGCTCACCAAGACCTCTGTTACGCTGCGGGCATCAGACTGGATGCAGAATACAGATGCAGCTCTGCTGGTGCTCACTGAAGGGAACGACCTCTGTGGACCTCTTGGCTGTGCAGCAGTACAGACAGCCAGTGTGGGCATGGTCCCCTGCAGGATCAGCAGGCACCCTGCTCGGGTCTGCCCAAGAAGGGATGCTGGCTCCAGGTGTGATGCTTGTACGTTGCACTGCATCCCCGTGACAGCACACCTGCAGCATTTAGCAGCTATCCGTGGGCTGCAAAACCAGCTTTTTGGGTGGCTGCAGTCCTTCACAAGAGCAGCGGCAGAGGTGTTGGTTGAGTCTGGTTTGTGTTTCCTATGCAGTAATGATAAATCCCTGGTGTGGGTCAGGGAGAGCTGCCCCGGGTTTGTGCTGGGAGATGAGCTGCCTGCTGGCACAGCCACGAGTGAGGCATCATTCCCTAGCCCCAGGTGCTGAGTGTCAGGAATGTGGGGACTGCAGCCGTGCCAGGGGAGGCTGAGCATCCGAGCAGATGACGGCTCTAAATTTAAGGGCTTGCCGTCGAGCCACGTATGTGTTAATGTGCCCTTTTGTGGCCAAGCTAAAGATAATTCTCCTATCTGGAACAACAGCTGCCCTAGGAGTTGTGTAGAGAAACCGCCCTGCTAAGGAAAACTTGCTTTAAATAAGTTCAGTATCTTCTGCAGGTCTGAGTCAGAAAGTGGCCGGGGGGCTCCAGAGGGAGCACTGCCACTGCCCAAAGGGTGGGTGTTGTTGGGGGGCAGCTGTGCTGTGTTCCCACAGAGGTGGCTCAGACTGTGAGTCCACAGGACGAGGTGCATCCGGCAGCGTGGAAAATGGGCAGGGGGCTCCTGAGCAATCTGTGCTCTGGTGATAACCACGCTTAGAGCATAAATCTTGTGCAACTCTGTGATAGCCAGCACTCCCTCGCCAGCAGGGCTGCCGGGTCATGTTTCATGCAGGCAGTGCTATGCTCTGTGTTTGCATTTCAGGTCCTGCTTCAGCACAGGAGTGAGATTTGCCAGACTGCTCTACGATGTCTTACAGAAAGGAGCTAGAGAAATACCGGGACCTGGATGAGGACAAGATCCTCGGAACTCTGACGGAGGAGGAGCTCAGGAAGTTGGAGAATGAACTGGAAGAGCTGGATCCTGATGTAAGTTGCTTTTAAACGAGACCTGTTCAGTGGTAAATCCCATCTAGCTGTGGGCAGATGAGCTGTGCTAGTGACCTGTTCTGCGACCGAATCCTTTGCAGAGCCTGCACTTGGTGCAAGGATGGAGGAGGCTGGCCCTAGAAAAGCAGAAGCAGCTGTGCCACCACTGTGTATGGGGCTTTGTTTTGTGCTGTTCCCCTGCCTGTTCCCAGCATGCACACTTCAGTGTGACAGCACTGTACCGATTTCTGGCTCAGCAATTAATGGCCAGACTGTTGGAAAACTTGCCTGTTGTTGCACGGTTGTTGCTTTGCAGCATTTTTTGCAGTGTGGCGTTGGCTGCTTGGGCTTCTCACCGTCCTGACACCCTTGTATTTTGGGAAGATCTGCCTCGATACATGGGAAACCTGCAGAAGCTGCACAGTCACCTTGGAGGGGGCATTTGAGTTTTGTGGGCTGGGTTTTGTTTTCAGAGCAGACTCCAGGTGGTCGATACGTCCCTGCACATGGGCAGAAAAGCAAACCCTGAAGTTCTGCAGGATGGGCCATTTGCTTTATCTCTTCTCGACTTTGGCAAGAGCTGCACGAATACACACAATGGACATCATAATGCCAAGCAGCTAAAGCCTTTTGGATGCAGAGCTGTCCTGTGCCCATGGCAGGGGATGTGCAGAGCCAGCTGGCGGGCTGCTGGCTTATGGCAGCACCAGGTGATGAGGCTGGGCACCGCCGAGTGAGAAATTGCTGCTGTGATGTGCAGTAGTGTTGCTGGGGGAAACGATGGGTAGCGCTGGTTGCATCATCACTATTTTTAATTGCAAATGTCAACACGGAAGAATAATTAAAGGGAGTCAGGCTGTCTTTTAGGATTATGCGTGTGTGCTGGTAGGCTCACCTGGCACGGCACAAAGCTTGAGAAGCTGTGCCTGATCAGCACCAGGATGTACCTAATTGTTTCCTATTAGTTCTGTGCAGGATTTTCACTGCAATAGGTTTAAATTGAAGTCAGTTGTGTAGGTGGGCGCAGAAAATTGAGCATCTTGTTGAAAATCACCTTGGATGTCTTAAAAAATAAGTGGCGACTCCTCTCCGGCAAAGCTTTAAAGAACGTGCTTAGTGCCAAATCTGGGAACAGTCTTACTTATTGCATTAAGGCTGTTCTATATTTAAATATAAGCAGGTGCTTACGTGCCTTATGTGTCAGGCACAAAGCAACTTCCCATGGTGGCCCATGCAGCTGAATAATGAGGAGGCAGCCTGGAAAGAGGGCTGAGGCTCTTGGGGCTTTATTCTACGGTGGAACTGCGTGCATAGCCTTTCTGGTGTGACCATCTGTGCCATGCCTTGCCTGTAGTTGTGTGAAGGGTCACAAGTGGCTAAAGAGAGCGCTGCAGCTCCATTCCTCTGCGTGACAGATGTGGGGGTTTGCCTGAGCTGATCCTTATGGGACATGAGGACGTGATCCTCACGGGCATGCACAGCCTCCACCTCCATGTGAGTGCTGGCACATGAGCAGGCACAGAGAAGCCACGCTGAGCTTAGAAGGCAGTAAGCATGTGGGAGGAGGGCAGGAGGAGGGAGCCCCTGGAGAAAAGGTGGTAGTTGCTGTTGTAGAGGAGCATCCACTTGTCAGCATGGAGATCTTGCAGTGGAGCTGGAGTTTGAAATTCCATACTGAAGTCTTCAGTGGGATGGGAGTCAGCAGGGCAGGATGGAGAGAGCCTGTAGTGCGAGGAGAAGCAAAGCGTGCAATGGTGCAGAAGAAGAAATGTGGCACGAGGAGGGAAGTAGAGAAGGGCAGGAGTATGATGGACCTGGCCTGCAGGGATAATCCGTGTTCCTCCCTTCTGTGCACAGAATGCATTGCTGCCAGCAGGGCTCCGGCAGAGGGATCAGACGCAAAAACCACCAACCGGCCCGTTCAAAAGGGAAGAACTCATGGCCCACCTAGAGCAGCAGGCAAAAGACATTAAGGACAGAGAGGACTTGGTGCCTTTCACTGGTGAAAAGAGAGGTATGGTCATCCACTGCGTTGTGGTGAAGGCAGGATGGGTGGGAAGCCTGCAGAGCATGCACAGCAGGACCCTCCTCCTGCAGGTGCTGCTCTGCCTTCCAGCACTGCTGCTCGTGCTGCATCCTTGCACCCTGGTGCAGAGGAGCAGCACAGCTCCGCTCAGATGCGATGATCCTGATGATTTCTTTCTGGTCTTCATCATGTCACAACAGTCCCAGCCTTGTTTTCTGGTCTCCCACAACTTGCATGCCTCTGCTTCCTGCACCCTCCCTGCAGCAGCACCACCTCCTTGGCTCAGGGTGCGACCCTGCACGTAGCAGGGGGTTGAAACTAGATGTGATTTTTGAGGTCCTTTTCAACCTACAGAATGGGCTGAAATGGCATCCTATGATCGAATGACGTGCTGCGATTCTGTGAACACGTGGTGAGCCTCCCCTGAAGCTGCCCTCTAATCGCTACCCCTGCTAGTCGTGCTGCAGAGCACAGAGCTGCTCCATTGCCAGGCACAGCACCGGCTCTGCTGGCCCCGCTTCCTGCGTGGTACAGCATGGCCAAGACAGCAAGCTTCCTGAAACTAAACCCTGATAGTTACAGTGAAAGGAGCTGGCAGAGCTGAGCTTGCCCGCTTGCCTGCACAACTGACCTGATAGCACGTGCAGTCTGCAAGCTGCCAGGATGCTCTCAGCCCTTGCTGCCACCCTGGGATGCATGGGCGCACAGCCTGCAGCTTTGCCCCCTGTGGGGACAACGGTGCAGGGGAGGAGATGAGCCATTTCCCTGCTTATTGCAACCCCCATCTCGCCACAGGAGAGCCCTCCGTGCAGCTGCTCCTTTCCTGGGGCTAAATTTAGCTCCTCTGTGCTTGCACACCCCTGCAAACAGGATCTTTGTTTCTCCCCTCCGTTCTCTGGCTCTGGTTTCAGAGAGGAGATGAAAATAGCTCTGGCTGGCATGCCAGGCCTTGCACTTGCTATCTGTGCAGCGATGCTGAGCTCTGAAGGGAGGGCTGGTAAGGCCCTGCCCCACTGCTCATGCCTTCCCAGAGCCTTCTGACCACAGGAAGGGTCCCACATGCCCACTGTCAGGGCAAATCCCAAGGGCTGCAAAGGGAGAGTGCCCTCTTTTCTCCTTGGGGCAGTGGAAGGGCAGTTTGATGGGTGACGCAGCCTTCAAAGAAGTGAAGTTTCCAGGTCAGGCTGTGCTTTCTGAGTGCTGTGCGTCAGAGTCATGCTCCTGTACAAAGTGCCACTCGGCTGTTGCAGACACAGCTGTTAAAAGCATCCAGCTCCAGCAGGGGAGGTGCACGCAGGGTGTGTTCTGGCACCTTGAAGTGGGTCTGTGCCAGCTGCAGCCTGATGGGAAGCTCTCTTACCCCCCCTTCCTCAGCAGGACCAAGGGGTGGGGAGAGGAGGGAAATGTGATGGAAAAAGGCTCAAGGACTGAGATAAGAGCAGGGAGATCACTCACCAATTACGGCCACGGGCCAAACGTGATTTATTGCCTGCTGCTGAGAGACGAGAGCAGCGAGATCCGAAAGCAAACTAAAACCACCTCCCTCCCAATTCTCCTCTTCCCCCAAGCAGCATGAGGGCTTCAGTCAGTGCCTAACGCTTCCTCTCTGCTGCTCCTCCATAGTCACTCTCTCCTAGGTCTGTCTGTCCCCATTGCCTTTTACACCATGCAATTCTTACCCCACACGCTGGCAGGAGCAGCAAAACACAGCCCTGCAGCTGTGGGACAGGTGCTGCAGCTATGCTGAGTGTGACCTCACTTTGCATTTATAGGAAAAGCTTGGATCCCCAAGCAGAAGCCAATGGATCCTGTTCTGGAAAGTGTGACCCTGGAGCCGGAGCTGGAGGAAGCCCTTGCTAATGCCTCCGATGCGGAGCTCTGTGACATTGCTGGTAAAACAGTTACATGTGAATTGGGGGTTGAGTTATTTTGCCGCTGTCTGATCTTTTTTTATGGGAGCTCAGCTATTGAGCTCTTAGCTGATTGTGTAAATGTCACCAGTTTTGACAGGATTTAGTTCTTTGTTAAAAAGGAAACGTGTATTTAAAGTTACTCTCAGTCCCACGTCCCGATGTGATTCATGAGGAGCACAGACCAACGCTGAGCAGGGAGGAGCAGAGCTTATCCCTGGCCTGCTGGTTTCTCCCTTCTCTCCACCAAGCCTCACAAAATTTTGCATGCTTTGCTGTGAGGCAGCTGGGATAACCCCACCACTGAGATATCTTCCGTGCTCTGGTGTCATTTCTGCACTGGGGCTTTCCATATGCATGCCCTGACTGAGCCCTACTTCTCTTTGTTTTGCTTTTCCACGGTGCTCCTAACGTCCCTGCTCAGTTTTTCTGAGTGCCAGACCTCCAAGGCATTTATTTTCACAGAGAAATACTGCCTGGGGCACCCATTTCTGCACTTCTGGGGAGAAGATGCTTGAAGTGGCAGTGGGAATGGTATGATACAAGCTGTGCTGAAGGCTCAGTATTGGCAGTGCTGCTTTTCCAAGTTTGCTAAGACTGTGAGAAAGCTCCTGCCTATCTTGCAGGGCTCATTGTCAGCCAGGATGCATTGGCTCCTGTCCTTGGCAAGCCCAGTGGGGGGATAGTCCTTGTGGGTGGCTCCTGACAAGCCTTGGATGGGATCCTGTGCCTTTGGTGTGTTGGAGAAGGCAGAAGAGGGAGGATATCTTTTGGTTTGAGTGCCTTTGAGCAAGACACAGTGAATGCCACACCACAGTGCCGTGTCACCTGCTGGTGTAAACTCCAGCCCTGCATGCCTGTGCATGGCTGTGATAGCCAACCCTTTCCCTGCCTGCAGCCTCGATCTCGCAGTGCTGGTGGGCAGAGGGGCTGCGTTTTCAGACCAACAATGCGTGCAAGTGCTGAGCCTGCAAATAAAATGGCTTTTTCCTAGCAGTTGGGCGCCCTGGAAAATTTGGGCACCTGGCAGAGAAAACAAACACTCCAAGTTGCCATCCTCAGCTGAACCGCCATCTGTGAGTCAAGCTGCACTGCCATGAACAAGAGAGCATTTGAGCCCTGCTGTGTGTCTGTGACAGCTGGGGGCTCGGTCCCACCTCCTCCATACGTTGTTCTGTGCCTGGACAGAGAAATGCATTGTGCTGCTGACTCTGTTTTGGGCTGCACAGGCATGTCAGCCTTCTGGCTTTGGAGCCTGCAACAGATTTTGTTCTCCTTGTATTTTATCTCTAGCCATCCTTGGCATGCACACCTTGATGAGTAACCAGCAGTACTACGAGGCACTGGGTAGCAGCACCATCGTGAACAAAGAAGGACTTAACAGTAAGTGATCCAGCATGCCTTGCAGGCTGCAGCATTTGCCTGCCAGCTTGGATGCAGAGGTGAAGTGGGAATTATTTTTAGGCTGAGGGTTGGGTTTTTACTTTCACTGGACTCCTGACAGCCCTGCCAGGCTCTTGTGTGTGAGCAAAGGCCCTCTCTTTGGCTGGAGCACAGTTGCTACAGCTGTCCAGCCTTGGGTTGGTGACGTTTCCTTTGCAGTCTGCCATCTCCTGGAGTTTGCCAGAGAATCTCTGGCTCTTCTGGGGGGGTGGAGTGGTTGCCCCCAACCAGGGGAGACGCATAAGTGGAAGTGCTTCCTCCCAGAGTCTGTTCAGCAGCTCCCTTGGGGAGGTCAGCTGGAAGGTTAGTCCATGTTGAGCAGAAAAGGTATCTCTTGGGAAGGCATTCCAGCCAGAATGGTTTCTTCATGTCAGAAGTAAAGCACATCACTTGCAAGAGGAAGCAAAAAATATTTCTTCGCGTTCAGTCTTTCCTTCCAAATCGTGGCCAGTAGGGGAGGACAGGAACTGCTCAGAGGAATGGTGGTGGTGGTCTCACAGAGCAAACTGCTAGGAAAAGGGTGCTGCATTGGCTGATGGAGCAGTGCTGTGGCTGTCCCTTCTTTGCCATCTCCTTGTGCATCTTAACATGGGTCTGCTCTCAGATGGGTGTTTGAAGAGTGTGTAGGATCAAGTATCCTAGAATAGGCTTTGGTTGGAAAGGACCTTAAAGCCCATGCAGTTGCCACCCCCTGTCTGATTGCTGGTGCAGCCTCTGCTGCATCTTTGCTCTGTTCCCACCAGCACTCCTCAGCCCTGGCCTCATCCAGGAGGGTGCACAGCCCACATGGGTGGCACACCTGCTGTCACCTGGCTCTGGTCCCCAGGAGCACTTGGCAGCAGACACCAACCATCCCAAACTGGTTGTCTCCAGTGCCAGGCAGCATCCCTGGATGCACATGAGTGTCTGCAAGGCTAGTAAATGCTTGTGCAGTCTTTCATCTCATGTCTGCTGCTCAGGTCGTGTTTCTCTCTTCCACTGTTGCTCTTCAAAGAAGAGAAATGCACCTAAAGAGGACATGCCATTACCCTAGGGGCTTACATTTTCCCTTTCTTGCTTTTCACTTGCAGGTGTGATAAAGCCCACAAAGTACAAACCAGTTCCTGATGAGGAGCCAAACTCGACGGACGTGGAAGAAACCCTGAAACGAATACAGAACAATGACCCTGATCTTGAGGAGGTCAACCTTAACAATATTATGGTATGTGCACCTGCCTGCTCTTCTCTCTAACAACACAACACATTTGGTATGCAGAGGGCAAAGACCAAGCTGCATGGGGCAATACCATAATCCTGCACTTGGCCAGAAGAGAAACCCCAGTGCTTCCCACTTTATGGGCAGGGGGAATTGGTGTCTGCTGTGGGATAATGATGAGGAGCTGAGCTGCACTGGGGGCAGGTGCAGAAAGCTGCCTCCAGCCTGTCTGGTTTCAAGCGTCCTGGGTTCTTTTAATGGTTTAGTCACCTGACACCACAGAGCATACCAGTTCTTCCAGGTATCCTCCATCATTTGGTAGAGGTAAGGTAGAGACAATTTTCTGCAAGGCAAAGTGGTGGAAGGAAAATGGTTTTGTAATCTTGATGCTTGCCATGAAAGTAAGAACTGTGTAACACAGTCCATCTCCCACCTGTCCCTTCTTTGGGACTCTACTTCTTGCAGAAAGCAGGCCAGGGCACAGCACCACTCCTTGTGTGACTCCTGGGCACATATGTATACAGGTAGAATGTATATGTACATTATATATGTACATTCTGACTTGACTACCCCCAGCCCATGGGGTTTGCTGAAGTCGTGATGCATTCAAGTGGCAGGAATGTGCATATCGAGAGCATCTGTGTGTGCAGTGTGCACCTTTCTGTAATGAAAAGGTTTTTACTTTTGCTTATTCAGTTCAGGCTAGTAACCATGAATATCTGGGAGGATGCCAGCCTTGGGTTCTGGTAGGAAGACAAATGATATTGGTGTTAGATCTATGGTTCTGGGACAGTTTATAAAACTGGGCAGTGATGGTGAAGGAGATGATAAGCTGCTGACTGCAAATGGCTTTGACTGTGGATGACAGCAAATGGTGGGATCCAACCAACCAACGCGTGAAGCTACAGCTTAACATTTTAAACCAGTGAAAATTCTGAAAAGGGTACCTGAAATGCTAATAAAGCAAAAACTGCTGATTGTGGATGAATTGAGAATAAGCAGCATGGATTTCCTTTCTGTTCTGGGACCTACCATGGCAAATGTTAGTCTGAAGCATGTTTTATGGCCACATTTATGTTGCTTTGTAGCAGTCAGAAGCGATTGTAGTTTGCACTAGAGGGAAATCAGTTCAGATCTTTCTGGTTCAGGCCCCAAAGTTGGAAAGTTTCTGGAACGTAGTCTGGATGTTGCTCAGTGTGTCGTTCATCTAGAAAGCATAGGAGCAGTGCTGCATGGGCTTATGCATCCTAGCTATGTACGTCTCCATGAGTCTCAGTTCACGTATATCTAAGTTTCTGGAGAGTTAAACAGCGAAGAAACTGCATCTTCAAACTAAGGCAGGGTGGGAAACAGGATAGAGACATTACCACACTCCTTAGGCCATGCAATTATAGCAAGAGAGCTTATAAAAGCACTCATCAATCCCTTCCTAAATTTCTTCTAGCGAGTTGATCTCAGCGAGAATTATGGAATATAGTTTAAACGTACTGCATACCTTTCATGACCTGACACAGGTCCTCTGTGTTCCTTTCCACAGAATATTCCCATACCAACTTTAAAAGCCTGTGCTGAAGCACTGAAGACTAACACTTATGTGAAGAAGTTGAGCATAGTTGGAACGAGGAGCAACGATCCCGTTGCTTTTGTAAGTACGGTGCCACGCTGTGCTGGCTGCTCGTGGCAGAGCTGCAGCAGGGCTTCCTCTTGGACAAGGTGTTTGGTTGTAGTGTCACATGGAGGGCAGGTTGAAGGGATGGACAAGAAGCTGTCACAGGTGGGGGCTGTCCTTTTTTGGGGTGGGTCTGAACATTTCTGCATAGAAGGCATTGCTGTGGCCTTCAGCACGCTCAGGTTCAAGAATCCCTTCAGGATTAGAGGGAATCCCCTTCGTCTTTCACAGAACTCTCCCTTGTGGTGGCAGTGACACCACAGAGCATACCAGCTCTTCCAGGTATCCTCCAGGGAAGAGGGGAGCCAACCCCAGCTGCTCCAGAGCACTCTGACCCTGCCTGTGTCGTGCCAGCTCTTCCCAACCGCTTCTGCCTGCAGGCACTGGCAGAAATGCTGAAGGTCAATAACACGCTGAAGAGCCTGAATGTGGAGTCAAACTTTATCTCTGGGTCTGGCATCCTGGCTCTTGTTGAAGCACTCCAGAGTAACACATCCCTCATAGAGCTCCGAATCGACAACCAGGTAAAGCACGAAGGAGCAGAAGCTCTGGTCAAGTGACAGCATCCTGCTAGCAGGAGGTCGAGTCGTTGCTCAGAGGGGAGGGTGACCGCCTTCTGCTGCTGCCAGTTTGTTTTGGGGGAGGTTTTAGCTCCTCATTTGTGCTGCTGCTGCCTTCAGCAGTTAACAAAGCAGGTTTCTGCATTCCCAATGCTGCCCTGGAAGTGCAGTGATGCACCTGCCCAACGTCATGCTGGGCTCTGAGCATTTAGTTTAGCTGGAAGCCTAATTAATGGCAGTTGATCAGTAAAACTGAAATGTTTGCTGAAGTGCAGGAAAAGAGCAGGTACAGATCAAGAGGGCTGTGGAGTGCACAGTGGTGTTGATGTCTTGGCAAATTTGTCTTCTGCAGAAATGTAGGGGGTGGAGATAGAGCTCTTGGTTGGGTGACCGTGAGATCAAAATGATGGGATCCCTAAGTACCTCTTAGCTGCAGGTCTGTTCAACAAATACAGTCTTTGGGCAGAACCTGAATGTGTCTGCTGGACACGAGCTGGACCAGTTGGTTGTACCAGACCAGGCCAGCAGGTGTCCAGCAGCTCCAAGTCAGAAATGCCAAATGGATCAACAGGTCCATAAAAGGGAAGGAGTAAGACAGCAGATATAACTGCTCATTCTGAGCCTGAGCAACGTGACAGTGACTGGGAGTCTCCAGGCAGAGTGGACAAAAATGTGTGCAAGTTTCTCATGGAATGGCCAGGGTTGGAAAAGACCTCAAAGATGATGAATCTCCAACCTTCCTGCCACGTGCAGGGCCACCAACCTCCACATTTCATAGCAGCCCAGGCTGCCCAGGGCCCCATCCAACCTGGCCTTGAACACCTCCAGGGATGGACGGGGCATCCACAAAGTTTCCTATAAAATATGTGAACTCTCCTAGTAGGGGTACTAGCAATAGTAAGGGAGAAGCAGAACTATCTGGTCCATCCCCTGGCCAGCTGGTGGCAGCTGAAGGCTGTGGTGAAGAGGAACTCGCAGCATTTGTGCAGCAGGAATGGAAGCACGTCTGTCCTCACTTGCTTTTCTGTTTTCTGTTTTCAAAAGAGCCAGCCTTTGGGTAACAACGTAGAAATGGAAATTGCGAACATGCTGGAAAAAAACACCACCCTGCTGAAGTTTGGCTACCATTTCACTCAGCAAGGTCCCCGGCTCCGAGCATCCAATGCCATGATGAATAACAATGACCTAGGTGAGTGGGCTTGGCTGCAAGCCCTGCAGCTACTGTGGGCAATCCCTTGTGGGAGGAGGACAGCCACTCACTTGAAGGCTCCGCTGGGTGTATATTTGAGTCAGATACCACCTTCCCAGGAGCCTGATGATTCCTTGATCCTTAAGGAGGAACAGCCTCCACCTGCCAGTTCCCAGATGCCACAGGACCCGTTCATGGTTGCTATTGGCAAGGCAATGGAATGTGCTCTTAACCTGGAGATGCTGTGCAGCCTGAAATCATGGATAAGAGTGCTTCTGGACGTAACAATGGATCTTGTTGGGAAGGAGCGAGAGCTGTAAATGTGCCTCGGTAATGATGTCTGTGATACAGCAGTGCTTGTGATTCCTGCCAACTGCTTGTCTTCCTCCAATTTCATTTCCACTTCAAGTAGATGACACTTAGTAGATAATAGAGTTGCATTTGGAACACAGTGGGTTTTGACCCATTCTCCTCCATAAAGCTAAGTATTTCTAGGGAGAGGTGGCTTTCAGTTCTATTAATACTCTCAATGAAGTGATGGGAACTGCTTGCGAAGCAAAACAGGGGTAAGTCTGAAAAGTGCTGCTTAAGCTAATGCATGTGACAGAAGGTTGCCATTGCCTGGCTACTGGCTGCCATAGAGCACTGGATATCTGTGCAGCAGGTCAAGATTGGAAGTGCCAGCCCAGGTGGGTGGGTGAGGTGTTTAAAGACATAACCACCAAACCCTTCTGAGCAAGTAATAGATATGACAGGGTGGGACAAGCAGAAGTCTGCAGACCAGTTGTTTGGCTCGCATTCTACGAGAAACCCTTCCTTGGAAGTTTGAGCAGTGCCCAGGGACAAAGCCAGTGCCTGCCCTGCTCTAGTGCTAGGGAGATTCAGGAGGTGGGGCCACCTGAGGACAGACCTGATGTAAATACAGCAGTGGTGAAGGAATGGTGAAAACTTAGCACCCTGCATTTTTATCTGCATGTGATTTACCATGTATGGGGGCTTCTGATCCTTTGTGAGTCAACTTCAGCTTGGAAAGCACAACAAGTGCTAAGTGGTTGTCAGATGATAAATGCAGTGTATTTTGTTGGTTTTCACTTTGTTTTAAATAACGAAGCAATCTTGCTTCAGGCAGTACCATGCTCTTAGGAAACATGGCCAGGCACAGACCCATGTCAATTCCTCCCTGACCACACAGAATACTTAATTATTACAGCTCATTGTGTATTTATTCTGCTTTCTGCTGGATTTCTGTTCACTAGAGAGCTCCAGAAAAGGCTTGCCATTTCCTGTCTTCAAGAGCAAGGCTTTTAATAAGCACGAATGCACAATATTCAGCTGGAAGATCTGGATCTAATATTTTAATTGTTCCTGCTTCGAAGGGAAGGAATGTGCAGTTTTGCCTTCCATGTAGCAGTTGTACATTTTGCCTCTGACCATTAAGATCTGCATTTGTGTCTGACTTGGTTCTTGTTTGCAGCTCACATTCATCGGTGTGATGGTCTCTGGCAATAGCTTCTCACACCCTACACCTGGATGATGTATAAGTATAGAAAAACTTTTATTTTCCTCCCTGTCAGCAAAAGCTGTCTCTGCTCCACTCCAGTGCTCTTGCCTACCATCACCTGATGCTGCTGGTGTTCACTCTTGGTTCTCTATTTTCTCTTCTCTAAGATCTGACCCAGCTGTGAAGGTGTTCCATGCTCATGAGCTAACTTCTGCATCCTGTCTATACTATTTTATTCGGTTTGTTTTTCCCTCACATTCATTTCTTGAAAAGTCAGGGATGGAGCTGTCAGAGTAAAACAACTCTAAACACAGATATGAAGCTGCTTTGACTGACTCAATCATGATCAAAGGCCTGAAAACTCAAGTTGTTAGTTAAAAAAATAATAATAATAAAAATCATGTATATATGTATGTATATTTAATTTGAGAAGAGAAGGGAGAAACTAGAAGAAAAAGGAACTATGACATCTATCTCCCGTTGGGAGATAGCCATTATATAGCCAGATATCTATCTCCCAGTTGGGAGATAGCCAGAAGAGATGTTTTAGCCCAAGTCAGATTGCAAAGATAGCTGCATGAGCTATAATTGAAGAATAAGGGAAGAAAGCTTGACAGTAGTTTCTGACCGTAAGAATGAGACAGCAGCCTCAGCCTGCTTTCCTTATCTTTAACCTCTGTAAGGAGGGCCATACCTGCTGCTCGTGCTATAATTTATCTTTCCTGGCAGAAAGTGTCCTTCTTACAGTGACAAAGCCACTCGCATCTTCCCACTGCCATGGCTGACTCCTCTTCCTCTTCTTTTTCAGTGAGGAAGAGAAGACTTGCGGAGTTGAACGGGCCTATTTTTCCCAAGTGCAGAACTGGAGTGTAGCTCCCAACCATGGAGGTCTTTCCCAGCGGGTCTGTGCTACTGTGACAACCTAAAGGCAAAGAAGTGCCTTGAGAGAGTTATTTGTGGTGCCTCGGTCCTGTTTCATGCACTAACAGTTTAAAGTAACTAGTGGCTGTAGTTGAAGATTTTTATCCAGTAGCACTGTTGATGTTTTCTGTAGAGCTGGAAACTATTCATGCCAGTAACCTGCCAATGTTATGCAACCTCAGCTGAGCGTACATCCCGGTGTAAAAGTAACTGCATTAACCTGGGACCTCATTTTTCTATAAACTTTCTGCACAGTGTTTCATAGAGGTAGCATGAGTGAGAGATACAGCTGTTCCACACAAATTACAGAAGTGTTAGAAAAATACTTTATTTTTTTTTTTTCCCAAAACGATCTCAAGTAACTATAGAGTAGCAACTAGTTTAACAAGAAATTCTACTATTCAGAAACGTGGCTAAATTAGATAACTGCAAAGTGTACTTTTTTTTTTTTTTAAACCAACATTTGCTGAGTCAGTTAGATGTGCTGCTTTTCAAACGAATCCCCACGTTTTCTTAGAAAAGATCGATCCTCCCCACAGCCGTGCAGTTAAGTTGAACTTAAGGCCACCAATTGTGAAATAAGAGTCTCAAAAACTGAGCACTGGAGAATGGTTTAGCATCATTCTACCCGATGTGCGTCTGAATAAAAACATCACTTTTAGGGATCCGATGCAAATCCTGAGTTTGGCCTGAAATAGCCAAACTAATCAGTAAATGAGAGTCCTCTCTTCTAATCCCCACAGTTTCATGACTTTAAAAGTGCACGCCCAGATGGAAAAACTGGAAACAAGTCAAATCCCCTTTCTTTGCTTCTTTATCAAGATGACCCTGTCCATTAAATTTTGTTATGCCGCGGATTGTTTTGCTTAATGCCACCCCTAACATAAGCATAGGCGTAATTGCAAGGCTAAACACTGTGTCCTCAGAAAGCTGCTAACAAACATCAATATCTTGACTCTAAACTTAGACTGCACGCAGCCTGAACACTTTCTGTCGTTCCTAGAGAAGTAATTCCCCCTGGGGATATGTATACCTCCCAGACACGCAGTGCAGTGGACCCAGGACAATCCTATCCAACATCCCTGCTAGGATCCCAACTGATAGGAAGACCTGCCAGGCAAATGCATTGCTGTACAAAAGCCTTATTCTTGGTCTGACAACAACATATCCTAGCAAGAGTTCTCACCTACAACAATCTATCTGCACACATCTGTTAAAAGTAGTTCTGCAGCCTCCTACACGCACTCCAGCAAAAGCCCCACAGATTTCTACAGAGCTTGTGCACAAATACCATGCACTTTGGCTCTGGCCAACAGAGCAGAGAAACACTGTACTTCCATCAATGTGGAAAAATTTGTCGCTTTTCAAAGCTTAATAAATGTGCCACCAATGCCAAATAAAATGCGTTCCTATAGCTTCTTCCTCCCTCCCCCCAGGCCTGCAAGTTCCATTTCATAAAATGAAAATAACACATAAGAAAATGGCTTGAAGATATTAAACAATAACAAAGAAACTGGCAGAAAACATCTTTCTACCATATGTGCTGCAAAAACTTCAACTAATTCATTAAACCAGAGTCACAGTTTTAGCTGAGCCATCTACCCAGATCATAGAACCATGGCACTGCTTGGGTTGGAAGGGATCACAAAGCTCCAACCCCCCTGCCACATGTAGAGCCACCAACCTCTGTATCTAATATTAGACCATGCTGCCCCATCCAGCCTGGCCTTGAAGACCTCCAAGGATGCAGCATCCACAGCCTCTTTGGGCCCCAGCAGGATGAACACAGAATGGAGTGGGTGCTCCTTGGAAGATGAGTTCCAGAACAGGCCCTAAGCTGCACGACAGAAACAGATGCTTCAGGAAAACAGCAGTGAGATATGAGGAATCTCTAATTCAGCATCCTACTGACATTCAACATTACCATAACTGAAATTCCACTTGCCCAGGCACTTGTTGAATGCTGCATGAACTTATCAGAAAAAGAAGTTATGGATCTTTCTGAGAAAATGATATAAGACATGAATCTAAATGAAGTCTGGAAAGCTCCTTTAAGAGACAAGGATTTGTCCATAAAACGTGAGATGGCTGCACCTGCCAAATCTGGTGGACTGAAAAAACAGTACACATGAATGTACCCTGTCCTCAACAAGAGTACATTCATGAATTGCAATCTGGAATTGCTGAGGAAAAGCTTCTTAACTGTCCTGAGTCTCTGAGAGTGTCTTTAACCAGCTACCCAGTTCGGACATGAAGGCCTTGGACTTCTTTTGGATGCCTTGGAAAGGCTTCTGGACAAGAAACAGCAAGAAAATATCAATTAGAAGAAGCAACACAGGCTTATCCAGTGCCTCAAAGCATTTATGAACAACAAATACGGACTGCAAAGGATTCTAGGAAATGAAAGAAGTCTCTCACTGTTATCAAGAGCAATTGATCCAAAGCAACCACATGACGACAGCAAAAGTGAAAATACTTTCTGCTATGTAGTCAGATATACATGGAATAGGCTCATCAGCCCGTGACTTCAGAACTGCATAAATACACCTTCCCATGGGAAATCCTGATGGTACCCAGGGAACCAGACATGCAAGAAGATGCAGGGAGCACTGTCATGAATGTGACAGCAGCAGTTAAGTCTTCAGCAACAAAAGCCCTTTAAGGAGCATCTTTTCCTGTTTTGCTGGAGTTATATCCACATTACCCATGTAGTCCAAACACAGTTAGCCTGATGAGACCAGCCCTGGTAACTCAGCTTGTCTTTCTCACAGAACTGCTTTGCTAAACACACGTCAGAGAACATGACTGAGCTAACCACTGTGAAGCAGAGATGTGGCTGTGTTGAGAAGCATCAGGCTTTGCGATGAAAGGCATCAAGTTGTGCAGCAGTGGAGTTACAAAACAGTGATATTTAGGATCAAGTGGATCACTGTTTCATCTCAGCAGCTCTCCAGCAAAAAGGGAAGAAAGCCACTGGGTGATTGCAGCCAGTCCTGCCTCACTGACCTACCCTGGAACTGACATGTCTTCTCTAAGGCATTACCACCAGCACACAGCAATTCATGTTTTGCACAGCAAGTCCTTACCTGTATAAATCTCAGAAAAGCAATGCAGAAAACAGGATAAAAAAGCTGCTCATGCTCAGAGGGAACCTCTGTCTGCACATTTTAAACCCTTCTCCACTATTGCCTTAGTGCAGCAAGGACCAGAACAGGCCATGTGACTTTGAGGTCGGTAGGATCTCTAGCTGCTAGCTCTCTAGAAAGTTGTACCTGGTAGCCAGGTCTGCCACGTGGCAGACAGTTAACAAGTTTTCAGTATTTACTGTTACAAAATTAAGCACTAACAACACACAAATGAAGTGTATTTGTGCAGTACTTTAAAAACGATGATGGAAGTACTAAAGGTTATTTATCATTATACCATTTTCAGAGGATTACATACAAAATATAGTCTTCCTTGCTTCATTCTGTATTGAGAAGTGGTACAGAAACAACCTTCCAAATGGATTACACTGTTCCAGATTTGCTGATAGACTACAAATTGTAAAATGTCCTTTTTAAGTTAATACATGTCAAGAAAAAATAGTATTGTATGCAAGTTGAGCACTTCCGCCAGTGCTCTAGATCAGTTCTGCAAGTAAAACTTGCATATTTTTTCCACTAATATTCCAATCTTCACCACAAGTAAACTGGCCAGCAAAACTTTAGGGGGTAAGACACCGGGGGACCAAGGGTCTTGCTTCAGCTTCTGTTGAAGATTTTCACTGGCACTAAAACAGGTGTAGCCAAGGTGACAAAAAAATAGCTTTTTATGAGAAAAGATGCCAAGCACCTGAGTAAATGGGTGGGAGAATCTGAACAGCAGCTTTGTTTATTATTTAATAGGCCTCTTGGATGAGACCTTCAATTATTTTCTTTGACAAGATAGATGAACTTGCTCTGTCCAGTCCAATAAGCAAGATCAAATTAATAGTTCAGTTTTATTAACATTTCTGGCACGTATGTATGGCAGATACAGCAGAAGGGAGATGATTGCAGTGAACAGAGGCATCAGCAGACCAGATTCCAGAGCTTCTACTTTATTTGATCCACAGTTGTACTTTTGCCAGCTGAAGAGGCAAGAAGGAACTTTTCAAGATTCACATCCACAGATGGGCACTTTTCTTGATGAGCTAGCTAAAGTGCCTGTAGGATCCTGTGGTGCTGATGTGCCTGTGTGCTGAATCCACCCTGTGTGCCCTTCACTGACAATCTCAGAGAGAGTATTAAAGTCATGTATTAAAATAGAAGATTTTCTTAGGGCTTCTCGGAACAGAAGACTCTTCACAAGTGCATCATCTGCACAAGTACCATTACCTGTTATTAAGCCACTTCTCAGAAACACACTAGACAGAATTCTACAAGCCTTGAAGAGGTTATTTCCACACGTAGACCTTGCATAAAAGGACCAAAAGAAAGTATAGATCAGGCATGTCCAACCTGTGACGTGGGTGAGCTAATAATCAACCCCTTAGATTTGTCTCAGAGGAATCTGAGAAGAAGCTGAAGGCCACACCAATGCTCACAGCATGGGAAATAAGTAGGATGGAAGCCATGGTGCAATTAGAAAACCATGGCTTAATAGCTATCACAGAAATGTGGTGAGACAAATCACCCAAGTGGAACACTAAAATTGAGGGCTACAAGCTTTTTGGAAGAGATAAGCAGGGAAGGAGGGATGAAGGAGTTGTCCTCTATGTTAAGAAATGGATAGATGCAAAGAACTGCCTCTGAAAAACAACCACGGACAAGTTGAGAGCTTGTGGGGTTAAAATTTAAGACCAGAACAATAAAGGGCATCTGAAGGTTGGTGTTTCTACACGCTCCTGATCAAGGGAAGCCTCTTGATGAGGCCTTCTCACGTCATCTACAAGAAGCATTGTGTTCACAGTATCTCATCCAGTTGGGGGATCTCAACTGCTACCTGGATGCCTGCTGGGAAAACAAGGCAGCAGGTTGTAAGCAATCCAGAAGACTCCTAGAGTGCACTCAGCATAACTTCCTGGTCCAGATATTAGATAGACCAGCAGGAGGTGAAGTATTTCTGGACCTGGTCCTCACTGATGCACAAGAGCTCATTAAAGAGGCTAAACCTGGAGGTAGAGTGGGCCATAGGGATCATAGAACAGCCTGGGTTGGAAGGGACCTCGAAGATCATCTAATTCCAACACAGCACAGGAAACCAACTGTTTCCTTGGCTGCATCAAAAGAGAGGTGGCCAGTAGAGCAAGGGAGGTTACTGTTCCCTTCTGCCCTCATGAGGCCCCATCTGGAGTAATGCATCCAGGCCTGTAGTCACCAGCACAAGAAAGACAAGGAAAGGTCGAAGGGACTTTGACCCAAAAGCTTGTTCTGTCTTAACCTGTATTTGCAAAGCTCAAATGCTCCCAACATCTTCAGTTGTTTAACGTGGGTAACAGATCTTACTGCTTTTTCAGACATTTACACACACACACATCACCACCATTTCCACTGCCATAACTGGCATTATGACAGTCTCTGTCCTCCCCTCGCTTTGTGTCTCAGTAGCAACATGCTTCAAGCTGTCATTTCTTTCTAGTGCAAGCAGAGCTGAGTCCTGGGTATTTCACATACTCACAAGCAGAGGGATAAAACAGCAGACAAAAGCATCAAAATGAGAATCATTTCTGCTGGCCATACCACATGCAAGCAAGTACAGTTGGGCAGACAGTACCTACGTGCAATGCATGTCCTTGGCCTTTGCTGCAGTTGTGACAGGGATCCTTACTCTGCCTTCAAGCTTTTATGCTGGATTAAATCTGTGACTTCATGTAGCTACCCTTTGCTTCTCACTACTGTAAAGCAAGAGGTAGGTGCAGATGGGTATGTACTTGAAAAATATCTTCAACTCTAATCTGGTGATTTAGCCAGATACTCATAAATCTGCAGCCTTCATAATGCTTGCACTGTCTATTACAGCAAATACATAATTAATGGAGAGGCCAGAAAGATCCACCATCATGGAAGAAGAACAGTGGATTTTTTTTTTGTCCCTTCATTTTCTTTCAAATCACCATCAGCTGTGTCCCATCACACAATCTCTGCTGCAAAATCCCCACGGTAGAGGCCTGGCTACAAGATTAGGCAGGGAGAGGAATCCAGTAGCACTAGTAAAAGATTGAACACTCCCGTATATATGTTCAAGTAATGCACATTTTTTCAGAATATTAAAGTGGGTTATAAACAAGGCTTTCCAAGCTAAAAGACTTTTGTGATTTCTTAGTAATCCAGTTGAGTAACAGATAGAGATTTGGTTTTAGAAGCCCTTCAAATTAGCATGAGTATCAGATCAGCTAATGAAACAGCTTAATCTTCTCCTGTGTCCTGTGAGATATGTTCAATGGGTACCCTTGGCCGTCTCTTTGTACATTCACATTCCTCCTTTAGTGCCTGTCCTGGAGCCCCTGAGGTCACCTGAAGCTCTTTCTCTTGACAAACAGGACAGCAAGCTGTAAGACCTTTCTTGCGACAACTCAGACACGTCAAGACAAGCTGCCGGCAATGCTGGCTGGAACAAAGTTTATACTGGTCCCACAGTGTCCCACAGTATCTGCATGCTGGAAGGAGGAAAAAACAAACAAACAAACACATTAAGACCCGCACTGCTCTATCTGAGCTTCATGCAGAAAGTTTTCTGTGGCATCGGGAGGCTGAAATCTCATTTAAGTGGCTATCTATTGTCTTCCTGCCTTAGTTTTATTTTCTAAAAACATACTTCATTTTTAAACTTCTGATTTTAATGAAAAAAAAAAGTCACCCTACGACAAGGAAAAAGCTATTGCTTCCTCTAGTTCAGATCAGACATGATCAGAAATGTGACTGTAATACTGCTTCCTAAAGGAAAGTTAAAGCCAGGTTTCCTCTGTTACTTGGCAAATGAATACCTGGCAACTGAGAAGACAGCAACAGGTATTTCATTTGAAATAGCTGAAGAGTGACCACAGCCAGAAGACTATGTGAAATGCTTAGTAACTTCAAGGAGAAATCACTGAAATTCTGCAGGCTACAGAAGGCTTCATCCAAGCATGGAAATAACTAAGTGCTACCGCCTTCCCAGCACCCGTCAGTCTATGCTGATGTTCTCTGAGATCACTGGAACAGAAACCACCTGAACTGAGACCAGCAGAACTCTAATGCTTCCATCACTTGGCCAACTGTAGTCTGATCATGTGGGAAACAAGCAGGTAAAGACATTTTTGTTTGATATCTCCATAGCTCTACATAACAGCAGCTCTGCATGATGCTTCATTTTACTGCCCAGATTAAGGAACTGTTTAGAATCATAAAATCATAGAGTAAAACCATAGAGTTGATTATCATAATGAAAAGCAACCGTGCTGACAGATCAAAGAGAATGAAGATAAAACATACAGACTTGTCCAGCTCCCCATGCTCTAGACATCTCAGTGGAATCCACTGCAGTAACTTCTCAGCCTTCTGTACTTCTGTTATCCAGTCTTACCTGAGATGACATCTTCATTGGAACAAATGGCATAACGATCATCAAATACAAACAACTTCCCCCTGTAGAAGCCATCTGGAAATTCCTCCAAGTACTTATGAATTCCACCTTTTAGCTGGTAGACCTCTTTGCACACTGCCTGTTCAAAGCACAATAGCAGAAATGCTGAAGGAGACAGCAGCAGTGGTCCTGCGCCAGAGTTCCAAAAGCAAAGTTGAAGACATTAGGGGTTCACTGAAAATAAGCAGTTTCTCAGTGATAGCACCACGAGTGCCCAAAAATCTAGTCAGTGCCACAGGGCAGCTCTGATAATGCTGGCTTGTTGACATAATTCAAAATGTACGGTTCATAGTACACTCAAAAAAAAAAAAAAAAGGGCTGGAAACTATCTTGGCTGAGGGAGCTTTGCTGCCTCACAGGTCAAACACTTGAACCTCTGTAAACACTGCTCATTTTGGTTTTATCTAGTGAGCTGTTAACAGAAACAGAACTTCTCAACATTCACAGTGGTGCAGCAGAGAAAGAATCAAGCTTTACACGTCTGGACAACATGCCTGTGTTCTGTTCTCTTGCTCTATATCCAAGCAGGACCCAGGACAACAGTGGGATGGAAGGCAGAAATAGAATAGTGCAGTTCCACCTCCACTGCACTGGAACAATTACTGACAAGCTGACTTGCTCCAGAACGAAACAATCAAGCTATGCCGCAACAAGCGCAAGCGTAGCCTAGATAGAGCTTGCAGAAACACTAAAGAATGCTCTCAAACTCTCCTAAAAGACCATAAAAATGGTCAAGGCACTTATAAATATATACCTTTTCTCAAGAAATGGGTTACTATTTTCACTCCTGCAACTGTAGCACATTGTGCTGAGATGCAGTATAACACCTGCGTCCTGGACAGGCACCATGAAGCAGACGTGAGACAAACATTTCCCCACACTGAGCAGTTTATACTTGTAAGCATTTACCAGTAAAATAAATGACAGGCCACCCTTGAAGCAGCCTCAACTCCTCAACACTATCACACTCAGAATGGTATCTCACCTTGCTCCGCAGGTAGGCAGAGCCTCTTTCACAACGAATGCCTCCTGTACAGTACATCAGGACACGCTTGTTTTTAAACAGCTTCAGGTTTTCATCAACATAGCTGGGAAAATAGCTGAACTTTCTGATATCTGGAGCCAGACAGCCCTGGAAGTGTCCCTAAAACAACGTCAGATAGGTATGTGAATGTAAAGTCTCTTACATGGTAAGGTCTATGTCTCAGACTAGAGGAAGTAACAGATTTTGGGACCAGATCACTGCACACACCTAACACTACACCTACTTCAAGATGCTCCTCAACTGCGTTTATGCATCAAAATAGCTGTTAAAATCTTTAACACAATTTTGTATATGTTTCTTCTCATTCAAGATAAACGAGGAATCTAATCAGAACGCAACTGTCAGAGAGAGGATGAACTACTTGTGTAACAGTGCAGAGGAGCTGGTAAATGGAATACAAAAAGTGGGACAACCCCATTTGTGACATATGGGACAAGGCAAAAATGCTGGAAAATATCTTTACAAATTATACTAATTCTAGTTCAAACTGTCTAATATTATGTATCCATGTTCTGTGAACCACTTTGTCTTTTCCACACTCCAAGATGCTTAAGCATCCTGCCAGGCAGGGTCCATTCTAGGAGTTCCACTGCCTGTATCTAACCATCATTGCTAAACTAACCTTGTTAACTAACACTTAGTGTGATCCCCAGTAAAGTTACATCCCCCAGATGTGGACTGCTTCCCTGCAGCATCTGTAACACACTGCAAGAAGCAAGCAAACACTTACTATTTTACTTTCATAGAAGTTCCTACAATCCAGCAATATGGTATCACTTTGTCCTTGACTGGACTGAGACAGATAATGTTCTACTTCTCTGTGAAATTCCTGAGGGGTTAAATGGATTCCTTCAGAGTAAAGAGGAAAAAAAAAAACAAAAACACAAAGTTTTGAGAATCAGAACCACAACATAATATCATATATGATCTCACTGATTCAGATTCTCCTCAGATTTCCAACTAAAAGCTAAAATAGAAATTTTTCTGTGACAATTTAAAAAGTTATCATCTCAACTCATCCAGACAAGCTTATCCATGTTCAGTTTCCAACTGCAATACTTTCCAAAGAAGCCAGTTATTTCTGTCCCATGTGACAGAAAAAGCAGAAGACAGTTTCCTGTCTGTATGGTCTTTGTTACATACCCCTAGCAACTCTTAGAACGCATTTCTTTAGACTTCTAAAATATGTTTCCTTTCACTTGGCTCATCTTTCACTGCATTTAGATGTGCTGAAGTTTACAGAGAAACAACATTTTACCTGAAATTCACCTCTGCTGATCAAAATGGAAAACTACAGTAAGCATAACCTGGATTTACAGTTCCTCTGCTTTCAGGTTGCTCAGGACTCAGAACTCCCAACTTACTGGAAAACAAAAAGTCTCATTCACTGAAATCCTTCATACCAAAAAATAACCCTACAAGCAAATCACCATGTCATCTGGGAACCATCTCCACAAAATACTGTTAAAAGAAGTTTAAAAAAATAATAATAATAATAAAAGAAAAATACAAACATGGTAGTAGAATGTGAAAAGCCTCCTACCCATCTGTAAACTGCCTAGAAGTGAGGGGGGGGTGGGGGGGGAACCTGCGAAAACTGCAGAAAAACACTGGGAAGAAGGGGAGTCACAGAAAGATGCTGCAGAAATTTGCCACCAACAAAAAATACTGGTGGAAAAACAAGTCCAAATTTGTTCTGCTAATTGGTATTTGTAGTGCTGCTGCACACTGTTATGTGTAAGTACAATTTAGGACTGATCAGAGGAGCTTTATGAAATGAGAGAAAGTTTGGATAGCAGCTACCCCCTCTGTTCCCCTGTCCTCTGTGATGTGAGTGCAGAAACTCAAACAATGTACCATTTCAGGAAAAGAAAAAAAAAAAAAGAAAAAAAAAAGGAAAAAAAAAGAAAAAAAGAAAAAAAAGAAAGTATGCGGTGAGGAAAAAACAATCATTCCAGTGCTGACAAAGCCAGGTATCCATGCCTGGCAGGGATGCATTCCAAACAAATAATTGTTAATAAGGACTCCCAAGAAAGGCTCCCTCAGTAGCTTGTTAACTGCCACAATTGTAAGCAATCAAGTGGTGAATAAGATAGAGATGGCTCTTGACATAGCTACAAGAGTGAAATATCCAGTATTATTTAAGCTCAGAAATGGGGAAATGCAGCAATCATGGACTGTTAGCTTTTGGTTCAAGGCAATGCTCTTTTCCTCGATTACCTTCTTAGCCAGACCTCTTAATCTTGAACATAAATAATTTTACCAACAGATTTCCATCTACGTAAGTGTCCTTAGAGTAGATGCCCAGCCAGTTACTTCTTAGCAATCTTAATAAACATTTATAGGAAGCAGAAGACAAATGGTGTTTGTGTCAGGAGCTGTCATGAAGCTGATTCAGAAGCTGATTCTGCTGTGCTGTGACAGACAGGAGTGTGGTTGTTAACTTCCACACAAAGAAGGGCAGATCAAAAGTACTGAGTGAGGAAAGATATATATACACTCAAGAGTGAGCTCCTGCAGGATTCTAGCACTTTCTAGAAAAAAAGAAAAAAGTTAAATGCAGGTCTTTGCATCCACAGCAAGAGAATCCACTGGATCCAAAGGACTATGGGCTAATGACAATAAAAGCAAAGGAGCTCTTCATACCTATCAATTCTAAGCAGTCACAAGCACCTACAAAATATTCTGAATAAATGTACTCAGGAATTGAGCATCCTTCCAATGTCCTATACCTAACCTCTTTCTACACTGACTTTAGCAGGTGTTCAGTGACACTCCCTGACAAAAGAATAAAGTTCTTACCTACCCCAAAACTGGTTGATGTACTTTGAACTGTTAGAGTTTGCTACAAAAAAAAAAGCAGTTAATTCTAGGCTTTTTGAAGCAGCCAAACACTTAGGAAACCAAAACCCAAGCCAGCAAATTCCCTTTATCATGACTTTTGACTACTAGTAAGAGATCAATTTCTGTATTTATTTTTTTTGCATCCTGGCCACTGTGCAAAAAGGAAGTGTTTCTTTGTGCAGACACTTTATTCTCATTTACCTCTCACTTGGGTGAGATCCTCTTATTTTTCACAAAATCGACTTACCAGTTTCTTTATAAGAGACTTCTTTAGGATCAATGCCCAGTGGTACAATTTCTTTGAATACTCCAACTCGAAGATCCGGGAAACAGTGAGCTCCTCCTGCACTACTCTAGGAAACACAACACAGGACTAATCCAATACAGTTTCCAGGTGTGAAGATCACAAATATCCACTTGTTTTAATTAATTTGTACATCGCACTAGAACTTGAAAATGTCTCAGTGGCTGAGAGAAAGAACGTGCCAAAATCCAGAGGGCTAGGGATCAGTTCCACCACCAACAGGCAAGTCCCAGTGTCTACCCAGCATGTGTGTCAGGCCCCATCTTGCACGAGTCAGCAAGCAGTGATAAGGCTGAGAAAACTGTTCTTTCTTAATTCGAAACAGCGTTGCTAACATCTGTGATGAGAAGGTCAAGGCCACTACACAGCTTCCTGACCCTGACAGACATGGTAAATAAATAAACTCTTATTGTGACAAACCATTTTGATGCATCTGGGCTTGCAGATATCTTCAGATCCTCTGACCCCCACAACAACCATGGGCATGCCTCCTGTCACACATGCAAAGGGAACTGCAGTGGTTCAGTATTGAAAAAGACACGTGGAAGGCAAGCCAGGTGCAAGTCTTTAAAAATACAGACTGTTCCCCCTGCCATACTCAACCTACCCTTTCTGGTAGGCAACCCTCTGCAGAGGACAGGATCTAAATGTAGGAACAAGCCTCAAATATGATTTAGAAACATATAAACACACTAATGAAAGTGCAGTGCAGCACTTTGCCAGTTCTCACAGAAATCAGTTTGCAGCAACTACAGTGGCCACTGAGTATTTTCACAGCCACTCACTCATTTGTTCCCATCTTCTTGGCACAAGAACTTGAAACGCTCACTCACTTGAGTATTTGACATGCAGACAAACCAGGGCACAGAAAAGACCACCATGGGCTAATGCATGAGTGCTGGTGCCTGGAGAGGTCATGCAGGACTGCAAAACTTTTCCAATGTAAAATTCCACCTATATTTTGTTTTTGCAACTGCACGGTAACAGGTCAGGTTTACCTCTGTTTCATACAAACTCAATACACAAAGTGCTAAGACTGAATCAGCACTGCAGTTCTATATGGGATTTGAGAGTTTCACTAACACTTTTCAATAGTTATTTAGAAGGAATAAAATGGTACTCCCAAGTAAAATTGTGTGAAAAAGAAAACAGTAGTAAAAACAAAAGCAGCTTTTCTTCCCCTCAGAAAAACTACATGCAGTGAAGGGTTAGCAAAAGCCCACCAGAAAGCCATATGGTGCACACAGCTGCCACCATCATCTGAAGACAGTTATCAGCATATATGTTCAGGCTTAAGTACAGGTATGCACTAAGGGCATTAAGGAGGAAAAACTAGACTCTGCCTATATATATATATATATATGTATATGTATATACATTGGTTTTTTTTCCCACAAAACATCCAATCCCTGGAATTGACACTGCACTTGTAAGGACAGCAAAGCCTGCACAACACCTAAACCAGCAGGTAAGGACCATGAGAATTCTTTGCATTGATTGTGACGCCCAGGTTTTGACAGTCAAGTGAGTGTAAATGCTTGCAGAAGAACAGCAAATTAGAAGCATATTCCCTCCTTCACCTGTGTGCAGCCCACACGACTGTGCAACTGATGCCGTCACTGCTTATAGTAACTGCTACTGCTGCTTGCACCAGCAGATTTCTAAACAAAGTTTAGGAATCACAGAATCACAGAATTGCCAGGGTTGGAAGGGACCTCAAGGATCATGAATCTCCAACCCCCCTGCCACACGCAGGGCCACCAACCATTCCACCTAATGCTAGACCAGACTGCCCAGGGCCCCATCCAATCTGGCTTTGAACACCTCCAGGGACGGGGCATCCACAACCTCCCTGGGCAGCTGTTCCAGTACCTCACCACTCTCTCCGTAAAGAATTTCCCCCTGACGTCCAACCTAAATCTCCCTTCCCTCAGCTTAAAACCACTTCCCCTTGTCCTGCTGTCACTCACCCTTTCAAAGAGTTGATTTCCCTCCTGTTTGTAGGCTCCCTTTAGGTACTGAAAGGCTGCAATGAGGTCACCCCGCAGCCTTCTTTTCTCCAGGCTGAACAAGCCCAGCTCCCTCAGCCTGTCCTCATAGGGGAGGTGCTCCAGTCCCCTGATCATCTTCGTGGCCCTCCTCTGGACCCTCTCCAACAGCTCCCTGTCTTTCTTGTACTGGGGGCTCCAGACCTGGACGCAGTATTCCAGATGGGGCCTCACAAGAGCAGAGTAGAGGGGAACAATCACCTCTCTGTCCCTGCTGGCCACCCCTCTTCTGATGGAGCCCAGGATCCCATTTGCCTTCCGAGCCACAAGGGCACACTGCTGGCTCATGTTAAGCTTTTCATCCATCAAGACCCCCAGGTCCTTCTCCACAGGGCTGCTCTCAAGGACCTCTCCTTCCAGTCTGTAGGGATGGCTGCGATTCCTCCGGCCCAAGTGCAAAACTCTGCACTTTGCCGTGTTGAACCTCATCAGGTTCACCCGGGCCCACCTTTCCAGCCTCTCGAGGTCCCTCTGAATGGCATCCCGTCTTTCAACCGTGTCAACCACACCACTCAGCTTGGTGTCATCAGCAAATTGCTGAGGGTGCACTCGATTCCGTCATCGATGTCATTGATAAAGATGTTAAAGAGCACCGGTCCCAAGACAGACCCCTGGGGGACGCCGCTCGTTACCAGCCTCCACCTGGACATGGAGCCATTGATGACCACCCTCTGTCTGCAGCCTTTCAACCAGTTTCTTATCCATCGAGTGGTCCACCCATCAAATCCACATCCCTCCAGTCTGGAGATAAAGATGTGGTGGGGGACCATGTCAAAGGCCTTGCTCAAGTCCAGCCTATCTTAGGTCAGCACAGAGAGAACAGAACTGCTACTGAGCCACTGAAGTATTGAGAGAAGAGTCTTATGGACCAGGTATCCTCGCACACAAGTTGCGTAGAAGCTTGCACATTCCTCTCTGCTTGATATCTGTACTTATTTTGTAAACTCTCACCAAATACAGCTTAAGTTACAAAGGTTGATCAACATCTTGAACTTATGAACTTTGGACTTACTGTGCAAGCTTAATGGGCTAATTAATACTAAATTCTCCACCCTGAGCAGCATTAAGTTGGAGTTAATTACAAAGGGGGAGGGGCTATATATCAGGGAAAAACACATATTTGGCAGACAGGGAAGTCTACAATCTTCAAGTACTTCAGCCAAAGAGGAAAGGAAGAGGGACCATGCAGTCATGAGACAGGAATATAAAGGAGGCTGTTGACACTTTGAGACCCTAAGGAGAAATGCCCCTAGTAGACTCTCCCTGTATTTGAATAAAGAAAGCCAAAGACTCCCCTCTGTCTATTTTTGGGGGGAATAAAGATAATTGAGCAAGCCTGTTTGAGCAGAATTTTTCCCATCAAGTACACTATTAAGAACTAGTGTGCTCATTTCTTAAATATGTCCTGCATTAACAATGCCTATGCAGAAAATAAGTTTTTCATACCTTGAAATCATCTCGACACAAAATGTCTTTGAAGAGAGGCTGAGCAAGCATAACTTCAATGTAGAGATTGGTAGCTACTTTGCTTCCACCAACTGTTCCATTAATTCCTTCTGAAGCAACTCGTACCTAGAAGCCAAGAGAAGAACAGGCCTACAGCTTAGTACCAGCAGAAATAGATTGTGGTGAAAATGAGCAAAATATGATTTGGTGATGAAAGGTGGACCCAGAAGTAGGTTTGGAAACAGAGACTACTGAGGCAGGGAAGGAGACGAGCAGAAGAAAAAAAACATAGTAGAACAAAAACTGGAATGAAAAAAAAAGCAGTAACTGCTTTTAAGCTTGACAGAGAGGTAAGTCTGAGCAATAAACAGAGAAGTGATAACTGGTTAACTGGTAGGGTTCTTCCAAGCAACCCTACGGGCTTGGGGAGAAGTGGCTGGAAAGCTGCCTGATGGAAAGGGGCCTTGGTGTACTGATGGGCTGAATATGAGTCAGCAGTGTGCCCAGATGGCCACAAAGGCCAATGGCATCCTGGCTTGTATCAGGAATGGAGCAATGAGCAGCACTAGAGTAGTCACCCTGCCCTGTACTCGGCATTGCTAAGACCTCACCTTGAGTGCTGTGTTCAGTTTTGGGCACCTCAGTACAGAAAGGACATGGAGGTGATGGAGCAGGTCCAAAGAAGGGCAACAAGGCTGGGGAAGGGCTTGGAAAATATGCCCTTTGAGGAGAGACTGAGGGAACTGGGGATGTTCAGTCTGGGGAAGAAGAGGCTGAGAGGAGACCTTATTGCTCCCTTCCAACATCTGAAAGGTGCTTACAGCAGAGCAGGGCTGGTCTCTTCTCACTGATGACAGGACAAGGGGAAATGGCCTCAAGTTGTGCCAGTGTAAGTTTACGCTGGATATCAGGAGACACTTATTTACAGAAAGGGTTGTTAAGCACTGGAATGGGCTGCCCAGGGAGGTGGTTGAGTCACCATCTTTGGATATGTTAAAAAACCATTTGGATGTGGTGCTCAGGGACATGACTTAGCAGAGGATTGTTAGAGTTAGGGTAGAGTGGTTTGGTTGTGGTTGGATTCGATCTTGAGGGTCTTTTCCAACCTGAGCAATTCTATGATTAACAAGCAAACACTGCAGTCAGCATACAAATTCCTACTGAAATTCTGCTTCAAGAAGAGCAGTGGGATTGTGCTCAACGACTCAGATAGCTGAAAGAAAAATGTGAGAATGTATAATACAGCATGCAATACTAAATGTCAGCATGAGTCATTTTACCTACACCACTGACACAAATGAAAACTTCTGAGGTGGAGTTAAAGAAAAAAAGAAAAAAAAAAGACTGAATACGAGAGAGAAAAAAAGCATTTGAAAAGGCAACTGCTGAACCAATTTGGAAAGGGGGAAAAAAAAAAGGGGCACCTTCCTCCTCCCGTATCTAATCACCAGACAAGATACTGAGCCAAAGAAAAGAAGTTAGTGCATCAGGACATTTCACCCCTAGACTCTGCAGATGTAGAATAAGGAAGATGCCTTCTTTTCATTCCTTCTGAGTAAGGAAGGTTGGGTCTGTAGAATGTAGAGCATTGAATCCATACTGCTTTAAACAGCACCAGCTCTGAGAAAAACATTAGGCAGGATGCAAATCTGTTAGCTCAGTTAGAATACCCTGACACTGTTCACACAACCATTTCTATGTAGCTAAGACACAAGGAACTGACATGAATATTCACAAGTTAAAAAAAAAAAATCCATAGCAGGAAGTAAAGGACTAAAAATAAGAAAACAAACAAATAACACAGGAGACATCAGAGGGAAAGAAAAAAAAAAAAGAAGAAGAAAAAAAATAATATCTAAAGAAGAGTAAATGGGACAGATATGCACTGCAGATATCCAAACCAATTAGAAAGAGATATCTGCCAGCACAAGTAATGCACTTAAACCTAATACAGCTTATCTCTGGGTGCAGAGGCTGGTCTCCTAATAATGGCATAGAAAGAAAAGCTATTCAGAAAGACAAGTCAAATATCACAGTAGTGTCCTGCTCTGAGCTGCCCTCTTGAAAAAAAGTCTTCCTTCCTTAGGAACACCAGCTTTTGAACCCCAAATTTGCCTCTGCCCATAACCTCCAGTAGCCGGCTAGATGAACCAAGTGGTCTGCTGTCGTGCTCTCCATTAAATGAAATTGAAGCCAAGAAAACTGACAAAGTAACTTGACATGCCAATGAGTTACGTCGAGCAAGTACTCCCTTTATTACAGCATTGAGTGCATGGGGGATCACTCCATCAACATGCACACTGAGAGAGGCAGAGACTCCATATTTAAGGGTATAGTGTAAACATATTTATTACATTTCAAGGACGTGAGCAGAAATCCCCTCCTACTCAGCTTTTGTGAGGCCCCATCTGGAATGCTGCATCCAGGCCTGGGGCCTCCACCAAAAGAAAGACATCGAACTCTTGGAGTGGGTCCAGAGGATGGCCACTAAGATGATCAGAGGGCTGGAGAACCTCTCCTATGAAGAAAGGTTGAGGGAACTGAGCTTGTCTAGCTTGGAAAAAAGAAGGCTCCAGGGAGATTTCATTGTGGCCATCCAGTACTTGAAGGGAGTGTATAAACAGGAGGGGGAACGGCTGTTTGAGAGGGTGGACGGTGATAGGACAAGGGGGAATGGTTTTAAACTGAGACAGGGGAGGTTTAGATTAGATATTAGGAGGAAGTTTTTCACCCAGAGGGTGGTGACACACTGGAACAGGTTGCCCAAGGAGGTCAGGGATGCCCCATCCCTGGAGGCATCCAAGGCCAGGCTGGATGTGGCTCTGGGCAGCCTGGTCTGGTGGCTGGCGACCCTGCTCACGGCTGGGCCTTTTCAATCCAGGCCATTCTGTGATTCTACAAAAGTCCAATAAATAATTAACACCTCTGGTGGCTGTGAGATGAAGCCAAATAGTCATTCTTGCTGTACATTTCCAACCTTTTAAGTGGGGTAGACCAAACAGGATGTTACATTGAGCTGAAGCATATGTTTTGCCATGTTAACTTCAACAACAGGACAACTCTATTCCGCTTTCTTATCTTCGCTTGACCGCAAGTTTCACAGTCTCCGCATTTTGAACTTGAGCTTACACTTATGCAAGCCTTCTGTCCTTCAGCTTGTATCCGCTCACATTATGAGAACAGTCTTTCGCATAACACGGAAACGATGTTCTCATGATTCAAAATAAACAAAGATACCACTCAAGAACAAGCACTGCTATGGTATGGTGTGACCAAAGTTGCCAGTTGTTCTCTTCTCATTCTTGACAATTCTGAATTACAACTTGGTGCCATGACCCTAACCACTGCACTTGGTAGTGACACACCTAGCAGACCCCACTCTGTGTGCGCTGCAGCTTGGTATAGAACACTTGCTGCTTCACAAGCCACATCATTCTGGAGTAAACAAAGAGTATGCTTTTCTGTAAGGAATATGACTGTTGCCTAAAACGTTACCTTGCCAGTGAGATGCAGATGCTGGCACAGAGCCTTTTGCCAAGCACAGAGTTTCTCTGGATCCTTCACCTCACAGTAGCAGTAATACAGAAGTACTTCTCCCACCTTGCTGCCCAGAACATAGCAAAGATGAACAAATAGGAAAAGGATGTTAGAGTTGAAACACAAAAATACATTATTAGCATTAACCCTTTAAAAAGCAGATGATTTTCTCCTTTTTTTGTTGTTGTTGTTAAAGCATAAAAAAGAGCATCAAAACATAAAACTAGTGGGACACTTGCTTTTGTGAAACCAGCACATCAAACTTGTTCAATGGCAGTGTCTGCAATTCTTGGTGAGCTATCAAAGTGTTCATTAGAGACTCTTCCTGTGCTTCCTCCTTGAAAACAGCCATTCACAACTGTGCAAACTGCCAAAAAGTCATGACATGAATAAAGCGTGACTGAAGAGAGGGATATTTCTCTGCGCTAAGAGGGGGCTCATAAATGTCTAGTAAATACATGGTTAGATTTTTGAGTTGAACATCTCACTGCAGCTCTGTGCATTCTATTTGAAAACTCGCAGGTCATGTATTTATTTTCACTAACAACAGAATCACAAATATACAAAAAAAAATGAACCTATTTTCAGATTCCTGTAACAAAATGGAAAGCAAGAGTGCATACTTGTACACAGAGCAAACTGTGCTGTTCTCCTGCTTCCTACTGCTGCTCTTCTTCACAAACCCCAGATGTCAAATAGCACTGAGCTGTTTTAGCAAGGCATACCTGTGACTGCCTGCTTCTCCAGAGCTTCCATCGAAAAAGGAAATATCATTTCGGCATCAGGAATCATGTTTCACATGGGATTCAAGAGAGCTCAAATAAACCAAGTGACTCCTCGAGAGAGTCTACAACTCCCGATTCAAGGAAGCAGGAAAGGAAAGAAGGAATGGGCTGCCCAAGGAGGTTGTGGAGTCACCAACCCTGACGGCGTTCGAGCAACATTTGGATTTTGTGTTGAAGGACATGGTTTAGTGAGTACTATTCGTGATAGGTGGATGGTTGGAGTGGATGATCCTGGAGGTCTTTTCCAAACTTGGTGACTCTGTAATTCTGTGAAGGCCCCTGATAATCTCAAGGGCTGCCAGCAAACTTTCTGCAGGCTGAGCATCATAGAATCACAGAGTGCCTGAGTTGGAAGGGACCTTGAAGGTCATGAACCTCCAACTCCCCTGCCACATGCAAGGCCACCAACTTCCACATTTCATAGCAGCCCAGGCTGCCCAGAGCTCCATCCAACCTGACCCTGAACACCTCCAGGAATGGATGGAGCATCCACAGTCTCTCTGGGGCAGCTGTTCCAGCACCTCGCCACTCTCTCCGTAAAGAACTTCCCCCTGACATCCAACTGAAATCTTCCCTCCCTCAACTTAAAACCATTTCGCCTTGTCCTGTTGCTATCTACTGTTTCAAAGAGTTGATTCCCCTCCAATCTGTAGGCTCCCTTTAGGTCCTGAAAGGCTGCAATGAGCTCACCTCGCAGCCTTCTTTTCTCCAGGCTGAACAAGCCCAGCTCCCTCAGCCTGTCCTTGTAGAAGAGGTGCTCCAATCCCCTGATCATCTTTCTGGCCTCCTCTGGAGAACCAGCACTCCCATAGAAAGGCGGTACCGGCAGGTGCCTGCCACGCCAGCCTTACCTGGTCAGCTCCTCACGGCGGAGGCCGCTGGTGTCGGGCAGCGCCTCACAGAGCTCTCCGCTGTCCCATCCTCCCGCCCGCTCAGCGGACACCGCCCTGCCAGCGGGTCCGGTCGCGGTCGCCTGCCGTTCGACATCCCCGCCGTGCTGCGTACCGACGTGTCGATGGATGCCGCGGCGCTCGCGGAACGTCTGCCGGCAGCACCTCCACCACACGGCCGCCCCGCCGCCCGGACAGGCGGCCGGCACCTCTTTCGCCTTGACGAACAGGGAGAACGCCTGCAAGGCAGGGCCGTTACCGCGGGCGGCGCTGGCCCGTCGCCCCGTACCCGCCCCCTACGTACCTTCCTGCGGGCGGAGGCGCGCTGCTTCCTAGCGGCGGCCGCCTGAGGCCCAGCACCGCCCCGAGGAACAGCTCTCGGCTCGGGCTGCGCCTCGCCCGGCGCCATCTCCCGCCGCTGGCCACACCCCGGAAGTGGTGCCCAAAAGAAAACGGAACCGGAAGTGGAGCAAGGCCGCCGGAAGCGGGCGGGGAAGGAGCGCGGTCGTCTTAGTCCCGCGCGGCCGTCTTAGTCCCGCGCGGTGCGGCGCGGCCCGGTCCTCGCTTCTCTCCTCGCTTCTCGTCTGGCCTTCGCTTCTCGTCCGGCACCATGTCGCGGCGGCGGCACAGCGACGATAGCGATGACAGCGATGGTGAGTGCTGGCCGACCCGGCGCTTCTCCATACCTAGCCCTTCTCCCTACCTAGCCCTGGGCGGTACGGGCTGCGGTGGGCGGCCGGGCGGGACGAGACGGGACGGGACAGGTGGGAGGCGAATGAGCGGCGGGGCGGTAACGGTGTGCTCGGTGTGTCGGAGCAGGGCAGCCTCACAAGCGGCGGAGGACGTCGGAGCCGTCGGAGATCGAGGAGAGGCTCGAGTCGCTCATCTGCAGAGTAGGGGAGAAGGTAGGAGCGGCGGCCGCGTGGTGGCGGGGCGGAAAGCGCCCGTCTCGGGGCTGATGCTGGAGCAGTCTTCGGCCGCATTGCTGTGTTCTGTGGGCGCTGCGGGATCCCCAGCGGGAGAGGTTGCTGCGTTGTGCTCCGTCTGCGCTTCCCGAACGGCTGGGAGGGTCCTAGGGCTGGGGATTCGCTGCATCCGAAACCCCGCCATGAGGAGGGCGGGGGATCAGGTGGCTGGGATCGTCTGCCCTAAAGGGAGCTGTGGGGAGAGCTGAGCTCAGCACGGGCTGACCTGGGTGATGCTCTCATTCTGTGGTTTCTCTGTGAGGCTTCATTTTGTTTGGTTGAGGTTGGAATACTATCTTTTTTTCTTTTCTTTTTTTTTTTTTTTTTGGATTTCTGTAGAGCAATTCATCCCTGGAGAGCAACTTGGAGGGCCTAGCTGGTGTATTGGAAGCTGATCTACCAAATTACAAAAGCAAGATACTAAGAATTCTGTGTACTGTGTACGTATGCAGAAGAACGGAGGGGACTGAGGGGTGCTCGCTATCTTTGTGTTGGGTGTGTAATTTGAAGTGTTTAAGGCAACTTGAGCATTTGTGGTGGCTTTTAGTCCTTGGCTGCTGTTACCATATCGAATTGGCTTCCCTACAAACAGAGGAAATATACTTTTGAGGATAATTTAAGGAAGATATTTTCTTGCAGTACATTAACATAAAATGTATACAGGGCTTCAAGCAGAAGAGAATCTGCACTGCTCCTCAGCAGCAACAAAAGCAGAATGCTGGATAGCACCTGCTTCCCAAAGAAATGAAGGTATTGAAGCTGTAGGCTGCCAATACCTATTGCCCGTGATGCCTTCCTGTGGCCTACTTCTCTGCTCTGGCCATGCAGTGCTCCTGATTAATGAGCCCATCCTTGGGAACACAGGGGGGCTGCTGGCAGTGCTCTGTTCACTCCCTAGTGAGCAGCAGGAGCTGAGGAGCCCTGTGTGAGGATTGGCTTGTGGAGGGGGCTGCCTCAGTGCAGGAGAGCAGCGTGAAGGAAGTGGAGAGGGAAAATTTTCCAGCAGCTTGTGTTATAGCATTGCACGTGTTTTAAATATGTTTGCTAGGAATGTTTGTTGATATAATAATGTCATTTTTTCCTATGGCAAATTTCCTATTTGCAAATATGGAGGTAGTCTACAGATGTACAAAAGAGACTGAGGAAAACTGTTTACAGTAGGACCCAGCATTTTGTCTTTTTTCCCCATATCATCTCTATAAATCAGTTGTTCTGACTCAAGAAGCTTAGGATCAAACTTAACAGTGTAAAACGTGTAGATCTTGTGTAGTCTTAATGTTTACGTCTAAATTATGAATTTAAAAGAGTATTTTAAATCTTTGAATAAATTCTATCACATTGTTTGGCCAGGCCTCCAGAACACTTCACAATTGGAGATAAATAAAAAGAAAATAACTTAAATGTACTTGCAAGTGACATCTGCTTTCCTAAATGTAATTCCCCCCCCTAGCCCCCCCCATTGGAAAAACAAAAAAGTCTGTAAAGTAAAGTATTAACCATGGGACACAACTACATCATGCTAACACTTTTTGTTACTTCCACATGAAACAAGTTTAACTTACTATAGGCAAGTTCTGAGCTGCTATGCTGTTGCCAGCTGGCTTATGATGAATAAGTGCTAACACCGTGTTTCTCTTTCTGTGTCAGTGCACGTCTGTTACCAGAAAAGCTTACTGTTTACACAACACTAGTTGGGTTGCTGAATGCCAGGAACTACAACTTTGGTGGGGAATTTGTAGAAGCCATGATTCGTCAGCTTAAAGAATGTCTGAAAGTCAATATGTACAATGAAGCTGTGCATTTAGTAAGTGTCTCTTTGTGTTAGATGTTTCTCTCACCTTTTTTCTCTCCTCCCTTTCACCTTTCTTAATTCCATGAGAGCATGGCCTTTCTACATGTATTACAGTCTTTACATTTCATCAACGTGTGGTGTTGTGTAGATATACTGAGAGAAAACGTATGTTACGTGAGTAGTACTTCCTTCCCAAGGGGAGAAAAATCATGTCACAGTTGCAGATTGTGTTCCAAATGTGTATTTCCTCAGTTGCAAATTCACTTGCAGCCAAGGGAGGTCATTCTACCCTTGCCAACCTTTCCTGCAGCAAAATATAAAAAGTGGATGAAACTCATGCTTTGCTTTGTTATTTTGCATATGTTGCTCTTTTGGCTCCCATGAAGGGGGAAAAAAAAAAAGACTCAGTCTTAAAAGCAGTGTTTCATAACTGCTACCAAGCCTGTGTTATCTGTCTCCCAAAGAGGAGCAGTCATCAAGCAGACAGTTGTTAGTGCTTTCTCTGAAACCACTTGCTCAGCTCTCACTGAGAGCTCTCACTTTGGAGGTCTCATAAGGAAGAAGTTGCAAGCTACCCTGCTTCTTTCAAAGCCCATAGGTGAAAATTAAATTTCTAGTATAACAGTGCACCTTGTCAAGAGGCTGCTGTTTGGCAGTGGGACCTCTTTGGTAATAAAGTTTTCATTACACCATTGAAGGCAGTGTCCTTTGTCTTCAGCTTCACCTTCACTGGTTGTGTTTTGCTGGTTGTGCTCACTCACAAACAATTTGTGAGACAATGACAATTAAGAGGGTGGCAGTGGAAGGCTATTCTCAGCTCTGTCAGAGACACGTCAAAGGGTGTTCTTTGCAATTAGTATTAGGAAAGTGCTCTTTGAGCACTGCATTGTGCTTGGCTCAAATTTTCTTTCCCAAGGTTTCTTCCCAGTGGTAGGCTTTCATGAAAAAATGCCCTTTTTTGGTGTATTTTGCATATTGTTTTTTTTTTTAGACTTGTGTGTGTGTGTGCGTGGGAGAGTGCACCCTTAAGAAAAAATAAGCCTTAAAAAAACCAAAAGTGAGATTATCATTGTTAGAATTTAATTGTATCTGGAGATCGCTGCGATAACTGATTTACACCAAAACAGGGTACAAAGCAATCAAAAGATTGATGAGGGAGGAAAAAAGAGAAGAAAACAGTTCCCAGTATAACGCGTACCACTGCGGTACTCCAATTATTTTCTACTTAAGTTGTCATTTATGTCAGTCTGGATTTCTTGTTAGTATGCCTCCAAGTCAATGATGTATTCCTGCCAGAAGGAATGTTTTCATTGCAAAGGCTGATTCCTAATCATTGTCACCTTTCTGAGACCTGACAACGCAGTCAGCTTTTGCATAGGCTCTCTCTGTAGCTGCCTGTACTTACAAATAGTTAACTGTAGAAATCTATCTTGTCTAAAACACTCTAAATGGTGTATAGATTCAACCCCGCTATTTCTGGTTCACCTCTGGACTCATGAAGAAACCAATCAATCTATCTTCATCATTTAAGAAGGCTTTTTTTTTTTTTTTTACACTTCTGTAATTTTAGTGATCTTTTTCCACTTGGGGGAGAGAAAATGTGGTTGTTGTTCTGTAACATGTTTGCATGCTTTTGAGTGCGTATTGTTGTTTCCTACCCTGTCATCATTAGGAGTTGTAATGTTACCATTATTACAGCCTGACCTTATGGACATTTTAATGGACAAACTGTTTGACTGTGCTTATGTTACTTGTTCCTTGTGGTTGCCAGGTGTACCTGTACAGTGTGCAGTATTTCTGCCTTCCTAGTACTGAGTGATTACCCCTATCTTTTGGTTGTAGTTATTCAAGTAATGTTTATCTTCAATAGTGAGATAAAATACGGTCACTGAAAGCACTTTTTTTGGACTTTTTTAGGTTCGTTTTCTGTCTGATCTTGTGAATTGTCATGTCATAGCTGCACCTTCGATGGTAGCCATGTTTGAGAACTTTGTGAGTGTGACACAGGAAGAAGATGTACCACAAGTAAGTCAAAGATCTGCAGGGTCCTCCAGGGCTGTTTTCACAGGCACCATTTCTTTACCATTCCTTTTATATTTCTGCTTGGCGCAGGAAGGTTTTAGAGAGAGCAACGTAGGTGGACTGGTATCTGCATGTCCCTTGTTATGAGTGAAAGTGGCCCCTGGCATTTAGGAAACACTTGTGTGTAGTAAGAAAGTGTGAGCCTCCATGGTGAGGTATCTACCCTAAATTAATCTTACTTTACCTTGGCAACTGCACAGTGTCTTGCTCGTTCTGCCAGTTTTGTTTACACTCAAAATATGAAGATAATCTGCAGAAAGACTGTGAAAGTGATTATTTTCAAGTCTGATTGTCATAGTTCAAGTTAAAAATTGTACATTTCAACCAGTAATATGGTTTTTTGTTCATGACTTGCCTATCCAATCTTTAACTGCTGCTCTTTGTGTCACCACGAAACAGTGGTTTAAGTTAAAATGGAATATATATATATAAAATCTTCTGGAGCATAGTTGTATGCTTAAGTCTCAGAATATTTCTTTCCTGTAGGTACGGTGTGACTGGTACATATTTGCATTTCTGTCATCTTTGCCTTGGGTTGGAAAGGAATTGTATGAGAAAAAGGATGCTGAGATGGATCGTCTCTTATCTCAGACAGAAAGCTATCTGAAGTAAGTTGTAATGTATTCTTTTAGATACTTGTTCAGGATAACAATAACTTTGATTAGTGATCATTTAAAAAATACCAGGTCCTAGGTCTGAGTCATTTTATTGTTGGCGGGGAGGAGGAAGGGGAAGAACACTGAAAAAATGGACAGATACACTGATCTACCTTTATAATTCTAAGAGTTTAGTTGCATTGTCTAGTGCTAGGGTATGGTGACGGTCTTGTCCAGCTTGTGCTGGGACAGCTGTAGCAGTAACTGCTGCAAATACCAAAAGGTGACCTTACTACTGTGCAGTGAGACTAGATTTTGTCTAGGTGATTCAAGTTAACGTTGCTCTCAGGATATGATAACAGAGATTATAATTACAATTCTTTTTTTTTTCTTTTGCATACTAGACTTCAACAACTGAAGAGATTAAGTAGTAGGGTACTTTTTTTTCTTTTCTTCCTTATTGTGATTGTACTAAAAATGCTGTTAAGGGTTAGGTTTTCTTTTCTGTGTAAACAGACGCCGCCAGAAGATACATGTACCAATGTTACAAGTTTGGACTGCTGATAAACCACATCCACAGGAAGAAGTGAGTGTTTTCTGTATTATATTCTTTGAAAATAGAATATATCTTTGAAAATATTCTTTGAGAAAGTTTGAAGGACTGTTGTGATAGAAGCACAGTTCAAACAGCTAGAAAACTAAGAAGTACCTCTGAAAGTGTTTGTGCTGTGAATTGTCTCCTGTTGTCATTATTTCAAACAAGTCTTAGGTAAGGAGTTCTTATCTAAGTCTTAGTTGTTCTTGTCTAAGTTGTAGCAGGTTATGGGGTGAGTAGAAGAGCATTTTCTAGTTTGCCAACAAGTCCATGAGTAGATGTTATTAAATGAAGAATGGTTGTAAGCTGCGGCAACATTTTTGGAACTGGAAATACAAGGCTTCATGCTACTTTTGGGAAAAGCAGAGTGTAATTCCTTACCCCATAACGTCTTCTCTTTGCAAGGAAGGAACCTTTGAAGTGGCTTTGCTCTCTCAGCACTAGGAAGTGCCAAATAAATGTACAGAAACTGAACTCAGCAGCTTCTGTATCATCTTTCACAATTAAAGAAAACATACTACAGGGGAAGGTGGCATCTGTCTTGGTGTAGAGTTACCTCCTCTGATTGTTTTTGGTTTGTTTTTTTCCTTCCTCTTCCCCTGAGTTTGAGGACAAACTTGGTTGGAAAGTGTGATTCAAAAATTAAGTTCCTTGTGTTCTCCAGAGGAGCTTAGGAGCTTAAATGTTACTTTTCATATCAGGCACTTGTTGTTAAAATGTTTTTCCATTTCATAGTGTAATGCAAATGATTTCTTTGTGAAAGTATTTCACCTCCAAACATGCCATCAGTAAAGCCACAGGCAGAGTGCTAGAGTCTGTGGCCTCCCGAGTTCTTGAACCTGCTTTTAGCAGGGGCATAGAAAGCAGTTAAACAAAGTGGACCTGTAAGTGAGTGTATCTGTTAGTAGTACAAGTAGATGTTTGTGTCGTTTCTGAGAGAGTGCTGGGGCTTGCAATTGATTTGAAAGTCATAGCAAAGATATTTAATTGTTGGCACTATTGCATTTGTCTTGAATATGCAGCAGCTGGTACTTTTCAACATGGTGGTTCTCCAGAATGTCTCTTCACTTTTAGTATAGATACTAAATCTCTTTTAATATCACTTGTGAGCACTGACTGAAATGACTGTAGTCTTGCTGATGTGTTCAAAGGATGGCTGTCATGCATGCATTTCTGGTCTGCCTTTTGCTGCTTAAAAAACAGCAGATACATTTTGTTAACAGAATGTTCAGTGAAATTGAAGCAGCTCTGATGTTTAGTTTTTGAATTATTTCTTGGTTTAAGAAACACTAGATCCCATAAGTAGTAATATAAGCAATTGGGGCTTTTTTGTTTTTGTTTTTTTGTTTTGTTTTTCTGAATTTAAGACATACATTTTTGATTGCACCGTAAGCTGCAAGTTTTGTTATAAGATTCAGCACATCTGATGTTTTGCACTGTTTCTCCCTTCAGTATTTAGACTGCCTCTGGTCTCAGATTCAGAAGTTGAAAAAAGACCGTTGGCAAGAACGACACATTCTGAGGCCCTACCTGGCTTTTGATAGCATTCTTTGTGAAGCACTGCAACATAATCTGCCGCCATTCACTCCTCCACCTCACACTGAAGACTCAGTATATCCTATGCCAAGGGTTATTTTTAGGATGTTTGACTACACTGATGACCCTGAGGTATGTAATTCTTGCAAGGGAGAGTGAGCTGATTTTACAGGTAGTGTCATGGTACAGTCCAGGTCAAAATGTGATGTCCTTTCTCCCACCACAGTTAGTGGTTTGAAGATTAGCAGTAATTATACGTTGATGCATCTGCAGAAATGAACTGGATGACTAAGTTACTGTGCAAAGGAAGTCTATGAGGAGCAGAATTTAGAGTGAGATTTTTTTTTTTCTGATGCTTGGGTTCAGAATGACGGTGCTGAATAAATTCTCTCATGTCTCTAGTAACAGCATCCACAGAGGCAGCATTTCTTTCTTTAGAGATTTTGATCTTTTTTGAGTTTTATTGCAGTGTTTAAAAAGTACAGTTTACTTTTCTGTTAAAACAGGATGATGCATATTGTGGGGCAAAAGAAATGTGATTCTTTGGAGTAGGTGGAAGGTCCATCTAGCTCCCACAAACCACCTCCAGCACTGTTCTATAGCAGATACATAGATAAAATTGTGTAGGAATGGGAAAGAATGTATATTGCTTTCCCCTAGTGCCTTTGTAAGTCCCTCTGCTTTAAATCTGCTACCTTCATTTATTGGTCAGTCAATGAGATCATGACTTTTTTTCCACCCACTCTATTCTGGCCTTTTTTTTCATATCCTCACTCACTCAAGAATGTTTCTGAGCAGCATGTTAGTAGACTGCCTCATTGCTGTACAGATCAAAGAAAGAACTGGATGCAACATGAACTTGTGATTATTTTCTGTAATCTTGTTCCCCTCCGTAATGAGTCCTTGTATTTATTTTGTTCTGAATACAGGCCTTGGGTGTGCATTCTTGGTAGGATACAAGGCAGTTGAGAACTCACCATGTTTGTTGGTTCTATAAATGGCTAAGTGTAGTAGCACTGCAGTAATCTTTCATGAGTCATCACCTTTTTTTTCCTTTAACTAGGGCCCTGTCATGCCTGGCAGCCATTCTGTTGAACGATTTGTAATAGAAGAGAACCTTCACTGCATCATCAAATCCCACTGGAAAGAGAGAAAGACTTGGTAGGCAGAGCTTTGCATTATGGAGCCCAGGCACTTTTTATATAAGAACATGGCTTCAGTAGCATCAGGGATATGCAGAATCCTGAACTGGATAAACAGAGATTAAACATTTCCTAGAGTATTTGATGAACTTGATTCACTACAGTTATCTGTATTGAAAATGTTACCTGGAATACTGTGGGGCTGTAGTATTCTGATAGTGAAGAGTCCACGTGTTGAAGTGGCTGTGACCCCTTGGGAAAGGAATTATAATAAAGAATATGCTGCAAAAATTGATGCAGACGCACCTAGCTCTTCATGTCCCATTAAGCTCAGTGGAGAGTGTGGTCATATGATGCTTCCTGGAATTTTAGAGAAGCTGATTTGTTGAAGTGCAGTGAACCTTTACTTTATCTGGCATTCATGAAAGTGCTTTTGCTCGCTGCTCCTTGATGCAGTCTTATTTTTAGGATTACATGGGAGAGGTAACTGACCTAGCTCTGAGCAGTCATTACAGTGCCAACAGATTTCTTTTGTTTGAATTTGGAAGTGCGAGGAAGCAGCCAAGCCATGTTTCTTCCTTTCTGCTTGGGCAAAGTCTGATGTGCATAGTTGATAAGCAAGGTTGTTTGCCATGGGTAATTAACTGTCTGTGTTATACTTCTGTGTGAAAGCCACCAAAGTTGGTGTAGTGTGTAAAAGTGGTCAGAACCAATGTTTAATAGTATTTGGTGAAGTTATTTGTTTGGAGTTTTTTTAATCTCTTGAATCTAGGTTGTTGCAAGCACTGGAATAATCTTTTATTTCTCTGACAAAGTAAAGAGGAAAACTTAATTTTTTAAATTTAACCTGAGGTAAAAGTGAAATCAAGAAAATATCAGTTGTTTGTTGTGAAATAATGATAGACAATAATGAACTAGTTAAAAGAGAAACTGTTTGAAGATTGAGTTTCTTATATAATCAGTTAACTTTACTGTGCTTCCAAGTCCATTGTGAATGTTTGTTTAGCTTTGGGCTTTTTCCTCTTCATATACACATGCCAGAATTGCAGATGTCTCTGAAATTACTTTGCTTAGTAGTATAAAATTAAAATAAAGAGGAAGAGAAAATACATCCTTACAGCTCTTAAATTTGGGCTGTGCTAGTGTGCTCTTGTGCTGATTATTTTGTGTTTTATGGAACAAGGGGCAGTCTTTGGAAGGGATTTTGATTGATGTGTGATGATTTTTTTTTGTGTGACTTCCTGCTGAGAATTAATATTTCCTATGACTTTCTGAGTTAATCTTTACATTATGTTTGCTGCATTACACTGTGAACTAAATGGGTCTGTGCTTTTGCAGTGCTGCCCAGCTCTTGAGCTATCCAGGAAATAACAAGATACCCTTGAACTATCACATAGTAGAGGTATGCATTTAATAAGTTATCTCTTTTGTGGCTCTTTTTTTTGCTAATAAGAAGTCCCAATTAGCTTGATAAGTTCAACTAAATTAGTTTGATTTGGGAGTTAACCAGAGCCTTGTTGAATGTAAGCAGTGGCTTTAATGGGCAAGTTAAGTTATATGCAATACAATTGTTAATTTTATTCTTATTGTTGTTACTTTTAACTTGGTGGGGAAGAGGGGAGGTGTTGTTGGGTTTTGTTTGTTTTTCAAATTGGCTGTGGTGTCCTGGTCCTGAAAAGAGCTTGAGACGAAATAATGGTTTGCTTCTTCCAGGGCACCTTTCATTGTAGACAGTGTATCAGAAAAACAGTACGAATTTTTCTCTTGCTGCCTACTTTCAGGAGTCTGTTTCCAGGATGCAGGGCTGTTTAAAACCTTGTTCATGTCATCTAAAGGCTTTATGAAGAACTAACTATAAGTACAAATTTTGTAGTTAGTTGTAATGAATATATCTTGCATAGAAGATTGATTTTTATAAGGATGGGATTGAGAATTCCTGCAATATTCTAAGTGCTGTTGTGTTACTTGTAGTCATGTTGTTCTTTTTGTAATTTTGATTTCGTAAGAGAAAAATCTTCATGCTGGAAGTAATTTTCTGCCTTAACATCAAGGTATCTTCAGTGGCCCTCTGAATCTTCAGGAGCTGTGTATGGCTGGGTGCTTTATGCTCACTTATACTTTACTATCAGCAGTTGCAGTTCCCAAATACATAAGTTAAACGTCTTGGAAAGTCATTGATTTGAAAACTTGCAGGGTATGAGAATAAAAAAGGTCTGCATGGATGAAATGTCTGCACAGGAATGCAAGATTGGTGTATGAAGTGTATGAATGTAACTATCAGAATTCTCCCTTCTCTAATTTTCAGTTTTTAGAATTTTAATTTTATTGCCAATGACTGCAAATTTTTAATGAAATTCCAGAGGTTTTAAGGCTTAGTATGCATTTTACAGACTTCAATACAGTCTGCTTGCTACTATAACTATAAGTTCTCTCCCAACAGTCAGGTTAGTATTAGGTTGTTTTCAATAACAGTTCAGAAGAATTTTCTCCTGACTTCTGCAGTACAGCATAGAACAGTAGAAATAATGTCTAACAAATATAGGAAAGTGTTACCTAAGATTCAGAAAGTAGCAGAGAGACAGAAGTAAATGTATGCTGCTCAGTACCTTCCCAAGATGCTCCATGTTGTAGTCTGTCACGTCAAGCATGGAATGCTCTGTGCACAAAACTCTGAAATGTGTCACCTCTACCTCAGTAGTTTCTTATTCATGCTTATGTGGGTAACACTAGTGGCTGTGAGCAGATCCACAGCATCACTAGGCTGTTGAACTAGTATGACCTGTTGCACTTGTAAAGCTTATGGTATAAAACTTGAGCTTGACAAAGTTTATACGTTCAGGTTGTCAGTGTCTTGACCTTTTTTGTAACTCAGTTGTTTCTGCAAAATATGGTACTACGTGAAATGCTTTACATGAATAATTGGTAATGAGCATGTGATCAGTATCAGAACTACCATCTTAAGCAGTATCTCAAATAGATAATAACTGATCATCCAATTGTTGCTATTTCCTGTATTGACAGCAGAAGCAATTCTGTACCTAACGCATTCCCCGCTGCTTTTTTACCATATGTGTCTTAACAGTATCATAGAATGGCTTGTGTTGGAAGGGACCTTAAAGCAAACCAAGTTTCAATCTCCCTGCTGTGGAAGAATTGCCCCCCACCAGATCAGGCTGCCCATGGCCCCGTTCACGCTGGCCATGAGCACCTCAAGGGATGGGGCAACCACAGCTTCTCTGGGCAGCTTTGCCAGCAGCTCACCTCCTTCTGAGAAAGAAATGCATCCTTGTATTTAAACTAAATTTCCTGTTTTAGTTTGAAACTCTTCCTCTTGTTCTATCACTATCAGACTGTGTAAAGGATCTGTTTCCCTCCTGTTAATAAGCTTGCTTTAAGTACTGGAAGGCTGCTTTGAGGTCTCCTTGGAGCCTTCTCTTTCCCAGGTTGATCAAGCCCATCTCCTTAGCCTTTCTTCACAGGAGAGTTGTTCTACCCCTCTGATCATCTTGAGTATGAAGGGACACGGCCTTCCCTCACCCTGCTGGCCACCCACCCCTGTTTCAGTCCAGGATACAGTTAGCTTTCTGGTCTGCAAGCACGCACTGCTGCCTTATGTCCAGCTTTTTGTCCAGCCAAACCTTCACGTCCTTCTCTGCAAGGCTGCTCTTGATAAGTTCCTCTCCCAGTCTGTATACATATTTGGAATTGCTCTGACCTGGGTGCAGCACCCTGCTCTTGGCCTCGTTAAATCTCATTAGCTTCACATGCACACGCTTCTCAGTACTGTAAGGTCTCTTTGGATGGCATCCCTTCCTTCTGCTGCACCACACATCATAGTTCCATCTGCAAATTTGCTGAGAGTGCACCCAATCCCACTTCCTAGGTCATCGATCAAGATGTTGGAAAACACTAGTACTAGAATGGACCCATGGGGTCCTCTACATGGACATAGAACTGCTGAGCACAACCCTCTGGCTGCAAGCATCCAATCAAATTTTTAACCACCCTTAAAATCTGTATCTCTCTAGTTTAGACATAAGGATGTGGTGTGTTGTTGCACCAGAGTTCAGGTTGCATATTAAGAAAAATCTTTCCTCAGAAAGGATGGTGAAGCATTGGAACAAGCTACCCAGAAGGTGGTGAGTCACCATCCTTGGAGGTTTTTGAGAAACATGTAGATGCAGCATTGAGGGGTGTCATTTAGTAGGCATGCTGGTGATTGACTGACATAGGAATTGAGCATTTTAGAAGTCTTTTCCAACGTTAATTAGTCTATGAACATGTCAAAGGCCTTGCAGAAGTCTAGGTAGATGACATCACTTGCCTTTTGTTTGTCCACTGATGCTATCACTCCCTCATAGAAGGTTGCCAGATTGGTCAGGCACAGTCAGCCCTTGGTGAAGCTGTGTTTGCTGTCTCAGATCATCTCATTGTTCTTTCAAGGGTCTTAATATAGCTTCCAGGAGGATCTGTTCTTTGATTTTACCAGGCACAAAGGTGTGGCTTAATGGCCTGTAGTTTCCCAGGTATTCTCTTCTGCCTTTCTTAAAAATAAGAGTGATGTTTCCTTTTCTTCAGTCACAGGGGACTTTGCCTGATAGCCATGACTTCTCAAATCTGATGGTGAGTGGCATGACAATACATCAGCCGGTTCCTTTAGGACTCTGGGATGGATGTTGTTCAGCCCCATAGTCTTGTACACAGTTCAGTCTCATCCAATGGTTTCAGACTTGCTCTCTGCTTTCAGTGGGAGTGATTTTATTCCCTCAACCCCATCTAGAGGTTCAGGAACTTAGGAGATGTGGGAAGTGTGATTGCCAAATGAAGACTGAGACAAAGAACTTGAGTACTACAGCCTTCTCTGTGTCTGTTGTTGTCAGTTCTCCCATCTCATTTATCAGTGAGTACACGCTTCTTGGCCTGCCTCTTCCAACCAGCATACATATAGAATCCTTTCATGTTATTTTTCACCTCACTCAACGAGGGATCTGTGCCTTCTGTGCCCTGGCACTGCCGATTCTCTCTCTCCGTGTCTAGATGGTGTCCTTGTATTCTTCATAGACCACGCATCCCTGCTTCCACTGCCTTTGTATTTCCTCCTTATTCCTCAGTTTGACCAGCAGGTTCTTCTTGAACCATGCCAGTTTCCTCCCGTCTCTACTTGATTTCTTATGCTGGGGATGGAGAGTTCTTGTGCTCTCAGAAGGCTGTCTTTAAACAGTTGCCAGCTCTGTTCTTTTCCTTTGTCCATAACAACAGCTTTCTGGGGATCCCACCCAATAGTTCCCATAATAAATTGTGTGAAGTGTCACTCTCCTGAATGTCAGGGCCCATCTTACTTAAAATCACAAACTTAACTAGGAGATGGTTGCTACAGCCTATGGTGTCTCCAGACTTAACCTGTTTCATGATTTCAGCTGCATCAGTGAGCACCAGGTCTAATAATGCTTCACCTCCTGTTTAGTACCTGGACAAGGAAGTTGTTCTCAGTGCAGTGCAGGAGTTTCCTGGACTGCTTAAAGCCCACCATGTTGCTTTCCCAGCAAACATCCAGGTGGTTGAAATCCCCCATCAGGATGAGATCCTGTGATCAGGATGTTTCTTGCAGACAAAGCAAGAATACCTCATCAATTGACTCCTTGATCAGGTTGCCTGATCACCAGATGTCCCTCATTGGTACGGTCCCCAGAAGCACTCAGCCTCATCGTTGCTGTTTTTCAGAGGTAACTCTTCACAGTCTGTCCATTTCTTAACATACAGTGCAACTCCTTCCCCTCTCCTTCCTTGTCTGTCTTCTAAAAACTTTGCAGCCCTCAGCTGGTGTTTCTAGTTATGTGACTTGTCTCACTACATTTCTGTGCTAGCAGTTAAGTCAGTTTTCTAATTGCACCATGGTGTCATTTCCTCCTTTTTATTTCCCATGCTGCATGCATTGGTGTAAAGGCACTTCAGGCAGGCTATTGGCCATGTTGCCTTCTTGTAAGAGCACTGAGACAAATATGAGGTTTTCCTTTGCTGCTTACTATAATGACAGTGTTTCCTGGCTCTTCTCTGTCAGTTAGAAGTACAAGCCTTTCCCCATCAGATCTTATCTAAAGTTCTGTTAGCCCAGCCTATTTAAACTGTTGCCCCATCCTAACAGTTGCATCCCATCCAATGTCAGCCTGCCCCATCTCTTGAAGGTGTGTCCAGAACTGTAGAACCAGTAACCCTGAGCATGATACCATTCATGCAGCCAGTCACTGAAGTGGTCCTTTCACTGCAGCATACACAAGACCCAGTCTCCAGCCAGGAAGAACAAGAAGAACAGTACCTGTGTTCCTGATATCCTGTATATTCCTGGTACTCCTCTATCCCAAGGGAGCATCTCATAATTTTTTGTCATTTCCTTGTGGCTTCCTCATGTAACCTGTCTTGAAAGAGCAGGAGTGGATACCAGTCCTCCATCTTTATCAGACCCAGAAGCTTTTTCCATGGAAAAGTTCTTCAGCTTCTTTATAGTCTTGTTATGATTCCAAGTCCATCCTCAGACTGTTGCATTTTCTTGTTTTCACGTGCTGTTTGTGAAACCTATAAATGGACAATGATTTCTTAAACTAGTAAGAGCATTATCTACTGCTTACTCATTTAAGCTTTAATTCTTCTGTGTTTATTCAGAAGTTTAAAGGTGCCAGTGAGGAAAATTACCAACTGTAATGAATCAAAGGTTTGTGATTTTGAACTAGATTGGAATCTAGTTGAGAACGGCATGCAGACTAACCAGAAACTCAAATATGGATGTTGCACAGTGGTGACTTCTTCATAGCCCTTAAAGATTGACACACTCCTATGAGTAAAGTTGAAAATAAAATATGAATGCTGGTTGCAGGATTGTTTTTAGTTTTCTTAAAGGGATCCTCAGCCCAGGGGATACAGGGCATGTATTGCTGTCAGGTGGAGTGGTGGTTATTATTTTCTATTGCAGGCTGTGACTATATTCATTTATTATTTTGTATAAGAGAAAAGAAAATAGTGTGGAAAAGTACAGTCTAATTTTCATGTAAATCATCTTTCGCATTATATGCTTAATGTGTTTAGTGTTTGATATTTAATAGAATCAGATTATTTCAGCTTTGTTTTGCCAACATCACTTGGTAACACTGCATCAGGGCATAATACAGCTGTACACGCTTTCTTAGATGTCTCATGTTTAATGCTGGGACTGTGTTGTGTTAATACAGAGCGGTGAGGGTGGTTTTGGAATGTTTTAATATGACACAGAGTTACCACTGTCTTTGTAAGCTTTACCTTTTTCTCCTAGAATTCGAGCTTGACAGAATAATATTAGCCTATTTGGCTGCGTGCTTGTTTAAGACTGATGTTGCTGTTCTGAAGCTGGCTGTGCTCTGATTCTATGCCTTCCTTTCCTACAGGTAATTTTTGCAGAGTTGTTTCAGCTTCCTTCTCCGCCACACATCGAGGTCATGTACACAACACTGCTGATTGAACTGTGCAAACTTCAGCCTGGTTCTTTGCCACAAGTTGTATCCTTCCTTTGTTTCTGGAAAGCATTTTTAAAATGGAGCCTTTATGTCACTTATTCTGTAGGTGAAGAAATAGCAATAAATATTGCCAGTAATCTATTTTACAGCTGCCACATGAAGCTTTGCTTGTAATACTTGCATGAAAGAAAAGCACAGCCCATGTAGCATGGGTCTAGTCTGGCTGACTGAGCAAGACTCCTCAGATTTATGAACGCTGCTCTGGTACTTCCTTTCACCTTCCAAAGAATTGCTGTTAAAGTATCCTGTTAAGACTGGATAATGTGTGGCTCAATTGCATATTGAAGGCTGAGAAGGAAAGGAAGGAACAAACTTAATCTATGCTTTTAGGAACTGTGTGAGCATTGTAGATGATTTTAAATGAACCTGCCCAAGTTCCCATTCAAAGGCTCTCACTGGAAGCATTCAGAATGTCGGTAATTGACTGTCAGCTCAAATAAGAGTAGTTACATGCTGAGAAAGGCGACATGACCCCTAGCTCGTTCTGTCTGTTAAATTGTTCCTGTTATATTGCAGTCTTGGATCATGTTAGTTCATCCTTTCACAACAAGCTACAGATTCTTGAGAACAGGTGCCTATCCACTGGTAACTTCATTCACAAATTTTCTTTATATGTCATAATATCATTACAGAATCTTAAAATTGTAAGTGTTGGAAGGGACCTCTGGAGATCATCTAGTCCAACCTCACTCTAAAGCATGTTTCCTACAGTAGTTTGCAAAGGAAAGCATCCAGGCAGGTTTTGAATGTCTCCAAAGAAGGAGAATCCACAGTCTCTCTGGTCAACCTGTTCCAGTGCTCACAGTAAAGTTGTTTTTCCTCATATAGAATTACTTGTGTTCCGGTTTCTGCCATTGCCCATTGTCATATCAGTGGGCACTGCTGAAAAGAGCCTGGCCCCATCTACTCAACACCCATCCTTTAGGTAGTTACAAGCACTGATAAGGTCCCTTCAGACTTCACTCGTCCAAGCTGAACAGTCCCGTGTCTCTTAGCCTTTCCTCACATGGGCAATGCTCTGTGACCCCAGTCGTCTTTGTAGCCCTCCACAGCACCCTCTCTAGAAGATCTCCTTCTTTGAACTGTAGAGCCCAGAACTGGATGCAGTATTCCAGATGTGACCTCAGCAGGGCAGGAAAGGATCACCTCCCTCAGCGTGATAACCACAGTCCTTGTAATGCACCCTAGGGTACCACTGGCCTTCATGGCCACAAGGGCATATTGTTTGAAAATCATGTAATGCCAGTGATTAGAGTTTGAAGTGTTCCTAGAATTGTGGGGATCTCTGTGCAGAAGGCTTTTAATGTTAATAGGGATGCTGTAAAAACAATAAAGCTTTTGTTGGGCAAAGCCAGTGTAGACAGTTTCTTGAGGTTTTTAGTGATGATCAAAGGTTGTTTGTGCACGGGTATCAAGAGCAGCTTGTTAAGGTACCAGGAAGGTTACAGAAGTACTTGGTTGCTATCTGTGTCTGCACAGTTCCCTTGCATGAAGAGAATTCTAACTTTCTCTAGGAGCCAGTCTCACTGCAGTGGAAGAAAAACAGCGTTAGAAGGAATAACAGTTTTTGGCTTCTTGTCTTTCTTTTCTTACTCAATGGATTTAGTGTGATTTACTTGCTTCTGGAATAGTCCAAGGGAGCTATCAGTTCTTACCATTCTATTCCAAAACTGAATGGAATTGCATTTGATTTATCTAGTAATTTTCTGTTAACCTTAACAAGAAACTTAAGCTTGCACAAGCCACAGAAATGCTCTACATGCGTTTGGATACAATGAATACAACCTGTGTAGACAGGTAAATATTCTTCATTCTTCCTATGCGTTTGGGCATAGGAATCTATGGAAAGAATAATCCAAAATTATTTTTATAAATTCATAGTGCTGTTCGAAACAATTTTGGAGGGCTCTTGATTTGATTAATCTAAATAGAAGTCTGGGGGCTTGTGCCTTTTCTTCCTAAAACACTCCACTGGAGTGCTGGTGAGAACTTACACGCATCCCAGCTTGGTGTAAGTTGCACAGTATTCTGTCTTGTACTGTGCATGCTCCTTAGTGGTCTGGGAAATGAAGTTATGGTACATGTGCCATCCAAATGTGGAGGACAGTGGTGGTTTGAGTGCAGGAGAGCTATTAATTACTCATCTAAAATGTGAAAGCTGTGTATTCACAGTAAGTTTGTTTTAATTGTTAGCTTAGTATGCCATCTGCATGGAACAACAGAACATGAGAAGCTCTTTATTTGTCCAAAATATCTAGTTTCTGATTTTCTAAACTTCATCTTTTGACCTAAATGTAGTGCTGTACTGCCTTTGACATATAGAATGTATTTACAAGAAAATCTCAAAGGAAAGTTTTTCTGCACTTTAAATATTTAATGGAGCTTTTTTTTTTCTTCTTATGATGAAGATTCATTAACTGGTTTTCTCACCACCTGAGTAACTTCCAGTTCCGTTGGAGCTGGGAAGATTGGTAAGTTTCTCTCATTTTGATATGAAACTCATATTGCAGAAACCATAAAGTTTCAGACTTAGCCAGAAAGTGTCACAGTATACTGGCTGTACTAATTGCTTTCCTCTAAGTTTGCAGAGATTTTTTTTTTTTAATTTGCTCATCGCCATTTAGAGGTAGATTGTCCTGATAATCCTTTCAGTCTCTGTGTTGTCCCTTACCAATTTTGTGATAAGTATCAAGCCAGTGCAAGTGTTCCCTGAAGAGGAGGAGTAGAAACACAATTTCTTTGTTTTGTCTTGTGTTCTCAGTCAGTTATTGAATGGCTCCCTAACTTTAATGATCTGCCCCCATGCCCTGTATCTGTATCCTAGTCTGTATTCTCTACTCATTCTATGATGTTATGCTCTGTCCTACCCTAAACCTTCAGTTTTCATCTTTGTCTGTGACATCTTTGAATCAGTTTCCCTCCTGCAAAATCTTGGTACCTGACTTTCCAGCAGAGCTGGCCCCGCTGTCCATTCTTATGCTAAATCTCAAACTTGCATTCCTGGCAGGAGCTCAGTGGTCTCCAACAATGCCTAACCACAGGCTTCCATGGGATTTGTATTCCAGGCACTGTGCTGGCTGCCTGCTGCCTTTCTCATATACTGTACACTGTTGCTCCCTCTCCCATTAAAGCTGGAGTTACATCCTTAATACAGTCCCAGCTTCTCTAGTCTGCTACCATATATGTTCTCCATGGCTGATCTGCCCAGCTCTCATGGAGAGCTGTTCAAGATATTGTGGCATTATTTAAGTTTCTTGTATTGTCCTCGCAGAGCTGAATGGTTTTTGTTTAGTCTAAGTAGAATGTTGACTGACCCACTGGAGATCTTTGTAGAACCAGTGTTTTCTTTGCGTGGATGCTCCTTGATGGGAATGCTTGCGTGCTTTTTCTCAAAAGCTGCTGTTTTTCACAAATCTTGTAACTATTTGAGATATTCCGTAACCTGAAATGCGTTTGAAATCAGCCAGAAACTCAAATTCCTGTGAGGAAGAAATAAAGTATAAAATCACACAATGTTTTTTTTTTCCTAGGGAGAAGGAAGGCAGAATAACCATGAGCACAAGTTAATTTAATCTGTTGTGGGAAGGAGAGCTACTTAAATACATCACATAAAGATGACTTTTCTTACTGTTAGTAAGGATGTAGTGATGAGCTGTCTCACTGTCTTAAGAATGTGTATGCTGTGAAAGAGTGTCAGGCAGTCCAGCTGTGCTTAGACCAGGATTGTTTTATACGTATCAGACCCAGCCAAAAAGAGATTAAATGTCAAATTCTTTCCCTAAAAACCATCCCCTCTGTTCTTTGATAGGTCAGACTGTCTTACTCAGGACCTTGAAAAGCCCAAACCCAAGTTTGTGAGAGAGGTTTTGGAAAAATGCATGCGGTAAGTAAAATCTGTAGATAGCTATGCTCAAAGTAGAATGATCTTTGTTTCTGGATGCTTCCACACTCCTTGTAATTTCTGTCTTACATGTCTGTTCTTGTAATTCCATTTTGAATAAGAGACGAGTCTGTTGTTTGTGTGATTTTATTCTGATTTATTTGTTGCAGAGCACTACTTCTAGCAGATGGGGAGAAACAGGTGGAGCACGTAGTAATGAACTATCTGCTCTAGTTACGCTTCCATCTGTTTACAAAGGGACATTCTTCACCGTGGGCATGGAGAGAAGTAGAGATCAGCCAGTAGTCCTGAGAAATACTTAGATTTCAAAGAAACAGACAGAATGTATCATTAGTTACTCTAAAAACTAAGAGTGGAATTACAATTCTTGTTTCTTTGATGTCAGTAGCCCTTTTTAAAATATATATATATATACTGAAGTAATCCAAAAGCACCATCTCCTACTTTTATTATGTTGCCCACGGTATCGGAGGCAGATGGTGGCGGTGTGGCTGTGGGGGTTGAACCTTCCTGTCAGTGCTGCACTCCATGTTGTGGCCATGCAACAGATGGCAGTAGAGGGGCAGTCTGGCAAAATGGCGTCTGATGAGGAAGTGCATATGGAGCAAAGTGTGGGATTGAATTCCTTCCTGGGAAAAAGTAGCACCCGTTATTAGTGACGCTTGCTGAATGTTCATGGACACGAGCCAGTGGATGTAAGCACAGAGAAGGGCAAGTGGTGCATTTAAGCAGTGGTGACAGCAGTAGAGATCACCTCCTCTGTGAAAATGCAGAGCTGATGAGGTGACTATGCTGAAAAACTGTTTTTTGTAGCTGAGAATTTGCTCTGTCAAACAGCGTTATTGTGCTTTTTGTATCTGTTGTAGTTTCTATAAGAAACTACTAGGAGGCATTACTTTCGGAGAAACGTACCTGTTATTAAAAAAACCTCAAACAAAAATCCCACTGAACCCAACAAGAATACACTGTCAGAATTCTTGAGATAGAGGGATAGGAGACATAGTAAAATGTTCAAAAAGCCTGTGTTGTTCAGAATCTTAGATCAGTCTGTTTTGGAGTGAATTCAGTACAGGCAAGTGCGATGACATTGCATAACATAACACGCTGCAAAACTAATTCAAGTTTTTTGTTGTGTTTTTCCATTTCACCAAATTAAGCCTTTGTAGGATCGACGGAAGCTGGGAAGTAAAATCAAGAGATATGTAGACATGAAGGCATTTAATATTTTTTTTTCTCCTTTGACTGGGGACTTAGTAACTGACTGGACTCTTACTATTTTTCTGGATAGCTTCATAAGCTTTTGCATGAGGCATCTACCAGGCAGCCTCTAAATCTTTTCAAAAGCTGAATGTTGTGAGGATGAAGTCCCAGTATCAAGGTATTCAAGTAGCAAGCATCCATTAACAAGTTACTTAGATCTTACTCACGAGCACTTCATTCAGTACAGCTGTATTTTCTTAACATATGTGAAACTTAAATATCAGGAAGCCATTGTAAAGGAATGACTTCAGAATTAACCCTTTTCAATTCTACTGCTCTTAAACTTATTTGCAGACTCTCCTACCATCAGCGAATAATCGATATTGTTCCTGCAAGCTTTTCTGTCCTCAGTCCTGCAAATCCAGTGTGTATCTACAAGTATGGAGATGAAAGCAATAGTAAGTATTAAAGTTCATGAAGAGTCAAGTCAAACTGCCTCAGAGCAAGGGAGCATGCTAGTATTTTGAGTATAACAGACAGTAGAACAGTCCACTAGTAATGGAGCATACAGAGGCAGCAGAAAACGTGAAGACTGAGGGGGGGAAAAAGTAACTTCATGTAACCAGTAATAAAAGGAGTAATGAACAATCCTAAATGTGAAGATTCTGTCATCCAAGATAAAGTAAGGGGAAAAAAAGAAAGTTAGTATTGTATTTTAGGAAGTTGAGGGAAGCTATGTGGAGCTTTAAAATAGGAGAGTGATTTCTTGGCCTCAGCTCTAAAGATTCTACCAAAAGTTTTGAATTTGACATGAAGACAAGGAAACCTACTGAGCAGTTTTAATAGAATAATGGACCGTGATGTTGAAACAACTAATTATGTGCATCTGGGAAGTGTACTTGCTTCTTTGATAGGCAAACTAATATCAAAAGATACTCAGTTCCTTTCTAAATTTTTTTTTTATCTCTTTGCTGTTATTTAGGGTCTCTTCCTGGATATACTGTGGCACTCTGTTTAACAATTGCAATTAAAAACAAGGCCAGTAATGATGAAATCTTCAGCATTTTAAAAGATGTGCCTAATCCAAACCAGGATGATGACGATGGTAAGGTATCTTGGTTAGGTTTTGCAAGGCTCTAGTTACTGTGTACACTTTAGAGCTATACGTGTGCTGGTTAACCAGATTTTGTGTTCTTCCTTCAAATAGTTGATTAGAATATATTAGTAAGCGGAAATAATAGCACAATTATTAGAGTTTGTTGTAAACACAATATCTGCAGAAGCAGGCTTGTTTCTTCACAGAGGTAACACAGTGCTTGAGATCAGTTTTCTTGAGATTATTGACAGAGGCAGTGTGTTGGAATTTAGCATCTCCCTTGCCTTTACCAGCAGAGTACATTTCACGTTGCTTGTTTTACGCTGGTAAAATCAGTGCTTTTGCCCTAAGAGCTCCCCTTCTCTCAGAGCAGTCCCAGTGCAGATAAGATTCTCCTAAGATAGAAACACACATTGGAACTCCGCGTGACTTCTTTTTAGATCTTTGGACACAGACAGCATTGATTCCTAAAGCCTGCACATTTTAGGGGATGAGGAGTGCAGGAGTGAGAATTTCACTTTTAAGTAAGTGAAAGAACTGATCCGCACAATGAGTTCCAGTATTTCTGCAGTATGAGACAGTGCTCCCCTATGCAAGCAGAGGGCAATAGTAACCTGTTTTCTGCATGCCAATTTGCTTTAAGCTTCACCCAGCAATAACTGTTCTCCAACCTGCTTGTCTTCAGGTGTACAGGAGGAGATTTATCACTATTCACCTCTACTACCCATATTTGTTATGCACACTCACTGGACTTTTCTCCCATATCAGAAAAGGCCATCCTCTGCATCCTAATCATTTTTAGCTTTCCCTGTCCACGTTTACTCTCCTTTCTTCATGTTCCACCATGCCTTCATCTTGTTGCATACTTCTGCAGCTGCTTTGGCTGTTCTCTGCTGCTGTCCGACTGCTGTTATGTTACTGTATAGCAGTTGTGTCTCTGGTAGCTCCTTCACTGGCCTGGAAATCTTTGTGTGTTTTCCCCAGGACAAAATGGGAGTGTGACTATTTGCAACATAGATAGCGCTTAGTAAAATAAATACTAAATTGTTTGCTAGCACCCTTATCTGCCTTGCATGGCCTTATTGCTAAAACATTGCCTGAGATGAGTTAAAACCGTCAGTTATCTCTACAGTTGATACTGTAAGCGTTACATATGAAACTTTAAATAATTTGCAGATGAAGGATTTACTTTCAATCCTCTGAAAATAGAAGTCTTCGTTCAGACTCTGCTCCATCTTGCCGCAAAGTCTTTCAGCCACTCCTTCAGCGCCCTGGCAAAGTAAGTGTAACATGCACTATTTGAGGGTTGGCAGAGCTATTTAGTTCCATAAATGAAACGATTGGGAAAAAAAAATGATCTGCAAGCTTCAGCAATGTTTTAGGTACTTCTCAATGTAGTTGGACTCTGAGAGCTAGTGACACTCATACTGACGGAACAGAAGTGTTGTAAATGTTAAGAGAAACATACGGATGGTGTTAACAGAAAGTTACACATTGAGTTTAATACTTTGTGCTTCGGAGATATTAAGCATCTATGATCTAGGAAGGCAGTAGTCAGATGCACTTTAATGAATTACTTTTCTGTTCCTCAGTTAAAGTATGTGGTTGATACAAAAACCTGTACCTGGAAGCATTTTAGAGGCATGTTTACAATAACCTGTAGGCAGTAACCTGCAGTTAGTAGTATGAGAGGCATGCTGAGGTGAGTACACATCCATGGTGTTTTCACTGCTGCACACCAACACTGGCAGTCATTAGGTCATTCTTTGTAGTTAGAAAATGCTGAGTTGTGAATGCTGTGCAGTGTTCAGCATAACTTTGTTAAAACAGAGGCTTTAGCAGCATTTCCTTCAAAAGGGGCAGATTGGGTGTCTGAAGTTACGGAAGCATATCAAGAAGGTCTAAGGCTCTAAAAGCAGCACGTTTTGCCCCAGCTGAGCACAGGAAGCATTTTTGTGTGCCTCGTACTTCAAGGAATATGAGAAATACAGTCCACCTTCCAGGAGGAGATTCACCACTGAGATTTAAGCTGCTTTTAGGAGTATATATTTTTTTGGCTCAAATGGTTATATTTTCCTGTTAGTAGTTGTTCAGGACTTGCTGTATAAAGTCCCAAAACTTCCTTTTTTGGGCAATCTAAACCACTTACCTCATATCAGATACCCTTTTGACCTGAGCCCTGCTCCTTCACTGACTAATCTACATCTGTTAAAAGGTTTCATGAAGTCTTCAAAACGCTTGCTGAAAGTGATGAGGGAAAACTCCATGTTTTGAGAGTTGTGTACGAGGTCTGGAAGAACCATCCACAGGTGAGGCACTGCAGTGTCAAGCACCACTTGAGTTTAAACTCTCAGAGGTCACATTAAGTAAAGCATTATAGTTTGCTTTATATCCTTTAAAACTTTCTTGACTTTTGTCTTATATAAAGGAAAGTTCAAATTCTATCTGCCATTATGAATAGTGTTTAAAGTGAAGGTTGGAGGTAAAGTATATAGTATATGGCTGTTCATTTCTCACAGTTATTTGTGGGAGAGCAAAGGCTGTGTCATTCTGACTCGGGTTCATGCTGTGCTGTTTGTCGTACAAGAGAACTTGTTTCTGTTCAAAATTGGAAGGTGGTATTGATGCATAGAATTGAAATAAGTGGTAGATCTCATAACAAAAGCAAGCCAAATTCTTGGAAATGGGGAAACCTGGTTGGTCTTTAGGCTTTTTCCACTTGCTAGCAAAAGCTGTGCAGTTATTCCACAGAGATCAAGTTGAAGTCGCTGTTGGATATGAGCAGAGCTGCAGTCAGTAACTGTTCAGAATGGAACAGTCAGACTGCAGAGGCATGATTGCATTCATTCTTCAATCAGAGGAAATAGCACCCTGGAAGGCCTATGGAAAACACCTCAGCTGTTTAAACAGTTCCATTTCTTCACAGCGGTTGTTTTCTCCCTCAGCTGTCATTCTCCTAAACATAGAAATAAAAATGAGGAGCTCACACTGAATTTGCCTGCGTTAATTATGTGTTCCTTGCTTGATTTGCTTGAGTTACACGGTACTGTAATAGAAAGGGGACTGGACCTCACAGCTACACTGTACAGACATTAAGAAATGGTTCCACTGTGAACAGGGGATAATCCTTGCATCTGCTGCTGCTAAACCTATGGTCTGTTTTCCGTGGTTCCTAGAGAAAATTTAGTACCTAAAAGACAAGTGGCGCCTTGTATAGATGTCTTTCAAATAGAGTTCTAAAATACATATATATCAAAAAAGTAGTGTTTTTTTTTTTTTTTAATATATTAAATTTCTTGCCCAAAATAGTGACCTTGAAAATGCGATGATTACAGTCTTGACCTACTTTTACTTTAATTGGATCAGGAGAAATTACATTACTGCAGTCTAATGTCCATATCCTTTTCCTCTTCGTTCCTTTGTACTGCAGTATGACCAAGCTGAGATGGAGGCTTCAAAGTCAGACTGAACAGCTAGGTTAGATTTTTATGAATAAATCAAAATTGCATTTTAAAAAAAACAAGTGCTGATGTTTCGAAGGCCTTGATCGTGGAACCTAAATTTCCTCTCCTGTATGTGCTGTAGTTGAGACTTTTGCTTCTGCTCAGGTGCTTTCTTGTCCCGTGTCCACAACATCTGTGGCACACAGGGCACTTGTAGACCCAGTTTCTTTGCAGTTCACCCTACTCCGTCGTGAACGGGAATGCCTTTTGTTCTGCCTTAAGCTGTCAGTATTTTGTAGGCTGTGCTGCAAATGGTGATTTTTTGGTGGTCACTGGGCTAGTTGAGCGTGGTTGTGGTGGTGACTTCATAAAGAGACGTTTTAACACCAAGATGTTTTCCCCGAAATCCTAAGCTTGTTCCTTGGAAGATCAGGGGAAGCAATCAGAGATTCTTCTTGGCATTACAGGAAGACACATAGAGCATAAGATGCTTTCCTGGGATGTGAAAGTTGAGTCCTGAGTCTTCCGTATGATTCATTTGGTTATTTTAATGTCCCTTCCTTAAAAGGAGCTTTGTTACACTTCCTTATGTGCTGAAGGATGGTTGTGAGGATAAATGCTTTGTAGGCTGTGGTTCTTAGATGTCGTGACATTGAAGCACATGAGTAACCAAGATAAGCCTTTTTTTCTGAACAGCTTGTAACTGCTTTAGTCTGCAGCTCTTCTCCACAGTTGCCTTTTGGACTACTTGCAAAGCCCCTGGACTCATGGCACTGCCTGCAGCAAGCACTTCTTTACTGGCTCTGCCCTAAAATGCAATAGTACCTGCAGGAAAGAGATTACTGCTGTATTTGAAAACTATTGCATTTCAGGGAGGGTGTAGGCCAACAGTTGCTCTTTCTTGATGTGAGAGTCACGTATGCTCTGGTTTGAGTACCTTGATGTCATATACTTGGAGTTGTGTGTGCTGCTTCACTTTCAGCTTTGATGCTTGAAATTTTTGTTTTTAAGAGGAAATTATGCGAATGAAGAACGATCCATTACTTTCACAAGGAGTAGAAGAAACTTGATCAAATTAAGAATGCTTGCTTTATGCAGTTGATACTGATCCTTAAAGTAGCTTTAGGCTAGACAAACCAGATGTCATTTCTAGACAGCAGTGGTTTTCTAAAGACTTTGAAATCACCCAGTAATACTGCTGTTGAGTTCATCAAACTTTCTGGTTTCATGCGAGGCTGGAGTACTACTTATGTTGCCCAAGACCTTTTCTTATTTTGATAGAAATGACTGTTTTGTCTTTCACAAAATATAGATGATCGCTGTGCTTGTGGACAAGATGATTCGGACACAAATTGTTGACTGTGCTGCAGTAGCAAACTGGATCTTCTCCTCAGAGCTTGCACACGATTTTACTAGGTAACTTGTCTCTGAACTACTATTTTAAGTGACCAGTTTACAATCTCTGAAAAGTAATGCAAGGAAAGGGTACACTTGACCTTCAGTCGTTTCTACAGAATACGTACTTGCTCATTTTTCTTTCTGAGTTGGGATTGTGTTTATATGACAAGAATCTTTCTGGAATGTGTTCTTGCAGTTAGTCTCTGAAAACGTCAAAGTGGAAGGACACTGGAAAATACTCCTAGAAAAAGGCCTTACTCTGTGTTGTGTATTTAGGTTTTACATCTGGGAGATCTTGCATTCCACAATTCGTAAGATGAATAAGCATGTTCTGAAGATTCACAAAGAACTGGAGGATACAAAGGCAAGGTTGGCCAGACAGCACAAAAGAGTGAGTAGTTTGTTTGTCATTCTTGATTATTTAAGTGAAGTTAGGCAAACCTGCATGCAGTCAAAATGATGCGTAGCTGCTTTTGGGGCAGGACAGAGTAAATATGCCTATCAGGATGCATTTATCTTTACAAACATGGTCATTCATAGTAGGAAGACAGCAAAACTGGATGCGTATTCTGAATCCACGTTTCTGAAGGTAGCCATAATCTAAGAATTTGGTAAAATCTGTAAGGGAATTAATGTGCCTGTGCTTTGTCCAAGCTTCCTTGCAGAATTTTCTTTTCCAGTATTAACGTGTCTTCCATTTGCATTCTCATCTGGATTCCATTATCTAATTAGGAGTAAGAACAGGTAAAAACTAGGTATTTACAGTAAGTTCTGCTAAAGATTACTCTTGTGGCTTCCATGCAGAAGTGCACGGAAACAGCTGTTTGCTATCGAAAAGTTGGCTGTTACTGTTCTTCTGATGGAGGCTGCTGGATTCTGACACTGGCACCTGTCGTCTCCTCTTCCAGGTTATTTTTCTGAGCACTTCTGCGTGACTTAAATTTCTCTATGCAACAAACTGATGACCAAGCCTCTGTTGTGTTCTGTTGTCTGAGGTGGGATAGTAAAATGGGGTGAGAGTTTGTCTGTCTGCCAGCTGCTGGCACAGTGCTGTTGGCTGAGTGTAACGCTTGTTAGTGATAGAAGAAGCCGGTTTGAGAGCTGCAGAGAGCAAGTTTGCTAGTCAAGACTTAGTCTTTGAATGTAATTGCTTGCACAAAGTCTTTAACTTGTTCCAAAAACTGATTGTTTTTGAAGAAACCCACACAAGTCGTCCATGCTTTCAGGAACATCTGCGGAGAGTTCACCAACACCTTGCAGTCTGCCTCTGTCAGTTTGTCCCAGCCCCTTTGTCTAGTTCCCTTCACTCCAAGCAACAGCTGTTACAGCTGTCTGCATCCTCGATCTATATTGATCAGCAGTTAAAAAATGCCAGTAATTATTGAAGGCCTGGCCGCAGTCATTGATCTTACTGTGAGGCAAAGAGCTTCTCTGGCACGCCGAAACAAATACGTCAGTGTTTTTTGTGTCTGTTCTCATCTCTTGCTGCAGCCCTTTATTACTGAATACTTCAAATGAGTATTTTGCCAGGAAGAAGCATTTGTATGCAACAGTGAGTGGTCCTGCAGGCTGGTGCTCTGCTGCATCATCGTTCCTTTTAGAGGAAGTAAGCCATCAGATTTTGATGTTCCCAGCATGAAGTGGATTGCCTTACTATGGAGGGAGTCCAAAGTTTCTCTTAGGTTGCACTCAGCATTTTAAGTTCAGGAAACCTTTGTAGATAGGGGGCAAAGGGGGGAAGTGAGGTTCTATAAAAAGAATACACTGAAATTCCCATTGGTCTGGTCTTTCTATTTTTTGATGCTGGCTTGGAGCTATCTCTATCTCCTGTTAACTAGTTTCATTTGCTGTTTAATGCGTGGGGCAGGACAAGTCCCTGTGTTTGTCACAAATTGTATATTCTCCTTTTTTACATATTTGAAGTTTTTAGCTGCTAATTTGTGGGTATTTTGACATGGAAACAATCAGGGAAGTAACATCTGTATTTGAATGTACTGTAATCTATCAGACTGTATCCTATTTAATCCTGTGTTAAGACCTTGCTATCTGAGACTGGAGGTTTGGCACTGTGTTCTTGTGGTTATTTTATCTGCTTATTTTGTGAGGGGAGTTGCTGCTTTATTTTGGAGGAGTGAGATGTTTTGGTTTGTAGGCAGTGAGAAAACCACATCTTTTGGCTTTCATCCTAGTAAATATTTAAGTTTCCTCTGGCTACTCTGATATCTTTTTTTTTCAGGCTGTTCCCATGCTGGCTTTTTTCTCGCAAATGGATTTTCTAATTGTACTGAAAGTAAATGCCCTTCAAAATACACACCTCGACGAGCTAAAAAGCAGTCTCAGTCTCTTTGTGGCTTTATGCCAGGTGGAATCAGAGGGCGTTGACAGTGTCCACACGTTGCTAGTTAAGCTTGTGTTGTCCCTTGCAGCGAGACAGTGATGATGATGACCGGAGCAGTGATCGGGAGGATGGACCTCTGGAGGAGCAGATAGAGCGCTTGCAGGAGAAGGTTGAGTCAGCACAGAGTGAGCAGAAGAATCTCTTCCTTGTTATATTCCAGGTAATGCTCGGCAAGCTCTCCTCTCTTCCAGGCTTTAAAGGTTACTGAATTTACAAGCTCTCACGTCGCTTGTATCTCAGGCATCTTATATCCTCATCCCTACAGGAAAGAGCTGATGGGCTTGCTGTGGGTTAGAGTTGATCCTGAGTTGATCCTTCACCCCACAGCAGACTGCAGCTGAGCAGGACAGGACCTCTTTAGTTTTAAGCACACAGGAATGGAATCCTTTGACTGTGTGGATTCCTGAATGAAAAAGTAACTTGATTTTTTTTTTTTTTTGGCTGACAAAATCCAGTGTCTGTGAAGTGAAATAGTTTATTTTCATGTTGTTATTTAAAGTTTCTGTTCTCTAGGTGCACTTACCTGAGGTTAGGAACTGCTATCGTTAGGTGACATCGAGTAAATTTATTTCTTCTTTCCTCTTGAAGCGCTTCATTATGTTGTTAACTGAGCACTTAGTGCGCTGTGAAACCGGTGGAATCGATGTATTTACACCTTGGTACAAGAGCTGCATAGAAAGGCTGCAGCAGATCTTCCTGCAGGTGAGTGTGCCCTCTCTCTGCTCTGCTCAGGAGGTGTGGGCAGGTGCTGGTGGCTGCTGAGCACAGCAGTTGTAGTCTGTGTTAAATCAGGTAACTGGGTGACAGTGACAGCAATAGAAAATTGTACCTGTGTGAGCAGAAGGTGCATGGAAAAGTGGGTGACTGCAAGGAGCGGTGCTGTAATCCTCCCATGGGCTGAAGCTTTATCTGAAGCTTTATCTGGTCCAAGATGTGGCTTCAGCTTAAAACAAATGCCTTGGGTCTGTTACAGTATTTCTGCAGTAGTCTCTGAATATGACACCCTGCACCCACCCAGTTCAGCGTCTAGGGCTGAAAAGCCCCCAGAAGTGCAGTGCTTCCTGGCACCATATAGCAGCGTGTGCTTTTCCTTTGCCACCAACCCTGCATCGTGCTTTTCTAGTCAGTGGTGCCTGTGACCATGGAAATGAGGTGTGCATGGCAGTGTTGATGACAGCTTTTCACAAACATAGATGTTTTCTATCTTCCAGCATCACCAGATAATCCAGCAGTATATGGTGACCTTCGAGAACCTCCTGTTTACAGCTGAGCTGGATCATCACATATTGGCTGTCTTTCAGCAGTTCTGTGCTCTGCAGGCCTGAGGAGCAATCCTGGGTGAAGTCTTGTTTTCAGGACTGTAACAGTTTTTTGTTTTTTTTTTTAACATGACATGGGGATGAAAAGAACTTTTTGACTAAAACTGGCTTTCATATGCTCCTACATAAAACAATTCAGTTCTCTAACCAACAGTAGACTGTAAGCATCCTAAGCCTTACTAGATACAACTCATTGTACATGTACAGGGGATTGACATGAAGTAGTGTGAATTCTTTTAATCTGTTTTTATTTTTGTTTGACTCTTTGTTTCATGATAGTATTTTTCTTTCTCCCTTGTTTATATAAAAATGAAAACTGGGGAAAAAATCAATATAGGATTTGTTACCTCTGCCTGGCCCTTAAATCAGAGAAATTGCAGAAATGTGAAGCAGTTTGTAGTGTTTTCTAAGCGTGAAAGGGAATGCACTTTCTAAGTGTGATAAAGTTTCTAGTATGGCATAGGAAAAGTGTCTTAATTTGGGGCATGTGAAACAAGCTTTTAAAGTAGACTAGAGCATATGGATTGAGTATGTTTTTAAAATGTATTGTCTGGTGTCTTATTCCAGTAGCTATAAGCAATCAGTAGAGGAATTTGATGGATAAATTCTGAAAAATGCAATCCTTTTTACAGTCTGGTCAAAATTAGGACCTCTTCTTGGCAGTCGCTTCCACTGGTAGTAAGTAGAAGCAGCGAGCAACACTTGGGAGTGGGACAGATTTTCTGCTTTGGTACTGCAACCCTCACTGTGTTTCAGGGCTGCCATGCCACTGAACTAGACCTGCAGGCCTGCAGTGCTGCCAGAAATGCTTCTGTTACCCACGGTGGATAAACCAGGTGCCACTGCTTGTCTGGCTTAGCAACAACTGCTTGGTGGTGGCTGTTTCTGCTACGGTAACACGCAGCTCCTGTGTCACCTGAAAGCATTTTAATGCTTACTGAAGAGGTATCTCGCCAGGAGACTCAGACTGGGGAAACACGTAACCTGAAAATAGAGTAGCCTTAGTTTTGAGTTATGCAAATAACATTACTTATATAAATGCCAAATCAGAGTGGTGGTCTGTGTTACGATAAGCAGTGAAGAATGGCAAAGACACTGCCTTAGGTGCTCAGGTCTGTACTGTACAGTATACTTCCAAGCTGTTTATGTTTTCTTTACTTTGTGGGTGAATGTTTAGAGAATTTCATACCCAGCGCTACACAGTTCAAGCTTGAAAGTGATGAATTTTAAGTAATTTTGTTCCTGTACGAATTATTTTTTTTCAGTGTTATGCTCCGTAATGCAATTCATCCCAACATTAATAAATTGACCTCCTAATAAAGTCAGGAGAGCAAAAAGGAAATTTTTTTTAGTGTTGACGTAAGCTTGTACGTGGCTTGTTGCAGCTGGTATGTCCTCATAGACTTCAGTTCGTTACTTCTGCTTTCACTGCTTACCCCCTCTGGTTTGACTGATCCCTCTCTTCCTTTAGGATAAATTGTTATGTGTTATAAATTTGCTTTATGCAGAGGGTTTTGTCAGTCATGCACAGTTCTGCTTCAGATCTTTCTGTTAATGTTCTCGAGCAATTAAATAGTGTTTTTTAAAAGAAACATTTAGCATTGTAGAAGTTTTAATTGGGGTTTGGCTTTTCTCTTCCACTGTCTCAGATGAGTAAGGAGTTGTGGTATGAACTAATGATGGGGATCTAAAGGACTGTAAATGTGATTTCTGTAGAAGTGAGGATGCAGTTACAACGTGCAAACCTGTAACTTGCTCTGAGCCTTGACAAACAGTGGTGCTGGGGATCCATTTGCAAATACTTGCACGTGGACAGTGTAATCCTATGACTTAAAACCAAATCTGCACTTTCACTATGAATGGAGTTCCCATGATGGGTTTTGACATCTCTATAATAGTCTATTGGAAACCTTCCTCTCTTTTCTAAGTCCAGCAGCATACATCTGTCCTGACCTGAGAAACTGGTTGGTGTATAGGAAGAAAGAGATGCTTGAACAGCAATACCAGCAGGCAGCTAGCTTAACCACTGAAGCATGGGATGGTGAATAGTGTAAAGGTGCTGTAGAAATGTGCTGTGGTTGGAAAAAAAATGCACAATTATTAAAGTCAAAAATAAACGAAGGTGAAGCAGGTTACTGCTGTGTTTGTCCTACCTTTTGTGGGGAGCTGCTGAAGCAGAGTTACACTGCTGCGAGATGCAGACGGTTATGGAGCGCTTTTGTTTCCCCTGTCCCACTGCTGGTATGCTGACACACACCTGTACATCTGCGTGCTATGGGCTATCTTAACAAACTTGCCCCTGTGTGCACAGCCAAGTGATGCACACTTGTGTGCTGCCTGGTGCCAGGAGCGTGCTGGCACAGATTTTTTCCCTCTCCTTTGCCCCCACCTCCTTTCTGGGGTGTGCTGTGTTATGGGGCAGGGTGGACCCTTGGTGTTTGCTGCGGGCTGACCATCACAGCCTGCAGGGAGGCAGGTTGTTCAGCAGCCATTGCACAACACCATTCCTGCCCCAAGCTGCAGGGGAGGCCTGGGACTCTCAGCACATGCAGCCTGGTGGGCCTGCCATGTTGAGAAGCCTTGAGCCTTCCTCCAAAAGCCTTGCCACATCCTTCCACCTGCCTTCCAGGTAACTAATCAACTCCACACACGTTTGCTTTCCTGCAGAAGACCCTCTGCCATTGGTGATCTGCAGACCATGGGAGAGCTGTGAATGAGAAGTGAAGGTCTGTCAGCAGAACCACCAGCCTTCCTCCCTGCCCTGTCTCAGTGCTGCACAGCCACGGGGGTCCTGGCTCCCCTCATGCCTCACTGGATTTCATGGTGAATAAATACAGAACAGCTGGTAGAACGTTCCCTGGTCACTGTGTAAGAGCAGTGAAGATCTGAAAAACTGAGGAATTTGAACTTGGACCAAAGTCCACCTCTCGTGCAAACAAACAACACTCGGCTCAGTTTAGACAGATCTACCCTGGAATGCTTCTCCCCACTTGCCCACCAATAGGTTTTTACCAGAAAACCACTCACACACACCAGAATGGTAAATGAAGATACGCTTTTACTTGAAGAGTCATCTTTTTGGTCCAAAAGTTGAAAAGAAATCAGTAAAGGATACTTAAACCTTCACAGTATAGAACACGGCAGCAACCTGACTGAATGTTACAGCACAGTGCTTTCCTTTGACAACCCTCCTGAAACAGGAAACCTCCCTCCATCAAGTTGGAGATCTCCATTTTCACCTGCAGGTAGAAGCAGCCTTGTGGCACACTCTGACCACTTGGGCAGTGCTTAGGAACTGGCTGCCTGAGACATATGGGAGCTGACATCAGCTAACAGCTGGAGCAAATACAGAGACTTCCTTCAGCTCTGGCTGAAGCAAGCGTAGAGGGAAATTTACCTTGTTTAAATTTCCCCAGCATGTAAAATGAGTGTAAAATGCCAACTTCTCATCCCACAAGGCGGCCATTTCCAGCCTGTTAAAAATGTGCACGCTCTACCCCAAGATCTAGCTGAGAAGTCTAACCTTCTTCTGCACAGAACTGCCTGTATTATTCATGGAGCTTGGTAACAGCTTGTTCCCAAGTGCCATTTCTTTAATAAAGAATAGGATTAAGAATGATGATAATGAACTTCAACAAACAGGTGAACGTTTTACATCTTTTCATAAGTTAATTCATGGCCACATATAGTACACGTCTTCTTGTATGTCTCTTCATCAACGTTTTCTTCTGGTCCGTATTCATGTTCATGGATATTAGCTGTCTTCTTCCACAAACTACTCCTCACTGCACGGCGAAGCTCTGATGAGGAAATTTTAAGATTTTTTGAGGGTTCTGACGTGTCAGCTAACAAAACTCAAGCCACCCACCTTTCCAAGGCCTGCGCTTTGGCAGTCTGTTAGCTGACTGTCTTCCACGAATGTGAAGGCAAATCTGGTATTGCAAGAACAAGTTTTGATCTGCCTTGCAGCCAACGTAACCTCACCTCGTTTACATGATTTTAAAGGATGGGAGCTACCATGAGAATTATCTCACAGGAGTTTTTCTATCTGGAGGGAGCACGCGTTGCCCACTGCCTTTTTAAGTGCTGCCCTTGAATGACATCTAGAAAGGTGAGATGGAACGTTCCATAAAAAACACTTTTGTAAAGCCACCTCCTGGGTTTTTTTGTTTTTTTTTTTACAGGACTGAGAAGAGCTTTCCATTCTGCTCACAGCGTGTTCCCTAAGCTTGATGCCCTGCAGTGTGAGTTGGGTGTGCAGTTGTGGCAGCAAAGCTGCGACCGAACCGGGCACAGATCTGCATGCTGAAAGTGGGTAGCGAGAATATTAAGCAGCAAAGGGTGGTAACGTTTTCAACCAAGTCAGTCAGGGTGCAACCACTGTCAAGTTAAGGCCTGTCCTTGCCCTGCACTCCACCATCTTGGCTGCAGTCTGCTGCAATTCCCATGCTTGCTCAATCCTATGTTCTGCCTCCTCTGGGCTCGGTGAATGAGAACCTGGAGCTGAGTAGGCACAATATGGGCAGTGCAGACTCTGGCTAAGAAACAAAAGTTGCAGTCTTAAAAAACAGCTAGCATGTCAGAGCTGAAAGCATTGGTCAGAATTAGTCCAGCTGAAAACTCTTCTAAATGTTAACTCGGAACAGTAAGGATGATAACCACGAAAAAACACGAGCTGGGAACATGTAAGGCACACTGTGCATGATACCAAAGAACTTAAAAAGCTCTGTAACGCTCTGTTTGTTGTAATCCATCTCTGGTCAGCTCTGAGAACAGACCAGACTGCTCCCAGCTCAGTGCCACAGGCCATGACAGACCTCCATTTTGTCATACTGAAAGGGCAGATGGAGGAATGAACTGACAGAGAACTGCTTTAGGTACTGCGTTATCAAAGTTTACCCATTTACCTTTCACTTTCTTATCAAACTTCTTCTGTTTCATCTTCTCTCTGCTGTCACGGCGCTGTTCCTTTGCTTCTTGCAAGGATTCCTCATTGCCCCACACTTCCAGAGCACGTTTGATTACCTACAGGACGGACACAGACGTGTTTCTTTTTGCCCTGAAACGACAGGAGCACCTCACCCCCGAGTGTAATTTACACACACCGCCAGCGAATCCTCCCTCTGCCTTGGAAACACAGACTCCCAAAACCTGAACATTCCTTCCACGGTGAAAGGTGGGCAAGCTCACCCCAATTTAAGCTGCAATTCAAGCAGAGCCGCAGAATTCTTAGCAAAGCAGCAAACAAGAAGTGACTGCCCTGCCCGACGGAGCTGCTGCTCCTGCCATGGGCCGTGCAGGATCACGTTGCACTGTGCTCAGCACCTCGAGGCCGTGCACTTCTGTGCTTGTGCAAGACAGGCAGGCAGATCTGCACGCCGGATGCTTTGACAATGCTCTCACACGTGGGTTTGGACCCCACGTCTCTACTTCGACCACAGAGAGAATTTACACAGCTGGAACGAACATTCCCACCCTTAGCAAAGGGTTCGGAAACCCGAACCGAAGCTGCAGATTTGGCTTATTGGCAAAGACAGGCAGAGGTAAAAAAGAGTTGGAAACGACCCAGGTTTCTCTATACCTGCAGTCTTAAGTAAAGCTTCATGTCGCCCCAGCGAGGATTATGAGGATTTTTCTTCACAATGAATCTAAGCACCGGCTCCCTCTTATCTAAATCACAGTCCTTCAGGAGATACTCTTCTTTTGCTTCTGTCCTTGTGATGAGCTTATGTTTATCTTCAGCGTCTCTGAAAGATGTAAAGTAACAATGAGAAAGCTGCCCAGGAAAACCAAGCACTATTAAGTCTCCCAAGTTCCCATCAAGACTGCATGCATTCCTGAAATTCCAGCGGAGCAACAGCCCCCAACCATCCCCTCCGTTTTTATGCATGCAGCTCATGGCGAGTTCCGAGGATCCAGCTGAACTACAGGACAGGTTTCCCGGGACCGAGTCCCATTTCAGCCAACAGACTGAGCGTCTTTTGTCTGAAACCTGAAAAGCTTTCTTCTCTGATTTTTATTTTCTTACAAGGAACGTTTAACCCCCGGCTCCACGACATTACAAATTATTTCAGGCGCTCCTCCCAAAGCCGGGAGCGATTCAGGGGACAAAAGCACGAGTCCAACACATGGCCGGGAGATAAGGAACGTGAACCAGGCCGACCGGCCGAGTCACAGAGCGCGCTGAGTGCCTCCGGATCCCAAATGTTGAGCATTTCCCACCGCCAGACACAGAGCAGCGAGAAAAACCCAAACTTGGAAACATTAAAAACGTACAGATAGATGAAAAGCTGTCTGCCCACGGCGGCATTCGTCAATTAAGGGCAAAAAATAAGAAATAAAATAACAAATAAAATAAAAATTCGCATTATCCTGTCCTGAGTTCAGCTCGGTGCGGAGCAGGAAGCGACGCCGCAGGCCGGCAGCAAAAGCAGAACCGCGTGTGCGACCGCAACGCCGGGCACCGCGCACGGCTCGGGGCTCACGGCCCGGAAAGCAGCGGAACGGAAGGCGGTCGGAGTCCCTCCGCCCAGCCGCTCTCACCAACCTCTTCCCCGCTTCTACAGCTGCACGTGGCTACCTGCCCGCGGAAACTCCCGCAGCCATCTTTTTATTCTCCACCCATTCATTACTGAAACGGTGGTTGGCTGATTCTTTTTACCCCAGCCATCTCCGCGGCTCTTCCAGCATTTTCTCCCCCTCTCTAAGGGGACGCGATGGGGCTCACCGATAGCGTCCCCTACTGAGCCTATCCCCACCCCCATCATCCCCAGGCTCAGCTCCCGGCCTGCCCCGCTGTGCCCTTCCTCCCCCTCCCGAAGCAAAGCTCCTTCCCTTCCCTCCCATCCCCCCCTCGGACCCCGCACCCCACCTTCACGCCGCCATGCGGCACCGCACCCCTCCCCCCCGCACGGCCGGCGTTACTCAGCGCGCAGCCCGGCTCCCCGCACCCCGCAGTGCCGCGCCCGTGGGGCAGCTCCGCCACCTCCCAGCTTTCGCAACGCGGGACACAAAGGTCAGCGCTGCACCTCCTCTCTGTCGGGTTTTTTTTTTTTTTTTTTTTACGGTAAAACTCCGTGCTGACAACGCTTTGGATGGGAAGGATAGGTAAAGAAATGAAGGCTCGCCCAACTGCCTGCAATACCTGCAATTATCGCACGTGGGCCAATCAAAGTGCTGCATTAGGTACGAGTCCATGAATTCTTTGCCACAGTCTCCACAGACGAGATAGTCAAATTCAAGCACGGGCGCTAACAGAAAGAAAAACCTCGTGTTTTTTTTCCTTTCCCTGCAAAGAACTACCGCGTTAAACACAACGCAAGCGAGTGATACTTGCAAGCAGCTTTACTAACATTTAATTGCATTTCACACGAGCCGTTACAGACCGATTCCATTTCTCTATAAACGCTTTTTCCAAGAACATACAATACAAATGCAAAGCCATCTCCATACACCCGCACCCCGCCCCGGCGCATTTCTACACTTGCTGGTGAAGTTTCCCCTACACCAAGCGTCAGGTTTCAGCATTCAACAGCACGCGTCGGTTTCCGTTTAACAATGGCTAAGAAACGAAGCACAACCCCTCCCAACCCCCCCCTCCCAACCCCCCCGTACACACGCACGCACACGCACGCACACACACGCGCACCGGGTTCCCTCGCAGCGCCTCACGCCCGCTCCCACCGCTCCCCTCCCCACGGCCGCACATCGCGACCACGCGGCACGGGGCTGCGGGGAGGAGCCGGGGAAGGGGACGGGTGGGAGGAAGGCGACGGGGGGCGGCGGGGGAGCCGAGCCGGCAGTTTAACAGCCTCAGCTCGGCTGCCCGGAGCCCACCCGACACGCCTTCATCTCCCGAGGGCTCGGCGGACAAACGGCTCCGTGGTTCGGCCGGCAGCAGCGGGGGTGGATGGCCAGAGAGCTGCTAGGAGTGGAATGGGGATGGAGCTCCACTACAATCCTCTCCCCAAGCCCTCTCAGCACTGCTCCAAGCCCAGGCTCGTTCTGCGCCGGCCGTGTGCTGTTCCTCGCCGGATGCTCAACGCCGTCCGCTCGTGTTCCGCGTGACACCGACGGGGAAGTGCTGCTACTACGGGGGAGGCTCGTTTAAAAAGGAAATAAAACCATCCTAAGCAAGGGGAAAAAAAAAAAAAAAAAAAAAAAAAAAAAACGGTTCTCATTCACAGGCAGCGCTGCAACAGGGGAAGAATATTAATAAAACCTGAAAAAAGAAGGTTATTTCGAGGCGTGCGGCATCGTTTGTCTTTAATAGCGGCCGCGCCGGGAGCGGATCGCGCCCAGCCGACATCCGACCCGGCTCAGCCCGTCCGCATGGCGTGCCTTTACATCACGTTTCGTAATGCACGCCAGCGCTGCCCGGCAGAAAGGCGCTTTATTAGGACAATGACATCATGAATTACACAGCACTAACCGCCCGCTGCAAAGGCATCCCGCGTCCCCACGCCTTTTCTTGGAAAGAAAAAGAAGAAGAAAAGAAAGAAACGGAAAAAAAAAAGAAAAAAGAAGAAAAAAAAAAAAAGAAAGGAGATTTAGGAAAAAGGAAAAAAAAGACCAAAAAAAGAAAACCAACCCCAACAGCACGGGGCTGCGCCTTGCCGTATGGAATCCTGCTAACAAAGAGGGACACTGCACCACGGCGCTGCGGCTGATCCAGCGCAGAACAAAGCGAGACAAAGGCATTCCCAGAAAAGAAACTGCATCTATTTCGGGATCGCGACGCCTCCATTTGCTGCACGCGGGGAAGAGACTATCGCGACGCAATATGTCGGCATCCATCCGCAACCGCTGCACGCGGGGGGCTCTGCCGGACACGCGGGGAGGATTCGCCTCCCATCGCAAACCCAGAATCGCGAAATAAAAGATTAAGAAGCGGTTCTTACCGGCAGGGCAGCGCCGTGCCCCACTTTCCCGTTCCGCAGTGCCGGCGGGCGCGGCGCAGCGCAGCGGTGTGCACGGCGCGGCGCGCCGGGAAGAATGGGGGGGAGTGAGAGTAGGGAGGGGACTAAAAAACCCGGGAAGGGGAAGAGAGGGGGGGGGGGGGGAAGGGAAAAAAAAAAAAAAAAAAAAACCGCGGAACCGCCCTGCCCGCGTCCCCCCGCCCCCCCGCCCCGCGCCGTTACCGGGGGGATGCACGATCCTCTCGGCGGCGCCGCGCTGCTGCTGCTGCTGCTGCTGCTCCTCCTCCTCCTCCTCCAGGAAGAAGCCCCCTCCCGTGTCCACGACCTTGGGGGGGCCCCGCGCCCGCGCGCCGCCTGCGGAAGACAAACCCCGCGCCGCCTCAGCGCCCGCCACCGCCGCCGCCGCCGCCAGGGGGCGCCCGAGCGCATCTACAGCTCAACCCCCCACCCCCCCCCCGCGGCGCGGAGCGCGCGCGCGAAGGCCCCCTTCCCCCACCCGTGGGGGGAGGGGGACCTCGCGCGCGCCCCCCCACGGCCGCTCTTTCTCCCCCCCCCCCCCACCCCCCCCCTCCCGTTTCCAACCGCCTCCCGCGCGCGCGCTCCCCTTCCCCCACCCGCCACCCCCGGACCCCGCAGCCCCGGTAGCAGGGCTCGGGGCGCCGCCCGCCGCCATCCGACCTGCGGCGGGGTAAGGTCGGGCCGCCAGCCGCGCCTGCCGCAGCGCCAGCGCCCGCCGCCGGTTCCGCTCCATCCGCGCCAGCGCCGCCGTCGAGATAGACGGTCGTTCGATCTCCGCGCAAGCCGCCGCGACTTCATCCGGGCCGGGCGCCGCGCCCGCCATGGCGGCGACGGAGCGGAGGAGCCGCGCCGGTCCCCCCCGCTCCAGAGCGCGGCTCGCCCTTCCCTCGCCGAGCCGCCGCCGCACTGCGCCTGCGCAGAGGAGGAGGCGGGGGAGGGAACGAAAGGGGCGAGGCCCGCACGCATGCGCGCTGCCCTCGCCCCGCCTCCCCGCACAGCCGCCGCGCTGGGGGCGCCGGGAGGAGCGGGGGGGGGGGGGGGAAGAGCGGGCGGTTCTCCCGGGGCGGGGGCTGCGGCCTGCGTGGCGCCGGGCGCGGGGGGCACCGCCCGGCCCGAGGGGCTCCGACGAGCGGGGGGGAGGGGAAAAGGCGGCCCGGCGATTTCCGCGAAGCGTTCGAGCGCCTTGTGCGGTGAACGCAAGGTTCCGGCGAAAACGATAGGATTTTTTAAAAGAAGAATTAGAAGGAAAAGAAAAAAAAAAAAAAAGAGAGGGAAGGGGGGGGGGAAGGGGAAGGGAAAAAAAAAAAAAGGAAAAGGGAAAAAAAAAAGAGAAAAAAAAAAAAAAAAAGGCCGCGAAGCGCAGCGCTGCCGGCGGTGACCCCTTTGTCCTCAGCCCGCCCGGCAGCACGGAGCCGCGCCTCCCGCCCCGAACGCAGCCACCGCTTCTCCCCGCGTGTGTTTTAAACGAACAGGCACCAAAAAAAAAAAAAAAAACCAACAAAGCAACAACCAACCACCGCGTTTTTCCTCAATAAAAAGCGGCACGTCGTCCTTCGGAGAAATAAGAAATAAAATTAAGACGTTCCCCAACGACGGCGCAGCACCGCTACTTTCCGTCCCGTTGCCCCGCACGCCTTTTGTCGCGGAGCCGCTCCCGCCGTCCTTGAGCACAACACGAGGACGCGGTCCGTCCGTCAGTCCGTCCGTCCGCCCCGCCCGGCCGCCATTACCTGCCCGGCGCGGTCCGACACGTGCGTTCCGTTCCGTCCCGCATCCGGGATGCGGGACGCTGCCGTCCGATCGGCGCCTCCGCGGACATTTTGTATCGGGACCTTCCCCTGTAAAAAAACGAATCGCCGAGTCATCGCCGGCCGCCTGCGGCACGCTGGCTTGTCTGCAGGAAGCCGGAAAGTACCGCAATGGGCATGTCTGGGTGCCTCCCAACCGGGACTCAATAAGCTGAGCGCGTGTAAAAATCGCGGCGCTGCCCCGCAGGAAATGGCACCGCCGTCGGTTGGGGCTGCGCTGCCCTCGTTAGCAGGTATTTCTGCAGGTAATCGGTTCGGCTGACGGCCGGAAAGCGCCGTGCTGGCTCAGAGATTCGGAAATGGGAGTTCTTTGTTTGGGAAAAACAATCGCTTGTTTTGAGAACAATCGACCGCATGTTTGATAAACGGTTCTGTCCCGTCTGCGGGATTCTTATCTCGTTCGTGCCTCCCGCGTTCCATCTGAGAGCCGGGAGAAGTGAACTTTGGAGCGCTGCTCTTTGTGTCATCCCCCGAGCTGAAGCTGCGTTTGGTACCATTAAAGGGTTTTGAGCATAGGAGGATATTGCTGTTATGCAACCAAATCGGCATTAGGATTAGAAGAATCTATAAACAAAAGCAAATTCAGAGGCGAGGCACTTAAACAAAATAGGCCGTGGTCCACAGCGAGCCGTGCAGAGCAGCCGGGGCTTGAGCAAGGGAATGGAGCAACGCTCCTTGGGTTTTCCTTTTCCTCAGGATCACCCTGACCAAGCAGTCTGGGCAGAACATCTTTCCCAGCCGTCTTTCCTACCAGAATGTGTATCAAGTGCAGTCCTCCTGGTTTTTATGATCAAAAGAAAGAGGTGTGCACGACACTGCTTGTGCTCGTATCGTTAAATATGCATGCCTTAATGGCTGCGGGTGAGTTAATAATCATACAGTCATGGAAACCTTAAGTTGGAAGAGACCTCTGAAGGGCATCTCACTTAGTCCAGCTCCCCTGCACTGAACAGGGGCACCCACAGCTCCATCAGTGCCCAGAGCCACATCCCCTGACCTTGGCTGTCTGCAAGGGGATGCAGCATCATCCACCACCTCTCTGGACAACCTGTGCCGGTGCCTCACCGCCCTTATTGTAAAAACTCCTTCCTTACATCCAGTGTAAATCTCCCCTCTTTCAGTTTGGAGCCATTTCCCCCTGTCCTGTTGCTGCTACAGTCTGTCCCCTTCCTTCTTACAGCCGCCCTATAGATACTGAGCTACTTGCTCTCAGGGCTCCTGGAGAATTCTCTTCTCCAGGCTGCACAACCCCAGCTCCTTCAGCCTCTCTCAGCAGAGGAGGCATCCGCAGAACTATGGAATATCCCAAGATGGAAGGGATCCACAAAGATCATTGTTTCCAACTCCTAGTGCCACGCAGAACCACCCAAGAAATCAAACCGTACCACCATCAGGTTGAGCTGATACACTTAGGTAGCTCTTCAGGTGTGGTGTGCTGGGCAGCTCGTGGCTGCGGTCACTTGGCTGCTGGTAGCCAGTCGTGGATGTCCTTGATCAGCAAGGGAAGGCCTGCATTAACTCGTGGCCATAGAATGGAGCATCAGCGAGCAGCCGAATGTGGGGAAGCAGCTTCACAAACGGCACATGACAACTCAGCATTTTCTTGGAGGAGAGAAAGGGTGAGCAGTAAGACAGCAGTGCCTGCTGGCAACACAACCGTAGTGGAGTTGGCATTGCAAGCCTTGTCTGCTGGCAGTACAACCCTTGTCAAGGACGAGGGTCATCTGTGAAGAACTGTGGGTGTCCGGGCAGTAAAAAAAAGGAGTAAATTCAGGGTAGACAGATGATGCACTTGCAGAAAACTAGTCCTAACTGTACATAAGTGGTAGTATCTGAAATGGCTGCTGCCTCTCAGGGGTGAGGATTTGGGTTCGTACAGACTGCCATCTTCATACTTGGAAAAACAAATTGCACAGAAGAACAAACCAGGAAGTGCAGCGATGCTCTCGCTGTGAGCACTGCGTCCAGTTGTGTTTCCTCCTCCCCAGAAGGGAGCACTGGAGGTGGGGAAGGAAAGTGGGAAACAGCGAGAGTGCTGAGCTGCCCAGCACCTCCTCTCATGAGAAGCAGCTTGGTAGGTCTGGGCCCTGCACCCTGAGCATACATTACTCAGAAAGGACGTGCTTGAGGCCCGTCTCATCCCAGGGGCTCAAAGAGAACGGATTGGACTGAGTGTCCAAGGGAGCACAGCTTGATGTGCAGTGGTAGGAAGCCATGTGAGAAGGTCCCACCTTGCGTAGAGCCTTGGGAGCAATGCACATCGCATCTCTGCTCAGAGCAGAGTGATGCAGGTAGAAGGTGGTTCTCTGGGCCGTGGAGCAAGATTGTCCAAGGAATGGGGAGAGGCCACGTAGTCAGTGAATGAACGCCTTCTGAAGATGCTGCAGTCCCCCTGCTCTGAAAATAGTTGGGGGCCGTGGGAGTGTTGCAGAGGAGGAAGCTGATGCTTGCCTCATTTTTCATTTTCCCTCAGTGTTTGCCTGTGGCCAGTGGAGGAAACGGGACTGAGCAGATTTGGTATCCCAGTCAGTGTGCCTCTTCCTCCTATTCTCTCAGAATCACCCTCTGCTGTTATTTACTATCTGGAACCATGTGTGATGGGATCTTTCAAGCCAGCCTCCGTTCATCTGTACTGGGAGTCACTTGCAGAGCAGCTGCTGTGCTGCACATTTACATTTTCCCTCGCAATATATTTATTTCTGCGTCCACAAAGTATTAATAGCAGCCCACGGTGTGGTTGCACATCTACAACAAAACCTTTTTTTTTTTGCTTTTGTCCTTCGGTGAAAATATTTGCTCCACGAGAAACATCCACTGTCGTCTCCTTTTCCTTGGGTTGGTCCACTGAAGGGAGTGGCAATGCAGAAAAATCTCTCCCTCTGATGGCTCAGGTGGCCACATGAATTTTAGCTGCATTTGAGTTGTGCAGTCAGCAGCTGAGCAGCCAGTGCACATAGGCTGATTAAGTGGTTGGCTGCTTCCTCTTAGCATGACTAAGGGATTGGATTTTGCCCAATGATTTCAAACGCTTTTATTGGAGGGAAGGCATTTATTGCATCCTTGGGGACGTGAGGCAAAAAAAAAAAAAAAAAAAAAACCCTTTGAGATGAGGCTTCCATTGGGTTTGAGGCTCCTATTTCTTAGCGCTACCCTAAAAAAAAAAAAAATAAATGGCAAAGCATTCCAATCTTCTTGGTGAACAAGAAGCATATGCGACCTGGGGGAAGTGAAGGGAGTCCACCTGCCTGGGTGCCCGACTGCTCTGCTCAGCTCTGCCATAGCGCCTGGCTCGGAGACCACTGAGTCATCCTGGCGCTCAGAGTGGGGCACGCAGGGTAAACTGATTCCCATCTCTGCCAGATTTCCTCACTTGTTCGCTAGCTGTAGGAGGGGATTTCCATAGTAATGCGACCTGTCTCCGTGCTCCATTAATCGCCTCCCAGTTGATGCAGATCATCTTGGTCGAGCACATAGATAATGGGGGAGAAGTGTTGGGTGCCTGAGCAACGCATCTGAAAGGAACAGATAGGCAAGAATTGAAGTGCAAATGTTTAAAGACAAAACCCGGCATTCCTCCCTGGCGGGATGTCTTCGTGCAAGTTTACTGTCAGTTTCTAGATGCAGAAAGAGATAGGATGAGAAATTACAACGTAAATCTTTTTATTTTTTAGTGCTGTGCGCGACTTCTCTGTTAAGTTACTTTTCCCGAACAGGGCTCTAATTACCTTTAATACCAACAGCAATCACTGACTTCACGTCTATGAACACGAATATGTCAGTGACGAAAAATGCTGTTCTTTACAGTGTCAGAGGTCACCACAAAGCTGACCGCACACTTCTGTTGCCGGTTGGTAATCCAGAAAAAAAAAAAAGAAATGCGCCTTTAGAATTTTGCCAGGAAAATCCATCTTCCGTCCACACAAAGAGTTGGGAAAATGGAACTGGGAAACGCAACCGCCTTCGATGCCATCTTCAACGCTAAGACAAACGAAAATAGTTGGAATGTAGGAAAGAATACTCTTTTTCCCCTCCCCCTCCTTGCTCCCCCCCCCCAAAGCTAAGACACCGGGAGGTTTTTCTTACCTCACCCACGACCCGTAGGCAACGTCACAGAAATGGGTTTGAAGACCGCTCTTAACTGCCCTGAATTCTGTGGATTCCGACTTGAGCAATAAAGTTAAAAGGGGAAAGAAAAAAAGAAAAAAAAAGAAAGAAAAAAAAAAAAAAAAGAAGAAGAAGCAAGCCATCAGGCTGGAATTCCTTAACAGCAGCACCCTGCTAATGACCCTTTTGTCCTTAAAGCACCACTCAGCCTTTGCTTTTACAACCCGGCTTGTTTTGTTCTGCGGGAATATTCGCATATCGCATGAAAAGGATGTGTGAACAGATGCATTTCCCCCCCCCCATCAATATTCCTATTTTGTCAGTTACTTAATGCATGCAGGAACCTTTCCCATAGCAACACAGAAACCTTAAGAAACTTTGCCTAATTCTTTAATTACCTTTTTCTTTCTATTAAGAGGAGCTCGGGCATTTCTGAGACAGAAAATCAATACATCATCTATTATATTAGTCTCAGGAACAGGAGATCTGGCCGTAGTGATGGTGAAAGGCCGAGTGTTCTGGAATAAAGCGTCCCTTTCTGATCTTCCTGAAGTATTTAAGGAGATTGAGAACGTGAGTATTCATCGAGAAACTTCAGGTTTATGCTGTACATGATTCAGTGATGCTCTGGTGTGTTTTTTTTCCCTCACTTTTGGCCATACCACCCTAAAGAGGTCATTTTTGTGATTCCAAGTCAGCCTGAGTTGTTCTAATGTGCGCAGCAGCCGGAAGAGAAAAGCCATACAATGGCTGATGGAGTTGGCTGCAGCAAGAAAATCACATCTCAGTTCCCAGAGATTTCAGAAAGATGAGTCTCCTCCACTAGCTGCAAATCTCTGCAAAAGCTTTTGATGCTGCCGTGCATTGGTTTGATCTTGGTGGTTTCCTCCAGGGCCCGGTTCTGCTCTCCAGGATGGATGATGCTACCTGCAACTGTGTCTGATTCAGTTTGCTGAAGGAGGAGAGGAGGGGGATGAGGAGTCGACCTTCATAACTGGCCTACGTATTTTGGGGAACGTGTCACATTTATTCTAGGCTCACAACAACCGAGTTGTGAGAAAAAAACGTGGAACCAGCATATGGCTTAGAACTGCTAGCAGTGCGGGGCTAGCAGGAGGTGCTACACCATCCACAGCATTTGAATTTTAAGATGTGATCTGAGCCTGTCCTCTGAGTGTGACCCGATAGTAATTATTGATCAGGGTCTTAAGTCTCCGCTTGAATTCCTTGGGTCAGTTGATTTTGTCATCTTTTTTTTTGCTTACCTAGGGGAAAGGTTGTTTGTGCTTGTGGGGGGGTGGGGGGGAAGGAAGGAATTGTACTGACCATAGCACTTCAACATGTAGCATTAACAGATTTATTCCTTGGAACAAGACTAAATAAATAAATGAATGAATGAATGAATGAATGAATGAATGAAAGTGGGTTTCTGATACCCTTGATTAAATCAAAACTGTTCGCAAGGAAAATCAGAAGAGTTTGCGCTGCTCTTGACTACTTTCTTACAGGTCTGAGACATTGGCTGCAGCGCTGTGTTAATTCCCCTTCTAAGTCTCAGCGTTCCTGACCGATCCGTGTCTTGCCCCCGAGCGGAAAGGTAAAGAGAGATCCTTCCATTTGTGTCGGAGATGACTTCTTTCCTGAGCTGGCTTTCTTTGCGGCTTAAGTATGCCGAAGTCTGCCGCTTTCCAGAGCCCCCCCCCCCCCTTTTTTTTTTTTTCGGAAGGCTGCGGTATGTCCAGCGATTGTCCGGAGCTCGGGGCCATTTGGGGGAGGGGAGCTCCGGGGGCAGCTCTGGGGGTGGGAAGGGGGAGGGATCTTTGTCTCTTCCCGGGCAGATTTGAGATCTTGCGAAAGCACACCTCTTTTGTTGCAGGAGACTACAGTTTCCCTCAGCCAAAAAGTTTTAATTACATCAGGGGTCAAAGGCTCGCTGTTTTCAGCCCCTTCTTTGAATGCGGAGGCAATGGAAGGGCTTCGCTTTTGAGCAGAGGCATTCACACTTCCCCGCACATCTGCCCGCTCCGTGTCACACGCCGCTGCCCCACCATTGTGCTGCTGGCCCCACGCTGCGAGGAATGCGAGCCGGGCCGGGATGCTGTGCGCGGTGATAAACCTTTCTGCAGCACACCGACGGCCTCGGTTCTGGCCCGCCAAAGTTTGCATCTTCCTCAAATCGCTTTTCGTCTGCTTGTTTGTTCGCTTTTGAAACTGAACTTTCTTTCGCTTTCTCCGTTCTTTGCAAAGGGTCCCGAATTCCGCGCGTCTTTCAGGCTTCGTCGCCGTAGTATTGACGAGATTGTCGTTTGTTTGTTTGTTCATTTGTTTACAGCTTTTCTGCGAAAGCCGCAGGTGGTCAGAAACGGAGATGATGAAGCGCTGGCGACGCCCAACGGATTCCTTAGATGCTGTATGCCGGTTCGGCCGGAAGGGGCTGGTACAGATCACCGCACAGGTCCGCAGGTTCCAGCAGATGTCTGCATGGCTGCCGCACCTTTGAGCAACGCTATCTTCGATGGTACATTCCAAAGTACGGCGTGCTTTACCCCATGTCATGATTTTCTGGGCCTGTCCCTCCTGCTGTCAGTGGGAGTGGTCTACCCACTGCGGGGCAGAGATACGAGTTCAGCTTTAGCCTTATGCCCCGATCGCTTAGATGTGTCCTTTTTTTTGTTTTATTTCATTCTATCTGTCATTTGTTTCATCCGTTCACGTGCTGCTGTGAAACTTCCCGGCTCAATCACTCCTCCGAGGGATTCTTCTGCTCAGATTCCAACGCTGGCAAACACAAAACACGCATACGAAAACGCGCATGCGTGCATTAAAAAGGTATGTAAGATGTATGTAAGCAGGTTAAAAAGGGAAAAACAGCAACAAAAAAAATAAAACCAGCAACACTTATGCATACAGCACAAAAGTCACCTTCACTTGGGCAGAATGGTGCTGGCAGAGCTCCTCACGTGGCACACGAGCAGTGCTGACTCACACGGGAAATCCCAGCATGCTTTCTGTCCGCTTCTCATTCAGATGATCCTTCCTATCTTCTGCTTTTGGGAAGCGAGCCTCCGTCTGCATCTCTCACCTTGGCACTCTGATGCTGTAAATCCTGCTCAGCACAAAGCTAGCACCGCTATCACAGAATCACAGAATGGTCAGGGTTGGAATGGACCTCAAGGATCACGAATCTACAACCCCCTGCCACACGCAGGGCAACCAAGCTTCACATTTAATGCTACACCAGCCTGCCCAGGTCCCCATCCAACCTGGCCTTGAACACCTCCAGGGATGGACGGGGCATCCACAGCCTCTCTGGGCAGCTGTTCCAGCACCTCACCACTCTCACAGCAAAAAACTTCCCCCTGACGTCCAAGCTCAGTCTGCCCTCCCTCAACTTCAAGGCATTTCCCCTTGTCCTGCCGTTATCTCCCCTTTCCAAGAGCTGACTCCCCTCCTGCCTGTAAGCTCCCTGTAGGTACTGAAAGGCTGCAATGATTCACCCCGCAGCCTTCTTTTCTCCAGGCTGGACCAACTTGACCAGAGCTGCCTGTAAGTTACCTAGCTGTACCCACACGACACTTGTGATTGCTTTTACACCTCACTGCTATCGCATCCTGACTTTTGCATTATGGAACGCTGTGCTCGGGCTGCTTTTAAAACACGTGGCTAAACAGCAGCTCCAAGAGGATCCGTAGAGACCTGCAAACACGACTCCTGTTACAAAAGCCACATTGCTCTCTTCTCACCTCCGTGCAGACGTGTTAATTTCCGCTGCAGATTCTAACAAGGCCTCTGATAGATGGATAAAACATCACATTCCACCACTGTCTTTCCTGAGAAATTCCCTGAACATTTTGAACATCGCAAATGAAAGATTTGTTTTGCCCTAAACCGCGGCAAGTATTAGTTCAATTAAATCAATAGGGGCTGTATGAATAAACAATATACAGCCTTGTCGCTGCACTGAAAAAGCACCGACAGCGTACAGCGCACGCGCGTGCATATTCTAATGGGCTCCGGACGCGTTAACTGTTTGCTTTAATTAATATCCGCGTTAATGACCACAAGAGGGTGCTCTTGTCTGTGTTGGTGAGCGCTGCTGCGTTTTCGTCCTCTGAGGAAACGGGACGGGTGATTCCAGCGCCGTAGGAATGAGAGTGGATCGGTAAGGAGTGGAATCCCATCAGCTACTGAAGTCAGGCAGAGCGCCTGGCCGTGCGTGTCCCATTTAGGGATGTTCTCTCTACCCGGGGGCTGCCTAAAGCGGGCAGTATCTTCTGCCCTACGTCTTCAATACGTTGTGCTTTTTACACACACACACACACAAAGACAGTAGCAAAGGCTTTAATTTAGCTGAGCTGCAAGCATTGAAGTTAAGAAGTACCTTACTACAATGCTTTGCGTTTGGTACAAAAGTCGGTAATTCTCTCCCGAACGTCAAGGTTTTTGCAGTCAGAGAACCGTCTGCCAAAAAAGAAAAAAGAAAGAATAAATGTTCCTTTCAGTCTCGTGTGCCGCCCCATTTTTTTTTTGAAACACCTTGTTTCAAAGTCCCAGAGCTCTCACTCGTGTCGGGTTGCTCTCCGTCACACACTTCGCTTGGCTCCCAGCAGCTTCACTGCTTTCTGGGCACTCTGAGATGGGAATTCCATCAGCCAGGCAGCTGACGCCCCGAGCTGCTGGGAACGCCTCCCTTTGCTCAGTTCATCTCCTATCTATCTTGTTTTTAAAGTCCCGCCGAGATTCATAACAGAGCCGATGTAGTGTCAGAGCACCGCAGCCCAGCTGGCTGCCAGGCAGAGAAATACAGCTCGCCGTGATTCACGGTGCAGGTGAGCCACTTGGCTGAGCTGTGCTCATTGTGATGCTGCGATGCTGCCGTATCTGTACGCACACTGCCCGTCCCCTGTGCCGTGCGTGCTCGCTGAAACAGCTTCCAAGCCGACCACCCAGTGTACCGCGCACGAATGCGTTTCACATTATCTGACAGTCCTTTGAGTTGTTTCCTTTTATTTTTTTTTTCTTAAATCTTATTCTATTTCTTCTAAATCACGTTCCTCCGAATCTGTCATTTAGAGAACAATAGGTGCAAATAATGGTTCGGTTCTCCGTGCGTTCACACTTGCTGACAAGAAACCATCAAGATTCGGAGGAGGGAGTTTCGTCTCTGTAGAAACTGAAGTGGACGAGATTACTCATGCTGCAGCTCACGCTGTGCAGTTCTGAATGAGGCAGCCAGCTCCAAGCCGATGCTTTTTTTTCCTCTCGGAATGAAAGGAGGTAGCCCTAAGAGACACAACTACTGCAACGAAATCCGCCGTACTCCTGAATTAGTCCAAACCTCAGCTGTGTCATTCTGGGGAGCTGGGAGCCTGGGGCTTTCCTACGGAGCAGCACTGCCATCCAATGTGACAGAGAGGTGAAGACAGAGCCATTCTTACCTCGGAAAGCGCTGGGACGCCGCTGTTGGAAGCCTCCACATCCCTGCAAGGGCTAGCAGTGCTGCGCTGCTCTGCCATGTTACAGCTGCCCTGTCAGACATGATGCTGCTCCAAAAATGTGCATTCACTGCACTTTGGTACAGTTTCTTCTTAACAGTTTAAGTTCTGGTTGGCTGGAATGCATTTCGTAGGCTTTCGTAGCGGTGTGTTTTGATTAAAAACACAGGTGTTTTAGGGCAGACAGATTGGAAAAGCACATAATTTCCGTGCACTTTGCAGGGCAAACGGGGTGCATTCCTCTGTATTTACCATGATTTTCAGACAGCTCTGGAAGGTCCCGCAAGCACATGCTACAGTTTCCTTGAGACTCTGGTGAGATCTTCTTGGTGAGACCTTCTCAGCTGCATCTGGCATCACTGGTGCCAAGAGCTGCTGGCCATTGGGTACAAGAACCCACTGATGTTTAGGATCGCAATTCTGGTTAGCAAAACTTATCTAGATGCCCATCAGAAGCAAGCAGATTAACTGAACGGAGCCTGCTGCTGACTCAGGGGATCTTAAAGCACTTGGAACCCATCCAGTAAATTGATTGTAAATTCTCATGTGTGGAGGTTGCTCCAAAAGTAATGCTTCCCATTTATTTCCACTGAAACAAAGAGCGCGGTGACACCGTTTGATTGAAATCCTCAGCTACAGAACACATTTTTCACAACATAGCAGCCACCATTAGCTGGACATTTTTTTCATCAGCAGTGACAAAGAGCCTGCATGCTGTGCTCCATGTGTTAACATCTGCACCAGCGGAGCTCAGCCACTGCCACCACCACCGAAACACACCACCCACCCCTTCCTGTGTGCTCACATCTGCTCTTTGGTGCAGAGGAATGTTCACCGAGTGTCAGTGGCTACCAATTTTTCCTCGTGGAGGAATTCAGTCACACACCTGTAATTCATACACACTTCCACGGCAGACGCCCATTCAGTCGGAATTGCCCTTCTGCTGCCATCTGATGCACAGCAACAACATGGGATGGAATACTGATGGGAAGGCACAAACCCTACTGCTGTACCACCAACGTGCGTTCTGATGTCATGGGCCAATGTCAAGAAATCAGGAGGCATTACTTCCGGAGCAGCCCTTGTCCAAAGTGCTTTGTGTTCTGTTCAGGTCGTTAAGGAGTGGAAGAAGAGAGCAGCTCAAAATGAGCCACAGCAGCGTGCCATTTCTTGGATGTTAGAGACCTCATGGTCAGGGGAGCGATGCTGGAATCATGAATCCTCAGCAAGTCCTCCTTTTTCCATACATAAATTTTCCAGTGGATCCAAAAGACCTGGAAGTTCCAAGCCCTGACCCATGGTTGGACTTCAGGGGGAAATTCTTTACAGAGAGAGTGGTGAGGTGCTGGAACAGCTGCCCAGAGAGGCTGTGGATGCCCCGTCTATGGGGCCCTGGGCAGCCTGGGCTGGTGTTAAATGTGGAGGTTGGTGGCCCTGCATGTGGCAGGGGGTTGGAGATTCATGATCCTTGAGGTCCCTTCCAACCCTGGCCATTTGGTGATTCTGTGTATCTGTAGTCATCCTTCATGTCCTCAGCCAGTCCTGAGTGTTCCAGGCACATCTGTGAAACCCTTCCCTGAGTGCTTATTAAATCCATGTGTGTACACAGTGATCACCATTCAACTGCTGCATGACATGCATGCATTTATCCGAAACATCATCTGGTAGAAATATGGGAGCCTCATATAAAAAAAAAATATATATATTAGGGATTATTATGTCATTACCTCAACCAAGATGCTGATTTTGGATTCAGATCCTGTGCTGAATTTGTGTTTGAAGCAATTTGGTTTCATCCACAGTGTGTAAAGAATCCTTCACAAGATAACATTTGGCCACCGTTGTACTGATGCATTGCAGGTCATCGAATCACAGAATCACCAAGGTTGGAAAAGACCTCCGAGATCATCAAGTCCCCCTGCCCACCAAATTGCTCACTAACCCACGTCCCTCAGTACAGCACCTAAGCATTTCGTGAACACCTCCAGAGATGGTGACTCTCCCAACCTCCCTGTGCATCCCGTTCCAGCACCTCACCACTCTTTCAGAGGAGAAAATTCTTCCTCATATCCAACCTGAACCCTCCCCTGGCACAAACTGAGGCCATTCCCTCTCATCCTATCACTAGTTCCACGAGAGAAGAGGCCAACCCTCACCTCCCTTCAGGAAGATGTAGAGAGCAATGAGGTCTCCCCTGAGCCTCCTCCTGACTGAACAATCCCAGCCCTCTCAGCCACTCCCCTTGGTGTCATCTGCAGACTTACTGAGTGTGCACTCAATGCCCTCATCCAGGTCATCAATAAAGACATTGAACAGGGCAGACCCCAGGACCAGCCCCATGGGAAGACCACTGGTGACAGGTTGCCAGCTGGATTTAATTCTGTTTACCACCAGTCACCCTGGTCAATTTCTGTCACTTCTGAGATCTCCAGCTGCATTAAAATGAGCAAATGAGCAGAGCTCATTAGTTGCAAGGGGGTCAAAGCCAATGTACATTACAGTTGGGTTGCTCTTGAGTACTTAGATCTGGCACAACTCAGTGCATTGAGATGCTAAATTATTCTGAATTCAATTAGTAACTACCTGAGATAGACCAGAGGTTGGAGAAATAAGTGAGGGGGAAAAAAAAAAGGAAAAGTGCATTCTTAGAATGGGCTTCGTTGTTACCTTTATGGTCAGTAAGAAAGCACAAGGATGGATCTCCCCAGGTTTGCAAAATGCTCTCACATACATGCTGAGCTTGATAAAGTTTTCTCTTAGTGACAGAAGATGCTCTTCAGGGCGTGTTAGTCTCGCAGCAACGTATGCCTCCTTTCACTTCCTCCAGACAGAGCAAATTGCAGAAGTGAGACGGAGAGAAAAATGATGCTGTTACTGGGGGTGTGGAGATTTTAGTGAAGAAATTCAGCAGAACTTGTCGGTCTGAGCTCTGTGTGCCTCCTGCACCTCTTGTTCTAGTTCCAACACGTGTGCCTGGCACTGATGACTTTGCTCACCCCTTGCAGACGTGCAGAAAATATGGGTTTCTTATCTTTAAATCGTGATGGGATGTTAACCAGGGGGTGAGGGGAAATGGATGCATTATTTGGCCCACGTGTTAAAAGGGCTGGATCACAGGAGCTGCTCTGTGTCAGGGCTACGGGAAGCTTCGCTGCCTATTCCCACCTCTTCCATCTGATCAGGAGCCCCTCGCTGCGGTTAAACCTGGTGTTGCAGATCCTGCTGTGCCTCAACGGGACACTGAGCTCGTAGTACGGCTGGAAGGGGACAACTTCACTTAAAGGATGATTGCAAGCAAGACATTGCTTCTGTTTTCTCTAAAATATCCCCTAGAGGGCATTACTCGAGGGCTACTGCATGCAGGATCCTATGGGCGGTTGCTGACAGCTTCCGACCCGTTCACTGGCCAGCTCTGACTTTATCCATAGACTTCTGTGAATTTGTCCTATGGTTTTCTCTGAGCTAGGCTAAGCTGCCAGAGATGGAACATCTAACAGTAATGGTTCACATGGTTCAGTTGTGTCTGGTAAGAAGAAACGCCTCCTGGTGAAGGAGGTGAAGCTGCCATCTGCTGGTTTCGTTTGTTGCCTCTTTGCTCACTCACTGAGAGATGGATGAGCAGATTTTGCATGCTGATCTCTTTGCCTCTCACTGCTGGTGGGATCTGCCTTCATATTTGTCATCTCTTCGTATCATCGTGCCTCTGTATAGCTGACTGATGAAGAAACTTTTCTGGCTTCTGACCATCCTTTTGTACATTTCTGTCCTTTTCCAGTTCTCCCATCTCCTTTTTGAATCGAAGACACAGAGGTCAAATATTGCTCAGTGGCTTACGTTTTATGATCAATACTGTTTGTTTCAAGGTGGTACCTGAAAGCTCAGTCTCACTCACTTGCAGCCAGAAGAGTTATACCAGGACAGGCATAACATGGAGATGCTTCTCTTGCCCACATGGACAAACCACATGGGTTGCTCTAAATCAGGACCAGGAAGATAGTGCAGCAGAGGAGGTTGCCAAAGTTGACATGGGCCATGATGTCAGACAGAGAAACACCTGGCAGGACGAGGGGCAGTGAGGGGCACTCGTGGAAGGCATAAAAAGGCAGAGAAAGCAGCAATTTTTTACCAGTCAGAACAACATGCTAGTAAGATGTGCTGTGCTCCTCACAGTTGTCACGCAGTTGAAACGTTCTGTCCTTCAAAGTCATTAAACACAGCTGAAAAGCAAAAGATCTCTCCAGGCAGCAGCCAACAGCAGATTTTTTTTTGCAAACCACTGTTTTCAAACATTCTGGGCCAACCCTGTGGCTCAAGCCATGATGGTGATACTTCAAACAAACATATAACACTGTGCAGCTCAGCGCTGCCTCGAGAGCTGCACCACCTGTGATAAGAGACCATGCAACCTGTGCCACTTTGCCCTGGAGTCTCATGGCAACTGTCCCTCCCTGTCCCCTGGTTCTGCTTCACAACCCAGTATTTATTTATTTTTTTCACCCGAATTCCATCTCTGTGCCTTCCTTTAACTTCCACCAAACTCTGCAGGGGTCTGATATGCAGGAGAGTTTCCTCCTCTGGCTGCACAGCCGAGGAAAAAAATTTAACAAAACTAGAAGATGGCCAGGGATTTTGTGTTCCTGATATTCCTTGCAGCAAATAGATATCCGCTGGGGAAATCAGGTTGTTTTCTTATCTCAGGAGCTGCTGTAGATAAGCTTCCCTCAAATCCTTACTGGGATTGAACCACTGCTGCTGGTGGTAATTAAAACACGTGCCATGAGAGGAACTGATGGAGTTATTTCAGTGTTGGTGAAATGCTGGTCCCCACAGAGGTCATGCCCACCCCCCATCAGACCAGACCAGACTACAAGGCAGCTCATCCTCCATCACTCTTGAGAGCTGTGCAGCTTCCCACTGCCAGGTCAGAACCAGCACCTGGGCCTGGCTGAAGGCATTGGTTACGAGCAACAAAACAGAGAGAAACAAACTGCAGAACTGTCCCCAGAAGTGCAAAGAGGCCTGGAAAGGATCAGGAGAAACAAGAAGGCAGCATGCAACAGTGGCAGTGCAGTTTCTATCAGCTGAATGTACATCAGGAATCCCTGGCTGCATCTGTGATCAGCAGACCACCACACCACCCCACTGCCAGCAGCACCCACAGAGTCTGCATGAGCTCTGCTTGGAGTTAAGAGCCAGCTTTTCTTTGTGCAACAGCCATTTATTTCTGTTTTCTTTACTTATTGACCAGCATAGGCCCTACTTGTGGTGCTGGGCTGTGACCTCTTGCAGGACTGGGGAGAACACGAGGTGCTGCTGGTCCTTTTCTTTGGCTGCACAGGTGCACAGTGGTGTCAGTGAGTTCACTGATGAACTCTGCTGTGCTGCACCATAGCTTGCAGCTGCAGGCCAACCGTGTCCAGCCCAGGTGGCACATGCTTTGCAGGATGATGCTCTTTACTGCCTTTTCTGTCCTCCACTGTGCCACATGGGTTGTGACCAGCTCCCAGCAAAGCCAGAGGTGCACAGGGTCAAGGATCTGTTGGTTCTGCCTGAAAAGCACCACCAGGACATTGGGCAGAAGACCACTCAGTACAGCCTTAGTCTTCAGCTCTGCATCCCTCTGCTCTGCTGGGAATGGCAGAGAGGATGCTGCAATTCTACAGGGGTTCAGAGCAAAGCCTTCCTGGAAACCCACAGCTTCTGGCAGTTCCAGGTGCAAAACAGCAGGAAGATATCATCTCTCTGTGCAGACACCTTGATGGTGTTCATGTCCAACCTGCAGAGTGGGCAGCCCGCATCCAGTTTTGTCCACTACAGGTTGCAACCACAGCAGAACTGATGCTCACAGGCTATGGCATAGATGATGCCCGCTCATATGTCTCAGCAGATGGGATGTGAACCTCCTTCTGGCCATAGTGTCAGCTCACTGCAGCCAGCTGGAGAGAGCTGAGGATGTGCCTGATGCACTGCAGCCTTGTCCCTGCTCCTCATGCCTTGCATCAGGGGAGGGGAGAGCAGGACATGTTGTTTCAGTTTGGGAAGGCTGATGAAACTGCCTTGAGTCAATAGTCATGTATCCAGATTAAGTGGTGATGGTCTTGATGAGCAGACATTCAGAGATGTAAATAAGTGACAGGATGAACAGATTAACGATGGTTTGGTTAATGGGTCACATCTGCCTGAACACAGTGGCTCCAGGGAATGCCACAGTGTCTCTCCTGAATTCTGCCCCGTTTCTTACCTCCAAAGAAAACCTGGGAGAAATGACAAAGCATCTCCCATGTCTCTGTGCATCCAAAATGATTGTAGCCCTTCTCCCCTGCATGCAGTTCCCCCGTCTTGTGTCCTCCAAGGCCTGAATGCTCAGACAGCCTTCCAGTTTGGTTCCCTCATCCCCACCACTGCCAGCAGCTGCAGATCAGCCCTTCCAGGAGAACACAGCCTGCTGGAAGGTCCCCCCAGCCCCTCCTATAGCAGGGATGTCTCTGGGCTGGTGCTGGCTGGCTGCTCAGGCAGGTAGAGATGAAGCTGCGAGCCAAAGATGGAACGTAGGGCCAGCAGAGGAGCAGAAGGTATTTATGTCATTGGTATCCTGCTCTCAGATTCTGATAAGAAAAACATTCAGGAGAACCATTCTGCGGTACCGGTACACCAGGTCTTCATCACAGTGTCCATGAGGAGAGCAGCAAACAGTTCTCAGCCTTTCTGATTGCTGCTGAGGACATGGTTTGTACCTGCTTCACTTCTGCCTCTCTCCCAGCTTCATTTGGCTGAGCTCTTCATACAAAATAGCGTGTTAGACCAGCTCTGTGCTGGGAGAGCTGCAGGAAGGCACTAGTTGTCCAGGGAAGGGATGAGCAAAAGGGATTCTGCTTTCAGCATCAGCACTGCCTGCCCGCTACACTATTGTTTGTTTCGTTAACCCATACAGAATAATTAATAAAGTTTCAAGTCAAGGAAACACGCTCATGAAACCAACCCTTTCTGGCCAGTGGCTGTGCCCCCAAGCTTCCCACAGCACATCCAACCAGCGTGCTGCAACTCCTTGCTTTGTGTCAAACGAGGAAGAAAGAGGCTGACACGTGCCTGATCTTTGGTGACGTATTGATGTATTCAGTATTGGTTTATATTGATGTACATTTGGTGGCATATTGACATGTTTGTTAATACATGGATATACTCGGTGATGAATGAATGGAAGAGATACTCCTCTTCCAGAACTCCATTTTAGAACCCCTTTCAGCCTCTGGTGGGAGCTCCCAGAGGATAACTGCTCTCTCGCAGATGCCAGAGCTCAATGTTAATGGCTGAGCTGTTGGAGAGCCCTGCACAGACCTCTGGCTGCTCTGGCTGCATTGCTGGCCCCATTCACATCTGCAGTCTGACAGACCCATACATGAAACATCAGCTTTAGAAATCCACGGTGGAAGTACAGTACATCGGATAGAATTCCACTCCGTTTGGAAGCGTTCCTTACGTGCTTTTAATTGCTTGTTCTTTACATCATTTCTCTCCGTGTTCATGTTCTTTGCAGTTTCTGACGGGCATCTGTTTGCAGAACAGACTGCGAGAAGCTCTTCTGACAGGCACATGCAGTGTGGTTTCAGAAAGATGGGGCAGGGCTCGCCTCACAGACCTTTTAGACTGAATTAGGAAGAGTTGAGGGAAGAAACAGCTGCACCCAGATTTTTTTTTTTTCCTGTTTCCCATTGCTTTTGGATGCTTTTTTTTTTTTGCTGATCCTTTACAGCATGGCAGTATGGCGGATGGAAACCAGCTGCCAGCTGATCTGGTTGCCCTCGGTGCAGAGCAGTGAGGGGCTGCAGGTCTCTGGATGGATAACCCTCTGCTCTGCTGGGAATGGCAGAGAGGATGCTGCAATTCTACAGGGGTTCAGAGCAAAGCCTTCCTGGAAGCCCACAGGTGCTGTATCAGCATAAGGGATTTTGTCTTTGTTGGTGGCAGTGCACATCTCCATGTGGTTGGAGCTGCCTCTCTAGTCTTTGCCTAGGAAAGGAGATCTTCCTTCTTCATGGCACGCTGGCAAATAGGCTGTCCTGAAGCTTTTTGCTTTTTTGCTGGTTTGCTCTGGCTCCAGGCAAGCCAGGAGGTTTAGTTGGCTTTGAAAAGGGAGATGAATATGGAGGGTGCCACCAAGAGCAGGAAGAAAAAGAACAAAAACAACTGCATCTCCTTTGCAGCCTTCCTGCTCAGATCCCACCACAAGCACTTTTTTTTTTTTTTTTTCTTTTTTAATATAGAAAATAATTTATTTATTTTCTAACAAAATGGCTGAGGGGTTTGATTCATCACTTGTGATCCTCCAAAACCATAAGCTGTTTGTGTAAGCTGCTTGCTGACTAAACTGTACACTGCTGTAAATCAAGTTCTGCATTTCCCCAGAGGAGATTGGAAGCAATCTTGCTGAGCTCTCCAGCATTAAGGGCACATTATTTCCTTCCATCCAAGGTGTTTTCCAGGATTGCACAAAGCAAGTGGAGTCTGGGAGAAACCTTATTTCACATTTTGTAAATGAGTGACTTCTGGGTTATTTTCAAGCTTTTCAGTAGCCAGAATGGTACATTACTCATCTGTTCTCATTAAACAGAATTCAGCAATGGCTGAGGTCCCAGGAACTTGTGTATGAAGAATTCAAACAAGATGGTTTTTTTTTTTTTTGCTTCCTTGTGCTTTAATACTGCACTGTACCTCTGCATGGTTTTAAGGTGCCAGGAATGGATCAGAGGTCCAGAAGGCAATCGTGTCACGTTGTGTTTGGGCAGGTCGTTACTAAATAGGCATCAGCAGCAAAAGGTGAAATCCAGACTGATGCACCCCCCTGACTGAACGGCTGCTTATAGGCAAAATAATTGCTTGTGGTTAAATTGGATGTACGTATCTTCCATTAGTGAGGTAATATGTACACAGCCAAATCTGATTGTGTGACATTATGCTCATTACTGCCTTTTATGAAATGGGAAGAAACTGAAGGGCAAGTCTTATAATGGTGAATTGGAGATAAATGATGAAAGCTAGGTTCCTTTCACCCCAGTTTTGTTCAAGTGTCACATATTTTCCCTCGTGCTGCGAGGACTATTGCTATTGTTTTAACTGAAAGCTGGGATTCTCATATGATTGTATGCTTATGGGAGTAGGGCTTTGAGTGTGGAGCAGTGCAGGACAGGGAAATTCAATAGGGCTTGTGGTGGCATACATACAGTCATATGCTGGTTGCCAGAGTGCTGCAACACGTTTTGGTTCTTAGAGGTACCCATTTGCTGCCTGGAAAATCTCTCCAGTGACGTTTGCTGTCTGATGGGGGCCCACATCTGTGATGTCAAGAAGAGGCCATCAGGTCTGATAAAGGTGGAGGACCACTATCCACTCCTTCTCCTTCAAGTTGGGTGTCATGAGCTGCGACAAGGAGATTACAAAGTCTCAGAAGAGAATCTAATTCCCTTGGAAGGATGTAGAAGGGGTCAGGAGTGCAGGTGGGGTTCGTAGTGTTCTCCTTGATCCTCCTGGTTGGTGTCAGGGACCCAGGAAGGAGGCAGACGGACCAGGTGAATGACTGGCAGCATGATGGTGTTGTGCTCAGGGTTATGGGTACTGTGATCCTGGACACAGCTTTGAGATATCAGGTGGGTTGATGTTGGATGAAACGCAGCTGACCAGAAGGGGCAAGAATTCTGGGCAGCATGCTGGCTGGGATGATTAATGGAGCTTCAAACTGGATTTTGTGGAAGAAGGGGGTGTATTTTCCAGGTGATGGAGAAGAGCCTGGAAACACTGTCACTTTTAGAAACAGCCAAGAGAAACCTGTGACAACTATAGGGTAAGTAGCTGAGATTTTTTTTTTTTTCTATTTTGGAAATAAATCTTTCTCAGTATCTACCCTTGCCTCTACCCAGATGTTCTCCTGAGGTTTTTAGCTTCCTCTCATGGAGCAGATCCTCCTGGAAGCTATGTTAAGGCACGTGCAAGACAAAAAGATGATCCAAGACAGCTAGCATGACTTGACCAAGGGCAGATTGTGTCCGACCTATCTGCTGGTTTTCTATGACTGATGGCATCAGTGGAGTACAGAAGTGCAAGTGATGCCATCTGCCTGGACTTCTGGAAGGCCTTTGATATGGTCCCACACCCACATTCTTATCTCTAAATTGGGGAGACGTGGATTTGAAGAGCTGATTATTCGGTGTATAAAGACCTGGTTGGATTTCCACAGCTGAAGGGCTGCAATCAGTGGCTCTGTGTCCACATGGATGTCAGTGATGGTGTCCTCCAAGGGTCCAAATTAGGAAACGTTGTTCTTCAACTTTTCTCAGTGACACGGACAGTGGGATTGAGTGCACCCTCAGCAAGTTTTCTGATGATACTAAGTGAAGTGGTGCAGTTGATACAACAGAATGAAGGGACATTATTCAAAGGGACCTGGGCAGTCTTGAGAAGTGTGTCCAAGTGAACCTCATGAGGTTCAACAAGGCCACGTGCAAGGTGTTGGGTCTTGGCAATCCCAGATGTGGGAGAACTCACTGAGAGCAGCCCTGCGGAGAAAGACTTGGGGATCCTGGGGGATGAAAAGCTGGGCATCAGACAGCAGTGTGTGCTTGCAGTTCAGAAGGCCAGAAATATCCCAGGCTGCATCAAAAGAGGGGTGGCCAGAAGGGTGATAGAGGTGACTGTCCCTTTCAAATCTGTCCTTGTGAGGCCCCATCTGGAGTGGCAACCCTGCCCCTGGCATGGAGGTTGGAAACAGATGATCTTTATGATCTCTTCCAGCCCAACCCATTCTCTGACTTGATAATTCTGCGATTCTATAATAGCCTGCTAACATTAACCCAGCCCCAGTGCCAAACTCACGAGAGGTGCACCAGCACACATGGAGACAAGGGAGGAGACACCTCTTGCTAGTTATCCTGTCTGCAGGGCTCAGACTGCTGCCATCAGGGTCGTCTCTGTACTTCCCCATGTGCATAATTCTCCTTGGGATGGGAATGGAAGTGCTACTGGTCACTACTGGTGACCTGGTGCACAAAGTTCTCAGGTGCACAGCGAGTTGACATGTAACCCTTATCTCTTACTGAGGAAGCCGTATGTAAAAGGGAGAGGGGAGTCATGAACTGTCCTTTGACACATCTTGCTTTGAGTTTTGGATTCTATATTCTACACGTCAAGGGGGTGGAATGTACTCAGCAGATCACAGAGATCCATACGTCTTTAGCTTAAAGATTGGCTAAGAGGTCAAGAAATTTCTTTTATCACGCCTTTCTGCTGCAGTGGTCTGATGATAACACTCTAACAATAGTCCTAGATGGAAGAAAATAGAACTTTGTGTGCTCTTCAGATTCTGATAAAAGTAGGAAAGGACTAATTCTCCATCCTGGAATATTCCTCTGTCTTTGGGTCTGACAGCTCCGTCCAGCAGTCTTGCAGCCATGTTCCAGGAAAACATGAGCCCCAGTTTTTTTGAACTGCAATTTGCCTGGGGACAAAGAGGAAGGCAGTAGTTGGCTCAAACCTATAACTATTCAATACCTGCCAAATATTTGCAACTTTAATCTCATGGTTGTGGAAGTACTCATATCTAAGGAGATAGGCAGGCAGGCAAAAGCCAAGCTCTGCCTATTAGGTTAAGGCCATTTAGCTTCTGGATTTGCTCACCTGGCCCTTTTGCACACTGTGGTTCTGAAATTCAGGAAGGAAAACCCCCTGGTTTTTAAGATCCTCGGCGTGTGTACACTGCAAACAGCCTTTCCAGAAGTACTGAGCTGTAAAACTGCTGGTCACTTTAAGGAATGGCACATGATGCATATGAAATAAAACAGTTATCTGACAGAAAAACACAGAGGAGTACAAGTACTGGGCTTACAAGGCTGTCCCAGCTTATGGGAAAACACAATTTCAGCTTGAACTTTGGGGTTTCTATTTATAATGGGCTTATTTACTCCTCAGCACTGGGGCTTTTTTATTTATTTATTTGGTTGGTTGGGTTTTGTTTGTTTGTTTGTTTATAACGCATATGTAACTTAAATAGCTCTGATTTTATGCCTGTTGCATCTCTGTTAGGACAAGTGAGCTGCAGGTACATCACAAAGGCACCGACCCTTTCCATCAGTATTAATCCTATTACAGGGCACAGTGACTACCTGCTGTTTTGGACTCTACAGGAGTGCAAGGCAAACTGTCGGCTCTTGCCTATGTAATGACATCCATGCTGATAATTTGATGCTTATGTTCTGGTAGTTTTGTTTGTGACACATTCAGAGCCCCACAAACACAAAAGTCTGTCAGAGGGAGAGGTAAAATTGCCACAGAATTACAGTCCTCCAGATTTATTATAGTTAATGTGACTGCTCATTGCTCTGGAAGTACTTGGGGCGTGACAAACCCTTATGCACACATTTGAAGTGCATGTAAAACATAGAGTCTGGGTGAGGGGAAAAGAGTGCAGCTCCTTCATTTTTGCCTTAGAGTGTCTAGGAAATGGCAGCATAAATCCTGGTATCTTCTCTTCTGATTGCTGTCATGTGAAGTTCTTCTTTGTAGGGCAGGATATGGCAACTCTTTGTTAAGCTGGGTATTCTACTGCACGACCCTGAAATCACTGCATGCTTCTGGTTTCAGGGTAGAGTGCAAAGCCTACCTTCTGATCAGTAAAGCCTTTGCATTCTGCCATCTCAGATGTGTTCACATGTGAGGTCCTTTGGTTTCGCAGGGTAAGCTGCTCAAGGTCCATCTCCTGCAGCAGACTCTTAACAGGCCTTCCACTTCCCTTGTTTGAACCAGCCTCTGGCCCCAAAAAACACGCTGCAAAGTTTTTGTACACTTGAGACATGTGTTTGAGTGGGGAGGAAAGCGAGCAGGGAGACCAGTCCTGATAGCAAGTGCATTGCTCCCACGCTGTCATTTTTCTCTACAATGTTTTACACTGTGATAGCATCAACATTTAATTAATGATTTGGTAGTAACAGGGGTTACATTAAATATGAGCTGGAACACCCCAGGAAAGAATATTCTTCCGACTTACATGTCCTGTGCATGCAAGCAAGCAAACAATCCAAGCAAACCCAATTCCTGGCATTGCAGACAGTGAAAGAAGCAGAGATCCAGACGACAGGAAGAATCAGATATAGGGGGTCAACTATAGGAGTAATACTTCCTACAACGTAAAACTAAAGCTTTCACATCACAGAATCACAGACTGACTGAATTCAGAAGGGACATCCGGAGGTTATCTGGTGCAGCCTCCCTCCTCAAGCAGGGCCATCTAGAGATGGCTGCCTTGGACCATCTCCTTCTGAAGAAGGGAGACTCCAAAGCATCTCTGAGCAATCTGTGTCACTGCTCAGGCACCCACACGATAAAGAAGTGCCTCCTAGTGTTCAGAGGGAACCAGAGTTTTCCAGTATGTGGCCATTGCCTCTTGTCCTGGCAGTTGACACCACTGGAATGAGCCTGGCTTCATTTTTGTTGCATCCTCCTTTCAGGTGTTTTATGACACTGCTGAGACTCATCCTCAACCTTCTCTCCCCTAGACTGAAAAGTTCACCTTTTTCTAGCATTTCCTAATAGGAGAGGTGCTCCAGTCTCGTCATCACTTTGGTGGCCTTAACCTGCTATGTCTATGCCTCTCTTGCACTGGAGCCTAGAACTGTGACCTGATAGTGGCCTGATAGTGGCCCTCCAGTATCTAAAGGGGAGCTATGAGGAAGAAGGGAGCAGATTCTTCATCAGGGTCTGCTGTGATAGGATGAGGGGAAATGGTTTCAAACTAAAGGAGGGGAGATTTGGGCTGGGTATAAGGAGAAAGTCTTTTACAGTGAGAGTGGTGAGGCACTGGCACAGGTTGTCCAGTGGTGTGGTGGATGCTTTGTCCCTGGAGACATTCAGGGTCAGGCTGGACCTGGTTCTGAGCAACCTGATGAAATTGTGGATGTCCCTGCTCATTGCAGGGGAGTTGGGCTGGGTGACCTGTAAGGGTCCCTTCCAGCTTACGGATTCTATGATTCTATGAACTGGACACAGCACTCCAGGTGCAGCCTCGCTGATGCTGAGAAGATCTAAGTAGACCTGCTGTTGATATTTTACCTAATGCAGCCAAGAATGCCATTATCCTTCTCAGTGGGCAGGGCATATCACAGAGTTACATTCAACTTAGTGTCTGTCAGGACTCCTTAGGTTCCTTTCTGCCAAACTGCTTTCTAGTTAGGGCATCCCCCAGAAGAACACACTAGTGCCTGGAATTGATCCTCTCCAGGAACAGGACTTTCTTGCTGAAATTCATGAGGTTATTGTCAGCCCATTTCCCCAGTGCACTGAGGACCCTCTGGATGGCAGTATGACCCTCTGTTAAGTACGGCCCTCCACAAGTTCAATGTGAATACACTGAGGGTGCACTCTACCCTATCACCTCAATCACCAAAGATGTTAAATAGGAGTGGACCCAGTGTTGATCTCTGGGGTACTTTACTCATTGCTGGCTTCCAACTAGACTTTGCACTACTAGTCACTGCCCTCAGGGTTCAGCCAGTTATCAGTCCCCCTCACTGTCTGCCCATCCAGCCCCACACTTCAGCAGCATAAAAAAAATCAGGGAATCACCAAGGTTGGAAAAAGACCTCAAAGATCATCCAGTCCAACTCTCCACATATCACCCGTATTTCCTGCTAAACCACATCCCTCACTGTAGCATCACAGAATCGCCAAGGTTGGAAAAGACCCCTAAGGTCTCACTGAAGCCCAGGAAGGCAATATGTATTGCTCTCCTTTCATCCATTAAATCGGTCATTTCATAGAATCCTGATTCCACAAGGATCACTGAGTCTAAACCCCATGCCATCCCATTGGGTCCCCAGGAAGCAGAGCCCAGTGCTGTTCCCTGTGAGGAGCTGCAGCTGCCATGAGGCATTCCCTCAGCCTCGTGCTCTGGGCTGAACACATCACAGGACCTCTGCAAGGTCTCTCTGCCCTCGAGAGAGTCAACAGCTCCTCCTAATTTGGTACTGCCCACAAATTCAGCGCGTACTCAACTCCTGTGTACGCGTCATCAGTGGAAACACTGAGGAGAAACTGCCTTAAAATGTTGGGGAACCCCTGGTGACTGGTTGCCAGGCTGATGTAATCTGGTTTATTATAGGTCCTACTTCATTTATCAGGTTGGTCAAGCATGATTTTCCTTTGGAGAATACACGATGATTACTCCTTATGATTACCCAGTCATATGCATACCTGGAAGACACTCCTGAGGTCAGCTGCTCCATTACGTTCTGAGGATTTGAGCTGAGGCTGCCTGTCCCACAGTTGCTCAGGTCTTCTTCTTGCCTTTCAAGAAGGTAGGGGTGACATTTGCTTTCCTCTAGTCTTTGAGTACCCTCCCAGTTGCCACAGTTAACCAAAGATGACCAAGTTAACCTCTCCATCAGCTCATCCAGCCCTCTCACCACTAGAGGGTGCATCCCATCCAGGCCCACGGGGTTAGAAACGTCCAGTTCTCTTGGGTACGTATCTCACTTTTGTGAGATGTATATTGGAAAATGCATTCAAATGTATTGGAAGAGACACTTAAAATATTTTTTTTTTTTCTTAGGGTCCAATAGCTTACAGCATTCATCAGTTATATGAAATACTCGGGATTTGTCAGTATGTTTTTACCCGAGAAAACAAGAAAGCACTGAAACCTAATTTTTTAAAGACAGATGCAGTGAATGACAGTCTGGATTTCCCAGTACCCCATTACAGCAAAATGAACTTCAAAATGCTTGTAAGGATGGGGTCGTCCTGTGACAGATGAGTCAGTTTTTGTGCTGAAACTCTGCAGCATACACATCCAACCTGCCAGTTTTATTAGTTCCTGCTGCTGTCTTTAGTATTTTAATTAAAAAATACGTCCACAAAGAAGTTTTGATACTTATCATGCATTACATCTTATATATTTTACATATGTGGCCCTTTATGTGCAGCCTAAGACTCTTTACTCAACGAGGCTCAGGCAAGCCAGAAGGTTGGACGCTCCTTTTCCACTGCATGCAGTGATTTGCAAGTGCCATGTGAGTTTGAGCATGTTAGCTTTCACACTAGAAATCCAGCTAAACCAAAGAAAGACTGTGTTTGTGTGTGTGTGTGTGTGAGCTCTACACCTGAAGTAATCTGAATGGAAGCTCCCTGCTGCAGCAGCCAGATGCTGCAGGCTACGCAGCGCCTTAAGGATTAGTGTCCTGCTATTCATTTTGGTCTTTTCAGAGTGACAAGCAGAGTAATGCTTTAGCTGCAGAGCTTTGGCAGGCATACAGTGGGTATTACTCACCACACACCTTTGTCAGGACGTCAGATTAAAGCACACCCAACCCGTGGATAAATCCAGATTTCTTTGCAGCATGTAACTCATTCCACTAGTTCGCATTTTGTCCCAAGATAATAAAAGTGTCGGTACTCCTTTCCTGCTAATTAGTGAAGCTATGTTTACAAGGTACTGTCAGTCCACTTCCTTCGTATTATCTATTTTATTATCTGGTGAACAATATGTGAACTTTCTAACTCCAGGGGTTTTCAAAAGATGGATTTCCCTGCTAGTTTTCATACATGACAAAGACTTTTTGCCGGTGCCAGTATGAAATTACGAGTGGGTGTTCCTTTTTATCACGAAAAGGTATTCATAGCAGCAGGCATGATAACAAAACACTTATTCTGAGGTTGAGTCAACACCAAAGCATCGCAAAAAGTGAGTCAAAAAAAAAAAAAAGAAAAGTTCAGGTCTGAAAATGCTGATGTTTTAGGAAGGGAAATACCACTGGGGATGGCATTTCCAAACCAGAGGAGCACTGCACATGCTGGAAGGGAGTGCTGCCCTTCAGAGGACCTCAGCAGGCTGCAGAGACAGGCTCCTGGTAGCCACCTGGAGCACAGCCCAGTGTCCTGCCCTTGGCTGGGATGAGCCTATAGCAGTGCAGGATGGGACCCCTGTACAGCTCTGCAGCCCTGGTGGATGCATGTTATCCAAGGACTCTGTGTCCTCAGTGGCTGACCAGGGACTGAGTGATCCTTGCAAGCGTATGGAGAATCTCCCACTGCTTCTTGACTCTCATCAGGTTGCTTCTAGAATGGAGTCCAGTTTGGGAACCTCCAGTTTAAGAGAGATTTTTTCAGAAAAATAGTGCCAGATCTTGCCAACAAGAGAAGTGTAAACCTGGGAAAGCATCCAGAGAGATGGTGGGATCTCCATGTTTGGAGATATTCAGTACTCAGTGGGAATGCAGGAACCTCATCTATCTTTGTTGTAAGCCCTATTGGAGCCAGGTTGGACTGGAGTGGTGCCTTCTGGTCAAAATCCTTTGATTACATTTTTCAGGACACTTGCAGAATGACTGAAATTGAGACAGATAATTAATTTTGACTGGTCTTATTCTGTTTCTACCAGCTTTGCACTCTCCTTTGGACATTCTTCGTTTCTGGGGGGAAAAAAAAAACTTACATGCATTTTAAGAGCCTCTATATGGCTGTTTTCTGTGTATAATGTTCTGGCACTGGATAGGTCATAACAGAAATCTTAGGATTTATCTCAATGAAGCATGAATGGAAACTATGTGTTAAAACACACACACACACACACAAAAGCAGCAGGAAAAGGTTAAAAGAATAGTCATTACTGACAGTCAAGAGAACAACTAATAGCAACAAGCACTAAGAACTGCATCTTCTTACACCACATCCAGAAGGTTTGTACTATTAGTTTGGGACTTACCAACAGCAGACAATATACAGAGATCCTCTACCCAGAGATCAAAAGGAGGTCAAAGAGGTAAACATAAATAAAGCACACTACATTTCTGTTAGATGTGACCTTCTCTCCTTTTCTTATTTCTCAACTTTCCCTTCCCTTCCCTTCCCTTCCCTTCCCTTCCCTTCCCTTCCCTTCCCTTCCCTTCCCTTCCCTTCCCTTCCCTTCCCTTCCCTTCCCTTCCCTTCCCTTCCCTTCCCTTCCCTTCCCTTCCCTTCCCTTCCCTTCCCTTCCCTTCCCTTCCCTTCCCTTCCCTTCCCTTCCCTTCCCTTCCCTTCCCTTCCCTTCCCTTCCCTTCCCTTCCCTTCCCTTCCCTTCCCTTCCCTTCCCTTCCCTTCCCTTCCCTTCCCCTCCCCTCCCCTTCCCCTCCCTTCCCCTCCCCTCCCCTTCCCCTCCCCTTCCCCTTCCCCTTCCCCTTCCCCTTCCCCTTCCCCTTCCCCTTCCCCTTCCCCTTCCCCTTCCCCTTCCCCTTCCCCTTCCCCTTCCCCTTCCCCTTCCCCTTCCCCTTCCCCTTCCCTTCCCCTTCCCTTCCCCTCCCCTTCCCCTTCCCCTTCCCCTTCCCCTTCCCCTTCCCCTTCCCCTTCTTCTCTCCCTCCCCCTTCCCCTTCCCCTTCCCCTCCCCCTCCCCCTCCCCTCCCCTCCCCTCCCCTCCCCTCCCCTCCCCTCCCCTCCCCTCCCCTCCCCTCCCCTCCCCTCCCCTCCCCTCCCCTCCCCCTCCCCCTCCCCCTTCCCCTTCCCCTTCCCCTTCCCCTTCTCTCCCTCCCCCTTCTCTCCCTCCCCCTTCTCTCCCTCCCCTCCCCTCCCCTCCCCTCCCCTCCCCTCCCCTCCCCTCCCCTCCCCTCCCCTCCCCTCCCCTCCCCTCCCCTCCCCTCTCCTCCCCTCCCCAAGGGTTACTCCTGCCACACCAACAGCATGATCATATCAGGTACAAATCTGCATTACCTTGCCTCTCTCTGTGGCTCCCTGATGGCCATTAATACAGCTTAGTACCCGAGGGCTGAAACGTGCAGGGTCACTAAGAGAGAAAAGCAGAGCTGATCTCAGTGAGGTAAGTCTGCTTAGCACCAGAGAGTGCAGGCTTCTTTCTGGGCATGTGGGAAAGCACACACTTGGAGCCATAGAACAAAGTGGTACCTCTGATAGCATCAGCCTTTGAAATTTTGCTGTGCCTGATACCTGTTTGTGCAGCCCTTCCTGCTCACCACGATGCACTCACTGATGGACACAGGTGGTTTTAACCAAACACGCCAATTTCAGCTTTCACCTCGTCTTGTTGTGCACATTGAACTCACTGTTATGGTCTCTCTCAGAGGGTTGCAGCTGAAGTCTGAGGGCCTGGAATACCTGCTTCCATGGACACTGCCCATTGCAGACAGCCTGCTTGCTGGCCTTGGGTCGAAAGCAGGATTTTGCAGCTGCCAGCTCTGCTCTAGGTAAAAACAGAAGTATGAAGCAAGGAGTAAAAACGAGGTTGCAGTAAGAATAAGGAGATATGCCAACGTTTCTGGTGTCAGCACGCTGCTGTGGGATAAGTGGATGTGACAGGGTTGAGCTGGAGTTTGCAAGAAGCTCGCAGAAATGCATGTCAGAAATCCACAGTTAGCTAGAGCAGAACACAAGGAATTCTCCAGCATTTGTTCCTCAGCTGTACTTGTTTAGGCAAACCAGACAAAAAGTACCTGATTTAGTCTGAAGAGAGAAGCCAGAGTCCAAGGTAAACATGTATGGGCAGCACTTTTGAGTAGCTTGACTTTCAAGTTTCCTGAGAGCAGTCATGCCCACGGAGTCGGTAATGAGAAGGAATTTGTTTGCAGAAGGATTTCTGAGGCTCAGTGCTTCTTTTCCAGGTGGAGGCATTCAGACAACTGATGAATGAAGCATTTTCTGTCTGGGACAGTAAATATTTAACTGGAAAGTTTAGAAAGATCTGTGTTTCTGAGTTTTCAAGGCCTCTTCAGGAATGGAAAAAAAAAAAAAGAAAAAGAAAAACCTTAAAAAAAAACGACCTTTTCTGCAGGCATGAAACAAAAAGGGCAGAAAGGGAGACACAGGGAACTCAGAAAAGCTGTGCTCCTCTGCAGCGTGCTGTGGTCCAGCATCATCATCTTCTCAGCATGTGCAGTAAACCCGTTGTCTCAGCATCTGCAACACACTGCACAGCATTTCTGCTTCCCTGCTCATATCATTCTGCCACCCACAAAATCCCATTGGTCACATGAGATCCCATCACTGAACGTTCAGTGTTTTCATTCCCGAGAAAACCAAACAACACAAAAAAGTGATCAGCTTAGAAATCCCAAATTGATGAGAAAGGGTACTTTCCACGTGAAAATGCCTTTCTCAGGTTTTCCCAGTGTTGTGCCAAGCAGGTTTTGCATATAGGGATGGTACCACCAAATCTGACATGCAAATTTTGCAGTGGCCAGGTTGCCAAGCCATCAGGACCCGCTGGGATGGTGCATGTAGATTCTCAGCATGATGGGCTTTGGGGCTTGGTCCAGGTGATACAGGTTTCCAGTGATTTCAGAGGGAACTGGAGTTGCTCTCAAGAGGATGAATGTTGAAACCAGCACCATTCTCCCGTTCACTAACAAGGATTAATTTTCTGCTTTTTTTTTCCTGGAAAAGCAGCTCCAGACAAAGCCTTCAACAGTTGTTCTTTGACTGACCTTACTGCCTAAGAAGAGCTGTGTCTCTCATTGCCTTCTAGGATGACTGAGTGCTGTGTGCACCTGAGGCCAATTTGGTAGCCAAGCACAGAGGAGAGCCCCCAGAGATCTGCACGCTCCGCTGCTGCAACAAACTCAAGAGCCTTCTCCTTTCTGCCGTGATGCACACTCCGTTGCCAGCGAAATGCCAGCTTAGCTGTGCTCTCACAAGGAGTTTGGAATCCACGCTTAAACCACTCGAGGACTCACCCAAGTGAGGATTGGGAAGAGAAGCACCTGGGGACAAAGCGTTCTCGGGGATACGCTGCAGTCTGCTGCCCTGAGAGCAGTGCACTTCTTCCAAGATAAGCATTGGCAAGAGGAGTGCTGGAGGGGCAGAAGTGAAAAAGCAGAGATGAGATCTATCGAGGAGATGAGATAGGCTTGTTCTTGGTGTGAGCATTCCTCCGGAGCAGTTCTCTGTCAATCTTGATTGGATGGGTGCTGGCTGACTATCCAGGTTGCTGCTGTAGGATGATTCACTTTCTTGCTGATGGTCCTTTTGGATTACCAAATGTTGAGTAGGCCTTGATGGAAGTTCTTACTGAAGGAAGATACTTAGGAGAAAACTATATAAAGGAGAAAACTAAGGAAAAAAAAAAAAAGAAGGCTTTAATACAATTGAGGGTATGCACAGCCTGGTAAACTTCAAGAGGTGCAAGTGAAAGGTGTTGGGATTTTTTAGGCTGGAGAAAAGAAGGTCAAGTGGGTACCAGGCTGCTGCCTAATGGAGCTACAGAGAAGACAGGCAGATTCATCTCGCAGGTCCACAGGAGAAGGGAATGAGGCAAAGGGCACGGGTTACAGCAGGGGAAATTCTGGTTGGACATAGGGAAAAGATTCCTTCTCCCAAGAGTGGTGCTGCTCTGCCACAGCCACTAGAGAAGTAGTGGGATCTCTGTACTTGGAGATACTCCAGGTGGACAAGGCAAGGCGCTGGACAACGTGACATGGCTTCAGTGAGCCTTGCTTTGAGCAGAATGTTGAGCTGAAGGCCGTGAGACGCAAACCCTTCAGTGATTCCTTAAGAAGTTCCACAGTGATCCAATATAGAGAGGGAATGCACCCAAATCTAAGGCCAGCACATGAGAACACCAGCTCCCATGCATGCAAACAAGTTACTGCAGCTGCTCGTCCTTTGTGCCCCATCATTGTTAAGACTCATGACTTGCTGCATAAGAGTAGTGCAGACAGACAGACCTCAGCTCTCAGAAAGCAGCTTATGATTCATAAAAGGTGAACAGCTCGTCAGCTGTGCCCAACAGCCATGTGCAAGAAGTTTGTCATTCATGCTAGAGGTGTTTGGTTTCTGTCATGCCACTGGTCTTTAGAAAAGCAGCCATGTCACTGCCAAGGTAGAAATTGTTGTCGGAGCTAAATGGATGAATGGAAACCTTGTGATAGGTGTGAGTTTATGCTCCTCCTGGAGTAGCCACGTCCAAGCATGGCAAATATGGTGTAGGTAGGCTCTGGGGGGTGTTATGGTGGATGCTCAACAGTAGACTACAGGGTAAATGGGGCTGTCACTGGCAGTGACACTTAGCCTTGAAACTGGTCTTTCAACCAATAATATTTTTTAACAAATCCTGCATCACATTTTTCAACTATTTTCCAAACTTTCCTTCAGAAGCTTACATCCTTTCGCAGTGTTTGCCAATAGTGAGAACCCTCTTCACCCCCAGCCTTCCCCAGACCTACCTGAACATCTGTCCCTCCCTTTTTCAAAGAATCATAGGATCACAGAATGGCCCAGGTTGGAAGAGAAAAAAGGTCAGTAGAGGCACCATACAACAAAAAACGAATCTTCTCCCAAGGTTTTTTAATGCCAAGTTCTCCTTCCTTTTTCCTTGGAGCAGGATGCTCACAGTACAGGGCTGCTGTGTACCAGGTTGTGCTCTGGCTGCTTATCACAAATTTGCTAATTACACAGACTTCGACAAAGAGAATAATTTCCTTCTGTTATTTTTCTGATTCAGGATTTTTGCACCCAAGGCAAAGATTAGAGTGGCAATACACCTCCAAGTACTCAATGCATCCACCTGGCTTGTGCTTTTACATGTCATCACAAGCACAAGCTGCCTTTTACCTCTCAGTATTTCCCACCCCATAACAGATATGCCCCAAATAAGACAGTGACAAGCTAAATACACTGCATGTATTCAAGGCCTGCCCACCAGCAGGCCTTGAAGCTCATCGTATGAGCTTTCAGGCTTCTCTCCTTTCAAAGCCCACAGAGCTTTGCCAGCACTCCTTATGTAAATGGAAAATTTATGCTCACACACACCCATGCATGTGCAGTCATCCCTTCTGCTTGCTCTCTAAAAGGCTGTCAGACATTTCGGTTTTTCCAGCTGAGGTCTCTCTTCCCAGTCACAAACTGCTGGACAAATGCTGAGGATTTCAGCTATCTGCCTGTTACGGGTTTACCAGCAGTGTTTGGCCCTGTGCTGTTTCCAAAAGCGTAAGCTCATGGATTCCAGGAACTGCCTCCCACACTGTGTCCCATTGCTGTTCACTCATATAATGCCCTCAGGGTGGGAGCACTGCCACTGCATTCTGCACCATGACCAGAACCCCCCTTTTTAAACCGACCCATGTCTCGACATGAAGGAAACTGGAAGTTGTTTCCATCCCATCCCCCTGCCACATCACCCGGTATCTCTGCCAGAGTGAAGTAACTCTATTAAGAAAATGTGCTTCGCGTTTCTTATGATGCACTGTGCGACGTTCTACTGCTGTGGACTGCAGCCAAGTGAGGCTGTCCCTGCAGCACGCTCTGCAAGGGAGCATGCATTCTCTATGTCTTATGGCACCTGGGCACGGCTTGCTTTCCCTTCCCCATCCTTTGAAAAGAAACTGCAGAAGCTGCAGATTTCATACTGCAGCAAAGGTGGCCGGCAGATCAGATGTGACAACCTAGCATAAAGACCTCAGTGAAGCAACAGCCACCCCAAGAATGCTGAAACACCTCAACCATATAAAGGATTTTCTGTTGGAGGAAGCAGCTTGAAGCTTTCTCCCCTTTCCGCCTGGCTTGCATTTGAAATCTGCAGAGGCCACGCAGGAAGCTGGGGAAATGTGACTCACACTCACTTACACCCGTGAGTGATCCTGCATTCTCACCAGTCCTGCCCAAACTGCAGCTAAAGGCGCTGAGCAAACAGGAGGAACGGCAATTACAGCCGTCAAATGGCTTTGCCAGCATCTTCAACTTAATCTCATTTAAGTGACTAATTAGTATCCCTGGAAGATCTGTGATGTGCTTGTCACATGGATTACAAGGCAAGCTACTGATAAAAAAAAAAAACTCAGCATAAAGTCCTGTTTCTGATGATTCCTGACACAGATCCAGCAGGCATCTGCTCTCGGTCCAGCACTCCAGAGCAAACCAGCCCAAGGTCTATAGGAGACACTGCTGCTGGTGAAGCAGAGGCATTGGCAGAGTGGCAGAGTGTGTGTCATACCTCTCACACATCCAGAAAGCACAAGTGTCAGCAATATTTGGGTACGGGGGCTCGTGCATGGGCGGGGGGGGGGGGAGCCTGGTGGGTTGTGCTGGCAGCTGCCCGAGCTGGGAGAGTCAATCAGAGAACTGCAGAATCATGAAGGTTGGAAAAGACTATTAAGATCCCCAAGCCCAACCTAGCCCAGCCCCACCATGCCCACTGACCACGTCCCTCAGTGACAGATCACACGGTTCTTGAACATCCCCAGCAACAGTGACTCTCCCAACCTCCCTGTGCATCCCGTTCCAGCACCTCCTTCAGAGAAGAAAATTCTTCCTCATATCCAACCTGAACCTCCCCTGGCACAAATTGAGGCCATTCCCTCTCATCCTATCACTAGCTACGTGGGAGCAGAGGCCAACCCCCACCTCACCACAACCTCCCTTCAGGAACCTGTAGAGAGCAATAAGATCTCCCCTGAGCTTCCTTTTCTCCAGACTGAACAATCCTGGCTCCCTCAGCACTCCTCTGACCAGGACCCTCAGACCAAAGGGGTGCTCTGGTGACAATTTCAGTTGTCCTACAGTGTTATCACTGCAGGTAACACACCTGATACACACCTGCGTGTGGCCAGGTGAATGGCTGCTGGTTGCAAAATGCTACAGCTTTTAGCAGGACCATCTGCTTCAGCTTCAGGAGTAGGTTTTTCCAAAAAGAAGCACTCTGAATTGTAATTAAACTGCTGATGAACCAGTAACTGAGTCGTCTGTGCCCCGATTCCACTGGCAGGCTTCTGTCTCAGAAATGCAAGAAGTTGCTAGGTGGGCACTGTCATCAGATATGGAGGTGCAGAGCTTTGCAAGTCATCAGGAATTCCTCTGTTGGTGCTCAAGGGCTGCAACAAATCGCCTCAGCCAAATCTGAGTGGAATTTACCAGGGGAAAAAAAAAAAAAAAAAAAAAGGAAAAAGCAAGGGTCTCACCAGCACTAGCATGGCTGCCCTCCCCAGTTTGCCAGGCTGCTGGTATCTGTGAGCACACACTGCTGGGTCCTTCCAGTGCTCCTGCTGGGGACAATCAGTTTTCAGTGGGTGCTGCTGGACTTACCTGCCTATCAAATGAGATAAGCGGGATGGGAGTGACAGCAAGTAGGTTTTGAATGGGAACGTGGGGAAGAGGAAAGCTCTGTTTCACTGCTAAGTCCGGTTCATTTGATGTATTCAGCTCTTACCCATGGCGTGTTGAAAATGATTTGTGAGTGATTATTGGTACATCACCTCAGAGGCTCAACTGAGCAGAAACACCTCAATCTGGAGCACCAGCACAGAGAGAAAGGTGGAAACAAGCACAGGGCACAAGGAGCTGGGGAAAGGGAAAGCAGCAGGACAGCACTGCTCACCTGTGAGGTCTGAGTTGCTGTCTGCAGGTTTTTACATGTATTCCCAAAAGGAAAGCTCTGAAAAGGAATCAGGAGAATGATAAGCGTGTGAACAAAGCACTGAAGAAAAGGAGAGTAGTGTGGAGCCAGTGGAACAGAAAGAGATGTGAGAAATGTCTCCTATGGTGAAGCATCTCTACTAACAGGTAATACCTACAGCAGCTTAAAGCAGTCAGACATTTTAGAGCCTGCAGAAGAAAATCTGCAGCAGGGAACATGTCTGCAGGAAGTTCCTGCAGGGTTGGCTGCGTTGCTTTTAAGGGTTAGGGCTTTACTTTTATACTTGGTGAAAATCATGTTGTTGACTGAAGCCAAAATTCACAGATGGGAAAGGAAAAATGACAGCAGCCTGTTCACGAGGAAGGATTATTCTGTCACACAGGATACAATAGAGCCTTCCTCTTTTACCACTTTAACAAGTTTTATTTCATGCTGGAATTCCTGCCCCAGAAAGGCACTGTCATGGGAAACAGATTCTGCCTGCAGACCAAACGTGGCTCAGGATATCGCCTCTACCTCTGCGTGCCACTCAGCATTAATGCAGCTCTAAGCAAAATCACACATCTATCGAGATTTCTTTCTTCATCTCCCCCTTTCTTTTTGGTAAGCGTGTCACGAGGATACAATTGTCTGAAAGCTCAGTGGTGGAGAGAATGAAGCCTTCAGACGTGCCTCAGTGATTCAGATATTATTTAGATAGCCCCAAGTCTTGGAAAAGAGTTCACTGGAGGTCTTCCATTGTGTTGAGCTCATTCACAGCTCTGTCTTGATATACTGCTGCAAAGGCACTGGAATGCCTCTAGCAGCCAACCCTTCTGCAGGTGTCCCACCTAGAATTATCCTGACCCTTAGTTAAACCAATGGATCACAAGCCTTTGAGCATATTTGTGCAGTGTGTGTTAGCAGCTGCCCATTTGATCAGCAGGAAATTGCTCCTTCATGAAATGACTGAAGCTTCTGAAGGACCGAGATAAAGGTTCTTCTGATGAATCACCACAGGGCTGCATTTGAGGAATATCCATCCTTGTTACCCAGAAGTTACTCGTCAGCCTGCTGCTAGTGGAGCACGAGCGGAGTGTGGACGTGAGCAGTTGATGAGTATATACAATCCCTGGTCAGAATCCAGTCCAGCCCCATAGAATAGGCCTTTATTTTATTTATTTTTTTTTGCCTCCAGCTGCTAGGTCACCTTGTGCTTCAGCTGCCTGCTAGACTTTGTCTTTCTTGGTGTGGACATCCAAATCCTCTCAAACCACCAGAGCCCCTCTCTTGGTGGCACCTTTGCTCCGCTTCCCAAATGCAGAATGCTCTTTTGAAGCCCATCATATTTCTTTCCCAGGGGCAATGCTCTCTCCCCAGGCTACACATTGCCACAGGAGCAAGAGGGCATGGAGAGGAGACGTCTGAGCCCCTTATGCTGTGGCTCAGTCATTTAAAGAACCACTGGGCCAGAAAGGGGGCCCAGGGGCAGCATCACTTCTGCTCCTGCTCAGAGAAGTGTTTGCACATTTTACATGTCAGCAGTTTCACAGTGCAGCACTCCAGAAGTCCTTGGAGCAGGACAGGCACAATGAACCCTTCCTGGCAGGAGCAGTTGCCTGCTCACCCTCTTGGAGCCCTGTGCTATTTCAGCTGGAGCAGAGGATCCCCCAGCCCTGGTGCAGTGCACAGCACAGCTCACGGTGGGACAGCACAGCTCTTGCTCTTCTGCAGTGCACACCTGCTGCAGTGCATACCTGCACCATTCAGGAAGATGATGCCGACCCATCCTGGACAGGCACTGTTGTATTGCTGCAGCCTTTTAAGAGACGTGGCATTTGCCACCAGTGCCAGTGTAGCCTGAGTGCCCAGAGCTGCTGTCCCAGCCCTGTTCAATGCGTGGAGGTACGTGCGATGCTGGGCTCATCAGTGAGCATAGAGGAGCATGTTCCCCAGTGCTTCTGCCAACGGAGTGATCTCCTCTCTGCTGTGGAAAGAGGACATGTGGACCTCACGGTGCTACCCTGAGTACTGGGAGAAGGGGTAAATTGCTGTCCTTCTCCACAAGAACTGCCCTGCATGGCTTGCCCATGAGCTTTAGGTGCCTCCATCACTAGGCCAAAAAAAGGGGGTTGGGCAGCAGACTTTGATTCCACGTCCTTTTGCGCAGAAAATCTTCTATTCTGACTCAGAATAGAAGCAGAAAGAAACACGTGTCTTACTGTGCGCTGCCTCTCTCTCCAAGTGACCCCACCACATAACAGTGAGCCTGAGAGCCCTCCAGGCTTTAAGACAACACCCCTCTCTCCCCAAAACAATTAAAAAAAAAAAAATAAATAAATCAAAGAAGAGGTAGATGATGAGAACCATAATGTGGAGAAGGACCTCAGGCACCATTTAGGAAAAGCGCAGTCTCTTGCTCTGGCACAGTGTCACCCATGCTCCATGCCTAGAAGGCTGGGAAAGGTTCTGGAGAGAAAAGACCGCTGTGCAGAAATGTTTTAAGGGCCTGAGTGGTAATGAGTCAGTGCTGAGGTTTGGATTCAGATGTTTCCTACCTAGCACCTGCCAACTGTGCCAGAACTTGAGAGGGAAGGACATGGAATACCTTTATCTCTGGTTCACAGACAGGAAATAGGGAATGCATGCTTGAGACAAAACCAGGAGAGAGATGAAAGCATACGGGTGTCAGGCTCCCTGAGACACAAAATGTAGGAGCTGGAAATCCACCATGCCCATCCTGTAGCCATTGCTGTTCCACTGATGACCCTGCAAAGGAAGGCAAAGGTCACAGAACCACAGGCACAGAACCATTTTCTAGTAGTGAAGGAACGAGGGCAGAACAAAAGAGCAATGCCCTGTCCTTGGCAGATCTGCAGTTCACACCCCCCATCAGCCCCATGCCCCAGTCATTACGGGCTGTGCTCTCCACATCGGTACCAAGCAGCCCTTGTTTCTCTCTAGTGGGGTTTAGCAGGCTTGGGGACCACACAGGCTACAGGTGGCAATTCAGTTCCAGCCACCGTGATCACCCAAGGCCACCTGTGATGGTAGAGTGCTCCAAATTTGGGCAGCTAGCGTTATCCTGTTATATGGGGAAGGGAGAAGGACCATGCTGCTCTCCTTACCAATTCCTGATGGAAATGGTGATCTCAGGGTGTACACTATGGCTTTTCTTCAGCAACATCACACCTTCCTTTCTTCCTTTGTTCTGAACCTCTCTGAAGCCTCATCTGCCCCTCATCAGCAGTGAACAAGTAGTTGAACACAGTCTCTGCTGAATTACAAGACAGATGGGAAGCTTTTCATCTCACGGGGTCCCAGACTGTTATCTGGGGCTCTGCTTTGCCCACAGAGAGGAGTCAGATTGCTGGCACCCATCTGATTTGGCCCCAACAAGCAAGACAAGAGAACCCTGAGCCTCTGGCTCCAATACATCTAGTGTCAGAGCAAGTCCTACACCTCTGCTTGAGCTGGAGGGACGAGCTGTGTGCCAAGCAGCCACACGCAAACCTGCATGCTCCCAAAAACGTGCCCAGTGAGCTGCTCACACAGGGAGAGGACCCTATGTGCATGGCAGTAGGGCCTGGCAGCCTGAACAGGAGCAAACCCTGCAGCAGCAGCTGCTGTCCCAAGAAGATGGTGTGCGATAACCTCGTGTGCTGCTGCAGAAGTTGGGCAATAATCAGCAGGAATTTGATCAGGGGCTCGATCCTGGTTACCAAATATGTATTGCATCGGGCTGGCATGTGGCTGCAAACCCTTTACGCTCTGTTTGCACTCGTTCTGGCGCTGACTCCATGATGAGCTCACTGGAAAGCTGCTTTGTGCACAGCAGCCCTGTGAGACAGGCTTCTCTCCACACCCAGTGCTGGCCCCAGTGTGGGAGGGGAGGCCCAGGAGGCCACAGCCTGCTGATATGCCAGCAGGGATGGGTGGCAGGGCTGGCTGGGTGGGGGGCTTTGGGCTGGGGACCAGCTGTGGCCCATCCCTTGAGAAAATGCTATGGGGAGGGCTTTGGTGTGCAGAGCAGCGTGCAAGGTTAGGCTGAGCCCTGTGGAGCAAGAAGTTTTGGACTTTTGGACTTCCTAACTCGGATCAGTCGGACCTTCGGAGGCGATGTGAGCTGATGATGTTTTTCTGATCAGAGCAACGACTCTCTTTCTCCAGGGGCTGTGTATGAAAGGGAGGAGAACAGCACACACATCTTGGCTGCATGCTTATACGAACAAGGTTGACTCCCGTGCTAGACCAGCTGTATTGAGCAGCTCAACCAGCGTGTAAGGGAGGCCTCAATCTCCAAAGTGTTGAAATGAAAACCCATTTTCCAGCTTGCTTTGTAGCAGCATTAGGCCTAAAAGCTACAGACAGTGGCAGAAAAGTAGCAGGAGATGAATGCAAGTGGGCTGGCAGTGCCTTCATCCGGTGCTGGAGCAGCCAGGAAGCATTCCAGACCTTGAAAGAGAGGTGGTGACCATCCCTTCAGTCATCTCTTCCAGGGTCTGAGTCGAGAATCACAGAATTTTCTGGGTTGGAAGGAACCTTAAACATCATTTGATCCAACTCTCCTGCCGTGGGCTGGTTGCCCCCCACCAGATGAGGCCCAGGGCTGCATCCAGCTGGTGCCACTGTCTCAGCATCCTGATCTTGAAGAATTCCAACACAGCGCCGAGGACTACGACCCATCCAGTTTTTCAGGCTGCAACACACCGTGGGTTTCGGGTTGCACTGGGAGGACATTCCTATGGCACTACACTCCCTGCAGGGCTAATCCGCAGGGGAATGTGCCTGCAAGGTGGGGCTGCCCTGGGGCTGGCCAGGCTGAAGAAAGCAGTCGCAACCTCCCTGCAGTGCAAATGCCAGCCTCGCCTGGCCTAAGCCCTGACAGATATCAGAGAAGGGTCCACATCTGATCCTGGCTAATCTTACACCTCCCACATGTCGCTGTCTTTTGCAGCTGCCCCGAGAGCAACACGTGCTCCATGAAATCTGGGGACACCACTGCGCCCTGCAGAAGTTTGGGCACGGGGACCTCAGTGCTTCACCAGAATGCCAAGTGTGGGCAGCAAAAGCTCTACTAGGTCTCAGCTCACCTGTACAGACCAACAGATGGCCTGCAGAACAGGATTGTCTTTGGCAGAAAGGTCGCAGCATTGCTGTTAATGTTCTGGCCACTTCATCAATAAGCTCCCTTAAAGCATCATGGTGCTTCGTACTTCCCCGTGTTTCAGCAATACTTTTAGCACCTCAAGTGAGGACAAACTTTCTGCAGGTGCTGTATCCCTGCTATAAACAAGTACCAGAAAAGCCAGTCTGTGACTTCATGGCACCTCTGCATTTTGCTGTTACCCCACCAGTGTTTTTACCTTACAAACAGAGATGTTTTTAAAAATAGTGGAAAAGTGACCCTCTCCAATCCACATGCTGGAGATGGCTTCTCTTGAGCCACTGCTCTGCAACTTGCTGAATACACATGCAAAGATTTCAGGTGAAGAAAGCAAGGTGGAGCAATTAAACAGCGCAGAGAATGATCTCTGTGTCCAGCATTGCTCCAGGAAACTCAGCCTCCCTTCTCCCTGCCCACGTATCTAGGCAGGAACTCTGCTTTCACCCTCACCTACCATGCTGCCCTTGCTGGAGAAATCTGGCTGCAAATAGCCTTAAGTTCTGTCAAAACTCCAGTGCTGCTCTGCCTGAACTTGGCAGATGTAACCCCTGTTAAAAAATGCAGAAAATATTTCAAAGAAGTTGAACTTTAAAGGGGCAGCCATTGTTTTATTTGTGTTTAATTAAAAAGAATAATAATTGTTTTCCAGTCCCATGGTAATTAGCAGTCCGATCTAACAGCTCCCATGGGAAAGAGCCTGGAACAAGAGAGCTCACATATTGCCTTGCTTTAGACATTACCAAGGTGTTGAGTAGAGCAATTTGTTGGGAGGGGGTTTCCAACTTGGACTCTGTAGCAGTCAAACTGTCATGCTCCAAACCGCAGAGTTTTACTGTGGCCTTCATTTCCCTTTGTTTTACCTGAACTTCTCATCCTGCTCTGCAAATCCTGTGCCAGAATGAGTCATTCCTGCAGGACTAGCTCTTATTTTTCAGCTCTTCTGTCAGTGTTGCCCAGACTAGTTCAGAAGAGAAAAAAAATTAAAAAAAAATAAAAATAATAAAAAAAAAAATTGACACTCCCAATTCAATAAAGCTATGTAACAAGTGACTGAAAGAAATTACCTCCAGTGCTCAGCTATTTACACTGAACCAGCAAGGAACACCCTGTCTTCACAGCCTCCAGCACAAGCCAAGGGGCTCACAGTGTTGCTTCCCACCCCAGGGAAGGAGCAGGGACATGGCAAGCTGCCTGTGGGATGTTTGCCACATTGCAGCATGGTGCTCAGTCTGTGATTTGTGTCTGAGGACCGAAGTGGCAGAGGCAGAATCACCAGAGCCAGCTGGGTGAAAGAAGATCGGAGCACCTGGCACGAGGGAAACTCATTTTGCTTCTGTCCAGGGGTCATTTTCCTAAATGGATGGCTAAGAGGATTTGAGCTGACTTGAGAGGAACCCTTGGGAAATCATGGTTCAGCCTCACAGTGTCTGTCACAGTAATAGGGCGAACTGCAGAAATCACAGAATGGGCAGGGTTGGAAGGGACCTCAAGGATGATGAATCTTCAACCTCACTGCCACATACAGGGCCACCAACCTTCTCATTTAATGCTAGACCAGGCTGCCCAGGGCCCCATCCAACCTGGCCCTGAACACCTCCAGGGACGGACGGGGCATCCACAGCCTCTCAGGGCAGCTGTTCCAGCACCTCACCACTCTCTCTGTAAAGAACTTCCCCCTGACATCCAACCTAAATCTCCCCTCCCTCAACTTAAAACCATTTCCAACCAAATAACGAGGTCTCTGGTCCAGCCTCTTGCTGAAAGTGCAAGCGAGGCTGAGACTCTGTGATATTCACAGGGCTTCACAAGGCACGAAGCGTCGAGATCCTGCTGTCCCCTTGAAAGCCTGTCCTCAGCTAATTAAGACCAGGCTATCTAAATGAGGCTGCCAGTGCACGGACGCACAGCAATGTTACAGCACGTGGTTTTAAATGCAGCAGAAAAGTTAAAAGCCCTTCCCTCGATCCAGATTAGCATGACACACACTTCTGGAAATACATACAGCCTCGGGTAAACGCTGGGATTCTCATCCAGTGTAAATCCCTATGGGCTTTGCAGCAGCACTGCTGCTATTCACAGCCTCTGTAGTCCCACAAAAGCAAAGTTCTGAACCTAGACACATCAGTGTCCTCATCTGGGACTGTATGCTGTGCTACGGGCTCAGGAAAAGCTCCAGGAAATTTCTGGGGGTGTTCATGAGCAGGGCACTATTGCCATGGTTACCACAGTGGTGATGAGAACAGAAAGGCCTAGGGGGAAAAAAAAAAAAAAACCCACCAACAAAACAACTTTTTTTCCTACAGGAGCTCTGTGTAACAGCATTTCAATTTCATCCACCAGCACAAGTAAGCCTGGGCTATCCATAGCAATTTCCTTCCTCAGGACAAAGTCTCAGCCCATCCATAGAGCTGATGCCTGGGCTCTACAGCCAGGCTGACAGGCCATCACAAACAAGAACACAGGAAAGCTCATACGTGCACTCATCTGCACTTATAGCCCTTCCTCTTCCTGCTGTTCCTCTTTCACGACCTAAGATCTGGGGCAAAGGAATCTTTCTTTTATTGCACAGCTTTGGTTTACCCAAAGAGCGGGCATGCCTTCTGCTTTCAGCAAGCTAGCAAACAAATGGCTTGGAACCAAAGAGGGGGTCTGCAGCAAAGAGGGGTCTGTAACAAATATGACAAACAGAAGATGTGAAGCTTACCTGGTATTTTCTCGTGATTAACTTTCCGAGATTAATAATGTCCAGTAGAACTGTTTAATCAGTGATCTTCCTTGTCCTTAAAATAAAATAAAATAAGAAGAACACGAAGAACCTAACAGTCATCTCACAGGTCCTTACATATCACTCCTAGAAATCTGTAACATTACTTCTCATGTTCATTTGCTCAAACCTTGCACAGAAGGTCTCTGACTCCAGGCCAAAACTTGGAGGACAGAGCGCTCTGGTGGGCATCACTTTTTTTCATCCATCCCTTCAAGATCTTCTCCATGCAAAGGCTCTCCTCTTTTTCCAGCTCCAGGCCCAACCCTTCCTTTCCACTCCCTTTCTCCTTCTCCTCCTCCTTCCCCTGCTTCCCATCTTGCTCTACCTCCCCCATCTATTTCCACCTAAGCCTGCTTGGCTGTCCCACTGCCTTGTGACCATGAGGAAGCTGATGCTCAGCCCCCTGCCAGGACTGTAACATAGAATGACATGTCAAGGACAGACTGATTAACCAGTTTACTAAATCATAGGACAACTCGACTGCATTTCGTTAAAGACTTAAGTTGGGTGGAGCAACAAGAACACTGCCACAAAGAACACAACGAAGAATTCTCTCCTACCTGTGCTGGAGAATTAACCTCCTAACAGTTTGTCTAAAAATGACCCAACCCCTCTCCATCCCACTGAAGCAAAAAAGATGATGTCCAGAGTAATGTCATCCCATCTGCAGTGAAGAAAAATAAAGCAAATGTTTCTTTTCCATGTAACTTACTGAAACAAAGCAAGGACGCTTTGTTCACATAAAAGCAAGTAATTAAACAACTATTCTTCCTAGGTAAGCAATAAACTTTTGTCTCCAAATTGCTGCATGCACTGCTGTTATTGTCTATCAGGTGCCAGAATTCACCTAGCTGCAAAGAGGCAGATCCTGCAGGATCTGAGCCACAGCTGTGTCCTACATGCCTTTCCCTGCCCAACCAAAGTTAGCGGCGTGACTCTGTGTGCCAAAATCTGCACTTACTAGCCAGTCTCCCTTGCCACTGTCCCCAAGGGTGGACTCAGAAGGAAGTGCATTTTTACAGAGATGTGTGAATGCCACAGATCCAAGCCACCGTGAGAGGGGATTAAACCTCTCCAAACTGCTGGATGACCGAAACAGGGCATTTGGTAGGCAAAACAAAGGAACTTATTTCCATGCCATCAGCCCGATGGCTATTCAAAGATACCATCTGGAAGATTTTCATGAGCCACTGAAATGCATAGGCTTTAGAAGAGCGAGAGCCATGCAAACCTCACAGCACCTGCAAAAAAAGCATAGCAAGTGGTTTTCTTCTTACAGTAGCGAGCCTGACTCTACTTTGCATGTTCTCAGAAAAATGCAGCTCCTCCTCTTACAGAATCTGGCAGATCTGCTCAGCTCCCAGTGATTTCTTGGAGGTACAGAGGCAAGAATGGGCAGCTCATTCTCTTGCAAACTGGCTCTAAACATTGCTTCAGCTGGAAGACAGCATTTGGGAAAACACAACTGATGATAAGCAACCAGGCTACTGATACAGCATGAAACCTGGCTCCCACTGGAGCAGGCATGTAAACATCTCCCACTTCCCATTCATTGCTGCTTTCCAGCCTCTCTCCTGCCACGTGGCCACAACCGTGTGGCAGCTGTACATCAATTCACACTGGAGATCTGCCTTTGGTCCCTGAGCCAAGCCCCCAGTACACAGTGTTTCCACATATCCATGCAGCCACCACTCTGCTCTCATCCTCCACCGACTCCAGTCAGGTGCACGATGTCTTCAGCTCATTTTCTGAATTCTGAGACTCTTCTTTGTGGACATGTGAACGGTGCGGTGTGCTCATCAGCTCTCTTGGTCCAACAGACTCAGCCTGGTGGTCCTGTCCTGGGTATTCACCACAGGCTGCAGGTAGGGGTCCTTTATTACAGAGTGCCATCACGTGCCTGGCTTTGGTGCTCCCATGCCTCCAGCAGAGGAGTTCCTTGTGCCAAACAGAACCAACAGAGAACCAAAGCTGCCATCCCATCGGAGAGGCAGCTGTGCTTCGTGAGCAGGCTGTGCCACAGCACATTGCTCTTGTTCCACTTGTGTTCAGCTGATCCAATCTTGGCTCCGGTGAAGGCATGACTTGTGGCATGTTAAATACAGCTCTGCATTCCCGGGACACGGAGGCAGAACAAAACCTTTCTCCCTTCTGAGATGAGAGGCATTCTGATGTTGGAACCAAAGCTATGAGTGCGTAGCACCTGAAGGGGCTGTCCGCATGCTTTGTGCCTGCTTCCCTCTGGTTTGGTGGTGGAGAAGCCCTCCAGGGCATGGGGCTCATGGGGAGCAGGGCTTCCCAGATTAGTCCTGAGGTATTGCAGGGGTGTGGTTTGCAGCACAGGCATCAGGAATGAAGGATGCCTGGAGGACTGGATTTTTTCCATGGTTGGAAATTGCCCTTGGACATCCAAGCAGATGGGATTTTGGCTGGGATAATTCTCTGGCACCTACTGCTACTAACAAACTCCAGCACTGAGAGTCCGTGGCACAATGCTCTTGTGCAGGGCATGTCCTGAAGCACCTGGTCTCAAAACCAGTGAGCGCCTGATGCGTTTGAAGGCAGTAGGATCTGACGTGAGAAATTCAGACAGCACTGACGGTGCTGGTTCTGTCCAAAACTTTGTCCCTAGGACCAAGAGAAAGGACAAACCACAGCTTCTGAATGGCTAACATTCCTGTAGATATCATACATTTTCTATCGCATGAGGAATGTTTAGCCAATGTATAAGACTTTCCATGTTATTTGGTAAACCAGTAGGGGGGAAAAGACTATACAGAAGCATTTGATTCTCTCGTTACAAAAACCTTTGTCCTTCCTTTAGCATGGCTGAATCAAAAGATGAAGGAAAATGCTCATGAACAGGAAGAGCACCAACCCTACCGCTCCAGCACTGGGCAGGACTTTGATTTATAGGAGATGGAGCAGCAGCCTGAGATGCACCTGGGTGAATCCCACAGTCCCACTTCCCATCAGAAGTGGAAATCAAAAGAGGTACCAGATGTGCTCCTGCTCCCAGACTGGAGAGCTGGAAGTGCTTTTAAGTAGCAGATGACAATGTCAGATTGAGGATAATCACCAGGATACCACGTTACATGAATGCCACTTCACTCACAGAAGCTGGCTTTGCAGCTTGCCACATATGATGAGGGAAAGAGAAGGAATAGGAGCCAATATATGCTATTTTGGTATCCAGTTCACTTTGCTTACAGGTTAGGATCTCCCAAGGAAAGTGCTTTCTTTGGAAAACCATCTCCATCACCAGCAGGGAGGGCAGAAGCAGTTCCAGCATTCCATCTCATCCTGCACACACCTCTCCTTCCCCATCATCTACCAGCGCAGAGTGAAGCACGATCTGACTTTGCCCTCTGGAGGCATGGAATTGGCATGGCGCAGAAAGGCACAGCCCCAGAGGGACTGAACCACTGAGCTGATTTTTAGGCAATCAGATCAGAGAATTCCTGCCCCGCTGCAGATCTCTATGGGTTGGAGGGCACTGCAGGAGAGGCAGCTCTACTGCTTTCATGCAGGAGCAATCTGCTTCTGGGTTTCTCCGGGGCAGCACTACCCCAGGATTCTGTGTACTTCAACAAGAAGAGTATTGGTGCAGGAGGATGACTTTTAGCATGGGGGCTGCAGCATGCAACATCAAATCCTGCCACATGTCTGCATCCAGCTACTGGGGCTGCATCTCAGACAGAAAGAGACACTGCTTAGTTTTTGTTCTGCTAGAAGAAATAGGCAGGTGGCCTGAAACTCAAGGACCTCTTATTTAGCTAAGAAACAGGGTTTGGGCTTGTTTGGTGCATGCAGATGGGTTCTCATGCACACAAATTTGCCTCTAAATGGAGAAATGGCATTGCTGCGCTGCTTTTCACCAGGAGAATCTCCCACCTCCCCTTATTCACCTGAAGACCCTTTATGCAACGGTCTCAAAGGCTCTGAAAGTGTTTTTCCACAGCTCCGGAACATCACACTGCTGACATGAGTTTTGGGAGAAGTGATTGTGGGCACCAAGATATGGGCAGCACCAGCTGCACAGCCATGCAGAACATCTGCATAGATCTTTGAGTCCAGCTCTCTGCACACCCACGCTCTGCATGTCAACCAGCCTGCACACCCACCCCTGCACACCCGTGGACATCACGTCCTGTGCCTGAGCATACTGCAGATCTCTGTGCTTGCACACACACATGCATGCCATTGCAGACCCATGGGCTCCACACGCACCCCCAAGCCCAGATCAGTGCCCCTGCACACTTGTGTGCGTGTGTGTGCTGTGTCTGTGCACACACATCTGTGAGCACATTCGGACACACTGATTCCTTTCATCCCAGCTCAAGAAGTCCCAAACCCACCACTCACTGGTCCTGAGCTCTGCATGCCAGCAGCAGGCAGCTATGCTATTCCAGTGCTGGTGCAAGGGTACCGACCTAAGTAAGCACTTCTTACCAGCTGGCTGTACTGGTGTCATTCAGCCATGGGTCTAGCCCTAAGATCCCAGTAACAGGCAAGAGGGGGCCGGCAGCTCCAAGCAGCAGCCACGGGGCTCCCAGGAGAGCTCCTTTCAGGTTGTAAAGGCAAAGTCCCGCAGCACCGGGACCAGCGGGCTGTGTGGGGTGAAATAGCGCACCCAGAGCTGTGTGGGGTCATTGCTGGAGACGGCAGTTGCGGTCCGAGCACGTCTGACTTAGGCAGGCTGCACGTCGGAATCCAAGCCCGCTCCCTCACTGCCCCGCCGGATCCGTCAGTGTTCGTTCTGCAGGAGTTTACTGCGGGGGAGAACTGGGGTGAACTCAACCACCGTGAGGTCCCGTCGCGTGCCCATGAGGCTCCCACCCGGCAGCGTGGAGTCGGGGAAGGCGGTGGGGGCTGCGGGGCCGGAGGGGCCCGAAGCGGGGCGATGCTCCTACCCCTGCCCCTGCCCGAGGCGGCGGCGGCGCGGCACGCCCGGCCCTGCCCGCTCCTCCCGGGATGCGGGGCGTTGCAGGGGGAGTGCCGGCCGCCGGGGCGCGGAGCCGCCGGACACCGCCGCATAAAAGCCGCGGCGGCGGTGCCGCGCTGCGCTCCTCGTCCCGGCCCGCGCCGGGGCCGCCCCCCCGACGGCCTCATGACCGCCGAAAGCCGGCTGCCACCGGGCCCCCCGCCGCCGCCGCCGCCGCTGAAGGCGGACCCGACGCCGCCCGGGGAGGAGGCGGCGGCGGCGGCGGGGGCGCGGGGCGGGCGGCGGCGGCGCAAGCGTCCGGCGGAGCGGGGCAAGCCGCCCTACAGCTACATCGCGCTCATCGCCATGGCCATCGGGCAGGCGCCCGAGCGGCGGCTCACGCTGGGCGGCATCTACCGCTTCATCACCGAGCGCTTCCCCTTCTACCGCGACAGTCCGCGCAAGTGGCAGAACAGCATCCGCCACAACCTCACCCTCAACGACTGCTTCGTCAAGGTGCCGCGGGAGCCCGGCCGCCCCGGCAAGGGCAACTACTGGACGCTCGACCCTCACGCCCGAGACATGTTCGAGAGCGGCAGCTTCCTTCGCCGCAGGAAGCGCTTCAAGCGCAGCGACATCTCCACCTACCCGGCCTTCCTCGCCGAGCGTCCCGCCGCGCCTTGCCGCCTGTTCCCGCCGCCCGCCGAGCTGGCCCCGGCCCCCGCCGCCCCGTCCTGCGCCTTCGCCGCCGCCTGCCCCGCGCAGGGCTGCTCCGGCGCCGCTTTGCCCCACGGCTACGGCCCGCTGCCCGCCGCCCCCGGGCCCTACGCGCCGCCCGGTGCGGGGCCTCTGTACGCGCCCCCGGGGCGCTTCGTGCTGCCCGCCTCGCCGCCCGCCCCCGCCGGGCTGTACGGCCGCCGCTCGCCTGCGCCCTACGCGCCGCTGCCCCACGTCTACGGTGCCGGCGGGCAAGTGGGCGCCGCCGACCCTGGGCTCCGGCAGAACGCCTTCCCCGGCGGCCCCGACAGGTTCGTCCCCGCGCTCTGACCCGCGGCCCTGCCCGACGGCGCGCACCGGGCGGAGGCGGAGGACGCCGCGCACGGAGCCGCGGGGGCTCGGAGGGACCCGCCGCCGCCGGGCTGGCTGAAAGAGCGCGCGGGTGCCGCCCGCTTTCCGGGGACAGGTGCGCAGAGCTCCCCGCTACCCTCCCCTCTGTCTCCCGGTCTGATGCCTGGGACTTTCGGAAGATGCCGCTGTGAAAAAACACTGCTGTTCGTAACTTCGTTCGCAGAGTGAAACGCCTGCCGGGCTCGGGCAGGAGGGAAGAAGGAGGATGCCCTCCCCAGTCCGTCGATCCTGAGCCGTGCTGACGGTGGTGCGTCCGTCCCTGATGTCACGCTGCTGCCGCATCGGTACTGTGTCCCACACCAGCGACACAGACAGGACCGGCAGAGGTTCGGGGATGCACCCAGTAGCACGCTGAGCGTTGCAGGAAGTGGGGAGGACTCTGGGACTCATAAGGGGAAAGTTCTGCTGTCAACCCCTGGAAGTGAGAGAGATCTAGTGAGGCTGTTGGGTCTCTACCCTCAGAGATCTTTCCGACTTGATTGGACAAAGTCCAGGGATTGTCATCTGGCTTTAGAGTGTGATCCAGCACTGAATTTAGACCATGGTGGTTTGGGCCACAGATCTGTAGGGAGGGCTCTCCCATCCTCAATTACTCAAATCCTAGAGTCAGCCCAACTCTGCCAATAGCCTAGAGAGGACAGCATCTCTTCCAAAAGTTAGAGAGGCAGGGATGATGTCTTCTGATCTTTGGTTGCACATCTTCTGTTTCAAGCTCTCCAAAGGATGGGGAAAAAAAAAAAAAAAAAAAAAAAGTCAGAAGAAAGCATGGAAAGGGGCTTTAAAATCTATCCATCCATGAGAGGCAAAAGCTGTGAGCAGGGCGAAGCAGATGTAGCTCTGCTAGTGCATGGATCCCAGATTGCTCTCTGTCCTGTGGAGGTGGGAGGCTGTGTGAGCGGGGAGAAGAAGAAGACTGGTGTGTGGGTTGTACAAATTGGTGGAGTTCTAAGTGGGGAGAGTTTAGTGGGAAGCGCAGCAGGAGCCTCAGCAGGAGTGCTGGGAAAGGAGGGGGTTCACATCAGTCTCTCAGCATAGATGCAGACTGCAGTGTGACTCAGGTGGGAGGCTGGGAGTTGGGACATTTCTGTTCCAGCCTCATGCTCAAAGCGGTCAGCCAGGAGTAAGACCAAGTTCTCGGGGCTCTCCTGCAAAGCCTAGAGAATGTCTCAGACTGGAGACAGAAGAGTGGGCAACTTGACTGTCCTTTGGGGGAGTTTCTTCTATACATTTGGCATCTCTCTAGTCTCACTTCGTGCCTCTTGTCCTGCTGCTGCACACTGCTGCAGAGAGCTCACATCCCCTGAGGACAGCTGAGCCTTCAGCTCCGTGAAAGACTTTTCAGGTGAGGTCTCCTCAGTGGTATAAAATTTGGGTAGTGTTCTTACCTTCACTGGGTGCCAAAGCCCATGTATCCAGGTGGGACACAAGATGGAGAAAATAGAGCGTGAAGGTGGAAGTGAGTCCCCAGAGCTCGGTGCAGGCTCTCTGCAACAAGCAGGGAGGAGAAGCTGTGGGGCAGCCCTCTGTGAAGACAGAAGACAAGCACTGAACTTGGGGCATGCTTCCATCAGAGTGTGAGTGGATGAGCCACCTGTGGTCTGGCCCAGAGATGCTGTCCTGCCCTGGGTGCTCTGTGAGCCTGTTTGCACCCGCCTCCACCTTTGTTCCTTAGGAGCAGCATTGCCTCTTTCCATGTCCCTCTCAGTCCCAGTGTGCCCAGGGGCTGCTGCAGCTTCCAGTGCTGCTCCCAGGGACGTGGTGCTTGGGTCTGCAGGGTGTGAGCTGTGTCCCTTCACTCACCAGATTGTGTTTCCTGGGCTTTGTTCGAGCAGGGCAGAGCCTTGCTTCCGAGGCTCTTGCTGTGCCTGGGCTCTTGGTGTGCTTGTTCTGCCTGCAGATGGTAGCTGTGCACACATGTACACAGGTGTGAGTGCTGAGGTGTGGGTGCAGGCGTGCCTACATGCACTGCTGCTTGTGTCTGACTGTGCACTGGTGAGTGCACAACTCACTGTGGACTGCATGTCTGCATGCACACATGGCTGCATCTTCTATACAAAGTGCCTTTCTAGCATCGGTGCTGAGCAGGGTCAGAAGTTTCTGGGCTTGCCAGTCCTCAGCCACCTCACCCCAGCCTAACTGGAGGCACGGGGACATTTTTGTTAGTTTGGGTTTGGTTTTGTTGTTGTTGTTTTATTTTTGGTGGGAAACTGCCTCCTCAGCCTTCCTCTGGCAGCAGCTGCCTTCAGTTGCCTTTACTGGTCCTCTTGCCAGGGGATGAGGACTGCACCTGAGAGCATTTTGCCTTGTGTGTAAGCTCCTCCTGACTTCAGATAGCATCTAACACAGGTTCAGGAGCAAAACTCGGTGTCTAGAGGACATGCACAATAGACGTTTGTGACTCACGAGGTACAAATTGGATAGGTTCAGCCATGCACTGTTGGCTGATAGCATCTAGGTGCTTGTTCTTTTTTTTTTTTTTTTTTTTTTTCTCCAAATCATTTCTGCCCACAAACGAGGGAAACCAGGCAGCTGGGAAGCATGCTTCCTGCAGTGAGTGCCGTTGACATTGCAGCATGGCCCTGGGCATGGGGCCACGCACAACGTGGGCAGAATCTGTGCTCAGCAAGGAGCTACATGGCCCCTGCGTGGAACTCTGCACAGGGGCTACGAGGAAATGGGGATATGCCACATCTGTGGGGAAATGGGGATACGTCACATTGGACCATGGGACCATGCCAATGCGTGTTTATCTGACGCTTTGCTTGTAATTCTCAGAATTAGGAAACTTTTGATTTCTGGAAGCTCAGCTGTAAATATGGTAGGGCTTTTCTTGCAGCAAAGTTAGGCTAAGATTCAAAGTAGCCTTTGATCTTTGGGAGATGAGTGCAGCAGGTTGCAGTGGGCGCTTGCAGAAGGACAGACCTGCTCCATGTGGGGTCTGGGGCAGGCACACCTCGCCCTGCCTTCAGGAAAGCTGTTGATAAGTGTAGGGAAAAGATTTAAGTGTATGTATTAGATATATATGTATTTTTTTTTGTATTTACTCTTCTACTTCACTAGTAATGGAAATAAATCTTTCTCCTTTTGTTTGTAACAAAGTATTTCTGAGCACTTCAATCCTCTCTTGCATTTCTGGGGCCAGCAGAGCTGTGGCACATAGGAAGATAGGTGCCATGCGCTGTTCCTTGCATTCCACTCTCCTTTTTCTTGCTGAAGGTCCTGGGAGGAGGGAAGAGAGCTGTCTCCAATTGTTGGTATCATAACAACAGCATCTGCTCATTGTCCAAACGGATGCTGGAAAGCAGCAATAATGCAGCTGAGATGGACATACACAAAAAAAATGCTCAGTGTCTAATCCTGCTTTTGGACTACGTACACCCTTTCTGTGCCCTGAAATTGGTGGCTGTGCACTGTGCATGTGCGTGTGGCATGGGAAGAGGGGTGGAGGCTTCTAGCAAGTTGCTGCCATCCTGATACCATCAGATGGTTGTGTGCCTGGTGAGGCTTCCTCCGTGTCATCAGCAGGCTTATGGTGTTAATGGTGATGATTTCTTCCTTCTCTGCCTCGAGGTCTATTTCTGTATGTTGTCTTAACATGATCTGTGTATATGATGAGATTTTCAGTGGTTCCCAGTTTGTTTTTGTTTCTTTATTGGTTTTGTCTTTTCCTTTTCCTTTCCCTTCCCTATCCCATTTTCTTTCCCCTTCCCCCTTTTCCCTTCCCCCTTTTCCCTTCCCCCTTTTCCCTTTTCCCTTTTCCCTTTTCCCTTTTCCCTTTTCCCTTTTCCCATGTTCCTTTTCCCATGTTCCTTTCCCCTTTTCCCTTTCCCCTTTCCCCTTTCCCCTTTCCCCTTCTCCCTTCTCCCTTCTCCCTTCTCCCTTCTCCCTTCTCCCTTCTCCCTTCTCCCTTCTCCCTTTCCATTTCCCCTTCCCCTTCCCGTTCCCCTTCCCCTTCCCCTTTCCATTTTCCCTTCCCTTCTTCCCCCTGTTTTCATGACCAGCTCAGACCCTTGCTGCTACCCTGGAGTCACAGACAGCTTAAGCTGCACAGAGTAAATACTCATTATCAGTATAAATAGAAACAAGCATAGATGCAAGTTGTCTGACCACTGATGGGTGCTGCAGCCCAGCTGCATCTAAGGCCAGGACCCCTCTGCCACCACAACCAAGAGGCCCCACATCAGTGGGCTGAGTGAGGACTGCCTGTTGGGATGTGCAGCGTGAGTTTGTTCCTGCTGTGCCTCTGTGCTCTACGTCTCGTTTCTTTCACTAAGTGGACCTCAGTCAATGTAAATTTGAGTCAGTGGTGCAGGAGGAATTGAGCTAAGCAGAACTGCATTTTAGCAAATGTAGCACCCTAGATTGATTGAGATAATTATCCTAACATCAAAAAGCAACCAAAAGACCTCCTAGCCCTGGCCCATTGCGCCTGCTACCTGAGGATGCTCTGCAGTGGATGCAGTTTGGCCGGCCAAAACAAAAGCGGACTGGGTGGTCCCAAGAGAACACCTCATCTCTTCCAAACGTCCATCGCGTCGCTCGGTGTGAGCACCGCCCCGGACCGCGGCAGGGAAAGAAACGTTTGCAGGAGCGTCTGTGCCGACCCGGTGGCGTTACCACGGAGGAAGCCGGGGGGCGCTCCGTGCCGGGCCGCTCCTCCGAGCGCCGCGTCGCCGCCAGGGGGCGCCATAGCCCGCGGAGAACGGGAGGTGAACCGGGACCGCATCCCGAAGGGAGCGACGGAGGAGCGGGGCGGGGGTTTCTCGGAGCTGTGCCGCGATGGGACGAGATGTGACGGGGAAATTTCCTTACCGAGCGTAAGGAAAAGCCTTCCCATGAGGCTGCTGCGGCCCTGCAGCTGTGACAATCTCCAGTCTTGGAGACTCGCTTGTTTGGAAATAGCCCCGAGCAGGTTGGCCAGAGTTAGCCAAGCTCACAGCACTGGATTCAACATCTCCAGTGGTCTCTTCTCATTTCAGTCTCCTGTGATTATGTGGTTTCCTGGGAGAGCTAGTACGGCCAATAGTCAGTGCTGAGCCCGTGGAGCACACCACTGCAGTCCTTGGCAGCCCCAGCATAATTAGAGGTGTATTTATTTAAATAGAGGGATCAGAGCTAACATTTTCTCAGTAAGAAAATGGTGACCAAGGAGGGAATGGGTGTTTGCAGTTACCAGGATTTATTACTTAAAGTCAATATTGGTAAATCAACAAGAGCATATTTCTCACTCAGCGAGATCCGGGAGGGTGGAATGGCTTTTCAATGGCCTGTGCTGGCCACCTTCTTTCTGCTTTGACTTTACTTCTGCCAACCAGCCCTCCTGGCTCAGAGCATCACCCGTCAGCAGCAGCCTGCTGCAGGACTCCCCCAGCTGTCTGCAAATGCAGGGTACCTCATTTCTGAAGAGCAATTGAACAAGCACGAACAAAGTGGTGAGCCGTGTTTGAGCAAACCAAACAACTCCCATGCTGCTGGAAGCTCTGTCTGCTCTGAGTGTGGGGCCAAAGCAGGGATTTGGAAGGCTGGGGGGTCATCCTGTGGCTTGTGATCCTGCAGGGAACTCATGGGCCGCTGGGGGATCGGTGTGGCTGTGCCCTGTCACCTTGCTTTCTGCAGTGACAGTAGAGGATCTGCTCTGCAATCCTGGGGTATTTTCCAGCTGTTTAATGTCTTGCACCTTTCAGAGACCATGAGAAAGAGACTCGGGAGCAAACCGTTTTCATTACACTGTGGTCTGTGCTGTGATTGTGTGAAGTCCGGACTACAGCTGTGCCTTCAGTGCCATCATTCATTGTAGCCATCGGCTATGGAAATTACTATACAGCAGGCAAGAGGGGTTTTATGGAGCTTGACCAACCTGATCTCCCTCAGTCACCAGGTGACCAACCTGATGGATGAGGGAAATGCTGTTGACGTGGTCAGCAAAGCCTTTGACACTGTCTCCCACAGCATCCTGTTGGGGAAGCTGCCAGCCTGTGGCTAGGACAGGAACACTCTTTGCTGGGTAAAGAAATGGCTGGAGGGCTGGACCCAGAGAGTGGTGGCGAATGGAATTACATCCAGTGTCTTGTCAGCAGTGCTGTTCCCCAGGGCTGGGTGCTGGGGCCCTGTCCTGTTCAATGTCTTTAGTGATAACCTTGACGGGGACGTTCAGTGCATCAGTAAGTTTGCAGACACCAGGGAAGTATTGATCTGTCTGGGGCAGCAAGGCCCCGCAGAGGGGTGTGGATAGGCTGCTGGATTGCTGGGCTCAACCAGAGATAAGCAGAGATAAACCTCAGCAGTTTTATGGTCATGACTTATGACCAAAATCTGTAGCAAAACTTTCTTCCTCCCTGGTAGGTAGCAAAGTCTTCCTTTTCCAGTCACATACATCCAGGCCATAGCTAACTGCAAACTCATAAAATCTTGCATCATCGGTGCCAGGAAGACCCCACCAGTTGAGATACTGCTTTTAGTTGGGAGCAGCCCTCAAGAAACGTTTGTCTCCCACCCCAGAGCAAACTTTGCTCCTGCAAAACCAGCTGAGGATTTTGCTGTCAGGATTCACTGTTTTCTTTCCTGCTGCTTGCAAAAGTTAGTGGAAGGAGGGCGTCCCCTCCTCTATGTACATCTGGTACAGGTCCTTCTCCAATGCCACAAGGGATTTGTGAGGGAGGACACTATAAATAAAACACTCAGGAACACAAACAAATGATAAGAGTGGTAGAAAGATCGAACTGGACTTTGCAGCTGGTGAGATTTTGAACCAGGGTAGAGAAAATCAGTGGGACGCTGCAGACCCATGGGGATGGGCAGGAGGAAAAACCTCGGGGAGCTGACAGAGGATCCACCTGGGAGGTGCCCATGGACCACAGTGGCCAGCTTTGCACCTGAACCCAAGGAAAATCTGCAAGCAGGGAGCTCTGTTACCTGTCCGCATGCGAGAGGAAAAAAAGGTGTGGTGTGCAAGTGAAAGTGCTGATAAGGAGAGCTATATCTTTGGGTTATTATGCAATAAAATTTGCTACCTGCAGAATAACCTTCCTCACAGGCTGCCAAAGAAGCCAGCTGGAGTGAGAGCTCTGGTGTGGGTGCACAGACACTGATGTGACTCCAGGACCCCAAGGCAACCAGGATCAAATGGCTAGGCTAACTTTCTATGGGCTATCTTGCTCCCTGCAAGCCCCCTCCCACCAGCAGCTCCCCAGGCATGGCCACACAGTATGGCAGCTCTGCTACCCCATGCTTCAGCAAGGATTCCTTCCCTGTGCTCATAGAAACCCTGCCAGGCTTTCACCACTTCCCATGTGCTCAGCTTTGACAGCACAGGGACAGGACACGCATCGTTGCTTTTGTGTGCTCTTGTCAGAGGGGTGCAGTGAGATGAATGTGAAACTTCCTAGCAGCTGCTTCTCCCCAGCATCTAAAAAGCGGTGGGAAGTGGGTGAGCATAAGCCTCTGTGGGTGTGGAGGTGGATGTCAGGGTAGATTTGCTTCCCTGGGGGTTCTGAGGAGGGTTGGGGAGCTGGAGACAGCTGCCAGCTGTTGCTTGCCATGGTATGGGGCTCTGCAGACAGGAGTGTATCCAGGTCCTACAGCCCAGCTGCCTTGTGACATGGTGTGCATGCAGTGCTTGCAAGAGTGCTCTGGCACAGCTCCTGTGAGAGTACTCATCTGTGAGTTTCTCCTTTGGCACCCAGGAGATGGTTTGTTGCTGCTGGTGCTGTAAAAGCAGAGGGTCTCAGAGGGCGGAGAGAAGGCTGCAGGCTGTGCTCATGAGCACTAATTATCCCTCGTGCAAAGCCCCGGGGACCAAAGGGAGGATGGGGGTCAGTGATGTGAATGCTGTCTCTGGTGAGATGTCACATGCATTGAGATGTACAGCACAGCATCACGGATGCTGTGATCTCACTGGTTTTTCTGCTACTGGAAGCCCAGACATCACCCCAAAATGAAGAGTGACCACAGTAGCAGGCCAGCCCTGTTCTCCGGGGAGACAGCTCTCTGATGGAGGTCAGATGGTGGCCATCCCAAACCCCAAAATGTGGGAAGAAAGAGAGGGAAAAGCGTGAATACGCCGCATAGGCACCTACTTCTTTCAAGTCTTGTCCTGAAAGCTGGCTGTGGAGAAGGGAGAGCTGCACCTGTGCAGTGTGGCCTCGTGCTTTTGCTCCAGATTGAATTTTTTCTGACTAAAGTGTGCAGTTCAGCTGTCTTTCAGCCTGCTACATTCAACTATTTTCAGCCAGCCTCCATCTGCCCAACGCAGCTCAGCAAGGTCAGAATGAAGTTTTTGCTGGCAAGACAAAAACAACAGACTTCCCAGACTTGAGGAGAGCAAGCTGATAACTGGGGAAGGAAGGCAGATTATGAGAAAGGCCTTCAGGGTGCAGATAACAGCATGAGGGACTGTAGGCTTTATGATGTGCTGAAAAAAAGCCCAAGCCACTGCACAAGATGGGGTGAGATTCAGCTTTGTAAAGGGACTGATGTTTCTGCTGAACTCACTGGGGGAACGTTTAGGGAGTGAGGGTGGGCATGGGGCTCACGAGCTCACAGCATCTTCCCCCCTCCCCTCCCAAACAGCCTGGAAGCAACACAGGAAGCACAGTAGAGAGAGAGAGTCAGATTTTTATTGTTCCTGAGGAAGGAGCAACTTTAAGGCTCTCTACAAGGCCTGTCAGTATTTCTTAGCGATAAAAATTGCAAGAATATGTGTCTAGTTAAATAAAACTTTAAAATAGGCTTGATGGGTACATGTCATTATCAGATTCGTTCTTTTCCAGTGAAGTACTGAATACCTCTTGTATTTCATCAGCCAGCTTCAGCATATCCTCTTCACCTGCAAAGGACACCAGAGTGAGGTCATTGCTGCCAGGGGCTCTGCTAGCTGGGTGCATGTGATGAGAAGCACCTCCTGCTGGCCTGTGTGACCTCCAGAGGACATGCTGGTCCCCTAGGTTGTGGGTTTTAATGGGTTTAATGGCAGAGGCAAATAAATCCAACCCTTATTCTTGCCATTACAGAGTCTCAGGACTGAGGACTGGACCTGGTGCAGGACAGTAGTGGCACAAGAGCATCAGAAGCCCTGTGGTGTGCTGTAAGGACTCTTGTTGCCACCAGCCCCTGCAGGGCAGGTCTCCTGCACGCACTGTGCCTCCAGCTGCCCCTTCCCCTCCCCACCACCCTGGGACCCTGGGACCACCCTGGGACCAGTGGGCTGTGGGCAGACAATGGCTGGCACTCCCTGACCTGCTCTGGGCACAGGAGTTTGCCTCTTCTTTTCAGAGCACCCCTGCCCTGGTCTGGCTCTTGGCAGAGGAGCGGGGAGCACGGTGACCCACCATCATGGGCAACTAACCGATGTCCCACTGGCCAGCTGTGGCCCTCTGCTCACTTTCTTTAGTTTCAGAGAGAAGTGGATCCGAGGCAGACACTTGTCTGTGAACCAACTTTTGCTGCTGTATATAGTGTTTCTCTTGCTGACCTGTTCTCCCCGGGGAAGTGCATCAGGACACAGCTACATCTTCCCCGTGCGGAAAAGAATGCAGAGAAATCTATAGGACAAGAAGCTCCATATGGGACCGGGGGCCACAGAGCAGCCTACCAATGACTCTACTCACAGCAGTGGGCCTTCTACTCCTCCCCACGATTCAGAGAAAGGGATCTGTCCCTGCATCCCCAACCAGCAGTCCCCAGGATCCCATGGGGATGGCATCTTTCCAGGACTCACCCAGAGGACTCTGGCTCCCAGAAGCCAGTATCCCTTCCAGATCTGCCAGCTGCACACCAGCGAACAGGTCCTGCATATCCATCTGGGAAGACTCAGCTTGCTGCATCATCGTGGAGGACACCGGCTCAGGTTCCTCCTTCTCCGGGGGCTGAGGGTTTGGCTTTGGGTTTGGCTGCGGCGCAGGTTCCACGACGCGCTCACGGCCCTTTCCTCTCCTGGCACCTTGACCTCTCCTCTGCCGTTTTCTTCTCTCGTGCTCCCTGCAGGGGGATTTCATATAGCAAAGGGTTAGGTGCCAAGGGCAGCACGGTCCCTCCTTGCCTGGCATGTGCTCTTTGGCCGAGATACCCGTGCCAGCACTCGGGCTGCAAGTGGTACCCGGTTCACCCCTGCAGAATCTGGAATTCTCTGCGTGGGGGTTTCACACGGCCAGGCAAGGATGCAGGTTGCCAATTTTCTCCTACCACCAACCCACCCCCTTACGGAACCCCCCACAAGCTCTCTCCTCAAGCAGCAGTGCAGCCCTTTAGCAGACGTAGCCTGAGGGTTGCCTGTGCCAGCGAGGACCTCTCCTCACTGAGGGCACGGGTGCCATCATGCAGCATCTGTGCCAGAGAAAAAAAAATCACAAGGCTTAAGAAAGTTTTACCCCAGAGCCCACTGAATCGAATCCTTCTCCTCGGCTTCTGCCCTTCTCTTCCGGAGCAGCTCCCGGTCTCTCAAGCGGGGCAACATGGTGGAACCTAAAGGACAAAATCGAGTGCTAACACCACCTTTTAACCATGGGGCCATACCCCTCCCTCCTTGTCTGCTGACGGGGCGCTGATGAAAGTGGGCTGAGCCTTTTTGTCGTGAAGCAGGTCTTTAAACAATATTAAGTAAGGCTCTGTACTTACAAAGCAGCATCAGCAGGGAGGATCTGATGACATGCCACACAAATCTGTGCTGTAAATTCTTATAAATTTCCAGCTGCGGTTTTCCTCCTGCCGCTGCAGCTTTCGGGTGTCCAAATGACACACCACAGGGGCCAGCTGAAAGCACAGGTCATGGGCTGTCCTCTGGGGACACCCTGAAATCACTCAGGGTCACACATCCTTCATTAATGGCTGCAAAACATTACTGTGAGTTTGCTCCATTAATGCACTTTTCCCCGGGTAGTTGCAGTTGCCTTGTGCACTTGTTCATCCAGATGGGCTGAAAGATGGATCGAGAGTGCCATTCCTGTGCCTACTCAACTGGTCCCACCTCGGGGGGCTGAGAAAGCTGCGTGCATTTCCTCACCCTTTGCTGGTACATGATTAATGCCCGCAGTTCTCAACCCTCCATTTGTTGTTTGTTTTTTTTTTTTACTTTGGGCTGCAGCTTGTGGAGTCTTGAACAGGACCTGTCTTAGATCAAATAGAATGAGACCATTCCCCTGGGGGAATACAGGGGCATATTTCTCTGCCCCTATACTGGTAGAAATACCAGTGGGAGTACCACCTGCCTGGAGCACAGAGGGAGCTTCCCACCCCAGTGCAGGAAGGGTGCACTGAGGAATTCACACAAGCACTGGTTTTCACAGTTTCAACAAATGCCACATGAGTAAAAAGCAGCCAAACAGACCTGCTCCCTGCAAGTGCAATCAGATCCAGCTTCTCCTATGAAAAGACTCAGCTCACGTTAAAGTGTTAGGTCAAATGAATGAAGAGTGGTCATTTTGGCATTGTCTTGTCCAGCTGGGAAAGCTGGCAAGGTGAGAAGGACTTTTGAGCCTAACCTGGCACTGCATCCCCTGCATCCCAGGTGTCTGAGTTAGACATGGGAAAAGTCACAGTCCGGGACAGATTTAAAAACAAAACAAAGCAGAACAAAAGAAAAGAAAAAAAAAAACAACCCCTAAGAGTAGTGGCCAACCCCTACCCAAATTAGATTTGTTCTTCTGACACTTAATAATAATCACGAGAAGTTTTGCTTGGAATGAATCTCTCTAGGTCTCTGTCCCAGTGTCCTCCTCACGGCAGGGCCAGTATTACCTCAGGTTAATCAGGACCTCGTCCAGAGAAGTGGGGAAAGATCTCACAGCACACCTCTGCTCTCTGTGCTGTTCTCACTATGGTCGTTTTTCTATCCTTCCTATCCAGCTGGTGCCTCCTGTTCCTCCCCCTGCCCCTGTCCTTCCCATGCCTCCTGCTATGCCGAATGTGACTGCAGCAGCACCTGCACTCACACCGCTGCATTTTGTCCAAATCTGGGCACGGTGATCCCAAAACTATCTAAAAATGACAACAGCCACCGCCACCAAACAGCCAGCCAACCGCAAAGCCAAAAGCAGCCCTACTTTCTGGTGTAGTCTGTCGTTTCTCCTGCTCTTTTTGTATGCTAGTCCCAGGATCCCTCGGTGGAGACGTGCGGGAGAAAGCACATCCCCTCCCTGAAACCTTTCACCCTACCTGGACCACAGAGAAGAGAAGCAGATGAGTGCAGCGCGGATGCAAAAGACATTGCATGCACAGAGAGTGCGTGAGGATCCCTCAGCAGTGGCAGGGATGCTATTAGTGACAGGCAGCCTCTGAGATAGAACCGCAGACGGACCGCACAGCACGCAGCTGTGCTGGGCAGTGCGTGTGCACTGCCTGGATGTGAAGCAGCATTAGGGCAGCAAGGCTCTGCCAGCTGCAGAGAGCACCAGAGGCAACCGGGGGAAAATTGGAGCTCCAAGCAGCAGTCGTGGGATCTGCACACCGCTGCAGCCTGACTGCCGAAGCGCACATCCCTCACGTGTCCCTCTGTAGCAGCCAAGTTAACTTTCTTTCACTTTCAGAATGCTTTCTGAGCCATAGAAGCACTTCTCGCTGCATGCAATCTGTCTCCTCCCCAGTCCATCCTAAGCAAATTGCTCTGCACAGCCAGAAAACATCCCTCATTCGTTTCTATCTGGACCAACGGAGTGCTCCAGGGCTGCTCCAAAGCTGTGCTACCCGTTGCAGTCATCAGGAAGAATCTCTCTGAGGCACCTGCATCCAGTGAGAGATTACATAGCAGAGAACACAAACATACAGAAATGAAATGAAAAATCCCTCCAGCTGAAAGTACAGTGAGAGCCTTCTGTCAGTCTGCGAAGAGACGGCGCATTGGAACTGCCTGAGAAACTTCGAGTCGAGAACTTTTTCTATATGCTTTGTAGGTGCCTCTGTGATCTGAAACACAGCTTGGAAAAAGCCACATGCATATTAAACGTGCATCCCCCATCCCCTAGCCATGCACTGGCAGCCCTTTCCTAGAAAGCATTAGTGACAAAAAAAAAAACACAAAAAAACATTCTTTTTCCAATAAAAACTAGAAGCACAGCATTACCTGGCTCAGCGTTCTTCTCCTGAGCTGTGGAGGAAGGCAGAGAAGTGTTGGAATAATCGTGGTCTCTCCCTAAACTGTCCATTGCTCTTTGCAGTCTCAAGTAAGAGGCGGCTGATTTCCTCGGGAATGTAATCTGGAGTTACTGGTGCAGCAGAATGAGAGCCTGAAAGAAATGCGGGCTGTCCTCCACAAACAACTTATCTGACTAGGCCACCAGCGGGGTAATAATATTCTCCTTATCAGTATTTAAAGGTGTATGAGTGTCTGCCCAGGACCTAGTGTGAGGACAGCAAAACATGCTGATGTTTCTGTAAAACAGTTCCGTTTCAGATAGGAAACCCGTGCTCGCTGCTGCCAAACTGTGGCTCAGATGCCCTTCTTTAGAACAAAGAGGGGCAGCGTGGCCCTGCAGGGTACTGTGTGACCTCGCTGCTTGTTTCCAGAACGAGATGCATGGAGTCATTAGGCACCCAAGGTTCTGGGACCTGGAATGGGATGTAAGCTGTCAGAAAAGTGTCTGCAGAAGTCTTTTGCAGTGCTTGTGGGAAGGGACCTCCACCCCTCACAGCAGGCTGTGAGATTTAGGAGACCCCCAGGGACAGAAGTAGCCAAATCCAGTGAATTCCAAGTGGCTCAAGCAATGGTAGTAGAACTCTACAGTGTGGCTACTGCCAAGCTCTCTGGGAATTGCTCACCTGTCAAGGCATGGGTGAACTCAACCTGCCCTGTAGCAGAACAGCTCCTGGGGGTGCCCATAGCCTTTGCTCTCACCAGTCTCTCAGTAGGTCCCTGACAACTCCAGGCCAAATTTCATGCATGGGGGGGTCTCCTAAGATAGAATCTTGGGGGGACGTGGTGATCTCTGCTGCCTTCCTGCTTATCCCCCCAGTTACCACTTCCCCTTGGGGCTTCTCCCCTGTGTCCTTTGCAGATTATGTGGTACCTCTGGAGAGGTGGGGCAAGTTTAAAAGGTCCAAAAGAACCAGCAGGGTGGTGGCAGCCCAGCAGATATGGGAAGGCTCTGATATGCGAGGGCTGGCGGGGAGTGTGAGTGGCATCCTGAGATGGGGTGCTTCTGAGTCACTTGTGTGAGTGTCCTGTACCTCAGTCAAAAGTGAAGGCCAGGTGTGCTCTGCTGGTGAGGCTGTGTGATGCTGCACAAGCCCAGGTCACCCGGCCTCGTGCATCCTGAAATTAACACGTGTGGGAAAGAGAGGAAAGCACGCTCCTGGTCGTAGTGGACATCACATCTGGAAATGCTTGGAAAGAACTGTTCTGGGATCCCTGGGTCTGTTGGCAACTGATGTGAAATGTGGGAGAAAAGATGGGCACCTCTGGATGTTGCAGGATGCTGAGAGCTCCAGCTGCAATGCAAAACAACCAGAGCAAGCTGCCCGGGGCGTGCTTTGTGTTGACACCCACACAAGGGTGCTCTTGACCGCAGAGGCACAAGGATCTGGTAGCCTTGATGCTGCAGCCCTGACTGCTTGGGCTGTGCAAAACTCAGCTTTTCACCCACATGCCTCCTGGGGAGGAGAAGCGCTCAGACACTGCAGAGCCTGCTGAGGTCTGATAAATCTCTCTTGACTCAGCAAAAAATTGTCATTGGACACACTGTTCCACCCATTTTCCAGTTAAGAATGCAATGAATTTATAAATATTGTTCATAAGCGAAAGAGCTGCTGTGCTCTCAGGGTCAGGTACTTAATGGGGTAAATGGGGTTTAACATCTTACTGAGCCTGCACTTGCATCTCTCAGGACCTAGATCCCTGTTTTGTTCTTGTGCATGAATGGCTGCAAATCCCAAGCAAGTGATCTTGTGATCCTGTGGGAAGGTTTGGTGGTGGATAACAGTGTGGAAATTACAGACCCAGTCTTGAGCTGTCTCTGCTCAGAAGTGAGAGTGGCACAGCAGAGGCCATTTCAGAGCCTGTAGTGCCCCTCCTGTCCCCTGCCAGGACTCTGCAGCAAATGTAGCCCAAGCTTTGTCTTTTCTGCTGCAGGTTGGATTTTCTGGTCAGTTTCAGATCAGTGAACCAGTGCAGCTGGATGCGTCATGCATGCCAGGCACTGCTTCCCCACATTCACATCTTGTTTCCTATGGCCCTGGGCCACCTTCACCCACACGCAGCTTCCTTGATGGGACCTGGAGGAGACTCACTAGAGTGCATTGTGAGCCTCACCTCTGTTTTCCCCCCACCCGGCGTTGCTACTGCGAGGCAGCAGCCAGAGAATGCATCTCCCTCCTACAGCCACAGACACAGCCCAGACCCAAAGTTATCCAGAAGACCAGCATGGGCAGCCATGCAGCTGTCACTCTAGCAGCAGTCAGGGCACAGCTTCCAGTTTTGTCCTGCAGAATGGTGACCTGATTTGGGGCAGGCTGGAGCTAAAAGTTCGGTCGAGCCAATCCCCAAGGTGCAGTGCACTTCAACTGCAGCTCCCCATGCTCTCTGGCAATGCAGACCAGACCCTTCCCTCTCCTACTCCATTTAAGGGCTGGAAGGGGAAAATATGCTGCTGGTTGTTCAGGAGAACCCTAGGGGAATAGGTAGGGACCTGCAGAGCTGCAGAAGCAGGGAGTGGGTGAGTGGTGCAGCAATAGAATTGCAGACCAAGCTGCGTGTAGTCGTGGCCCTCACCCCTGCAGAAGTGGAGAGGGCCCAGAGCAGAGCAGCAGAGGTGTTAAGCCCTCTGGACAGCTGTGAGCAACTAACCAGGCTGGGTGCAAAACCCATGAAATGGCAGTGGGAAACAATGGCAGTCTGCCTCTCCAGAACTCACAACTAGGCACCGAAGGTTGGCAGTAAGGAGATGAATCTGGGCAGAGACAGTTCCTGCTTTCACAGCCACTGTTCTGTCCTTGTAATAATCACTGATAGCTGATAGGTTTTCAGACAGTAACAAGGCAGGGGACAGGAAAAATTTCTAATGACAACAGCTGCCTCCAGACAAAACAATGATTGCAGTGCCAAGGCTCTGTCCCTGCCCAATTACGCTTTGTTGCATCCTCCTGCACTTCCAAAGTGTTTGCTCTTGCTCACTGCCCTTTGTCTTGGTTCTGGAGACCCCAAGTCAAAAGGATTGACCAAGTATGATTGTTTTATACTTCTCATTATTATTTTCAGTGGTAGCATTAAATTTATCACCAACAGCTGTGGTTCTGGATGTGGGAGATGAACCATGTAACCAACCAGGCAGGTACAGTGGCCATAACACTGGCATAGGTCCCAGGCTGACAGTGTGGTCACTGACTTCAGGGAGCTCACTTGACTTTATGATGCAATTGGACCCTTTCCCCAGTTACTACAAATGAGTCATGTGAGTACAGCAACAAGACAGAGCAGCCTGATGCCTTGTGGGTGAGCACAGGTTTCACTTAACAGCGGAGCACTTCTCCAAGCAACATGAAGCTTGCTCAAGCTGTACAACTTGGGTGCATATATTCCATTAGAAGAGGAGTGGCCAGGAGGGATAGAGAAGTGATTGTCCCCCTCTACTCTGCTCTTGTGAGGCCCCATCTGCAGTACTGTGTCCAGGTCTGGAGCTCCCAGTACAAGAAAGACAGGGAGCTGCTGGAAGGAGAGTCACAGAGATGATCAGGGGGCTGCAGCACCTCCCCTATGAGGACAGGCTGAGGGAGCTGGGCTTGTTCAGCCTGGAGAAAAGAAGGCTGTGGGGTGACCTCACTGCAGCCTTTCACTACCTAAAGGGACCCCACAAACAGGAGGGGAATCAGCTCTTGAAAAGGGTAGATAACAGCAGGACAAGGGGAAATGGTTTGAAGTTGAGGGAGGGAAGATTGATCATCCCTGAGGCCCCTTCCAACCCTGGCCACTCTGTGATTCTGTGATATTTAGTGAAAGGTGATTGACATCCCAGCTGCTGTGGGAAAGAAAGAGCAAAAAAAAAAAGATCAGGGGGAGCCCACTGACAGCTGATGAATGCTGACCATTAGCCAGCTTGGACCAAACCCCACCGTAGCACCAAGAGTTGCCCTAGCACAAGGAGCAACCTAGGCATGATGCTGAGCAACTGGAAGGCAAGTTCTGTTCCCTGAGAGCACATAGGGAGATCAGGTCTGTTTTGAGAAGACCCCCCCCCTAGAGATGCAGGCTCTCTGGAATTCAGGATCTCCAGTCTGCTCTTCTAGTGCTCCTGTGGGTTATCTGGGCTGACTTCTTTATGGAGCAGTCTCACGTGAAAAGCTAAATGATACAAGGAGCGTGGATGTTGCTGTTTTCCACGAGCACCAGCTCTGGATGTGAAGGTGGTTTCTAGGGAGCTGGAGAGAAGGTCATCACCTCCCACGCTGGAGAAACTGTACCTTTGCTAAATTGCCTCCTTCAGAAAAGCTGTGTTTGTACAGCATCTCCTTCACCAGGATCTCAGTTATGTGTGTTTCTTACTGCTCCCACATTTCTCCCAGGAACACGGGAGAAATGTACAGTGCACGATGTGTTTGGAGCCTAGTTTGTGATGCAGGTTGGAAATGAATGTTTTGACTGCAGTCTTTTAGTACTTCTTCATGGAAACTGGTTTGTGCTGTTTTCCCTCGGCCTGGCACAAAATAATGCTGTTGAAATAAGATCGAGTATGCAATTTTATTATTTACTGTCACTGACTGAAATGTCTGATACACGCAGAGCAAACAGCATCAGTTAATCACCTATTTGCAAGCTCAGAAAAGTCACCAGAAGGCTCAGACATCTTGACACTCCCCATCATTCAAAATCTGGATATCTTGCCTGGTTTTCCTAGGATAAGGTGGAAAAACAGAGTAAAGAAGTAGAAAAAAAAAAAAAAAAAGTGTTCCCTGACTCACTCTCGGCCTCATCTGGCCCGTGGAATGGAGCTGCTGACCTTTCTAAAACTGTTTGCTCATTGTCCCATTGCAAAGAGGTGAGATACTGCAAGGCACGTTGGCCTGCAAAGGTCTCTTCCCTGTGTATGGTACAGGTCCCACCATTGCTAGAGACAATTTCATCCCAGCTGGTTTGCAGTGTGGACACTGAAGCTTTGCCCAAGCCTCTCCACCCTCCTCCCCCAGGGATGAAGATCCCTCCCTCCCTGGTTCACCACCCTGCTGGAAAAAGAAGGGTTGTCCCCTGTGTCTCATCTGAACCCTTCTGGGACTTTGTGGCCGTTGCCCTGTTGATACAACAGCTGGCAACAGCTGGCAACAGCAGCAACGTGACTCCATCCGTTCCCTTTGTGGCCATAGGCTGCAACTGGATCCCCTCAGCCTCTCACTCCAAAAGCCACCAGAGTTTGGACATAGCTCCTCCACAGCTCCTCACAGGTCCAGGCCTGCAGCTATTTGAGGACCCTCTGCAGTTTTCCCAGGTCCCAGGAGATAGATATCCCAATGGCATGCAGCAGCCCCAGTGCCCAGCACCCTGCAGAGGTGTCAGCAATCTTCCCGTGCAATCTGCTTGTCCTTCCCTACAGCCTGTGTTCTTTGAAATGCAAGCACCTGTTGACCTGCATTCATCCTGATCTTCGCTCAGCTCATCACTTCCCAGCCTGCACAGAATTACAGGGTGGTCCTGTCCCAAAGCAATGCTTTTCCCTTCTGAACATCGTGATATCCCTGTTGCCCTACTCCTCAAAATTATGGTGGTGAAGCTCTGCCAAAGGAACCGTGATGTGCATAACTGGGCATCTGCACTCACAGAGCTCTCCTGGGAGGATTTACTGGTGCTATTTGCTGGTCCAGACTAGCCACCTTTCTAAACATCTGCATCCAAAATCTCCTTTCTCTGGCTTGAGAAAAACATGGGCATGTTAGAGTGGGTCCAGAGGAGGGCTACAGTTATGATCAGAGGGCTGGAGTACATATCTTATGAAGATACACTGGAAGAACTGGGCTTGTTCAGCCTGCATAAGGCTCTGGAAGACTTAACAGTGGTCTTCCAGTACATAAAAAAGGCCTGTAGGAAAGATGGAGAGAGACTTCATCGGGGACTATTGTGACCAAGATGAAGGGTGAAGGTTTTAAAACTATAGGGAGATTTAGGTTAGATGTTAGGAAATAATTTTTCACTGAGAGGGTGGTGAGGCACTGGAACAGCTGTGCAGAATAGCTGTGGATGCCCCATGCCTCGAGGTATTTAACACCAGGGGCTTTGAGCAACCTTGTCTATGTGCAGGCATCCTTGGCCTAGGCAGGTGGTTGGAACTGGATGATCTTTAAGGTCCCTACCAACCCAAACCACTCTACGGTTCTGTGACTATTCATTCACAAGCAGTACAGAATGGGGACATTCTCTCATTCTCTGCAGAGCACCTGGTTTGTTGCCAGTTTTTTCTGATGTTGGAAGGTCGTCTGGCTTTTGACCCCACATTTTGGGCCTGCCACCCTCCAGTTCACGATCCAGCAAGTTGTTCCAATGGATAAATACTGCTCTCTCCTGTGGGATCTGTACTCTGCCAACACAGTGAGTGAGTACTAAGTTTGCAGCTGCACTGTCCCTAAACATAGTGCCAAGGATGGGGCTGGCACCTGCAAGGGCTAGGGGCATTCCCATGCCTGTTCTTGGGCACTGCCATCACGGGGAGGTGAAGCTGAGGGCTGCAGAGCCAGGTTCAGGGGATGCCAGAAGCCTTCTTCCACCTCGCAGTTAGGATTTTGTGTCCTTCCCGTGGGCTGTGGTTTTCCCACGGTGTTTGACAAGCACCTGCATTTAGACAGCTAAAATTAGACCCCTGGAGGCCAGTGCCCAGGTGTGAGCTTACATTTTCTGCACACAGAGCAAGCACTCATTGGCATAGGTGTTCCCATCACTCCCACAGACGGGCAAGTGCAGCAGGGGGCAGGCCTGCAGCTCAGCCATCTCTCCACACGTCGGCTGGAAAGGAGAAACCACAGTGAATGCATCAGTGCAGGCAGCTCCCACTCCTCCTCCCATGGCGCTAGGGCAGCAGCAAGCGTGGCTAGAGCTGACTGCACAGCAGCTCTGGGGATCCCAATGCCCCTTAGGGCATCGTGCCTCGAGGTGGGACTCACTGCCCAGGTTTGGGCTGAGACTGCTGAGACCCACAAAGCTGGGGCAGTTTCTAGGAACAGCCTTTCTCCCAGTCGTGCTAGCCATTGAGGCAGCCCAATAGGATCTGAAGCCACTAACAAGAGCAAATGGAAATCTCTTACCCTTCTCAGGCCGTTCCCCTCTTCCAGCTCTGCCCCTGAAACAGAGCAGACATACAAGAGTTCAGCAGGGGGGGAGATTAAGTGACAACTGTGACCAGCCTTTCCAGAGAGAGCTGGTGGCAGGAGCATGAGGTAGTGACAAAGGTGGGAATGCCTGTACCTGTCTCTGAGCCCCTTCCCATAGCCCTCTGTCCTGGACTCTGAACCAGGAGCTCCACTGAGCATCAAATGCATCACTGGCACATCCCAAAAAGTGTGGGGTGTGTGCGCTCCTGTCCTCCTCTGCACCCCACCATGCTGCTGCTGTGCTGCCTTGCCTCCCTCATCTCTTCTCCATAACAGAGATCCTGTGTCTTTCTGCCCTCCTTTGCACTCTCAGTTCCTCCACACCTCCCAGCCCACCACCGCAGAGCAGACTTACCACCAGCAGAAACAAAAGCTACCAGCATCAGTGCCAACACCAGCAGCTCCTTTGTGGCCATGGCTGGCATGGGTGCTTGCACTCGTGCACCTCACTCCGCACACAGCAACCTTTATAGCAGAGGGCAGCAGCTAATCTTGGCGCTGGGAAAAGCAGCATTTTGAGCAATTTGACCTGCGCTGGGAACAGACAGACCGTGCACGAGAGGTGAATGACAGCCTGCCAGCTCCAGGTGCAGGCACTAGAGGCTGCTATAAAATCCCTTTGATCCACCGTGCAGGCAGAGTAATGCTGCTCTGCTCTCCTCTCCAAACCAGCCAACCTCCCACTGTGCACATTACCCCCAGGACGACCCTCCAGCTTCATAGCTGCCATTCCTCATTTTCTGGTGACAGTGACAGAACACGAGGGAACAGCACAGAACTGCATCAGAAGAGGTCAGGTGGGGGTGAGGAAAAGGCTGTGCCCTAGAGGGCAGCGCTGCTGGGGCTCAAGGAGAGTTTGGGCAATGCTCTCAGGCGCAGGGTTTGGATTTGGGGTGGTCCTGTGTTGAGCCAGGAGTTGGACTCCATGATCCTTGCAGGTCTCTTACAAACTTGGGATATTCTATGGTTCTGTGATTCCTACACCATGTGGATCTCCATTTAGATTGGGATACTTCGTGTACAAAATGCAAAAGTTTGGGGCTGATCTGGGAGGCTGTGGCACTGAGGGACTTTTCAGCAAGGACATCCATTCCAGAAGACCTTGCTTTTTCATCTATAAGAAAGATGTCCAACATCAGTCTTTCCATGTGAGCATCCTTGCTGCCTCTGAGAAAACAATTTACCTCATCCACCAAAACTTTCCTTGATGGAATCAAGATTAAAGGCTGAAGGCTGAAGGATGGAAAAGAGAATCGCTGGACAGAAAGTCAGCATCCTATCTGAAAAGTAGTTTTGACTAGAAAGTTTTGACTGTCCTTTGGGACAGATACGGCAAGATTAAGTCTGGGTCAGAAGAGAGAGGGCGTCTCCTCCTCTCTGGTAGTGGATAGGAGGAACTCTTTGTGCAAAGGGCCAGTGTCCTACAGAAACTGCCTGGAAGATCTGCAGACACGTGCAGCATACACGTGGGCACTCGCTGAAGAGACAGACACATCACATTCAGGACCTTTCTTCCCCACAGTCTTACCTGAGTCTTAGCATGGTTCTTGCTGGCCCTGGACAGCAGAGGTGAGCAGGAGTGGCTCAGCAAGCATCCCTCGTGGTCAGACAGGCATGGCTCAGCATGGACTGGCAGGAACTTTGGGATTCCCCTTTCAGAACCCGCCTCTGCTCTGTTTAGGTGGTTGTGCACATGGATTACGACAGGGAATGTAAATGTTCAGTAACATTTGATGCTTATTATTATTCTGTTTTGAAAATCCTACAGGTAAAGTAAATATTTAACTGCACTAGCAGTCGTTCCCAAGGTACAGGAGTGATAGTGGGGTGGCATAGTCTGGTAAAGGGAGATCTGCCAGCAGCCTACAACTAAGGGAAGGAGTCTTAACTAAGTTGTGGAACCAAGGTCCTCTTGGATGCTGCAGGTGGCACAGTGAAAGCCACAGGCACAAAGCTCACACTGGGTATCAGGAACCAGCCTTCCCCAGGAGGGTGAGCAACCTGACCAGCAGGAAGGTGGGGAATCTCCATCCTTGATGGGTCATGCACAAAGCAATGGGCACTGTGACAAGCAGTGGAGACAGCCCTGATGTATGCGAGGCTGCACAGCAAGGCCCCAGGCCATCCTTCCACCAGCACAGATGGGTCTCATGAAGCCAGAAGCTCTCACATTCTGCCACACGATGATTAATCTCCTCACACCCTGGCTGGGCAACCTGTTTGCAACCAGCACTCAACCAGAGGACGACTCAGTGTCCTATGAGCTGCTCCCACCCAGCAAAGCCTTGCACAGGAGCTGTCAGGGGCCTTCATGGTCTTCTCCAAGGTATTTACTGTCAAAAAAAAAAACCAAAAACACAAAAAAAAACCTGCTAGACTTTGACCCCAAGGCCTCTGTCAACTTCCTTACCTGTGCACTGCATTGCCTGTCCCAAGCTTGGCTGGGTTCCTGGAGTTGCACCACGAGCAGTGCAGGAACTGTGCAGCTCGGATGCGCTGCTTCCTCTGCCTCACCCTCCTGATGGAATAGGCATCCACAGCCCTTCTGTGCCAGCAGCAGCAGGTTCTGCAGCACTGTCGGCCAACGTGAGGCTTGGTCTTTCACCACCCAGTTTCTCAGCCATGTTCAGATGCTGTGAGCTAAAATGACACCTAGAGGTGCGACAAAGGGGAAACCACATTCACAGGCTCTCAGAGGAAACCACCTCTCCGAGGCCTCTCACGCCTCTTTCAGTTTTGCTTTCAAGTGCAGGCTTGAAGCCTCTTGACAAAAGTCCCAGCAACCATCTCCTCGAGTGAAAGAGGGGAAGTCCTTCCTTTAGGTGGCCAGGACGTTCCCATTGCTTGCATGCCCCAGCACTGGCTACGCAGCTCCATCTACAGAGACAATCGTGCATTTAAGCCTCCTCCTCCTCCACGTTGCAGGTATTTCGGTGGAATCCCTTACTGCTGTCCCCAGCTTTGTCCCAGCACATCAGTCATGGTCCTGTGACTCATATCACACTTGCACTTCCTGGGGGAACCACAGCACAGCTTGCAGATCTTTGATCTTGTGGGGAATGGGTGACTGAGCCATACTGCACCGTGTCACTCTTGCTCCACTTCTGCACGGTGGCCTTATCAGCAGCGTGGCCTTGATGCTGTCACCAGTGTTGTCACCGCTCTGCCCAGCACCTGCCAGTTCCTTTCTGTCATCTGTTGCCTTCATACTTGCTCTCACATTCTGCTCTGCCTCACTTACAGGATTTTAAATCCTGTCCTGTTGCTCCCCCTGGTGCTTTTGCAAACTTACCCCGAGCAAATGCTGGGGACCCACCAGCACCAAAGTGTCAGCCTGGGGACTGAGGGCTGCCCTGTTCCTGCAACCCACGTGGGGGGACACAGCACATGACCCCATCACACCAAAAAGAAAGTTAGAAAGGAAAAAAAGAGCACTTCATCTTCACCTTCACAATCACCTTCATCTTTAGGATTCCCACAGGAGCCTGGCCATGCACTGGACCTCAGAGGCACAGGAGCCAGGAAGAGGCAGGCTGGGGACAGCATCCACTGCTGAACCTTTTCCTCTGCTTTGACTGCTCACCAGAATCACCACAGCTGCTCAGAAGAGGCTGAGGCTCACACACAAGCTGCTCTTGGCCCTGCTTTGCTGTGGCAAGGAATAACTGGCCAAGGAGGCCAGATTTGCTCAGGGGATTTACAGCTTTCCTGCAGTTCCTCAGCAGCTTAGAGGTGATGCTGACCTTCCTTTTTCCCATGGTCCCACATGAGGGATGTATGTCCAAATCCTTGGGTATGTACTCACAAACACCCAGGGGCAGCCACCTCGCGTGGCATCAGACAGAAGAGCACTGTCACCACAGTGAAAGCCATTCTGTTTCTCCCAGTCTTTCCTGCAGCTTTTGGTTTCTGTTCCTCTTTAAAGGTGCAGAGTAAACTTTGTTGTTTGCAGTCAGTTACGTCGAGACAGCAACATTCTCAGTTGATTCCTGTCTTTCTTTCTTTCTTTTTTTTTTTTTTTTATTACTTATTTTATTATTACTTATTTTATTATTTTTTTATTACTTATTTATTATTTTATTATTAGTCTTTACACTACGAACATCTCCATCCATACTAATGGATGTACAGTACTGTAAGCACTGCAAACAGCTTATTTTTGAGGATCCAGATGCTAATGCAACATTTCCCCTTTGTGAAAACTGCTTGGCAAAATGAAGTCAACAGTAGCACCAAGCCACATCCCATATTATGCTCTAGAAAATGAGCCACTCAATGGCTTGGTCAAGCCCTGGCACCTCTGGACAATGCTCTCTGCTCTCTGCCACAGGAGCTAATGTAGTGGGTAAACAAGAAGCACACTAATGAAAATGACAAGTATCCTTGTAGTGAATTTATATTCAGACTGCTGTAACATGCAATTGGAGCTGTATGCTGTAGGAAATACTACAGCAGCAGCCAACCAGAACAGAAGATAAGCCTGACGAGGAGCTGTGCAACTGCAACAGTGACCCAACCTGGGCTGGATTTGCAGCCAGGCTTTCATGAGCCCTGTTAAACGTATTTTGGTTGCACCAGACTCAGTCATGGTGCCTAATTCTACAGACATCCCAGACAAAGGAACCATCCAGCTTAATAATGCAGGAGACTGCAATTTATGAATGATGAGTGATAAGACAAGCCCTGATCTGACTCTTCTGGACTTCCAGCAAAAGGCAGCTGGATGTTGCTTTTTACACCTCTGCACCTTGTCCCTTTGCTGTCTGCCTGCCTTGCCTGACGCCCATCCCTCAGCTCAGCTCAACTCTTCCCAGCCTCCTTCAGCCCTGCAGCAGAGCAGCTCTGCAGCCCACACAGCCGCAGCCATGAGGAGTGGGGTCACAGCAGCAGGGCTCCATGCTGCTGTCCTAGAGGTGCACCCAGACATGCTCTGCCCTGCCCCTGTCCAGCCCTGGGGAAACATAGGAGCACACGGGAAGGTGCCAGTGTTTTAAATTCAACCATCAGCCTGGCCTACTGAATCCCATCACTAAACTGCCTGTAATCGCCCTCTCTGGTCCCTGTCCTCCTCCTCCTTCTCCTCATAATTTGCTGCCTGCCTGCAAACCTCCTTCTTTCACTCAGTGGCATCCTTAGGCTTGCTTCAGCACTCATTTACAACACCATCCAACTGCCAACTTTGATTAAAATCAAACTCAGAAGTCATAAGGCGTGGTGGACTTGCAGATGTGCTCATGTGCAGCACGACAGTGTAGCCACACAGCAGTTATTTGTAAAGAGAAATAAAGCTAAAAATTACCTTCACCAGAAAAGAGCATCACCACTCCAGCGAGGCTGGGGAGCCAGGAGATGATTTGGTGATGTGGCAAAGTGAGATCTCTGAGGACTTTTATTAGGCTGTGCTGGGGTAGAATCAGCCAAGGAGCACCTAAGGGTGTGTATGCATACACACGTTTTTCCTGTAAAGAATGCATTTCTGTTTCCTTATTCTCTGTTTTCTAGGGCACCTTATCTCTGTGCTAAAAAAGAAGGTGTGCCATTACGTACTTACCTGTAAATACTCATATTTACTCATATGCTCATGAGGACACACCTGCGTCTATGCATAATAGAAATTATCTCAGGCTGTTACAGAGTACTTCCACATTTTTAACCATTGCCCTGTTCCAAAGCCATGTTCAGCAAGGGCAAGACAGTCGTCTTGAGGAAAAGATAGCAGTGGTATAGGCTGCTGCAGCACAAATACGTGGAATTACATGTTAGACACTTCCTTTCTTTGTGACATTAGTACCCAGCAGCATGCTGTGACTTCTTTTCCTTCGCTTGCTAAGCTTAAGGCATGACATATTTAAAGCACTATGGGAAATCAAACCAGCTCTGCCTTGAATCACAGCTGAGGTCTGTCATTGCACCCCAGGAAGATTCCCTACAAGTACCAACGTCAGATAGGAAAGAAACGAAAGACAGATTTTACTAGCAGGCATCTGGTATTTCCTGATAGCAGTGGAGTGCGGAAACTCTAGACTGACCTGCAAGTGCTGAAAAAATGGTTTCTCTGCTCGTTTATGTTGCCAGGGCTGCCTTCTGCTGATCAATCCATAAGAGATGTCCAGAGGGCCTGCAGGCTTTGAAAGTATGGCTTGCTCATTTGAGAAAGCTCTTAGTTGAATGATGGCTGAGAACATCAGCAGTGACAGCACTAGTGTCTTAGGCAGCTGCCTCATCATCTTGGTGCTGACAACACCAGGTTCAACCAAACCATATGGTAATTATCGGGCTGGCTTCCAGAAGGTATCAGAAAGAAATGTGTAAGAGAAAAGAAAATAGGAGGCAGGAGCCTGTGATAATGCACCTTGATTGCTTTTTCTTGAGCCTCCTGTAGCACAAGTGCAGAGGCACTTTCAAGCTGTGACTGGGAGCAACTCGGGAAGAGCAAGGAGACAGAATCACAGAATCACAGAACGGCCATGGCTGGAAGGGACCTCAAGAATCATGAATCTCCAACCCTCCTGCCACATGCAGGGCCACCAACCTCCACATTTAATGCTAGACCAGGCTGCCCAGGGCCCCATCCAACCTGGCCTTGAACACCTCCAGGGATGGACAGGGCATCCACAATCTCTCTAGGCAGCTGTTCCAGCACCTCACCACTCTCTCGGTAAAGAACTTCCCCCTGACATCCAAACTAAATCTTCCCTCCCTCAACTTCAAACCATTTCCCCTTGTCCTGCTGTTATCTGCCCTTTCCAAGAGTTGATTCCCCTCCTGTTTGTAGGCTCCCTTTAGGTACTGAAGGCTGCAATGAGCTCACTCCGCAGCCTTCTCTTCTCCAGGCTGAACAAGCCCAGCTCCCTCAGCCTGTTTTTATAGGGGAGGTGCTCCAGTCCCCTGATCATCTTTGTGGCCCTCCTCCAGACCCTCTCCAACAGCTCCCTGTCTTTCTTGTACTGGGGGCTCCAGACTCGGACACAGTACTGCAGATGGGGCCTCACAAGAGCAGAGCAGAGAGGGACAATCACCTCCCTGTCCCTGCTGGCCACCCCTCTGCTGATGGAGCCCAGGATCTCATTTGCCTTCTGAGCCACAAGGGCACACTGCTGGCTCATGTTCAGTTTTTCGTCTACCAAGACCCCCAGGTCCTTCTCCACAGGGCTGCTCTCAAGGACCTCTCCTTCCAGTCTGTAGGGATGCTTGGGATTCCTCCGGCCCAAGTGCAAAACTCTGCACTTTGCCGTGTTGAACCTCATGAGGTTCACCTGGGCCCACCTTTCCAGCCTCTTGAATGGCATCCCGTCCTTCAACCGTGTCAACCACACCACTCAGCTTGGTGTCGTCAGCAAATTGCTGAGGGTGCACTCGATTCCGTCATCGATGTCATTGATAAAGATGTTAAAGAGCACCGGTCCCAAGACAGACCCCTGGGGGACGCCGCTCGTTACCAGCCTCCACCTGGACATGGAGCCATTGATGACCACCCTCTGTCTGCGGCCTTTCAACCAGTTTCTTATCCATCGAGTGGTCCACCCATCAAATCCACATCCCTCCAATTTGGAGATAAGGATGTGGTGGGGGACCATGTCAAAGGCCTGATGCATAGTCCTGAGCTCCTTGTCGTGCCAGATAAACAAAACTCCTCTGTCCCAAGCAGGTTGGACTGTACAGATTCAAGACTGCTCCCCGGGAAGGCACACTATTTCATGTTTTAAAGTGAGTCCACAATGACTCACTGACGGCAGCATGCATTCTCTTCCTATTTCGCCTCTGTCAGCACAGCATCACTGAGATCACGTCCTGCTGCTTTTCATAGAATCACTGAATCACAGAGGTTGGAAAAGACCGCTACGATCAGCCAGTCCAGCTCCAACCCACCTCATCGCGCGCACTGTTTATGTCCCTCAGTGCCACATCTCCGCGGGACTTGAAAGCAGCGTGGTGACCGCACCACGTCCCCGGGCAGCCCGCGCCAACGCATCGCCGTTCGTGACATCCAACCTGAACGTCCCCCGGTGCAACCTGAGCCCTCTCCCCCTATAACCACCGCTGTTACCCGGGAGAAGACACGCTGTCCCGCCGGGGACAGCGGGACCCCGGCGCGGGACCGGCGCCCGCCGGCCAACACCGCCCCCCGCGGGTCGCGGGGATGCGCGGAGGCAAAGACTGCGGGCGGGACGCGGGGCCCGGAGCCGCCCCCAGCGGGCGGAGCCATCGCCGCCCCCGCCCCGACCCCATCCCGTCCCCGGCGGCGGCGCGGGGCGCGCGGCGGTCCCCGTCACCGCGGCGGCATGAAGGAGCCGGCGCTGCCCGGCACCTCGCTGCAGCGGGCCTGCCGCCTCCTCGTCGCCTTCTGCGCGCTGCACCTCTCGGCCACGCTGCTCTACTACCTGGTGGGCAGCTCCCTGACTCCGCCGCGCAGCCCCGAGCCGCCGCCGCGCCGCCCGCCGCCCGCCAACCTCTCGCTGCCGCCCTCCCGTCCGCCGCCGTCCGCCGCCCGGCCCCGACCCCGGCCCGTCTCGGCGCAGTCCAACACCCGCCCGGATTCGGCGCCGCCTGGTCTGTGCCCCGACCCATCCCCGCTGCTCGGTGAGTGCCGCCCCCCGCCCCTCCGCGAGCCGTGACAGCGCAGCCCGGGAGCCTCTCGAGGACGCGGCCCCTACGGCTCGAGAGCGCGCCGGACGGGCGGACGGGTGGGGGCTGCCCCGGGCGCGGCACCGCTTCCTGCGCCCGACCCCCCCCCGGGTTCTGCTGCGCCGCCGCTGCGTTGCGCATCCTCCGCTTTCCCCGAGGCTCCGCCGCGCGCAGCGCTCGGTTCTCGGAGGGAGCGGAGGGGCTGCGCGTGGGGCGGGGGGTCCGAGCGGCGCTTCCCCGCGCGGTGGGACCCGCGGTGCGGCGTTCCGATACGTGGCGTCCCGCCGCTTGTGCCTCTGCACATGGAGGGGTGGGCAGCGCCGCGCCCCGCCGAGCGCTTATGGGATCGCAGCGGGTAGAAGAGACTTTCGAGAAGTTCCCTGTGGTTTTCTGTTAGCGAAACCGTCGCTGAAATTCGGAGTTTCACTCGGTGCTCGCTGGTCAGCTGCATCGATGCATCTGAATAGCAAATGACGGGGTTGTTTCGGGAAGGCGGTTTTGAGGTCGTTAAAAGGGACTGTGTTGTTGTTAGTTTTTGGTGTTTTTTTTTTTTTTTCTTTTTCCTGCTGATTTTGATTCGTGTCTTTCACTTTTCCCCTTCAATCGCTTTGTGCTGAGAGTGGCCATGCAGTCAGGCCGCACACGGGGGTGTGCTGCCCCTTCGAAGTGATTTGATCTGAACGATCCTCACTCGCCCTGATCCTCCCAGTGCTGGGAGCTGGGAGAATTGCTGTCCCCAGGACTCAGACCATTGTCTGATCGGTGTCTGGATGGTCAGCTGAATGCACAGGGTCACTGTTCCCATACCTGTTCCAGAAATGTGGAGGTGTGGCTCTGAGGGACATAGTGGGCATGGTGCTGATGGGTCAGTGGTTACACTATTGTGATAGAACGATTCTGTGATCCTACACCATCTCTGTGTTCCTTTCAGTGCAACACATGCATCATGCAAGAGGCCTGCTAAGGCTGTGGGCAGTGTTTGTTTGCAGTTGTTCAGAGCTGTAGGGTCCTTGTAGTGCAGGATCCAATGGTTTCCAGCAGCCCCAGTTCCAGGGGTGTGCTCAGGTGTAGGCATGACACCCATGTGGCTCTCAGGTCTGCAGCCAGCATGTTACTGAGGAACCCAACTGCTCTGCAGTATTGCATTTATGATTGCTACTTTCATGTTCTGGATCTGGCAGCAAATCACGTTTGTAAAACTGCCCTGCTGTGCCTCATATTGGTCGGAGTTCTGTGTTCTGATAATCTGCTCCGTCTCTTTGATCAGCATGGCACTGAATGGTGTCCTGTCCACAGGCATTTCTCATCTTCTTGGCATCCCCAGCTTCCCAAAGCCGTAGTGCACTGCTCTGACGTGAGCTGGTGGCTTTGTGGCCTCATTCCTCCAGCACCACCTTCTTGGATTTCCTCTTCTTTCTCTTCTCTCCTTCACTGGACAACATGTGATGAATCATGCAGGGTAAGTGTGACCGAGCTGCTTGGCCTTTCTGAGCAGCCAGAGACACACTGCTGCCAGTGGCCTGGGGGCTTCTCTCTGATGATGCTCAGGATGAGAACCCAACAGTCCCTGCTGTCTGGCCACCGGGCAAACGCATGACCTGAATGAAGTGTAATCTCTGAGAGAGCCTGCTGAATTTGATACGCCCTTATGGTTCACTTCCCATTATTTGTAACTTGAAAGAATAAACCAGGGCTGGGAAAGTAATGCTGTAAGTCAAATTTGGATTAGACGTTCCCAAAGTGTTTTGGATTTATGCTGCAGCTGAGAGCTGCCTGTGAGAAGCCGAAAGGCAAAAGGAAATCCGTCTCTGTTCTGGAGGTGATCGTTCCCCCAAACTGGTGTGTTCTTCATCAGAGTGTTCTTTATCCAGAATAACATTATTTCAAAAAGAATATAAATGCTGTTCAGTAGGACTAGTCTGTGTGGGCTGACATGCCTTCAAAAAAAGTTAAATGATTTCTTGTCTTACCTTGAGGCCTTTGTTTCAGTGCTGGTGCTGTTGTCATGTAGGATGGAGCGAGGAAGGGGCCAGCTGCTTTGTCACCTCGCAGAAGAGCTCATCCAGAAGCAGCGCTTGCTTATCTTTTGGTGCCAGATGCCTGCAGAGCAGGCTCTCGCAGGCAGGCCTCTTGGTGTCTCAGGGATGTCGTTTTCAAGTCCTGCCTGGCCCAGAGCACGTGTTGTTTACGGAGCTGTTTTTTGCCTCCAGCTGTCACCTGGGCCCTTTCTGGCCACAATTAGATACCAGGTGTGGTTGGCAGAGGGGTGGCAGGGAAAGAGGTGTCACTTGCAGCCCTGGGAGCAGAGACAACCCAGGAGCCCCGAGCGTGCCGTGCCGTAGAGCAACGTCTTGCTCCATGGCTTTCTGCCCCTGATGTAAGTTTAGAAGACACGACAGCACCACGCGGAAGCAATTATGCAGTATTGACGACAGAGAGACAGAAATTCCAGCTGTTTCAGTCAGCATTCTGGGCAAAAATAAGGGTGCTTCCCACCATCAGCAGGGCACCTCTGTGAGCAGCAGGGCCAGGGGGAAGGAGCGTGGGAGCAGCTGCTGGCCCTGGGAGCAGCCGGATTGCAGCACAGCCTGCTGCTGCAAGCGGTGCGTCAGCCCTGTGTCTGTGGGTGATGCAGATAGAGGATGCCAGCAGAACCCCTTCCACAGCTGAGTGTGGAAGCCTGTGGGTGGATATTCTGCATTTCCAGGTGCCGGCAGTGCCAGTTGCCACGCAGCAAGCCTGGCTAGGCTCCATCCGGCATGCACTGATGCCTGGCTCCCACCAGCTGGGGCAACAGAGGCAGCCAGGGAAGCTCCGTGTGGAGCAGGGCTGTGCCTCTGAGCCAGCATGGAGCAGTTGGATGTCCTTAGCCTGGTGTCGCTTTGGGGAATGGTTTGGATTGTTTCTTAGGCTGGAAAGGTCTTGGGAGGGTGGTCCTCCTCATTCTGGGGACGTGGCACAGCAACTGGGGTGCGCAGGCGAGGTGAGGAGACTTTCCATTTTGTGCATCCTGTGTTTTGTAACGTGCTCATTTCCCTGCCAGCACAGATCTGGGGCAAGAGTAAGTTTTCTTGGAAACAGGGCCAAGTTATGCTTGGAAAGAGGCAGAGACTTGCAGCTTCCCAAGCTACATTTGGATCAAGCTCGCCTGAGTCCTCAGTTCCTGGCCCAGCCTGGAGCTCCGAGGCTTTGTGGGTTGGAGGGGCTTTGTGGTCCTCTAGGCAGCCACCTCCTCCTCAGTGCAGAGAGAAGTGGCCACTGGAGCTGCAGCAACTTTTCCAGCTGCCTCCCAGCAATGCTTGTTCTCCAGAGCTCAGGGCAGCCCCAGGCCCTGCAGCTGTCTGCTCCTCTCATCTCACCTTGCCCTGCCAGCCAGCCTGCCTTCCTCCCTCCTTGGGGCTCCAGATGCAGCCAGGCTGAAGGGCGCAGGGCAGGGCTACAGGGCTGGGACAGGAGCTGCTGCTGGCCCCATCTGTCAGGGAGGTCTCTGGTCCGTCCGTCTGTGCTCATGCGTCTTGCATCAGGGTGGGGTTTTCCTGGCAGAGGCAGATCAGTTTTTTTTTTTTCCTGATTGAGGCAGCCGGGGAAGTCTCTCTGCTTGTTTGTTTAGAGTTTGCAGTTCAAGGGTCTGGAATTTAATTTTGCAGTGGCAGCCCGCAGCGAGTGCCAGTGCGAGTGAGGCCGATCGCGTGCGGGCTGCCCTGCTCAGGGGAGGGGTGCACAGCCACTGCACGGAGTGTGTGCTGGGTTGTGGCCATCGCTGAGGACTTTGCTTCTCTTCCCCTGGTGGAAAAGGCAATATTTTTCGTTATTTAAAGACATTACGCCAGTGAGAGACCTTGTGTCAGAGTAGGTGTCATTTGTTGCTGGGTTCGTAACTTTTGCTCCGAATAACTGTTGCAGTTAGTTGGTCCTATAAACCCGCTGCTGCCAACGTGCGTGGCAATCCCTTGTATTTTTCAGCCCATTTCCTCCTGGGTGGACGGGTGAGGGCACGTGCTGAGGTTCCAGGCTCAGCTGGTGCTGAGGCACCAGCAGAGCTGACTTCTGCGAGGGGACACTCTGCGAGAAGAGGCTGGTTGAAGGAAGCAAATCCTGCAGGTTGGGAAGCAGTTCTCACTTCCACCCTCCCCCCCCCTCCTCCCAGCACATCTGCAGACAGATTTGATGCTGTCCCTGGCAGAAGGAGCAGGCTTGCACCCATCCGTGGTCTGCTCCCCTGTGCTGTGGGACAGAGCCAGCGCCTGCCCTGTGGGTCTGGGGTCTGCAGTGCCCTCTGCTCCCCTGCCTGCGGCTGAGGCTTGGCCCAGCTTTCTGGGGTGGGGCTCATTTTGTTTTTCCCAGCAAGGAATGGGTTGGCGCGGTCAGCAGCTCTTCCCTTTTCTGTTCAGGCCCTGCAAAGAGGCTTTTTTGTTTCTCTGCGCGAGTGCTGCTTCCTTTTTCCAGCTTTCCTCCTGCACGGGCTCGCCTGCCCTGGCAGCACATGCGTGCACGTGTCTCGGCAGCGGCAGAGCGCGCGCTGCTTTCCGCCGGGGTGACAGAATCCTTCTCGCCCACCCACTGCGTGCAGCACGTTTCAAGCCTCCCTGCTAGGAACTTTTGTTTCCACTGTCTCTCCGAACTAAGCATCTGAGATCTGTGCCCACCCTGAATTGCATGGCTGAGCTATGCTGGTTTTTTTTTTTTTCCGGACGAGCCATTCGGCGCTGTCTGCAAACTGCAGGGCTGCTGCCCCCGTGCTCATCCTGCTGCATCCTGAGCCCTTTGGGGTTGCCTCCTCCTGCAGGCACCGGGGCAGCTCTGCAGGCTGTTGCTGCTCTAGTTTCCCCCACATTTCTGGCACTCGTGGCCCGGGGAGAGAGGTTAGGACAGCTGTTAGACTGATGACAGCATTAAGTTGAGCGGGTCGTGGTCTTTTGGTGCAAGGGTCCTGTGGCAGCCCTGTGGGTTAGCAGGGTGAGGACTGTTGAGGAGTTGTAGTGGCAGCCTGTACAGCTGCAGTTTTAGTGGTTGTGGCAAACGCGGCCATGTAGTGGTGGGGAATATGGAGATCAGTGAGGATACGTTGTGTTTTCGAGGTGCACTTGACCGCTTTGTTCCTTGCAGCTTTTTGCAAGCCTCACCTTTTGCTTCATTTGAAAACCTGCTTCCTGTTTGTATGAACCACACTGGCTCCTCTGCTGCCTGTGCCTGCGCAGGGCTTTTCCTGTGCACCTTTTGTCTGAAGCTGAGCAGAAATGTTTCAGTGAGAGACATTGGGGCGGAGGGAAGTGGGGGAGGGACGGGATGATGGCATAGCTGACTTCTTGTTTTGTTTTGTTTTTATCTCCCTCTCTTGCCCAACCATGGCTTCTTAAATCCTCCTTTAATGATCACTGAGCTGTTTGGATGCTAAGTGATGCTTCTGCATCTTCTGCCAACTTCTGGCAGTTGCTTATTCAAGTTTTCTAGGTGTTCTTTAGCTAAAAATGTACAGCAAGGCTGGAAATGAGGGTGCTGTGATGGAGCAGTGCAACTGTGAATCCCAAAGATGGTCACCTGCAAGCCCTGGGATATACATGCTGCTGGGGTCGCATGTCCACCCTGCTCTGTCACACGTGTGTGCCCTTTGGCTGAGACTCAACTCCCAGCAGTGACTCCATTGTCAGGCAGGCATCTGGAAGGGAAGCAGAAGAGACTGAAGGAAGAGAACCAGGCTGGAAAGTTGACACGGTGAGCACACCTAGGTGCAGCATTATCTGATCGGACAGCAGCCACAATAAACGTTGCGTGTTTTCCTGGCATGGTTCTTGCCCTGGGTCAGAGTCATTGGGCAACACTGGCCTCAGGGACGCTCACTGCCTAGATGGCCAAAGTGCAGCCAAAATGGTTTGAAACGAGACTGGAGCAGGGCTCTGCTCACCGCTGGAGGTGCAGTGTGTGTGTGCACCTTTGGTTTAGTGCTTGTCCCAGTAGCTAAGGAGTGGAGAGCATCATTTGGTGTGGGTGGCATTTTCCTGCTGCTCGCTGTCAGTGTGTGGCTTTGTGAGTTGCAGGCTTGTTTGTTACAGCCATTCCGTATTTGAAGATAACTCACCCAGACTTCTGTATTTTGCTCTTCCTACTGACACCAGCAAAGTGTATTGGCCAGGTGTTTTGCATCCCACTGACTTCAGAAGCAGCTGCCTCACTGCTAGAACAGCAAAAACTGTACTTGAGGAGCGCTCGCTGCCTTGGTTGTTGGGGCAGTGCTGACTGGAACGCGTACTATATTTAGAGCTGATTTCATTAAGATGAAAAAGGGAGTGCTACTGGTAATTTCTCATCAGCCTTTTTTCCAGCCTCCAAGCCTGCTAACTATCTCCTGCATCTAGCGCTCGTCATGACTGCGTTTTGTTGCCCATCCTTTCCTTTCTCCAGCCTGTTGGATGAGGTGAGGAAAGGCTCTCCTGCTCCAGGTGAGCCAAGGGAAGATCTGGTACCACTCAGCCAAGCCGTGCAGCCTTTGTCCCCCTGCTGCAACCCCCTGGGCACAGCTGCTGTGTGCTTGGCTGGGGAGCATGCTGCTGGTGGTGGGGCCATCACTGCTCTGCAGGAGGCACGGTGGGGTGTGATGCCTTGTAACCCGTGTCCCTCCTGCCCAGATTCCTCCCAACGCTGTGTCTCCCACTGCCACAGGGTCACCGTCGGGGGTCACCAGTGATAAATTGCCTTTCAGTGGAGAGCGGTGTGTTGTGGGGCTGCTGGAGTTGCGTGTTGGACCTGGAGTTTCTCCACTGCTGTGGCCCTGCGTGTGGCAGGGGGGTTGGAGATTCATGATCCTTGAGGTCCCTTCCAACCCTGGCAATTCTGTGATTCTGTGAACCCGGGAGCTGCTGTGTGTGTGCTGCAAGTGGTTCTGGGTTGTACGCTCTGGCTTTGGCACAGATTGATCTGGCGGTTTCAAAACTGCCACTGTTGAAACTGAGTGTGGGAACTGCCAACCTGCATGCAAATTCGGGTACATTTTTAATTTTATTTTTAACAAGGCATAAGTAATGGGCACAGTGGCAGAGCACTGAAAGTATCTGTAAGGAAAAAACAACAAAGGGGGGTTTTGTTTGCTGTGCACGTGGCCAGCTTCGGCGTTGTCTGCTCTGTCAGCAGGGGAGCAGGGCTGTGTCCCAAGTGCCTGGTTCTTGCACTGCATGATGTGAGGGCAGCTCTCCCCTTTCCCCCTCCCTCCTCCAAACCCCCAGGATACTGCTGAAGGGAGCATGGCCGTGTGGCTGCAGTGCAGACAGGAGGGTTTTTGGGAACCACCAAGCTTCCGTGGGTCCATTGGGGTCTGGCACCACAGGACTGAGCATTTGCAGGCTTGCCCTGAGTGCAGAGATGTGGTTGCTTCATGATGCAGTGGGCCCCAGCTTCACACCTGCACGCATCAGTGGGATTTCCTTTTGGATCCAAACCCGTGTTTAGAAGTAATAATGAATGCCTGCACATAAAGAATGTGTGCCCAGAGAAATAAATGGTGCGTGCCCGTCAGGACGTGCTAACTGGCTTTGTGCTGTGCCTTCCTTCCAGTTGGACCGCTGCGCGTGGAGTTCTCCCAGCCTGTGAACCTGGAGGAGGTGGCGAGCACAAACCCTGAGGTCAGGGAAGGAGGTCGTTTTGCTCCAAAGGACTGCAAGGCTCTGCAGAAAGTAGCAATCATCATCCCGTTCCGAAACCGAGAGGAGCATCTGAAGTACTGGCTCTATTACATGCACCCAATTCTTCAAAGGCAGCAGCTGGATTATGGGGTGTATGTCATCAACCAGGTAAGATGCTGAGGACGTGAGGCTTTTAACCCTTATGGCAGTGCCCCCTGGAACAGAGGAGTGGCTGCTCTATCCTGAGTGTCAGTGGGCTGATGGGCAGGGATAGAGATGCTGTAAAAACGAAGCTGAAGCACCACAAATGGAATATGAGCAATTTTTTCTTTGATGGTTTCGATGGAAAACGTGGGGTGTTTTGCTCCCATCCAGCCTGGCTTACCTTGAAGACGTTCTAGTTGTTCAGAAGGAAAAGACTTCCTAGTAGCACAACCGACTAGTGAAGTGTTCCTTTCTCACATCTGCCTCAGGAATTGCATGCGGTGATCTTTAAGGCGACCAGGCAGCATTAATACCTAATCCTGGGAATGGTGTAAAGGTGTAGGATTTCACTCACTTCTTTAAGCAGCTTTTGCTCACTTTAGTAACAGCACACAGAGTGTCAGGACGGACAAAACAAAGGTGCTGCAGTGCAGCAGGTAAGTGGTTGTCTTGGGGGGAAACAGCAGAAATGGAACAATTGGTAGAGTTCTGGGTTTTGGTGTGTTTTTTTCTTTTCCTTTTAGTGTCAGGGAGTCGTAGATCTTTCTTAAAGAGGAAAAAAAAGGGTACGTTTCACTCCAGAGCACAGTGGTGGTTAGATAATTGGGTGTTGGAAAGCTGAGGACATGTGGGCAGTCGTGTGGGCTGTGATGTGGCAGGGCAGCACGGCTCTGTTGATCTGCATGGGCAGCTCCCAGCACAGCTTCTCTCTCCAGTGGGTACTCCTGCCCTATTTGAGCCCATTTCACAGTACTGAGGAGCAACACGCTTCCTTATACGTACCTCCTGCAGTTTTTGGAACAGACAATGTATCTGGGTGCATTGGCCACCCCAGTCCCCCTGATCTGGCAGGTCTGCCCGGGACACGGCACTGCTCAGCTGTGAGGATGTGCTGGGATGGCAATCCCTGCAGTGGTCATCTCAGTGAGCCAGAGCCTGCCAGCAGCTTCCCTGGAACACTGGGAGGAGATGCTGGTGTGGTATATCTGGGGCTTGGAGAGCTCAGAAAGCAACCAGATCCCACGGTGCTGCACTGGTGTCATGGGGCTTGCACTGCCCTGCCTTATGGCTCATCGGATGCTGTGCCCGCGTGGCCGTCGGCGTTCTCTGAAGCAAACCTTTGCAGAGTGGCTTTAAGCAAATGTTCTTTTCAAATGCGTCCCTTGGGCAAAGCTGGAGTGGGAGCAACTTCTAGCACACTGAATGTGTGAATGCTGGACGCATCTGTGGTCAGACGTAGGTTAGCAAGGAAGGCTGTTGGATTTGCAAAGTAAACGCACTCCTTCTGCACGCCTCTAAAAAGTCATTCATGTTTGGGAGAGGCAGCAGAGTCAGCAGTAGTAAAAGTTCTGGATGTGTCTCTCAAGGGTGAGCAGGAACGTGGAATGGAGAGATTTGCAGAAAATGAGTTAATTCTGCCAGAATTACGGTAGGAAAATAGTCTTATTTCTCTGCTGTCTTGACAATTGCTTTTCTCTTTTTCTTGTCTGTCCTTCCCTTTGCATCTGCCCTCCTTTGTGTTTTTTTTTTTTTTTTTCTTTTTTTCCTTCTAGTGGGGAAATATTACCTTTACTTGTTAATCCTGTCTATAGCAAAGCAATCACTGAAGCAAGGAGAATTACTGTGTGATCTGATTCTTACACGCTGCCTACGTGCTCTTCTGTCCTCTGCATCTCATAAAAAGAAAGAGGAGCGCTTGAGCCCTGCTACTGCTGCACTGGTAATGTCAAACTTCTTCCTTTCGGAGCAATGCGTTTCTGTCTTGAGCCCGTTGTGTCTCTGCCACACTGGTCCTGTGTGCCTGAATGTGTCAGAGTTGGGTTTGGCTGAAGCCAGAGCAATGTTTCTGAGATGCCCACAGTGTGTAACAGGAGCCAGTGGAAAATGCGTATTACGCAAGCGCTGCAAAACCCAAACCTGACACCAGCTCCACTTATCCAACCATTTTGCACTGGCCTCCAGCATTTCCCTGTAGTATTCCAAAGAGTTTTCCCAAGAGTATGTGTGCGTGAAGGTGTGTGTGTCTGTGTGGGAGGGGGGCATTGTGCTCATCCATGTCATTTTGCAGTGTGCACCAGAGCTCCCCAGGTGTGGAGCACAGAGGGAGCAGTGCTTGGTTTTCCTGCGGCTGCTCTCTTCTTGTGCCCTGTGTTAGGGGTGCAGGAGTCTCCTGCAGAGGTGGATCATGCTGCTGTGGGAAGAGTGCACAGCACTTCAGAATAGCCCAACAGAGAAGCAGCAAGGGTTTTCTTGGTGTCTCCCCGCAGCCCTGGAAATCTATTTCCACCTGCTCAAAGAAGGCTGATGCGTGGATGCCCATGTGGACATCCTGTGCGTGTGGACCAAGTTTGGCTTGGAGGATCCCTGATTTGGCTGACAGCCTCCTGTTGGAGGTGATGGCTCTCTCCTAGCCTGCCAAAAACACGTCCTTGCCATTACCTGCCTCAGACTCATCAGGTTCAGAATTACATTGAAGGAGGTGCATCCCCAAGTCCTCTGCCCTGCTTTGTAACTGCAGCAAGTATCACAGAGCTGTCTCCTACCTTAGAGCACAAAGCAGGATGAAACTGGTGTGAAACTACCATTCAGATGGCACTCTGCTGGTTTGGAAGCCTCTTAGCACAAGCAGCAGTTCTGTACACCCCAGCTGATGTGACTGATACTGAAATAGGGTGGCAGTATCCTTAGGTGAGTTTGGCTGAGCAGATCAGGTCCAGCAAAGGTGAGCAATGGAAGTAACTAAACCTGGCTGCTGTTCTCCCAGGGCTGATCCTCTGCATGTGTGAGCAGCAGCCAGTGCTGGTCGGTGAGGTCGAGGCAGCTGGCCTCATGGATCAGTGTGACTGAGGACAAGTTTGTATGTACTGGCAGAGACACCGGGAGTAAAGCCACTGGTGCTGGGCACAAGTGATGGCTTCTGATGTGGGTTGAGTTCTGAGATGAGAAATCAGAGGGAGAAATTTGTCCAGGCAAAACTAGTTAGGAGAAACATGCTTGCAAAAGATGCAAACTGCATCTTTTCTTGTTAAAAGCCTGGGAAATAAGTGCAGGGGCTATGCTTGGAGCCTGTCTGCAGTGTTGGAGCAGCAGTCCTCCATCTGCTGCATGGCTCTTCAGGGCAATGCTTCTTGGCCAAAGGGTGTCCAAAGTGATCCTTTGCTATGTGGCAGAGAGCAGGAGCACCCATGGTTCATGGAGCTGCCAAGCGAGGCCAGAGTTGGCCGTTGCTTCTGTTCTGCTTCACCTGCTTTTCAATCGTGCCATGTCCTACACCACCTGCATGGGGCAGCTGCCTAGAAAGATCTCCCGTCACAAAGCTGGGAGTCAGAGTCAGAAACCTGCAAAACCGCTCAGAGTTTGGAGAGATTTGAATCCCACGGGCTGCAGGGATGCTGATGCTTCTGAATTGCCTTGGTTATGAGACAGCTTTCTCCAAAAAGCAAAACCTCTTGGGTGGTGTCAAGAGATGTGAGAATGCAGCTTCTGGTAGAATTATTAATCCCTGTGTATATCCCCTGGGTGAGTTAAAGGCCACCTGAAAGCAGGCTTAAATAAGGCTGAGCCTCTGCTGATCATAAAACCAATCTGGAACACTCTCTTTGCCTTGAAGTGGTGTGATGAGAAGAGCAGCCAAAGGGGATGAAATGAGCAAAGAAGCTCAGCTCCTGGTGCAGGAGAGCCCCCGAGCATTTCTTCTGAAGCCCAGCTTCTGGCGTGGCCCAAAACGTTCCCTGTGGGTCAGCTCTCCTGGCTACCCTGTGGCTGTGCCACTGCTGTGAGCCCCAGCTGCAGGGCTGGGTGTGCGTGGGCTCTGCAGCCCCTTTGCCCACCAAAAGCCTTCTGTTCCCACAGCTGTAGCCACTCCCTCTCCCCATCCCCTTTGTTCAGCTTTCCTCTGCCTCCCCGAGCTCAAGTTTTCACAGATCTTGCTTATGCATGATGGTGATCAGCTTCCCACCGCCTTGGTAAAGGCATGAGCCCTTTTATTTCAGGTGAGGGTGCTGAGAACCGGCTCAGATCCTCCCCCGCTGAACTTCACTCCTCTCTGTGAAGTCATTTAGGCCCCAGGCAGACAATGAAAGCTTTTGAAAGCTGTGGTTTGACACTTGCATGTTAAATCCTTCATTTGAAAGATAGATGTAACTGTTTTATGGTTAAATTGTTGGCTTTCAGGCTGCAGAGCCATTAAGCATTTCGGATTAATCAGTTTCCAAACAGATTATTTATTAACCAAGCAGAGCCATTCAAGAGAGGAGGTAAATGTGATGCTTGAGGCTGCTCTCTTGAGTTTTATCTGTCCTTGATTTGTGTCCCACACCAGACTCGTAGAAGGGTGGGGAGCTGGTTTGCATGCTCTCATGCATGCATGCACATGCTGCTGGAGCCAGGCATGGCAGGCAATCCTTTCTTGACGTTGCTTGAAGCTGTGGAGAGGGGGGAGGTTGGATGTGGTAGAGCGGGGAGGGGCTGGCAGTTTGGGTTTTGGCTGCAGTCTCTTTTCAGCATTGCCTCGTGCTGTTCCCTGCACAGGGCTTGGGCTTGGTGCTGCTGTCAGGGCTCTGGGCCTCCACTGTCCCTGTGCACGTGGGTACAGCCCCACTGCTGGACCTGAGAGCATCCCCACTGACTTGCTGGCCACATCTGTGCAGCACTGTGAGTGCTGCAAAATGCCTCAAGTGCAGAAGGTTGGGCCCGCTTCTCTGACCAGCTGGGACCAGATCAGTGCCACCTCCCAGCAGTGCCAAAGTCCCGTGAACCCCACGACAGGTAGGAGACTGCTGGTTTCCACTGGTTAATTCAGTGTTTATTTGTTTTAAACCAGGATGGAGATGAAGAATTTAACCGCGCTAAACTGCTGAATGTAGGATTCATGGAGGCTTTGAAGGAGTATGACTACGAGTGCTTTGTGTTTAGTGACGTAGACCTGATCCCAATGGATGACAGGAACACCTACAAGTGCTACAGCCAACCAAGGCACCTTTCTGTCTCCATGGATAAATTCGGATTTAGGTGAGATGCCTTTTGGAGGGACATTTCCTTCCTAACACTGCCGCGATCATTGTAGGCTGGGTGCAGCGTTGCGCATCCCCACCTACCAGTGAAAACCTGGGAAAACACATCTGGAAAATTCTTCTGTGGCACACATGTCCCTGCAGAGAGTGGGTGGCTTGGAGCAGGGAGTGAGGCAGAGCCATCTGCTGCCACACACAGTGGCTGAGCAGCCAGACACAGGGCTGGGAGGAACGGGTAGACTGGTGTCCCGCAGCTGCCCATGTCCCTTCTTGTGTTTCAGAGTGTCAGATGGCTCTTGTTTCTGCCCAGCCTGGAAAGTGAGGCATTCTCATACAGTGAGGACCATGCGTGGTGGCTAGAAAAGGCTGTCAGGTGTTATTTGGAGAGCAAAATGAAGTATTTTTGGCTGTTCCACTTCAGACCACAAAGGGACCTGCCTTGGTGTCTGGGGGCAGAACCAAACTTGAGTGCCTGCCAGCACATGTGTTGCTCAGGCTGCTGTCAACACAGCTGTGGCTTTTCTTTCCTTTCTTTTTTCCATGCCAGATCTCCACGTGGGAGTGTAAAAACTCACCTATTAAGTGAGCACGGGGTTCGGCCCCACATGGCCAGCCTATCTCTGCCCAGACCCACACCCTGCCCAGTGCAGCACTGTCCGCAGTCCTGTGGTTTCTCCTTGCAGCCAGGTGGAGCAGAAAGGCCCCAAGACTTCTGCTTGCTAAAGCAGACAAGATCTGGGTCCCAGTGGGTCTCGCTGGTGGGTTGGTGGCTGGACCATAGGCTGGGGTAAACGTCACTGCAACCCCTAATGGTGCGTTCTCCTTAATTCCAGGTTACCCTACAATCAGTATTTTGGAGGTGTGTCTGCCTTGAGCAAAGAACAATTCACAAAAATCAATGGGTTCCCAAACAATTACTGGGGCTGGGGCGGCGAAGACGATGACATTTACAACAGGTAAAGAGTGGCCACCTTGCAGCTGGAGCACCTTCACCCATCAGGACCTGCCTTCAGGGGAGCTAGGGGTGCATGGTGGGAGGGGCAGGAGAAGATCATCACCCACACAACCCATTCCAAGGCTCTGCAGGTGGCAGCCTGCCAGTGCATCTCTTTTTGCCCGGGATGGATTCGTCTGTCAGGTTTTAAGGAGCTCTAAACAATGCTGGAAGTCTTTGCTTCCCATTAGGAGGAAGGCTGAGCAATGCCCAGAATTGCAGATGAAGGAGGATGTCTTAGTACAGGCCAGGCTGGGCCCAGTTCTACCTGAAGGTGAAGGCAGGGGATGTCTGTGGGGTTGCTACCTTTGTTCCCAGGAAGATGGGGCAATCACTTTGAGATATAATCGTGGGAACTCAGATTTGAGAAGCTTTTGACTGCAAGATACGCCCTGCGTGGTCCTTTCTTTGGGCTTTCCAAACTCTCCTGACCTTCAAGGAGAGCTTCCTTAAACGAAAGTGCTGAGGATCTGCAGCTGTCTAGTAAACCAAAGAAGGTGGAATCGTGTCTTTTGAGGCACTTGGCTTTCTAGGGGTGGGAAGACCGATACAAAAACAAAAAAACACACAGAGAGATCCAGAAAGGAAGAAGTCAAGCATGTTCCCAGCATTGGCATCCGTGATGTGCACGTGCCTTGTATAGAGCACACCAGTTTGATGGGCTGTCCCCTCTTCGTGTGGTTTCACCACCACTCAGTTCAGTTTCTACCGGCGCAGCACTTCAGCTTCCACATCTTGAAAAATGCATGCTCGTCTGGCTGTCGCCCAGATAGTTAAAAACTGGATGCCTCCCATTCAAATTCCAGGCTAAAGCACGGGAGCGAGGTCGGCACCGATGCTGGCAGCGCTGCCTGGGATGGGGTGGGTGAGCAGGTGCCTGGTGCTAGCAGGGTCGTCCGCATTCCCATTGCCGATGCAGTTGTGTGTTAACGAGCTGCAAACACGTCAGCCCTCAGCAGCAATGAAAAGCAGGCAGTGGATGTCACTGGGAGGTGCTGGAACAGCCCTTCTCTGACCCCTTGTCACTTTAACTTGCTTGCTTTTGGCAGGCTGGTGTTCAAAGGCATGGGCATATCTCGGCCGGATGCCGTCATTGGGAAATGCAGAATGATTCGCCACTCGCGTGATCGGAAGAACGAACCCAACCCGGAGAGGTGCGTGTCCCGAGCGTGCCCCGTTCCCACACCGTGCAAAGCTCCCCTCTGTAAGCCCGGGCGCACCGTGAACAAGCTGCGAGCGATTGTTAGCAGCACGGCTGGGGGGAGGAGCAGCCCTCCCTTTTCCTGAACGGAGAGCGTGGTGACTTTGCCCGTGGGCTGACGGAACAAACTGACACCCACCGCTGCTCCCCGGAGCGGGGACTGCCCGAAGGCGAAAAGAAACGGGAGCTGGGGGGGGGGATCGCTGAAAGGCTTTTGTTTGCTTTTCCCTTCCGCAGGTTTGACCGAATCGCTCACACCAGGGAGACGATGAGCTCTGATGGCCTGAACTCGCTCTCCTACGAGGTGCTAAGGACTGACAGGTTCCCTCTGTACACGAGGATCACAGTGGCTATCGGGGCGCCCGGCAGCTGACACTGCCGGCACGGCGGAGACCTCGGCACGGTGCCCCGGACCGCAGATTCTTTGTGTCATCGTGTTTTGGAAAGGTTGTGATGAACAACACGGAGGTCTCTCTGCTTGTCAGAGCCTCTCCAGACGGGCTGGACAACTGCTTTTTTTGCCGTTGGTTGTTTTTATAACTTCACCTCCATTGTTTTATAAGTTCAGAGGCTGTACAAAACAGTTGTAAATACTTCTTTTCGCCAGAAAATGCTGAATCTGATCTGCCAGAGTGCTCCCCGTGTTCAGTCATTGCTGGTCCCGGGTTTACCAACTCCAGCTGTGGTGCACCAGCAGTGACTGCCCACCATAGGGCTTTTTAAATTGGGTGGATGAAAACATTCCTTTTAATTCATTCCTTGGTTTATATTTTATGAAGGACTGTAAAACGCTGCTAAAATTGTACAAGTTTACTCATTTCATTAGATTGTTTTTTAAGAGAGACAAAATTACATGGGGTTTTTTGTTTTTGTTTTGTTTTGTTTTGTTTTTCCTAATAGTGACCAAAGCAAACTGTCTTCTCCACGTGCAGAGCACATTATGAATAACCAAGTGTGGATTCCGCGGATGTCACTATTTCTTTTGGTCTCAGAAGAGACTTCTGAGTGAGTTGAGGCAGAATGTGCCCTCAGAGAGCTCTGTGCATGGGCTGGGAGGCTGCACAGATGCGTGGCAGCTGGTTGTGACCCACAGCACCTGCTGGCTCCCCATAACCTGCCTGCTGGGTGTGATTTCTTTTTTTTTTTTTTTTTTTGCCAGAGCAGAGCAAGATCTCTTTGGTTGTTTGGTCATTTTAGTTTGCTTGTTTGTTTGTTTTTCCCAGAAAGAGAGGATGGGTTTAATTGCACAAGGAATTGATAGCCTTAAAATTTACAGACACTTTTACCAGTGGTAGGAAGTTGCCACGCTATTTAAACATGGTCTGAAAGTTCTTAAGAGCAACATTCTGCTTGCAAGGTCATGTGTAAAACTTGAATTCACTTATTACTTTTGTTGTTGTTGTAACTTTTTGATAACTTTTTAAAGTAATTTGTATATCGTAAGCGGTATATTTAATGCCAGATTAAAGCAGGGTGCAGCATAATGGCATACGCTTCGAGGCCTCCTTTATCTTCAGGCTGGTAGGTTCTCTGTGTCATAACATAAGAGAATTTGCTCTGATGTTTGCCCACGGGCTGCTGAGGTGCTGGCAGGACCCGTGCTGTGTTTGCTCAGAAGCCTGCTGAGAGGTTTGCTGTGCCAGGATTCCACGCAGCGCTGCGGGGAGGCAGGGAGCAGTGCTGCAGGGCACTGCTTTCTGCTGGGCATCTCTGCTCCCATCCACGGCCCTGGGAAAGCTTTGAGCACCGACGCCTCGGAGCTGCTTCCAGTGGTGTAAAGCTCTCTCTGCCAAAGCAGAAAACCTAATTCTTTCTGGTGAGTTCTTGCCCGCCAGCTCTGATCACAGCAATTTGCACTTCGTTGGCCTGTGCTGAAGGCTGTTGAAATCAGGGACACACAAGTACTGGGGATCATCTTCAGCACTGCCTTTTTTTTTTTTTTTTTCTTTCCCTTTTGACTTTTTTTCCTCTTCCTTTTTGGGGATTTAAGACCATTTAGGACCTGAAGGTTTTGCTGAACCCTTGCGCTACAGGGGTGGGATCCTGCAGGGCCAGGGGACAGTGCCTTGCTCTATTGTCTTGATGTTTCTTCCTAGCCAGCAGTGGCTCCAAAGATGCACAGACCATGCTTGCAGCAAGGTACCCAGCTGCCCTTCCAGAGCCACTTTGGAAACGTGCTCACCCCATGCACTCACACGTGGTTGCTGGGCAGACCTGCTGCACCAGCTGCGCTTAGCATGGCATGAGAGGGGGCTTGCAGGGTGCATTGAAGGAATGACCTTTTGGCCAGTCGAGGCTCTGATGCATGCAGATACAAGGGGGTGCAAGAATAGGATGTGTTGCAGAAGCCAGGCCAGATAGCCATCTGGCATAGCCGCAGACTGCACCACCAACAGATACAGGCAAGGGTGGTGGTTCTGACATTTTCTGAGCAGGCTGGGCCCTGCTCCCACAGGGCAGCTCAGCACCAAACCCCACTGAGCACCTCCTGGCAATCCAGGCTCTCTGACAGCATCTTGCTTTAGCCCCGAGCCTCTGTGCTCCAGAAAGCTGGAACCTGTGAGTGTGGAGGTAGCTGCCTGCACGCTGGCTATGCAAAGCACCCGCCTTCTGCATCCGAGTGTTCTGCTGGTTTTTGCTTGTTTGCCTTTCCTCTGATTATCTAGAGATTAGAAGAAGTTAGTGCAATGAGTTGTTGTTTTGCTGCATGCTGGAATCACAGAATATCGTGCAGGTGGTCCGAGCGCTTGCTTCTGGTGTCGCAACTGAAGCTGTCTGCAGATGTGCCTTGAAAGAGTGGACGAATGGGAACCAGGAAACCTGAAAATGGTTTCCAGCACACAGATGCTGGTAGAGCAGGGAACTGCCGCCTTCTTTCTCTCCCGACACAAATGCTGTGTCAAAGCTGGGGCTGCTGCTTGTTTGTTTCACCATTCGGGACCAACCCGTGGTATCCAACTCTTGTCCCTGCATAAGCTGTGCTCCTTCTTTCGGTGAAATGCTTTTGGTTCAGCCTGGCCCTGAAATTGTCCCTGTGGGCCTCTTCTACAAGCACTCATGTTTACACAGAACTCAGTTTTCACCTGTACTGGGTGGTTCTTCCCTTCCTGCAGCAAGACTCAAAGCAGCGCCGTGCATAGCAGTGGACAGCTGCAAGAAATAGCTGCAGAGGAAGCACCAATGCTCAGTTTCTTCGGTGTTGCTGTTTGCTTGCAGGGATGAGAGAGGGTCCCAGCGTGCAGCTTTTCCCCTGGATGTTACTTATGTACCAGACTGTTCACAGGTCTCCCGCAGATGGTTTTGCTTTTGCGTTTTTATCATTTATGTATAGCCAATGGATGTATGGGCCAATGTTCCTATTTTACTGCTGGTGTCAAATAAAGTGTTTTCGCTTACGATGTTTGGCAGTATTGCTCTGATGAAAGGGGCTGTCTGGGTGGGCTCAGGAGTGATGCAGGGTTGGGGAAGCTGCTGTGAGGCCTCACCTTGCTGCCTCGTGCATCGGTGGCAAAGGCAAGAAGTGGAGGGGAAACAAGTCCAACAAAAAAAGCTGTGTTTTCCCCCTTGCATCCTCACAACCCGGATGCTGGAAATGCACACTGTGCATTCTTCCTCAGGTCCGGGCTGTTTTTCAGAGTCTGAGCATAAAGCTGAGGGGATAAGCTGGATGAAAGGGGAGGCAAGAGCTTTGACCTCACCTGGACAAAGCACTGGGAGCCACGCCATGCCCCTCAGTGCTTTGTCCAGGTGAGGACAAAGCTCTTGCCTCCCACTTCATCCAGCTCATCAAGCACTGAGGGGTATGGCGTAGCTCCCAGTGCTTAAAGGAAGCTCGAAAACAGGAGGGAGAATATTTACATAGTCTGATAGTGGTAGGACAAAGGGGAACAGTTTTAAACTGAGCGAGGGAAAAATTAGGTTAGATGTTAAGAAGAAATTCTTCTCTCAGAGGACTGGTGAGGCACCAGTGCAGACTGCCCAGAGAAATGGGGGTGCCCTATCCATGGAGGTGCTCAAGGCCAGGTTGGATGGGGCCCTGAGCAGCCTGGACTGGCAGGGGGTTGGAACTGGGAGGGCTTTAAGGTCCCTTCCCACCCTAGGCATTCTGTAACTTCAGGTCCCCCCTAGCTTTCATCATGGTCCCTTTCCACGTAAATACAGCAGAACATCGAGCACACTCCTGCCAAAACCTCTGATGAAGAAGCCCCTGTTTTTGGGGTAGTCCAGAAGGCAGCAGGGACCCTGCAACGCACTGGGGTTCTCTTGCAGTTCCTCATAGAAGGGAAGCTGGCAGTGTGTTTCCAGCACCAAGGTAAAGGAAGTGTGATCCTGGGAGCAGCTGTCCACTAATCCAAGCACCAGACCAGCATCCACGCCAGCAAGGAGGCCAAAATGCTGCTCCAATCAGAGGGGAGGCACGGTATTGTCAGACTTGTTTTCCATCCTTTTAGAGAAAAACAAGATGGGATTACTGCCTTAATCAAATAAAGGGAACGGTGTTCCTCTTACGTAATCAGCTTCCCTCTGCATATTTTGATTTAATATCACTTGATGGCTTGGTAAGTCCAAGAAACAAGGAACTGTGCTGATAAAGTGGTTTGCTGACCTTTTGGAGAGCAGCTGTTGTGGAACCTGCGTGGAGGTTGCAGATGGCAGAGAGCTGGTGGCACACCAAATAATGGCTCCCTGTTACAGGAGGCTCCAGACCTGAATAAATCACTGCAGCCTGATGAAATTAACTTTAATAAATAAATGACAGAAGTGCAGCCGGGGGCCAATAACACCAGATGTGAGCTCAACCCTAGAGAGCAGAGACTGAAGCGCATCTGTGGGCAGCACCAAGAGCCCTTTGTGCTGCAGCTGATGGGGATAAGGCAAGCCCAGATGCCATCAAAAGGGGAACACACTGCAGACAGAGAGATCTTGCTTCTGCACACACCCAGCTGCCATAAACCAAGGGAAGGAGCAGCCAAACCGGGTGCAGGCATCTGGTTTTTGCAAACCAGTTCTTCCTGAACTCCCAGCCCTGAGCTGCTCCATTCCTTCCCTCAGGCTGGGAGGAGGGGAGCAGACCCCAGGTCAGGGTGTTTCCCACAGGAACGCGGACATCACAGCAGTGCCATGCGGTTGGAGGGATGCTGAGCAGAACTGGTCCTGGGGAGAGGGACCCTCAGCAGCCCCAGGGCAAAGGGAGACAGCAGAGCAGCCCCTGTGTGCTGCTGCTTCCCCATCCAGACCCTCAGCTCTGGCTCCGGGCGATCCTTGTCCCAGAGCAGCCTAAGCCAGAGCCTGTTCAGCTGTCAGGTCCTTATCTCTGCTGTGATTATTTCTTCCCCACCCCCCAACCCCCGCATTCTTCAAATAGCAACATTTGTTTTGGAAATTCCTCTTCTGAGCAGTTTCAGGCCTGAAATCTGGAAGGATGCCGGCGTGAGACAGGGGCAGATGTTGCACTCTCCGTGCACCCGTGAATTGCAGCACAGGAACATCCTATGGCAGAGGAACCGAAGCTGGGACAGCTCTTGGGCCACCTCCACATCAGTCTCGCTTCTCTGCAAACTGTTTATGAAGTTTATGAAATTACTGCTGGGCAGGGGGTGAGCAGGGTGCAGTGCTGCAAGGAGCAACGTGGAGTGGGTGTGCGGTCCTTAGGGCTGCTCCAGCCATACATCTGGAGGAAGAACCAGACCTCAGAAGAGGTTCATGCCTCAAGTGCAGCTTGCTTCCCGCACACTGTATTTACACAGCACTTACAGAAGCACTTGGGGATTTCCCCACGGCCAGTAGTGTCATTTCTCACCTAGAATGGCTGAAGACAGGGCAAGGACACGGGGGATTAGGTGCAGTCCTGACAGAACTTTAGGTGCGGATCAAAAATGTGTGAATCTGCTCCGTCTCAGAAAAAAACATAGCCTGTTGCACACGTGTCTTGTCCGTGGAACTGCAGACTGCTTTGAATGCAGAGAGGCAGACTGAGCTCACATGGCTGTGGCATGTCCAAGAGGACTCTCTGCCCTATGGACCTGGGCATAGTGCATTGCACAGCCCCGGTCATTACATAGCAAAAATTTCAGCAGATGGTGCAGAAATCGTGGAGGATGCTAAGACGAGCTCTGGCCCGGGGTGAGATTTACTCTTCGCCTCCATTCTGCAAAGAGGGATCCCCATGTTTGGCTGATTTAGTTGCTAATCAGATGAGCCCCAGAGCAACCAGGTCTTACCTGGGAGTCGGATGTGTTGAGCAGGGGATGCACTGGGGTTTCTGAGCTCCTTTCTGATTTATGTGTTTCTACAGTTTGCTGACAGCGTGCCCTCAGTGATTGCCTAGGTCTCACAGAGAACAAAAAGGGCTTGCTGTGTGGAAAGTCCCCATCCTCAGTGTTCAGGACAGTGATTTGCACAGCTGAGTCATGCCTCCTACTGAAGGATAGTGGTGAATAAAGGTAGTGTGTACGCAGGCAGTGCGTCACTTGTGTCGCTTCCCTGAGAGGCAGGGCATGCCCAACATGCACAAACCTACCAGGACAGAAGACCTCAGAGGACCTTGGTTTAGCCTGGTGGTCTTCCCCAGGGAGACAAATGGCAGGCAACAGCTGATCGCAGACGAGAGAACGTTTCACTCTAGGAGGACATGGCCAAGAAAGAGAAGTGGCGAAGTGGCTCATGCTGGCTACATCAGCCCAGCTCACAGGGTCACCCAGCTTTACAGCCTGAGCCATCTGTGGAGTGGGTGGTTAGCAGCAGATTGATGTGGTCTTGGGTGCTTCTGACCTGTTTGTCAAATGACCTGCAAAGGCGAGGGCGGAGAGAGAGAGAGGAAAGACCACAAAATTTCGCTCCCATGGGTGAAAGAAGAGGGAAAGCGATGCAGCAGCATGAAGCAGAGCTCATCCCACCTTCATATCACTCCTTCCTGAAAACACTGGAGATAGCTGAGGCCCTTTCATGTCCTGTTTCCAGGACAGAGTCAGTGATGAGCACTCTGGCCCCAGCAGGGCTGCCCCTTCACTCTGGGGTGGCCCACGTTAGCATGTCTCATGTTGGTCTGATACCACCATGCAGCAGAGAGGGTGGTCAGCCTACCATATCCATGGGAGCACCTCCCACATTTCCCTCCCTTTTGCTCTCCCATACCATTGTTTCCACTCTGGAAGGAGCTTTCCTCTGCCCCTCTATACCCACAGGAGCCCCATCTCACCCCACTGGGACAAAGACACAGCCCAGACCCCGCAGCATCCTCTGGACTCAATAAACTACCATGCACAGCAATAATATTTCTCCCAGCCACATCTCTGTGCTTCAGCTGAGTTCAGGAGCAGCCACTGCGCCCTGACTCATCAGAACTTCCTTCCCACCACAGCAGTCTTGCTTTGCATAAATAACAAGTAATTTGAGCAAGGCTGGCAGGGATGTGGGAGCAGGCCATGCGCCTCCAGCCCTCTGCCTAAAAACCTTCCCCTGAAAACAGTGGAGTTTCTGACACAGCTGACCTCACCACTCTGCCTCTGCCGAGGGCTCTTCCTTCTGGGAATCCTGGCTCAGCTCTGCTCCATTCTCACATTGCTGCTGGAGTGGGTGGTGAGGTCTGGTGTAAGTCATCACTCATGTTGGTGTTCCTGACGTATTCCCAGGTGACTGAAGTCCCTGCAAGCAAACACCCGTTTGTGTTCATTCTTGGCACGCAAGTATTTCTCAGACCAGCTGTTAATGAGGGATACTGGTCTGTGTTTGGGAGAAAAAGAGAAAAATAGAAGAAGAGAAAAGTAGAGGTGGTTCTTGAGTAAGAAAATCTCACCAAATGCCCGGATAGCTCTTGGCTCTGTAAGCAGAGAGGACTCAGATGCTGCTGGTGCTCTGCTGGTTAAACCGCCGGTCCAAAATTTGTGCCTGGACCTGATTAAACTGAAATCCTCTTCTTACATCTTCTCCAAAGTATTCCATCTATAGTCATGTGAATGCACTGCACAAATGAGACCAAAGAAGAAAAAATCTTCCCCTTTCTGGCATTTCTGGATGGAGACCTCCTCTCTCCCTGCTGCACGCTCCTGGGGAAGGCTGCCCTGATGCCCATGATAAGCCTTCTAGGTTCTGCACTTTGAGGCTGCTGCGCCCTGTTACATCAGCTGGCACAACCAGGAAATGCTTCGTCACTGGCAGAGGCCCATCCGACTGATGCTAAATCCCCTGCCACTCCTCCCCCTCCCCAGAGGAACCAGGTACAGACCCTCCATGTCTCCTCATGAGGTTCCTACAGGAAAAACTCAGGACAAGGTCCTTATCCTAAGACCAGCATCCCACATCTTCCGTGCCCCTTTGCCTCCGGCTGCTGTGAGAGCAAAAACACAAAAGCCAGAACAAAGGGAGGCATTCAATTAATTTGTTTTGGGAATGTTGGTTGGAAAAATAGAACGGAATTCCTTTGTTAGCATAGGCTGCGCCTTCTCCTGTGAGCAGCTTCCATGTGGCCGCTGGTTGCACATGAGTAAGTGATTATCCTGTTCCAGACAACATCCCGGAAATAGAAAAAACACCAGACATAACGGCACTGCAATGCTGCAACAAATCAAATTTCTAACCCCTGCTGTCGGAGTTTCAGCACTGCTGGGGCAAGAACACAAAACGGGCAGAGCTGTAACAATCCGCCTTCAAGGGAAAGAAGCAACTCCTGCTGATGTTTAACTCCATAGATGGCCACTGCACCAGCACTGCAGCTGCTCTGCTCCGCGCCAGCCCCACCAGTGCCTGACCAAGAGGAGGTGATGCCAAGCAGCTCCCATCTCAGCTGAGAAGAGAGGAGGTTGTGCTGCCTGTGCCACCCCAGTTCTGGCCATGCACATGTGCTGGGAGCAGCGGTTCCCCCGAGGGAGCGAGGAGATGGGACTTGTCTGCACTGTGCACCTCATGGTCCCTGGCAAAGGAAGGATTTTATTAAAAGAAATAGAGACAGAAATATTCAGATGCAGCGTAGAGAAGTGGATGGGAGCCAGAATTTTCATGTCTAGGCCCCTTGTGATGCTTATAAATAATCATTTCCATGACAAGTCACACTTGCAACAGCAGCATTTGCCCTGAGACCAATGCTGCTGGCAGCCCGGGCAAGGAACTGAAAAGCAAGAAGGCTAAGTCTTTGAGAAATGGTTTGTAGTCATTCTTTATACATTTGCTATCGTGCACCCTGAAGCCAGCCTGTAACTGATGAATATCCTCACTGCATGCTTCCTAGGCTCTCCTTGGCACACGCATCACACTGGAGACAGAGAAGTGTTCCTTGGAAACCAGCAGTAGTTCTTGAGGATCATCTCCAGCCCTGTGCTGGCCTATGGATGATGGAGGTGAAGCTGTGACACCAGACTCAGCCACCGACCCCAGGTGCCCCACGGTGTTTGAGATCTGGCAGCTGCCCAGACAATTCTTGGGATGCCATCAGCACCGACCAGCCTGCTGGAAGGCAAGGCCTTGCAGGCTGGTAGCTGAAGGAAGACAGCTAAAGAACACAGCTGCCAGCACAGCTTCTCTCTCCTGGCCAGGGCAGAGCACTGGAGCAACAGCCCCTTCTCCAGGCAGAGAGACAGGACTCTCATGTGCCATGAAAGACATCACATCACTAGGTCTCTGCCATCTGTATATCCAGAGATCTTTAGGCTAAAGGATGACTTTAACAGCCTCTTAGGTCTGCAGCAAGGTTTCCTTCTTTGCAGGGCAAATACCAGACCTACAGTCAGTGCTCCCATGCAGTGCTTTGGGGGCATCCTCTGCGGGGGCAGGTAGTGTAGTCATGCCACACTGCCACTGGTAAGAGGAATCTGTCACCTGCTCTAACACATCTGGCAAGAGGATGCTTTCAGTGAGCCCCAGGACCTCGCATGACCATTGGTGATCGTCACCCAGAGATGTTAAAGGTGACAGCACATCAGAGGCCAGAGCACGAAAGCACCTGAAATCTGGTCTGTGGCTCTGCAGTTCAAAAGGGGCACGGGGAAATGGGAGAGGAGCAGGCAAACATCTGCCAGGGCAGGAAGAACCCCATGAGGAGACATGGAGGGTCTGCACCTGGTTCCTCTGGGGAGGGGGGAGGAGTGGCAGGGGATTTAGCACCAGTCGGATGGGCCTCTGCCAGTGACGAAGCATTTCCTGGTTGTGCCAGCTGATGTAACAGGGTGCAGCAGCCTCAAAGTGCAGAACCTAGAAGGCTTATCATGGGCATCAGGGCAGCCTTCCCCAGGAGCATGCAGCAGGGGAGAGAGGAGGTCTCCATCCCGGAGGGTGTTTCCAGACACAGCTGTACACAGCCGACCTGACCTGCTTACAGCTGGGGAGAGACCTGCTGAAAGTCAGGGCTGGAGACCTTCAGAGGGCTCCGCTGGGTCCTGTGAGACCAGGTGAAGTGAGCTGGTCTCACACGGCAGTGGCTGTTCCGAGATCCTTCAAGCGTGTTACTGAAGTGTGAAACGTGGTCTGTGGCACACGGCTGTGAAATCAGGTCACTATGCAATGCCTACGTCTTCTCACGTTGTGGCAAATACCTGCCAAACCTTTTTTTTACACAACATGGGTGGAAGCTGACCTTGGCAATCAGGGCTTGGCTTAAGAGTCTCATGCAAAGCAAGGATATAGCTCAGAGGCAGCTTTCCTTTTTCTGAATATCCTCCTGGCTTTTCTCCCTTTATCAGGAAGGTCTGAGCTTCCTGGCACTGGGCATGGTGCCTGGCTAAAGGAACTGCAAGGGGGGAGTCCCAGCTGCATAGTGTAAGAGAAGGAAGGCTGCCAGCTGGCCAGGCACAGCTCTGTCACCTGCCCCTCCTCTGCCACTCCTTGTTATCACACCTTGCTTCATTTGTAAAGGCATCCGGGAGCCCAGCCCAGGATCTTGACCAGGACACATGGCACAGCCTGCAAATAATCAACCCAATTTCACGTCACTAGAGGGTATTGATATTAGCCTCCGGGTACGCAGGAATTAATCTCATGCTTCTGCCCTGCACACAGCCCTTAAAAAAGAAACACGAGTGTCAGATCAAACCCTGGGAATCAAAAGCTCCATCAGCCTGATTTCTTATTTTCCTTCTAACCTTGAAGTAGCTTTATCGTGAGTTACATGGTAAAATCACCCCAACTGGCTGCAAGGTTCAGCTTTGGAAACAGCTGTGAGGTGGATTTCCCCTGCAAACACTTCACAGTGAGAGGTGACTGCCCACCTGTATCACGCCATGCCCAGTTTTGATGTGGCCTCCTCTGCTCTGCACATGCCATAATAAACGCCTGCCAAAAATCAATCAGGACTTTGGAGATCATGAAGTTAAGGAGCACAGTGGGCATCTCCACAAAAACTGAACGGGGGTTTCTGAGGCTCTGCTGGCTCTGTGCATCCCAGTGCCCCACGCTGGTGAACAATCACACGCATAACTTCTGCAGGTGCCTTTTTTCACAAGGAAACATTTCCCACGTGAAGGCAAGCCTGGGTCTTTGGGAGCAGCAGCATGCACCAGCACTGGGGTGGCCAGATTTCCCAGGCACACAGAAACGCTGTGCATGACGGAGGTGCCCACACAGTGTTCACCTGATCTGGCAAGTTTTGGGCCTCATCTTTACAACCTCAACTTCACCTGAAAGGGGATGTGAAACCCCACGCTTCAAAGATTGCAGTTGGTCTAGTACTAATGTAACTGCAGAAAATCTCTGACCACACTTGGGCTGTCCTTTCACCTCCCCAAAGGAGAAGTAAGAGTGGCTCCAGCTCTGACCGCATGCTTTCAGCTGCCTTCCAGGGAACCAGCAGTTCCCACAGCTCTCCAGGTGTGGAGGTACCCAGCAGGTGTGAAGGAGATGCTGGGCAGCTCTCGGGACACCCTGCCCAGCCCCTGCCACACACCAAGTGTCCACTGGAAGGCTGAGTTCCAACCTGCCCCTGCAGATGTCTCACTGCGAGAGCAGCTGCTGCATTTTGGGAGAACAGACCACCGCTCAGCCTGACCTCAGCAGGTTAGAGGAACAGGCCAGATGAAACCTCATGAAACTCAGCAGAGGCAAAAGCAAAGGTTTGTCCCAGGCTGCAATGAGGTCACCCCACAGCCTTCTTTTCTACAGGCTGAACAAGCCCAGCTCCCTCACCCTGTCTTCATAGGGGAGGTTCTGCAGCCCCCTGATCATCTCTGTGACTCTCCTTCCAGCAGTTCCCTGTCTTTCTTGTCCTGGGGGCTCCAGACCTGGACACAGTACTGCAGATGGGGCCTCACAAAAGCAGACAATCACCTCCCTGTCTTTGCTGGCCACCCCTCTGCTGATGGAGCCCAGGATACCATTTGCTTTCCGAGCTGCAAAAGAACACCCAGAAGTCCTCACCGTGATCACACATTGCCTGAATGGTGCTTAAAGCAGAAGCAGGCCAGTCTCTTCTCAGAGGTGCAGAAGGAAAGGGCGTGCTGGGGCAACAGGCACATGCTGCAGCAAGAGAAATTCCAGCTGGCTGCGAGAAAGTTCTTCCCCGGGAGGGCAGTGCACCACAGAGAGAGGCAGATCTACTTCTCTGGAGATACTCAAAACCCAGCTGGAAGAGGCCCAGCATCACTGGACCCAGCTTGGGAGCAGGGAGTTCAACTACAGACCTCCAGAGATTCCAGCTAGGTCTTTGCACAGCCCGGTGTTATGGTGGGAGACAGAGGGGAGAGGGGACAGTTGCTTCCCTCTGAGGCAATCAGCCGTGCTCACTTGGAACTCCCCCAGTGTCTGGGACAGACCCAAGATGCTACGTGCCTCCTCCACCACCCTGGCCTGCTCTGCTGCTGGCATGTGGGAGGGTGGGTGGTAGGTGTGGTTGCTCCATGGCTTGGCAAAAGCAGGAAGCTATGCATCCCAGCAGGCTCGTCTGGATGAATGGTCTGAAAATGCAGAGCGGAGCTGGAATTGGCCTCCTTACTCTGCACAGCACTGTGGAGCAAAGACTTGACATCATCTTCTTCCCAGCCAGCTCAGGAATTAATACTGCTGCTGCAACTCAGAGTCCCCTAATGCTCTTTCTGAGATTCTCTCTGCTGCCTCTTAAAGTCCCATTTCTGCCTGCACACACATGGTTTTATTGATGCAGAGCAGCGACTGAGCGGGCAGAGGAACAAGACAAAGGAGGAAAATGACTGCAGGCATGTACTAAAGCATTCAGCTTGTCCAGCTGAAAGAGATTTCTGTCAAACAATTTTATAAGGAATGAGGCATTTTACAGGAAAAGCAGGGCCTCTGCTCTCATTTCCTTTCCCCTCTTTTCCATGAACTTCAAAGAAAAGAGGGGTCAAAACAGAGGCCAGGCAACTGGAATGGAGTTCCTGAGCCCTACTGCCTAATTAGTCCAAGCTACATTTTATTGGCTCTCTCTCAGTGACGGGCCTGGGTTATAAATCCTCCCTGCCATGTCGTCAAGGTTCAGATAAAGCCAGAGCATAACCCACAGTGTGCAGCACCCCATCGGCGCCAGCAGAGGTTCCCTCAGCACCAGACCAGCCATGGCTTTGCATGGCTGTGGCTGAAGCTCTCTCGGTGGGGCTGAGATCATCTCTGTCCCACCAACACCTCATCCCAGGGCTGGGATGTCCCACCAAAGCCTGAGCCTGCCAGCGCTGTGCTGCTGCCCTGCTGTCCCTGTGGTATGGGCTGGGGCTACCAAAAGTGTTTAGCCATTGGCCACTGCCCTCTCAGGAGTTCTAGGATGACCTTGAGCCCTGCTGGCCAAGCTACCCACTGCCCTTCCTGTCCTGCAGCTGCCCACTGGCCCTCTCCAAGCCTTCCCACATCCCACCCCAGTGCCCAGCAGAGGGGACAATGACATCCCCCCGTCTGCTGGCCACGTACCTCCTCATGTGGCCCAGCATGCAGTTTGCCTTGCCAGCAATGAGCTTGTTCTTGCACAAACGTAAGGAGTCCTTAAATCTGCTTGCCAATTGCAAGACACATGTCTCTCCCTGAAAGATGCAGCAGTCAGGAGTTTCTTTTTCAGGACTTGTTAAAAATAGTCTGAGGAGCAGAGAAAAGACACAGCCTATTTCTCCTGCACAGTTCCTCTCACCATGCTGGCCTTGGAGAGCTGCATCTTATTTTCAGACTGCAGTAACTGTGCTTTGGTGGAAGGACTCATTTCCGGCCTTGTGGCCTGGAAGCTGAGAAAGGCAAACTCCCCACAAGAACATAACCTGGAAAGCAGAAAAAGGACGTTATTGTCACTGTAAGCTTATGTGGCCTTCTGATGTTTGTGACCATGGGAAGCAAAGCCCTGTGGCTTGCGAGGCAGGTGCTCACAAGCCAGGCATCTGGCTGCTGGGGAAAGCCAAGTCCTCAGATGCAGACAGATGGGGGTCACTGTGGCACTGCAGGCTCCTTGCCCTACTCGCCAGCCATCACAGACCAGTGGCCAGCATAAGGCTTGGTCCCCAAATTGCTCTGGGAGGAGAGCAGGAGGGACGCAGCAGGATTTGCACAGGGCTGTAACAGCATGGTGACACCATCCGACCCCTCTGCTTACACAACTTCCAAGCTACCACATTTGTCAAAGCCACGGCTTACAGATTAACCACGAGCAAACCCTTACTTGCTGAAGAAAACCAGCTGCTTCTGAATCAGAAGAGATCTTCGCATTATTATATTTACCAACCTTCACTTGGGAGAAGAGCTAAAGTTCTTCCCAAAATGATTTTGATTCCAAATAACGCGCTCAGCCCTCACTTAAATGAGCCATTCTGATGAGGTCTGACTTTAAATTCCAGCTTCACTGGGAATCATTTGCACAGCCTAGCTGCAGAAAGATTGTTTAGCTCTTTTCACATCTGTTTCTCAAGTCGCACAATGGATTCAAAATCTTCCCTTTTCTCATGTAACACACCGCAAAAGCTGGAACCCTCTATGTGCTGGCTGCAAGGACCTCTGGAGGTCTGGACAGATGTCTGTTAGGGCAGTTCTGCTGCCAGCTCCAGAGCAGGCTGGCTGCAGTTGTGTCTAGCCACAAAGCCCAAATCTGCTTCCAAGGTGCATGCGCAGCATGAGGCACACGGGGAACCCCTCCTCAGCTGAAGTTACTGAGAGCTCTGACTTGCCCCACAGGAAGGTTTAGCTGGGGTGTCCATCCCCTCCTTCTGCTGGGAAGGAAGGAGGGCCAGGTGGTGTACACACCACCACCACCCACCCGCTCTGATCGCCTCCTTGTGCTGCTTCTCCTTTTAGAAGAATGTCAGCCTGAGCACGCAGCAGTTGTGGGTTAGGCAACCTGTCTGCTACACGGCAGGAACGCATGAGGGGGAGGGCAGGAAATGGATCAGCCATTCAGATGAGTTCACCTACAGAGTTGAGTCAGACTCCCATGTGCTGCCAGCACGAAAATAGCTGCCATCTTTGGATTTTGCAGCTTCGTGTAATTCAGCCTGGCTAAAGCAAACAGCGGGCCTTGCTTTGTTACCAACTGGATCAGAGTTGTTCTCAAAACAACCTTCAGCAGACTCCTATGTACCTGTGACTGAAAAGCGACGTGCCTGGCATGCCAAACTGATACTTCCCCACTGCAATCCCCACAGCTCTGCAACAGCAGTCAGGACAAAGGAGCTGGGATCACTGAGAGGAAACAACAGCACGCCAAACATTCACTCCGTGCCTCGTTCAGTACTTCTTCTTCGACTTTATGTTACTGGATTACTTTCTTAAGCACTCAGGGGACGGAGACAGAGGAGAACAGCTTTCCTTGGCAAAGGCAGGCAGTTTCTCACACTCTGCTGTTTTCCGTGGCTCATCCAGCAAATCGCACGCCAAGCCTAAACAAACAGCAAGGAACGAGTCCATCCAAGAGAGGCTGACTGCAGCAGATTTCACAAGCCCTTGTGCTGGCAGCCAAGCTCTGGGCTGTGAGCGGGTAGGAAGCGCCCCACGCCGGGGAGACAGCAGTGCTGAGACTCTTGGTGCAACCAGCAACCCGTGCAAGGCTCTTCCTTCTTGCCAGCTCCCCCTCATCCGCCTAAGCGAGGGGGGGGGGGGGGGCAGTGAGCATTATTTGACTTTTGGCATTAACCAGGGCTTGCAGACTTTTGGACTCGGTCACAGTCCAGCAACATGGATGGGCTCCCAGTTTTTCTGCGTGCTTAGCAGCGTTGTCTCTCGCGTCGCCTCGCGTCCCCCACCACCCCGGTGACGCGCACCACCGCCAGGGGGCGCAGCCTCCCCGCCTTCTGCCGCGGAGTGCCGCACCGCGCACGCACGCCGCCTTCCTCCCGCCTTCCGCCACGTGAGCCGGGCGTCTCTCCGCTCCCTCCCCCGTCACGTGGTGAAGGCCCGCGCGGCGCTTACAGGAAGTGCGCTGTCGCGAGACCGGAAGCGGCGCGGACTTCCGGCGCGGCTCTCAAGATGTCGATCGAGATCGAATCCTCCGAGTGAGTGCGTGGCGGCGGCGCGGGGCCGGGACGGGGACGGGGGCGGGGTGGTCGGGCCGTGCCGTGCCGTGCTTCGGAGCGGTGTCGGGGGGGGAGGTGGCCGCTGGGATCCCCTCACCGCTGCGGGGCGGGGCGTGGCCTTGCTGTGAGCCGGGCTGTACTCCGCAGTGTGATCCGGCTGATCATGCAGTACCTGAAGGAGAACAGCCTGCACCGGGCCCTCGCCACCCTTCAGGAAGAGACGACCGTGTCCCTCAACACCGTGGACAGCATTGAGAGCTTCGTGGCCGACATCAATAGCGGGCACTGGGACACGGTGCTGCAGGCCATACAGTCGCTGAAGCTGCCCGACAAGACCCTCATCGACCTCTACGAGCAGGTGGGCAGCACGAGCAGCGTGTGGCTTTCTCTAGGCCTCTTCTGTTTTGCACGTGTTCTCTTATAGAACCTCTTATCGGCTCTTCTGAGCTGGAAAGGTCTCACTGGCACCGAGTCCAACCTCAGGCTCCACGCAGAATCACAGAATGGTCAAGGTTGGAAGGGACCTCGAGGATGATGAACCACCAACCTCCACATTAATACCAGCCCAGGCTGCCCAGGGCCCCATCCAACCTGGCCTTGAACACCTTCAGGGACAGGGCATCCACAGCCTCTCTGGGCAGCTGTTTCAGCACCTCACCACTCTCACAGTAAAGAACTTAGAACACAAAGAACCACCTAAAAACCAAACTTTGCATCTGAGCATTGTGAGGATGCTCCTTTAGTTCCAGCAGCTTGTGGCTTTGCCTACTGGGGAGCCCGTTCCATGCTCACTGACCTCTGGTGAAGAAAGTTTTCCTGACCCCCAACTCTGCCCTCCCTCATGATTCATCTTCGCTGATGCAGATGCTAATCCCTTGTTGCAGGTTGTGCTGGAGCTGATTGAGCTCCGGGAGCTGGGTGCTGCCAGGTCTCTCCTCAGGCAGACAGATCCCATGATCATGCTGAAGCAGACTCAGCCAGAGCGGTACATTCACCTTGAAAACCTTCTGGCCAGATCTTACTTTGATCCTCGTGAGGTAGGTTATGCTCTTCTCGGGTACTCTGCAATGTTAAGCTGTCTTGCTCGACTCCTAGCATTAGTCCAAATTGTTAAAGGCTTACAGCATATTTTCATTTACATTCTGGCAGTAAAAACATGCAGGTTCACAGTTTCAGGTGTTTTATGAAGTGTATAGAACTGATGTGTAATTCTTGATCACAGGGCAGCAGAACAGCGATATGCTTTGCTGGTGCAAGTCCAGGATTTGTTCTGCTGTCCTGCCACAGGGTGATGCTGTGTTCCTCATTTGATACCTCCCTTATCTTACAGATGCGAGAGAAAATGTTTTGTAAATGAAACCGATGTTGCACAGTAATAATAGTAGTAGGAAGGAATGATCTCTGATTGTATAAATCTGATGTTCTTAGTGAAAGCAAACCTTAAGTGTTTGAAGGTCTGGAAATAAAGACAAGGGTTGTTTTCAAGTGCCTGCTAGAAAATGAAAACGTATTCAGTTTGGAGCAATGAAATTTTGTCTGAAAAAATAGTTAGGAGGAATCACTTCATAGAGATGACTTCTCTTTAGGCATATCCTGATGGAAGCAGCAAAGAAAAGCGGAGAGCTGCTATTGCACAAGCTTTAGCTGGAGAGGTCAGCGTGGTACCTCCATCTCGTCTTATGGCATTGCTGGGGCAGGTAACTGGAAAAAAAATCACTGTGTCAGTTTCTGTAGATCTTTGTCTTATAAAATGAAATACGATATAGTTCATCTTTCAACTCCATGGAAACAGAACTTAAGTGTTGCATGTTTACATGTACGGTAGTTAAAAATGGTCTTTTCTCCAAAGATTTGGTAAGTTGCAGCAAATGTTAGCCCTCTGAATCTATCTAGTAGGTTTCTCCTCATAAATACCCAATGTATAGAGATTATTTTCAAAATGAGCATTACAACACACTGTTTTTGCAGTTGTACTTAAGATACTTTCTGATTCTCAAATTATGCTTGTTTATATAAACAATTTTTCATGTATTTTGTTGTTTAGTGGCTTATCTCATAACTTGTTATACTTACAAGCTTAAAAAGTATCTTGCCATAATTAACATGGCCTGACTTTTGAATTTAATATAAGCTGTTTTAGGCAGACTCATCACACTCTGTACATACTGTGTCTTGCATACCAAAGGGAGAATGAAAAGGGGGGGACATCAGGACATTCATGCTATTCCTTTCTTATTGTGGTTATAATCTAGGAAGCATAATCTAAATCTTGTTTGCTCTTGAGTTGAACTCACTGTTTGTTTTTTTTTTTTTTTTAAAAAAAAAAGCTTTGAGGAGGAAGGTATTTACTAACTGATAAAGTGGATGTATTGTTTTCAATTCCTGAAAAGGCACTGAAGTGGCAACAGCATCAGGGCCTGCTCCCTCCTGGGATGACAATTGACTTGTTCAGAGGCAAAGCCGCTGTGAAAGATGTAGAAGAAGAAAAGTTCCCCACACAGCTGAGCAGACATATTAAGGTGATTTTTGTTTACATTGTGTATCTATTACCATGCTCGTTCCTTCCTATGCTTTATGTTAGGAGCTACAGATTCTCCGAATTTGTCTGTTCTTTATTGCAAGTAATCTCTCTCTCTTTCCATCTCTCCTTGTCCTCTGTGCCTTCTTTCATCAAAGAAACAAATGCTTTCCTTAGGAAAGCCTGAAATAAGGTGCCTTAACAAGATTAGTTGCTCACAGGACTTGTGAATGTGGTTGAAGCACTTAATGTTTCTTTGACTTCACCGCAAAGAATCTTTAGGAATTGATTTCCTTAGTCCTCTTCCTTTTTTCTGGATAGAAATACTACCATTTTAAGCTAATATGTGTGCACAGCATTTCTGAGAAACACTGAAGTTTTGATTGTGGACTTGTCACATAATGTAATCAGTATCTGTTTTGTCTATTTCGTAAGAATCTAGCCACATAGATTCCAAAAGGGAAAGAAAACTGTGCTGTAATGACACTGTGGTCCTGCAGCACTCATACTATGGAACAAGCAGTTTTCTTATGTGAAGGTCTTTGAAATTTACCTAACAATCCTGTGCAGTAAGAAATTTCAGTTCAGTGTAGTAGCTCTACTAGTTTTCACAGTGATCAGAAGATACAGTTTTTCAGAAGTGTGATTTTGTGAAATTTATTTCTTGTGTTCAGGGGCAGTTTGGTAATGCTGCATTAGAATTTGTTTCGTTTTCCAGTACTTATCTTGGATTTATGTATTAACTAGTGAAAACATTTTATTATACTTATTTGCCATCATCACTTATATTTCTTTTTCTACCAAAAACCAAAAAAAATATCAAACTCTCTGTGAAAATTTTCCTAGAGAAGCAATGATTCCAAGTGATGTAACTTGCAACACATCAAGATTTCTGGAATCTGCTGATATTTACTGAGTACTGGGAAGGTATTTGTTAACACTTACAGTTCACTGAAGAAAAGCTAACCAAAATTACTGCTTCTGTTAGTATGAAGTGCTTAGCTTAAGCACTTAGCAGATACTACCAAGTAATATATGTATACAAAAAAACCTTATGCCTTAATATCAGATATGTGACTGCATATCTCTAGAAACATTGGAAGTTTTTTCTTTTAATGTGAATTGCTTCTTTTCATTTAGGTTGCTTATTAGGCTTAATTTTTGTTCTTCTATAAAACAGTTTGGGCAGAAGTCCCATGTGGAGTGTGCTCGGTTTTCACCTGACGGTCAGTATCTGGTCACTGGCTCTGTGGATGGTTTCATTGAAGTATGGAACTTCACTACTGGGAAGATTCGGAAGGTATGTTTGTTCTGTGGACAGCTTATTAGCTGGAGCAGGTAGCCTGTATGCTTTTGTTGGCTTCTGTGAGGCTGTGAAGGGTGCCTGCTTGGTGCTTTGTGTTGGTCTGGAATCCTGACATTGATTAAATTCTCCCTTATCGCCAACTTCCTTCTGTGATGACACTTTTTTTCCCCTTTCCAGGTATTTGTTGTTGCCTCTAAAATGGTGACAACAGCATTTTCTGGTCTTTATAAGTCTGTGAGGTTTGATGATAAGCTATAAAATGTAGCTGAAGTTGAAGCTATTAGCACGTAATAAAGTGCTAATAGTTATCAGCGTAAAATTATATTTTGTTTAATTTGCTGTTGATTGGTGGATCTTCTGCTTTCATTTAGGATCTGAAATACCAGGCACAAGATAATTTTATGATGATGGACGATGCAGTGTTGTGCATGTGCTTCAGCAGAGATACAGAAATGCTAGCGACTGGAGCACAAGATGGAAAGATCAAGGTAGGAGTCCTTCCTGAAGTACTTTCTCAGGGGTGGTGACCTGAAAGATTCATTTGTCATGGTGAAATAATGTTGCAGTTAACGCATGAATACAGAGGCAGTTTAGCATGACCCCGGAACAGATACATATTGGCTCTGATGTATCAGCTTCGCTGATCTCAGTACAAAGTAACCCCTTTTGTTTCCTTTGTTCTTTCCTTTGCAGGTGTGGAAAATCCAGAGCGGTCAGTGCCTGCGGAGATTTGAACGAGCCCACAGTAAAGGTGTTACATGCCTGAGTTTTTCTAAGGACAGCAGCCAAATTCTTAGTGCTTCTTTTGATCAGACAATCAGGTAAAATGAGAAAACGTGAGTTATAATGCAGGAAAAAATAGTGTTCACGTTAATTGCTAAACTTTGATTTGTAGAGTTTTAATGCTAATAGGAGAGCTGACTTCTGGGGGTTGGAGAGGTTCAGTTTGAAAGTCTGGTCTGCCACCGTGCTTAACAGCTTTATTCCAGCTGCAGGGACACAGTGCTTCCTTATCTCTGTTGCTGCTTAGATCAACGTTAAATATTTTATTTCCCATGAGATTCCCAACTTAAAAGACAGACGTGTCAACCTTCACAAGTAACATTTTCTGTAACAAACTTAGAGACAGTAAGAAGGACCCAAGTCTAATAGGACATAACATTTCTTGAAATGGCCTTGAACAACACAGTTGCAAACAATCACTGCCTTCAGTAAGTGATATGACAGTAGTTGATTCCATCCAGTATGTTTTTTTTCTTTTCCTGCAGCAGAACAATGGGCTCTTCTTTTTATTCTATCTATTATAAATTCTCTGCATTTTTAAGACTTTTGCTGCATCTTCTCTGCTTCTCCTGATAGTTGCTGAGTGCAGTAGAACTTTCCCAAGTTCATGTCCCTAGATCCATCCTCCTATTCCTCTTGGATCAAGAGACCTTTCCAAGGGGGAAACAAGTACAAGGACCCAAAGAATGTGTTTTATGGGCATCTATTGTTTCTCAGCATTCTGACAGGAAATACCAGAGATCTGGTGCTCTAAGTCAGCCAGGTTGATGCATTTGGAGAACTTTAAGGACAGGACTTCCCATGTGTTTCAGGAAGTGCTGTACAGCTAGCCCCTCCAGCGCTTTAGGCTGCTCACTTTTGATCTGAGTATCTCTTCAAGTGCATATAACATACAAAGACAGGCTGATAACTGGGTCTGATTGACTTGCAAAACAGAAAGCTGAAAGAGGTGCCTCGTTGGTTCATCTAGAACTTGTCATGGCACTAGACTTCTCTCAAAAGTACATGGCTCTTGGGAGGAACAAGTTCCAGAAAAGGAAATTCTGACAGTTTATAAGGAAACACTATTTTTTTTCCACTTGAAGTTAATACTTGGACTGTGGAGAGAGTTGGATAAGGTTGAGGAATTTCAACCCTTGAAGACTTTCTAACCAAAACTGGATGTGAGTGACCTGACTGGACTTGGAAGCTGTTGCACTGAGGAGAGCACTGGAGTGTGTGTTATGTCAGGTTCCTCCCAGTCTAAGTTATCCTGTGATTCTCTAACATATATGGCTCCTCCTCAGAAATCACTTGTTCCAACCCACTCAGCACTGGATTCTCAAACACATCCATCTCTTTTCTGTAGCAGAGGCCCTAAACTGGACATCATACCCCAGAGATGGCCTCACTTTTTCCATGTAGAAGGGAGCCCTGATCTTCAGACTGTGCCTTGCTTCGTGCATGCTGGTGTGTGGTTGGGTTCCCTGTTGCCACAGCCTTCTGCTGCCTTTCAGGGTCCTCTTCACAAGGACTGCCAGGTCCTCTTCTGAAGATTTCTGCAACCAGTTAGTTCTTGTTTGATTCTGAAGTGTGAGGTTGCACTTTGTGTTTAACAGTTCTCAACATTATAGTTTTTCACACCCCATCTGTCCATCTTGCCAAGGGTTCCAACTTTCTTATCTGTGCCTTTCTAAACTGAGTTACATGTGACTTGTGATATGAATTTGATTGATCCAGTGCCTAACAATTTCATATGATTATTTTTAATTGAATGGGATTACGTAACTTTTAGTAGCCTTAGCCTCTTGCTTGTGCTACAAACAGTAATGAATGTAAATGAAAATGAGGGTGCTGCTAGAGATCTGAAAGCAACTGCACAGAGAACAGGCATTACAAAATATCTCAGTGGGAGCTATTAGTCCATATAAGTCACAGTACAGATGACCCATAGCATAGGCAGGCAAATGATGAAGTTGCACAGCAAAAAAAAAAAAAAAGGGGGAGATAATGGGAAGAGATTTCAAATGAAAAATGCTGGTATAAAGAGAGAACTTTTCACAGAAAGGTTTTGGTTGATGCTCTTTTATTTTCTATGTGAGTGTCACACAGTCCTGGTGGAAGTGTGCAGTGAAAATTTCTATTCGTGGAGACTGTCTTAACTCAACTGGAAGAAGCCTTTCTCAAGGCCCTAAGCAAGCTGGTATCACTTAACAGTCAGCTTTACTGCAGGGAGTCTGTGGAACAAGAGACCCACAGAGGTCAATCCAAACTTGAATTATCAATGCTTCCTTTGGTGGCACAGTGAAGGGAAGACAGTGCTTACAGTGCTTACCCTTTTAAAGTTTTTGTTTGGCAGATTCATAATTTCTCTTTTGTAGTCTTGTCTTCTAAAATATATTACATACGAGTCCTTGAAGTTGAAAAGCAATGGCTTTTCTCAAAGGTTTTTACTGGAACACACAGCATCTTTGAAAGGGATTTGTGGTAAAAAAAAAAAAATACAGTTTGGAGATTTTTGGCACTTCTTCTTGCTACCTATCAAACGTAGCTCACATTTAAAATACTGTGGTGATTCAGACTACTTCAGTTGCTCACTCATATCTGACTTCTGTTGCATGACAGGATTCATGGCTTAAAATCTGGCAAAACTTTAAAAGAATTCCGTGGTCATTCCTCCTTCGTCAATGAAGCTACTTTTACCCAGGATGGTCACTATATTATCAGCGCGTCCTCTGATGGCACAGTGAAGGTAAGATAGTGCTCACCCTTCTTTAGTAGCACACCTTTGCTGTAAACTGCTGCAAATGAGAACTAGTAATGGTAATGCAGAGTCTGCTGCATTTTTTTCCACGTGTTTGTGAAAGAAGGACGTAAGTGCGTGGTTAGCTGCTGGTTTCTGCTTCTTCTGGAAGCAGAATTGGGTATGGTGCTTCTCTTCCTAACACATGGGGATTTCTCTGTCTGAAACAATGGCATTTTCTTGCTCACTGTGTTGGACACCTGTTTATTTCTTGATGCTTAGGAGTTGTTTGCTGTATGAGCTGGATAGCCTCATATTAATTACACTGATGGCAGAAATGATAGGTTTGGCTATATATATAATATAGAAGCAGCTTGGTGCAGTGCAGTTGTGGGGGTAAGGAGACAGAGATGGTTTGTAGATGGGGGTGGAGGGAAGGAGAGTGTGATGGATCTTGTTTGTATTCAGAGAAGCCTTAATTTTGAATTTGTCCTATTTGCCAGACTGCCCCAATAGTGTGAACAGCATAAGGAGACTCTGTCTTCCATTTTGGTTATAGTAGCATGTAAACTATATATGTATTCCACAGCTGGTGAGTTAAATTTCATTGTAAATGTTAAATAAGCAGTTTTACTTCCTGTTTCTGAATGGCAGGAAAAGCCTGCTTTAGTATATGAAGCAACTCCAAGGTGGAACATCACTTACTGTGGTATCAGAGAGGCTTTGCTTTTTCACCATCTTCATGTCTGTCTTGTGTAGGAAGGCTGCATGTGCAGAGGTCACACGTATATTTACAGGTGCTAGCTAAAACCAGGAAGCAAGTGTGGACTTGCTTATAAGGACAGACTCCTTAAAGAAAGGGATCCAGGCTGAATTTGGGCAGTAGAAATTCACTTTCAGGTCAGTCATAGTGAAACTTTTCATGGTGTCCACACTTGAAAATAATTCTTATTGTTTTACAGGATGCATCTATCCCTAGTTCCCTTCAGTAGCATTAAAAAGACTGAATCTAGTACCTCGAGTCAGCTCCAAAAAGCAATTTTTGTTTACTTTTTTTAAAGGTAATTAATTTTGTTTTTCATGCTAGGTCTGGAATGTGAAGACGACAGAGTGCTCAAACACCTTCAAGTCTCTTGGCAGCACAGCAGGGACAGACATTACTGTCAACAGTGTCATTCTGCTGCCTAAAAACCCAGAACACTTTGTTGTTTGCAACAGATCAAATACAGTTGTCATTATGAACATGCAGGGTCAGGTATGTGATCTTAGTGGTGTCCTTTCAAGTCTTTCAGTCATTTTAGGAATGTCAGCATCCTGTGTAGGGTTTGAGCCTGATTTCTCCAATTCAGTTTCATGGCAAACTGCTCCGGACGCAGTTAGCGGAATATCTTGGCTTGAAGGAAGTGGTTACTGATATGGAGAGAGATGTTTTCTAAATAGACCTAGTACTATCTAAATGTTTTTACCTTGAAAATGGTAATTGTGTGCCCCAGTCTAATCTTGTGCAATGTTTTTGGGGGGTGTCTTTACAGATTGTAAGAAGTTTTAGCTCTGGTAAGAGAGAAGGTGGTGACTTTGTCTGCTGTGCGCTCTCTCCTCGTGGTGAATGGATCTACTGTGTTGGTGAAGACTTTGTGCTCTACTGCTTTAGCACAGTGACTGGCAAGCTGGAGAGGACACTGACAGTAAGTCTGTAGCTTGAGCCTATGTGGAGTTGATGATCTAAATGCTTGTTACCTGTGAGGTCTGCCAGAGGTTTTGTACCAATTAGTCTTTCCCTTCTAGCATCCACAACTAGTAGCAACTGCATTCCAGAGTGCTTGACTCCAGAATGTGCTGAGGCTTTGGGTTTTTTTTTTTTTTTTTTTTTTTGGAACATTTTTTATTTTAGTAGTTCTGAAAATGTTTCCCCCTGGGACAAGAATTAATTGGTTGAAACTGTTAACTAGAGCAAATGTTAACCTGGGCTCTAGCTTGTAGAGAATCTGTCCAAGTTGCTAGAGTTAAAGCTGTCAGGCTTAAATTTGTCTTGAATTACACCAAACAGAGGTGCCAACTTTGAATGTCAGCATGTAATGGGGAACGTTTCTGTGTAGTGGATTTCAGTGGGTAGGAGATGAAATTGTTCTCCCAACAAAAATGTAATCGCTGTGTCACAAAAGCTGGAATTTAACGTTGAGGTTCTATTTTTTTGCTTTTATTGTATGCACAAACTATCCTGACCCTCAATCCAGTTTTCCTCTACTCTCTAGTTTGAAAATATCTGGCTTGAGTTAATGCTAAAGAAAGGCTCCTGAAGCTTCTTTTCTGCTTATTCTCTAGGTTCACGAAAAAGATGTCATTGGCATTGCTCATCACCCTCACCAGAACCTGATTGCCACTTACAGTGAAGATGGCCTTCTCAAGCTCTGGAAGCCATAACCTGATTTTGCAATAAGCTATGAAGCGTGCCTGTTGTTTGCAGGGTGTTGATGTTTGTGCTTTTGCAAGGTCTAAATGCACAGAGCATGATAGTTGCTCAATTTTAGTTCAGTTTTACAGACAATAACATTTCAGTTTCTTGGTCAAAAATTAGCTACATTTTTGCTAGATATAGCATCAGTTGATTTGAAATACTTCTTTTTTTACCAGATTAGCCATAGCAACTTCTGTGTGAATGATTGCTCTGTCTCCGGAAGTGTGTACTCGTGTGCTCTTCATACAAGTGAATGAGCTAGGAATTAAACATACAACAGGTTACCAGAATAAAGAAGAGTGCTTTCAGTAAATGATATGGGGATAAGAAGGCTTTAAATGATATGGGGATAAGAAGGCTTCCTACTTTCCACTGCTGAAATGAAGGCAGTTTTCCTGGGATATAGATAAAACTACTCTGTCCTCTGCTTGAAGACAGAAGCTTTTGTAGTCCAATGTGTTTTGCAGTGTTTCATTTTCATTATTCATAGACACATAGCTTCCTCGGAATGAAACTACTTTTCTTCCCAGTTTCATAGGCCGTCCCTTTATAAAACTGCCTAACATGGCAGTGAAATGTATTTTGGTTCCTATTTTGTATTTGTCATTTGTTTTCATTTGCTTCCATCTAGAGGGAATTACCTGGGTATATACTGTCTTCAGACCAGCTTTAACTGAAACAGGCCTCGGGATCAGTATTTTAAAACAGGCCTGTTTTACACAGACCAAGTCCCCAGTGCACTGATGTTGCACATACATTAATACCTTGAATTTCAACTTACTTCCTCTTTTTAAAAGGGCATGGCATACTCAAGTGGGCCTATTTAATGGTAACAGTGATACTTAGGTCTCACACTAAGGTAGAATAATCCCAGGCTCTTCCATTTGGAACAGATGATTGTTTGAGATGTTGGCTAGTGCAAACCATTACGAATGTTCACCAGAATCTTATAAAATCTGACAACAGCTCTTATAGGATGCAGCTAAAGTAAATGTTTTCTATGTAATGATTGGACAAATGCATGTAGATCTGAATCTGCTGCACTTCCTGTTTTAATTTCTTGCAGAATGCTTTCTTTCAAACAGTGATAAGTTTTTGTGACTTAATAAATGAGTTCCAAGTTAATCTCACAGTCTTTCTCAGCTCATGGGCATGACCCTAGTGCAAGTACTGACTGTCAGCCAAGGACTAACCTGTTGGCACTGACCCATGTGTGTGATTGGTATAAAGAGACGTAAAATAATTTTAGCATAATTTCTCATACAGCACTGCTTGTTCACTGCAAATCTAGATTTAGTTCTATGTTAGCTGTAATGTTTTATTTCCTAAACTGTTTTTTACTCCCTTAGATAATAGCAATAAAGTTATTTTTTAGATAGCAAAAGGTGATTTTTTTTTTTTCTGCCTGAAAATACACTGGTGTATTGGAAACATCTGACAATATCTTTATCATCTGACTTGTTGCTGACTTCCCTTTTGGGTTACACGGAACTGCTAATCCTCAAATGATTCAATGGTATCTTACACTGTTCTTTGAAAGAAAAGTTGTTGAATCAAATAGAACTGCCTGAATGTTTAAAGATTTTAAGTATGTTTTCAGAGGAAATCTGGCCTTTCTTATGTTTTTTATTGAGAAGTTTTACAGCTTATTGCCTCCACTACCCAGAAGCAGGAAATAGTACATACTAATACTTGTGAAAGGACCGTGGCATGACTTACCTCCTTGGCTGTGGCTACAGTATGTACAATTACTGACATGGGGCATGAAAGTATAATGGTAATCTTGAAAATACTCCTAATTGTTTTTTAGTGTAATCTTGGAAGAGATTTTATCTCTGGAGAATTAGGCAGGTGTTACGTGGTTTTTATCTGAATATAAGATTTCAGCAAGACAATCTTGAATGCTTTCATTAGCATTAAAGAAAGCATTGTTCGTTCTTCACCCATGGACCTTACTTTTGTTCTTGAGTTATTTTATTTAGAATTAGGTAGTTCTGTGATACATAGGTGAGTGCAGTGTTTTTGGCACTCGGGGTACTATCAAATTAAGTTTCATAGGTCAATTCAGAATTGCTAAATCATAGTGGTTCAATCTTCCTGAAGTGGAGATAAGGAATTTCAGCCTTGCCTGGGTGGAAAAAGCTGCCTGTCCACACGTACTTACAGAATATATGGGGAAGAGCTGCTGTGTCTCAGCAAAGAATAAGCAAGCTTGGGTTCCTTCAGAGTTCTGCAAGTGTGGATGTAACTTTTCTCTAATGTGATTGGGTTTGTCTAAGTGACATATGAATCTGTACTTATCTACCAGGTACAATCCTGTGTTGGTGCCACTGCCTGCTTGCCTGCTGCAGAGAATAATCAGTCCATCCCTGACTTTTTAGTAAGGCATAGCTTAGCTGAGAACTGAAAAGTTGTTCACTTCTGTAAAAAAAACTTTCTCAGAAGAAAAATATCCTTTATGAATGACTTAAGCAGCAGCTAAATTCTTAATTTAGAGGAACCAAATAATCTTCAGAGGTGGCTGCTGGCCTCTGTGAATCAGAGGATTCTGAACAATGAACTTGGGTGAGCTGGCCTGACTGTGATTCTGAGCAGCTTGATAACAACTGTGTTCAGTCTGAGATAAGGGGAGACAAAAAAAAAAAAAAACCACTTTGCAGAAACTTAAAGGAAAGATGATGGTAAAAATCAGTGATGGGGTACTGCGTTTTCTTCTTTGCCTACTGTCTGTATAATTTAAGGAGTCCTTTTTAAGCACAATTAATTCAGCTCCAGTTCCTGTTGATGGAACTGTTAACTGGATAGTTGTAAATAGACCCTGTGACCTGAATCATGGCAGCTATAAAAGACAGGGCAAGAGAACTCAGATTTGAATGTCCAGGGGGAATAGTGTAGGCTCAGGTGAACCACAAGAAGAATGGCTGTATGCAGGGTTTCACAACTAGAAAAGGCATAGTTGGCATGCTTCAGCTCCCTGTGGAGCCAGATACAAGGAGATGGATGTGGTTGAAGTGAAGACAGCATAGTAATTTGCCTGGAACAGGCTGCCCACAAAAGCTCTGGTTGCCTCCATGCTGGGCAACATGACCTAGTGGGTGGCAACCAGCCTGTGGCAGGGGCATTGGAACTGGATGGGCTTTCAGTTCCCTTTCAACTCAAATTCATAGTTCTGTGATTCTATGATCACCTTCTTGTGAATCAAGGTAAGCCTGGCTGGTTAGTAGCATCATGGGTCCTCTTTTTGCCCTGCTTGAAGACAGGACTGCTTTCTTCCAGTCTCTGGGGATTTCTCCCATTTGCCATGATCAGTGAAACGTGACTGTATGGCCTTGCAGTCACAGCTGGCAACTCCTTCAGTTGTGCATGCATCTCATCAGAGCACGGGGACGTATGTACACATAACATTTACATACTCACATAATTAAGTTTACTCAAATCTTTGCAAATTTACCCTCTTCTACTGAGGGTTCATCTGCCTTTGCTATGCATAGTCACTCCTGATCTCCAGGACCTGGGCATTCCTGAAGGTAGGCATTGCTAGTAAAGACTGAAGTGAAGGGTGGCATTCGGTAGTCAGTCTTCTTAATGTCCAATTCAGGAACCTCCTAATTTTATTATGCTTTGCAGTGGTATCCTCTATTTGAGAACTATAGTACCTCTCTCTTAAGAAAATATGGAACCAGGCATTTCCTTTTGGTTTTGGAAAAGCGGAACTCTTTGAAAGGGTAGATAACAGCAGGAAAAAGGGGAATGGTTTGAAGATGAGGGAGGGAAGATTTCAGTTGGATATCAGGGAGAAGTTCTTTACAGAGAGAGTGATGAGGTGCTGGAATGGCTGCCCAGAGAGGTTGTGGATGGACATGTCCATCCCTGGAGGTGTTCAAGGCCAGGTTGGATGGGGCCCTGGGCAGCCTGGGCTGGTTATTAATGTGGAGGTTGGTGGCCCTGCATGTGGCAGGGGGGTTGGAGATTCATGATCCTCGAGGTCCCTTCCAATCCTGGCCATTCTGTGATTCTGTGTGCTTACATCATTCCTGCACTGTGCCTAACTAATACTTGGAGTGCCAGCCAGTAGCAAAATGCCTTCCCTGGTGAAGCTGCCTATGAAAAACATACAGGGCAAGTTCCTTGCTTATCCTTGGGCACGCTGGGATCATGTGGTTTACCTGTGAGCTGAGCAAATTTCCTACAGCGCTGCTGGACAGCAGGTAGACAAAACATGGGGAAGAGAGGACAGTTACGGTCTCTCCTTTATGAAGTTAAACAGGCAGGAACAAGAATAATTGCAGATTGCTAAAAAATGCTTCAGGGGCAATTCTCAGTTTAACAGAATAAGGTTGTAAGAGTGGAGGTACGCTAGATTCCTGGCGAAAAAACTCAGTCCTCTACCTGCCTGATGCACAGTGGAAAGAATCACCGTAATGGACTATAAACTTGACTATAAACTTGAATTTGGTGTTCTCAAATCTTAAACACTGCCAAGATGATTGTAAATGTCAACTCAGTTGATCAGAAGCTGTATAACTGCAGGTAGTCATGGAAGCAGCTATTCTGTGCTGCTCTGTCGTCAGTTTTCTCAGTTGTCTATCCTACATAAATGGAAGTAGACAGAAAAAAATTGTCCTGTTTCATTTTTTTGACAGTGTTTTGCTGCTTGCTATAAATATATTGTGCTTACTGGAAGAAGCCAGGACAAAATAGACAGGGAGCTGTTGGAGAGGGTCCAGAGGAGAGCCACAAAGATGACCAGGGGACTGGAGTACCTCCCCTATGAGGACAGGCTGAGGGAGCTGGGCTTGTTCAGCCTGGAGAAGAGAAGGCTGCGGGGTGACCTCATTGCAGCCTTCCGAACCTAAAGGGAGCCTACAAACAGGAGGGGAATCAACTCTTGGAAAGGGCAGATAAGGGGAAGTTCTTTATGGAGAGAGTGGTGAGGTGCTGGAACAGCTGCCCAGAGAGGCTGTGGATGCCCCGTCCATCCCTGAAGGTGTTCAAGGCCAGGTTGGATGGGGCTCTGGGCAGCCTGGGCTGGTATTAATGTGGAGGTTGGTGGCCCTGCATGTGGCAGGGGGTTGGAGATTCGTGATCCTTGAGGTCCCTTCCAACCCTGGTCATTCTGTGTGATTCTGTATGTGAAGCCTCACTGTTTACTCAGTATCATGTGTGAAACTCTAAGGGTTGGGTCCTTCATGCTGGTTCTTGCTTTCACTTGACAGTGTTTTTTGGAGAATCCTTGCACCTAGTGTATTTCTTTGCCTCCATAGAACCTTCATTTTTCTTCATAGTGTATGTTTCTGGTCTAGCATTAGGTGGGAAGGTTGGTGGCCCTGCATGTGGCAGGGGGGTTGGAGATTCATGATCCTTGAGGTCCCTTCCAACCCTTGCAATTCTGTGATTCTGTTTCCTACCACCAGAATGACCTTATGTTTCACTCAGTAAAATGAGCTGAGGACTGCTGGATCTCCTCTGTACCACCTTTGGTTTGTGGCTTTGTAGTCAGATGCTGTGACTGCTTGCTGTCCCATAATCATGAGTAGTGTTCCAGGAGAACAATGCATGTCTGAGGCCTGTACCATGGCTCTCCTATCTGGGGTGCAGAGGCTGGTGATTGCCCTGCAGTTGCAGATCAGTTTAGGTAGTCTTGTCACTGTGCTACTGCCAGACCTGACTGAGGCTCTCAGAGCTCTAGGCAAGCAGGCTTCCGCCTTCCTCAGTCTGATCTGCTGAGAATTGAGGACAGGAATGTTCCTGCAGCAGCAGGTAGTCCAAGGAGATAGCCAAAAAGTGTTTAGTGAGGGACACACCAACACTCGTGTGTTCATGCAGTCTGTGTAAAATATGCTCTTTGGTAGCAGGGGACCAATGGGCTCACCCTGCTATTATTTCCTAGCTTTCATTCCCTTGAGGCAGACAGCCAGAAACAGATGTCTGCCTTCATGATGTCTGTCTGTAGTAGAAGGAAGTGGGGTGTTCCATTCTTCCTCACAACCCTATAAATGAGAAGTGTTTGTGGAGAGGGAATGTGGCCTCTGCTAGTCTAAAGCTGGTTTCAAGATTAAGTATTTTAACCAGTGGTACTTCTGCTGCCCTTCCTGCAGCAGCAGCAGGACCTTTTCCTGGGCTGCTCTGCCAAGGCTTATGGAAGCACTCAGAAGCTAGACCTAGTCTCATTCTCTACACTAGCAGAGGTGTCCTCACAGAGCAGAAATTGGCCACCACAATCTTGAAAATCAATCAAGATCAGTAGCATTACATCCACTGCATCAGTGCTGCTGATCTACACTTCTCCAAGAATAAGAACTTGTGCAATATTTTGATACAGTTCACAGCCATGTGAAGCAAGACAGCCTACTGTCATGCTCAAGATACTGCACTGACATGACAGTCCTTAGGTGTTTTGGTGGTGACTGATGCAAGGGAAGAAACTAAATGAGGATGGTTGCTGAACTGACACTGATCGGTACATGATAATGTACCAACTATAACAAAAAGTAAGTCTTCTTCATGAGCTGCTTCCAATAATACAACAAACACACCAGCCCTGTAACAGCCATTTTGTGAAGGAAGAACAGTTCACTACAACTCTTCAGCATGGTATGAAAAGTGTAAGCTGCATCCTGAACCAGATGGTAGGAGACTACCATGCTGGAGGTTACATCTGGACCTGTCCTCTCAGCATATTTTATGAAAGAAGTTTTTTTACTAGGATTTTTCTGTGAATAGCTGCCTAAAATGAGGGGTGTTAAATCTTTAAACCAACAGCTGCTCTAAGAAAAGAGGCAATGAACAATTTTGTAATTATATTGGAAATACTTCATCTACATAATTAGAACATTCATACAGAAATTTTCAACAGTCAGCTTAAAATAATGCACACAATACATTAGATTCAGAACATCCTAGATGTGTCAGTTGGGATACATGCTGACAATAAATTTCTTTCTCCTGCAGGCTTGCATGTGCCCACCAGTAGGGTGAGTAGTGCTCTCCATGACATACCACTGTAGGGTATCTAATTTCAGAATTAAGGGCAAAGTAAAGCTTCGCATGCTGGCAGGCTATCCCCAAACAGCACATGTGCTGATAATGCCTGGAGTTTTTCACTCATGCATGGTAGCAAAGAAACCCCCCCTGCAGTAGCCAAACAACCACTGGCTCTAAACCCAGTACTGTGCAGAACATCAGCAAAAAAGCAGTCAGCAATGACCTGAACGAAGTTTCACATTTAGCTCCAAGGCCATAGCAGAGCTGGCAAAAAACCTGTTTGACCTTAGGAGCAGAAACTTGAGAACTCATAGGTCATGTGACTTTAATGGGTTTACAAAAACTGACCACATCCCCATTAGCTTCATGTATTATGTGGCTGTGTTAAGCCAATCCCTACTGGACAAACACCAGTGCAAGCCCCAAACATTAACATGTTATCCTAACTGGTACACAGCTTAGTAACTATGTCTTACCATGACTTATATGCACTTGTGCATACTTTAGAGTATAAGACCTAGAATACACAAAAAGATCACCACAGCAGCTTAGTCTAAGCCTCAGCAATTGCACACATACAGGAATTACAAGGCTTGAAAGAAAAGACTAGCAGGTGAGGGAGCTGTCTTGTATCATCAGGCAGAGGTGAAGTGTGCTCAGTTTAATTTGAGCTTGCGTCCTGGAGCTTTACACAAGTTGGAGAGTCAGTTTCATTAGTTTATTTTTTTCCTTTATGCTTTTTAGATAAAACAACTATGGCTGGTTATAACAACGAATAGCAAGAAGTGACAGTGAACTGCCTGTAGTCTTTCACTCATCCACTAACACATACAAAACAAGCATCACAAGTTACTGACGGCCCTTCTATGATGTCTGACACTGAACACCACCTCTAGGATGGTGGTCATCGTCTTCATAGACTTCCCCATTATAGATATGTTTTCTTTTTTGAGATGGATCAAAGTCCACTAAGTTCACTTGCTCCATTTCCTCAGTTTCTTCTATTTCCTGTCTTGCAGGAAGCAGTTTTTCAAGTAACAACAGCTTATCTGAGGAAAGGAAGCCACTCTCTGGGAAGTTCACCTGAAATCATCAAGAGATGGAATTGAGTATACCTGAACTTACCTTTTTCCATTAAATTATAGGTCAAATTATCTGCTGAAGCCAGCTTTATCATCACAGCTGACTTAAGCCCAGTGCTTAAGAAATATCTGACATCAGAGATTTGAATCTCCTCTAGCACAAAGAGCTTCCCTCCACAGCTCCCAGCATCAGCTTTTTTCCAGAGAATAAGTAAGCTTCTGGATGGAAGTCAGATGCTGAACTGTGTGCTCTGGAATTAAGTTGACACACTTACCCTGAACTCTATGATGAGACGTCCTTTCTCATATGGTCTGCGATAAATTGGCATGCCTTCATTTAAAACACACTTAATAGCTCCATGTTTGACAACCTGGCCTAAAAATAAAAAGCAAAGAAGGAACATAGGATAGGTAGGAAGGAGATCTAGTTTCAACTCCCTTCAGTATTTATGTAGCTTTCTACACTGTATAGAGACAACTACACTGATAGCAGCAGTCTGACAGGGACTTCATGCCTGCTGACATCCAAGAAGGAAAGCCAGTGGACATCCACATCACGCTCTCGTAACCTTCTTATGCTTCTCAAGGAAGCACACTTACAAGTATGCTAAGTGCTCCATCAGTTCCATGGCTGAAAAAGCAGTTTTTAGAGATCTATGGCCTTCAAGTGTCCATGAAGGAAGTTACTACATCACATAAAGAGATCACTACTGCTGACTGCTATCCAAAAATCGCTTCTTGTTTCAAGGCTGGTACTGCAAAGACTAGGAAGAAAAAGCCTGGTACTGACGTACACTCCTTGTACAACAAGAAGAGGGACTGCTTCTGCTTTTTAAGTTTACAGCTTACCTATGCTTGGACTTTTAGCAGAATGCAAGGAAGCACTTACCAGGATGGGAGGTAATAACAATAGTCCTATTATCCAGAGTCACAATAGGCTTCTGAAAGCCACACAGTGCTTCAACCAGTTGTATGTCCATAGACAGAAGAAGGTCTTCATCGCGTCTAGGGTAGAACCAATCAAAAACAGTGACAGAGAAGGGGAAACAATGAAAGGATCAATCCCACCACCATTAGCTAATTTACTAAGGAAAATAATTTTAATAGAGAGAAGTCTGGACAATTAGTCTTGAGTATTAAAGCAACAGCTCAAGGAAGCATCAAGGAACAGTATCCATACTGAGAGCTGTTATTAACTATTTAAAACACACACATTTATTAAAAAGAAACAGATGCACTAAGGCTCAGCTGTACTCAATTCTAGGAGAGATTTTCTCTCTCAGCATAAGAACCACACCTGGGACAGTTAACTACTAACATTAATATCCTTGGGTGCATCATCCAGCTCTACACCTTTCTCTTGTACTCAACTTCTGAAGACCTGATACTAGGGAAACGTAAGCAGGTTGTGCCCACTCTGGGTTTGGTGAAGGATCAAGAACAAACCACAAAATATCTGGACGTTTTGATTGTTTTAGTTTCCTATTTTGACTTCAGGAAGGCAGTGCAAGTGACGTCTGCATGCACTGCATGTCTAAGGGCTAAGAAATCTTCAAGCCCATTAAAAGAACTTAGTTATTTCACTCACCCTATTTTAAAGGTCTCTGGAATGAGACTTGCCTGAAAAGTTAATTTTAGACTGTGAAGGGAGAAGAAGAACACTCCAGTTGTCCCAGAAGCAGCATGACCTCAGCACAACACTAGATGACCACTAATATCAAGTGTTACCTAAGGACACTGAAGGCAGTGGGAAGGAAGATGGACAAAAATAAGCAAGCAGAGTTATAAATTCAAGATCCAGGTAGCCATGCAGGCAGCTTGTTCAAGCTGTCCCTCTAGCATAACTGACTGAGCACGTGATTTCACTAGAAGAAAAATTAGCTAATCATATCCAGAGTGAACAGAACTGATTCTTAACCTGTGAGCACAGCATCCAGCACCACAGAGGACAGTCATGCAGACCAGCTGTTGGTTTCCTACAAATCTTTACTCATCATTCCTATCCACAAGTACAATGCCAACTGCGGACATTAAAGAGATAAATGTCCTCCTACATCCACTGGCTCCTTCCTTAATGCTCTAAACAGAAGCAGTAAAACACCTAGTCCAACACAAGACGTCTATTTAAGATGACCAGCACTGCTCAAGTCTAAAGGTACTGGACAGGCTCATTCCATAAACTGTAACTTGAAACAAACACATTTGCAACACCAAAGCAGTACTAATAGGTTAACAAAATACTTCAGACATGTTCAATGCTTCTTAGACACTTTGTGTTCAGGCAGAAATAAAATCACTTAGGTGGGAAAAGTGGGGGAAACTGCTTTTGGTTAGAAAGGTGTATGCTACACTCAAGAAGCTTGTTACAGACAGGATTCCTGAAGAAAAATGAAAATACTGACACTTCATTTTTGTGCCTTGGAGTCAAGTGGGCAATAAACAGCTGCCTACGCTAAACCATGATCTTTTAATGTAAAGGAGTGAACTATCCTAGAAAAAACAAAGAAATTTTCAGATATTCCACTGCCAAAGCTCACTCAAAAATACCTGGTGCTGTTAGAATACAGACTGTTTTCACTGAAAACAGGATTTCTGCACACATCAGTACTCATGGTTGACTTCTAGCCACACGATCCTATCTACTCATCTTCTCATGAAAAAGTCCTTTGTAACCATGGAAGCATGTGAACAAGTACCTCAAAACTTAACATCAAGGACTTACAAAATTCTTACCTTGTAAATACAGAGTGGTCTTTTTGATCCAAGACAATAATAATATCCCCTGGTTCTAGTCCTGGCTCTTGGTCCCCTTCACCATGGAATGTTATTTTCTGACCATCCTTCATTCCTATTGAAGAAAAAAAAAACTTTCATTTTTTTAAAAAACAAAAAGCAGCAGCAAGAAATACTTTTAGAGGCATAAGACAGTATCAGAAGGTAACTGAATCTTGAAATTCAAGATATCAGGAACTTCCTCCCCTGAAGCCTTGCTCCCTCTCCCTCAAATCAACTCACAATTCCATCAGATGTTAATGCTGCCAAACTGGGATACAGCTCAAAACCATTAAGCTTAACCAAAGCTCGGAACTGCTACTTGTCAAGATAAAAATCTTCAAGGGCATCAATCTGAGTATGACAAGAAAACGAACACTGCACACAAAACTCATTCTGAGAAGCAATGACTTAACCTTAAGTTTTAGAACTATATGAGGCAGAGACATATGAAACTTGATTTCAGCAACTACACAGTCCAAGAATTACTTTACCTAGGACTTTATCTGTCAAGTAAGAAACCCACTTCACCTGCACAGAAACCAGTGTATGTATCCACCGTATTCTAGCTGCCTCATGCTAACTCAGTTTTTTCAACTATGGAAAGAGCAAAAGAAGAGCAGCTTTTCTACGTCATCTCCTTCTAAAAAATTTAATGCTTTCTCCACTAAAAACAAACCCGGGCATTATGTACTGTGTGATTTACATGTAAACAAAATAGTTTCAGAAAATAATCAGTAGCAAATCTGTACAAAGCAAATCCGCTTGCTAGTGTAGTTTGTCTTAAAAGCTGCATTCCTTCCAAGATTCCTCCATCCAACTTCTGGAAATCCCCAAAGGAAAAAGTATTTGTCACACTAAACACACTGCATTCTCCCACCACTGTGAGGGGTTCGCATATTGAATTACATTTTGCTAGGCAAAGATCAACTATGCTGAGCAGCACTGTAGGGGTTGCACTGTAAACAGTTCTAAGCATTACAGGCTTAGCACCATCTTTGCACCCAATTAATGTAGCAGACCTGGTTCCCCTTCACACTGAAGCACAGTAGAAGTGATCGGAGTCTGCATAGTTTCCCTGTGCACAGAAAACTCATCACTCGTTGGCTCAGCTTTCCCAATACATTTACCTGATCACAACCTGCACTTACAGAATGGCAGTAGGTAAAAATAATCCACTGCTTACAATCCTGCATGTTTGCCTATTTGTTCTCGGCTATCTGCACAAAAAAATTAACACAGAGTAAACCTTCCCTAAAAAACAGGTCTACTTTTGAGGACAGCAACAGGCTACTTCACTGTGTGTTTTCAACGCTGCCACTCACCAAGTGGACGCTATCTATTTGTTAGTGCTTTAGAACTGCAAAGGCAGTGGTCAGTAAAACCAAGATTAGCCTCGCATCTTACCAAGACACCTCACCTTTGTCAATATGCACTTCCAGAATCTTCTTCTCTCTAACGATTTTCCTGCCATTGCAGCTCTTGCAGCGGTCCTTAGGGCTGATGCGCTCTCCATGCCCCTGGCACTCCATGCACACAGACTGCATCTGCTGCACCATGCCTGGCCCAATCTGGTGAATTCTGATTTGCATGCCTGTCCCTCTGCAGTTTGGGCAGCATTCTACTGCACCCTTCTTACCACCACGACCTGAAGAGAGAATTGGAGATGGGTAACTGCATTTTCTTGGTGCTTCTGGCAACGCATAACTTAATTCTGCATCTTTGGAGAGAAAGAACTATAATTTATGTCCCACAGTTACCTTCGCATTTATCACAGATAACATTCTTCTGCAGCGCAAGTTTCCTTGTTGCACCATTGTACATATCTTCTAAACTTACTGATAACTGGTGGACCACATTTTTGCCTGTGAAAGAAAGCATTTAACTTAAGTTTGTAAGCCTGGACTCAAAGTCAGTCTGAGTTTTCCATACCACGATGAAACAAGCTTCTGTAAGCTTTAACATCTTGTTTCAACATAGTTCTCTGATCACTTGTATTAGTCAGTTTCCCAGCTGTGCTGTAGTTAGGTAAAGGTTCTAAAGGCATTAACGCTTCTATTAGGAGAAATCTGACTTACCTCTGAGAGAACGCAGAGTGTACACAACAAAAACGTGAAAGGCTACATTTAAGTTCTAGATTCAAAATTTCTGTTTTAACTGCAATTCTGCCACAAGGAAGTGGGAGGCACAATCTAAAGCCAGTTAGGTGTTTTCCCCTCTCGTGAGGGGACTTCTGGAAACTAAACTGAGCAACTGTGAGCAACTACAATCAGGAATTAGTTACAATTTCAGGAACAAAGGAACCAGCTTAGGGAAGTACAGCAAGTTTCAGCTTACTAAGAATACTCTGATACAGACCTTTAAATTCTCTTAGGAAGAGAAGCGCCGCGGCCAGTGCTGCTTTTAAGCAGTTTAATATCAGCCTTTCCTTGCGCTATCTCTAGACTTTAACTTTTGAGCAGCACTTCAACCGGACTGAGCAAAGCTGTGGCGAACTGCATACCACAGCAAGGCTTCCCAGAGCCAAAGCAACTCGGCTATCTTATTCAGATACAGCCGCTCACAATGGAAGACCAGCTTCCATTTCGCTATCGCGGCATCTTTCTTAGCACTCATTTCAAGGCTCGTTACCCCCACGTTTCCCTCACAACACAAAGCACGGCAGAGCGCACGCTGGGGCTGGGACAGCGCTTCGCTCCATCCCCACAGATCGGATTGCTGGGGTCGGGGAAGCTCACAAAGCCGCACACCGCCACAAAGCACGGCTCTCGGTGGTGAGCAGCACCGCTCCGAGCCTCTCACAGCCCGCCGGCAGCGCAGCCGCCCGTACCTCGCCTCTCCCTCTGCATCCTCCCGCCGCCTCCGAAGAACATGTCAAAGATATCCATGGGAGACCCGAAACCGCTGCCCGAGCCGCCCTCCTTGATGGCTTGCTCTCCGCCCTTGTCGTACAGATCCCTCTTCTTCGGGTCGGACAGCACCTCGTACGCCTGCGAGATCTGTTTGAACTGCACAAGAGACACAGCGGACACAAAGCGCCTCAGCGACCCGCGTTCCCGCCTTCCCGCCTCACGCGTTCTCCCCTCACGCGTTCCCGCCTCCCGCCCGCCGCGCACCTTCTCGCCCTCGTTGGGGTTCTTATCGGGGTGATATTTCAGCGCCAGCTTGCGGTACGCCTTCTTCAGCTCCTCAGCCGAGGCGCTGGGGCTGACCCCCAGCACGTCGTAATATGTAGTCTCCTTCACCATGGTAGCGGCGGTGGGCAGCTCCGCACAGCTCCCGCTCTCTGCAGGACTCTGCCGCGCCGCTCTCTGCTCCCGACTTTTCTGGAAAGTTCGGAGCCGGTCCCGTGTTGAGACTATTGAGACGGCGCCGCCCCGCCCCGGAACTCGGTTCGAGTGGGGAGTCAGCCAATAGCAGAAGGAGGCGGAGCGAGGCGAGCCAATCAGCGCCGCCAGCCTCGGCCCCGCCCTCCATCCGGCCGTCCCCTCAGCCAGAGCCGCACCTACGGAGCGCAACTGCGCTTGCGCAGGATCCAGGGGCTCGGGACGGGAGCGCGCGGGCCTCCGCGTCACGTGAGGCAGCTCCGCCGAGCTCATTGGTGCGGCGCGAGTCTGGCGGCGAGCCGGAGCTCGCGCGCCTTAAATCCCGCGTTACCATGGGAACGGAGCCCGCCCTGCGCGGGGGGCGTGGGGGAGGGAGCGGTTCGTCCAGTCCCGTCCGTCTGTCCGTCCCGTTCCGGTAACGCGCTGTCTGTTTGTCCCCGCAACGCGGCGATGCGTGCTTGCTGGTTGGTTGGGACGGAGGATCGCGGGCTGCGCGTGCCGCTGCCGCACATGGCCGCCGTGCTGCTGGGCCGCGGGCCGCGAACCCGTATCACCGACAGGAGGTGCTCGCGACAGCAAGGTAAGGCCGCGCCGCGCGGCTGTGCGGGCAGCTGGGGGATTTCTGTCAGTGAGGCTCCACTCTTAGGTTTCGGGGAGGTGATTGTCCCCATCTGCTCTGCTCTTGTGAGGCCCCATCTGCGGTGCTGTGTCCAGCACTGGAGCCCCCCAGGACAAAAAAGACAGAGAGCTGTTGGAGAGGGAGCAAAGGAGCCACAGAGGTGAGCAGGGGGCTGCAAAGACAGGCTGAGGGAGCTGGGCTTGTTCAGCCTGGAGAAGAGAAGGCTGCGGGGTGACCTCATGGCAGCCTTCAGTACCTACAGGGAGCCTACAAACAGGAGGGGAATCAACTCTTGGAAAGGGGAGATAACTGCAGGACGAGGGGAAATGGTTTGAAGTTGAGGGAGGGAAGGTTTAGATTGGATGTCAGTTCTTTACAGAGAGAGTGGTGAGGTGCTGGAACAGCTGCCCAGGGAGGCTGTGGATGCCCCGTCCATCCCTGGAGGTGTTCAAGGTCCATCAGGTTGGATGGGGCCCTGGGCAGCCTGGTCTCGTACTATATCTGGAGATTGGTGGCCCTGCATGTGGCAGAAGGGTTGAAGCTTCATGATCTTTGAGGTGCCTTCCAACCTTGGCCATTCTGATTCTATGCATGTCGGTGAGGCAGAGCTCTTCTTTTGGTACATTTACAACCCAAAGGGCAGCAGGAGCTGGAGATGCACAAGTGTTTCCCACAAGGGCTGGGCAGGCAGATACCCATCCTTTCTCTTCACGGTGTTTCATAACTCTTCCTTCTCTCTTTTCAGTTCTGTTGAAAGCAGACTGTAACAAGGGGTATGTCACAGTTAAGCAGGTATGTTTTTAAGCAGCTTGTCGGTATTTCTGGTACCTACTGACATGTTGCACTTGAAGTCCACAAATAGTGTGAATATCAGTTCTCATCCCAGATCATGGAGGTCCTGGAGCTACCAAACAGTCCTCAGAAGGGATCTGTTTTCCATTTGTGTGTCTCAGCACAGGAATGCAAAGCCTCCAGCTGTCCTGCAGCATCAGTGAGCAGCACTGTGAATCCTCAACACGCGCTTCTTCCAGACTTTGAGATCTGGAGGCCTTCAAGTTCTTCCCCTTAAACTGACTGACCTTCCTTCTGATCATTAGTCTTCTGTTTCTAAAGTTAACACAGCCCTTCATTTGAAGTCACAGTGGTTCTGTATTGAAGGGACTGGGCTGGCATAGAGGTTTTTGCTTTGATGACTGGTTGAGCCAAAGGCCTTTTCCCTTCTAGGGAGGGGTGGGATGTGTGACAGCACAGAAGGCATTCACATGTTATTAACAGGATGGATGTAGGTCTGCTCTTACTGACAACAACCAGTATGCCTGAGATAATGTGAAGGGAAAATGTTCTCCTCTCTGTTGTAGAACGTCCTCACAGCACCAGCATCCATGTGGGTAACACAACAGCTTGTTCTGTGTTGTTTTCTGATCTTCCATCAAAATATCTGCCAGCCCTCAGTGAATGCTGAGCCCCCTCTGTTGTGTGGTGAATCCTGCAGAAATCTCACTGTTTCACCAAAGTCAGTTTCCACCACGATTTGAATGCAATCTCACTGCAGTTTCAGAGCCATGAGTGGTTTTTGGCAGTGGGTCTTAGCATGCTTGCACTGCCAGGTCTTGAGTTGCTTCCCAATATGGGGTTCCAACAATCAGTGGCTAAACAGCACGTTGGGCAGGGAAATGTGAAATGTGCTTTGTTTGGGTGAAACTGTGGCACTGTAGGATGAGGAGGTTGTGGCTGGGATCAGGCAGGTGCTCCATCAGAGTGAAGATGAGAGACATGGTGCTGTTTTGTGAAACAAGCAGGTATCTGACAGACAGGGTTAAAGAAACATGACAGAGTCGATCAGTTGGAAGCAAGAACTGGCTTCTAAAACTTATTTTATATATAAACACGAACCAGAAGCATTTAGCTGAAGACAAGGTCTCCTTTCTAAGGGTGGTCTGCATCGTCAGACAAATCTGTCCAGTTGCCCCACGTACATTGCCCATGCCACCTTGTCTTATCAGGTGTTGCTTTTCCATTACCAGCTAAATGTCAGTAGCTTCTAAGTCTTTAAAACATGTTTTGGATGGAAAATCATTTTAGAGTTGCATAGGTCCATAAAATGATGAAACGAGAGGGAAAAGCCAGTTTTGACCTTGCTGAACTGAGTTTCTGCTATTAAAAAGTCAGCACAAAATTGTTTTTTTTGTTTGTTTGTTTTTTGGGTTTTTTTTTTTTTTTTGCAAGTGTGGCATGCAAAATTAAAAGCACAAAAGTGTACTTTGCACAAGGTGAGGGCAGAGAGGTTTATTGTCACTCCAAGGAACAGGCAGATGTTCTCACTGGCTGTGTTTGAACACAGTCACACAAGGTCTTATCACATCTGGCCTGGGAAGCAAGAACAGGGGCTAGGAGCTGATCCCCATGTAGCAGGGATCTGGGAGGTCTAGTAAACTTATTTCCTAGTTTCTCTTTTCATTACACAGGAGGAGTGCACTGCAAGTGTTAGCTGTGTGCTGTGGTTAAACAGGAACCAGCAGCTGTGATCCCAGACACCCATCTCTTGAAATGAGCCACAGGTGCAGGCTTATGTATTTGAAGGTAGATGTGTTGGTGGGACAGCATTCAACAGGTGCTGTATAGAAAGCAACTGTGGTAAAAAAGAAAAGAGAATAAATAGAAAATAATTTGAACTCAGGAAGCTTTCTGGGGATTGCTGGATTTAAATCATTTGTTAAAACTGCTGTTATTTTTCCAGAAATAACTGTTGGTAAAGCTGTGGTTTGTGTCTCAATGGCTGCAGTCACAAGACTGGTCATTGCCAGATGCTGGCAATCTTGAACTTCCCAGAATGGGACAGGGGCAGAATGAAAACCAAACACATGAGCTTTACAGCATGGTGATACTGTGGGGCAGCTGACGAGTAGCTGCTGGTGATTTCAATTACAGCATCAACTTTTAAAATTATTTTTCTCTCTACCAAAGATAGGAGTCAACCCAACTAGTGTTGACCTAGTGGACATTGGCAAGGATGAAGAGGTGAAAATGAGGCCAGGCCAAGTTCTGCATTTTGTGAATAAACTTTACCCCTTCACGGTGCAGTTTGGTGAAGAATCAGAGGAAACTGTTACAGAAGCAGAAGAGAAAATACAGACTGAAAAGAGGCCATGTGAAGACTCCTATGAGAATGATGAAATAGAAAATGTGCCCAGAAAGGCAAAGAAGATGGAGGTGGTGGATACACAAAGCAGTTCTGCAGGCCTCAGGCCAAGCAAGAGCAGTGTATCTCCACACGAAGGGACAACGAGCAGAAAGGCAAGTGTATTGCTACCAGTTCTTCAGCTGTTTCCCCTGGAGTTGTCTCCTCCATTAGAGGGGTTTCATCTTTTCTTCTGTAGGTGCTACCTATGGGGAACTTCTTAGGTGAACCTGGGTCCTAGGAGTGTGCAGAGCACAAGTTGTCACATACACAGTCAGAGAGGTCTGCTCCTGCTGTCACATAGCTCCTGAGAGCACCACCTGGATCCCATGTTAACCTGAGCTGGAGAGTGCTAAAGCAGCAAGCTGGTTTCAGCAAATGAAGTCTTAATCTCTGGCTCCTGTTGCAGTTTCTTATAGAAGAGCAGAGCTCCGCTGGGCACTGCTTAGCTGGACTTGCACGGTGTGCAGGCTCTTGAGATGAGATCTGCTCTCTCAGAAGTAGAACGGTGGTTATCTAAAAAGCTTAGGCACATAAAATGGAACATCTTGACCTTTTTTCTTTTCCTTTTTTTTTTTTTTTTTTCCTGCTGTTTGGGTCATTTATTATGGTAGAACCATATTTATGTTCACATTGCCAGCCAGTCTTTTGAAAGGAAGTTTTTAGCCCTGCTGACACGGGCAAAATGTGTAAGACTTTTTAGACTTTTTAGTAGGAGTGCAGGACCAAATCTCATCTCAGATTCTGGTGGGCTGACCACTTACACCATTGCTGAGCTCATGCTGATTATATTAGGATCAGATTTGGGGTGCTGTGATCAGAGAAAGTTGACTGTTCAGCATTTCCCTGTCAGTACTGGAATAACATTTGAATGTCTTGCTTTGTAAGAATGTGGTGAAGATCATCATTGGCAATGCCTGTGAAGTGCTGTGAATAGATAAAATAATATGTATCTCTAAAATGTGCACTCTAGGGGCTGGATAACAAAATTAAGAAGTAATCTGCTAATTCTGGCTTGATTCTCTGGTACTTTGTTGTTTTCTTTACAAGCCGCTCTATCTTGCACAGTATTGAGAGAGAAATACTCCCAGAGTAGGGCCAGGCACCACAACAGTGCTTCTTTGTTCTGTGCAGAGCAACATGTGATGAGACAGTAAATGGTGATCCTTGTACCTCCTCTGGCCCTTGTGATGCATGAAGCAGCAGATCTTGTAGTAAGATGGTCTGTCATCATTGGTAATCAAGGTCTGTGCTGTAACGTGTGCATGCGAGTTAATAAATCCAAGCAGATCTAGAGCTCTCTCTAGTTAAATTTACAGCTTAAAATGTTAAAATTTCCAGGTTAAAATTTAGAAGAGTAGCTCTGTGGGTCAGTTGAATGGAGGGTTGTGTTGGTTTTTGTCATTCACGTGGTATCACTGTAGTTCTAATCAAAGTTTGTATGTTTTAAAATACATAGTTAGATTCTTAATTCTCTTACAAAATTGTGTTTCTTTCTTCTTTCTATGTTTTAGGAACATTTAGGACACTGGAGTCAAGGTCTAAAGAGTGCCATGCAAGATCCAAAAGTGCAGGTGAGAACTATACATACACATGTACTTCACAGTACTTCTTGTCTAAGACAGTGAGCGTTCTTCTTTCCTTCAGCAGTTTACATTAATAATGTGATTAACTGAGAGATTACTCAAGATGCACAAGAGCTGCATCTGATAGAATTTGGGAGTCTCTACTATGCTGATTTTGTGCAGTGTCAGAACTTCCTTATCTTGGAGCTCCCTACCCTGTCAAATTTGTCCAGTGTTTTTAAAAGCTTGCAGGGAGAGCAGGTGCACAACAGGTCCACTTTAGTGTGGAAACCAATTAAAACAAGGCTGTGGTTTAAAGCTGAGATTCCTATTTTCTGGCAGTCAGCACTGCTGTGTGTCCAAATGTGATGCAGCTTCATCATTTCCAGTAAACTTTAACTGTGCAACCTGGGCAGCAGCTGATAGGATGTGACCTCGGGCTCCTTCTCTACCCCATTTCATCATGACTGCAGGAGTTTCCTAGGTGCCTTCTTTTAACCTTCTATAGATGCTCAAGGTGCTTCTCTTTTCCTTTACTTCCCTTGGCTGTATCATGCTTGTCTTTGAGTTTTGGGGCCAGTCTGACCACTCAAGTCATTGTGTGTTTGAGCTGAGATGGTTTCCAAAGGGGAGGACTCCACAGGCACAGTAGGCCCCCCAGAACATTATCAGCCTTAGGCTGAAAATAATTTCATTCATCACCCATCAGAATGTCCCAATTTCTTATTTTCCTTTTTTTTTTTTTTTTCCTTCTGCTTTTTTTTTTTTTTTTTTTTTTTTTTAATAATTCAGGTGTCTGTCAGCAGTTTCAAATGAGTCTATCAGGAATGATAGAACTATGAAAATACTTGCTTACGTTTTAAACCTGAAACTCCATCTTCACTCTTTAAGTAAAAGTTCCCATAATACTTAAGAAGACAGTGTTTTCTTGACCCAAAACATATGCTGTTCTTAAAGCTGTTATTTGAAGGCTTATTGTTAGCTTTGTTAGTTGTGGTTCAGAATGAAATATATAAACAACAGACCTCCCACCTTTGCTTCTTAAACATACCTTAAAGAAATGACAAAAACACTTTTTTTTTTTCTGGAAGCACCTCCTCACAATTGTCTCGATTCTGTTTGCTTATGCAGAGACCAAAGTGCATGAAAATATGATATGGACTAGACTGAAAGTCAGCGTAATGATTTGTGTACTGATAAAATTTTAATCTTGCTTCCTGTAGAGCAAGACTGATCAGCTCTGCATATAAACGTACGAAAAGAATTAGCAAAGATGACAAAGACGTTGTTCATCTCTTCCCAGCAGACTCGCTGCTAACAGAGCAGAGGGCACTTCAGAAGCTGACAGGTTTTTATTGCCACGGGCAGGCCGTGCTGCCCTGCTCTGTGTATGCTTTGGTACTGTTTCTCTTGATTCTCAACACCATCTAGTTGATAAAAAAAGAAAAGAAAAGAAAAAAAGGTCAAGGAGAAGAAAGACTATGGAGACAGAAACCTCTTCTTTATGTGAATGATCTTTAAAAGTAGCATCTTGAGTAGCATCAAGTGAATTAGCTTAGATCCTGAGGTTTCGGCTTTGAAATGCTGGAGGAGGTGTACAGTGCTGAGTGTTCTGCTGCACCTCTGAGACTTGTGTTTCACCACAGAGCATAGGGAGTCCACTCGTGTGTGCTCTGCACTGAGTGCAGTGCCATCACTGTCATTGCAGTGCCCTCAAAGCTTAGACGTGGCTTGATGGAGGGAAGGATCCTCGACCACACTGGTCATGAGTCTAGGTTATTTTCTAGAGAGTTCACGTTGGCTTGTAGTGATGGTTAAAGTATTTCTTGATGAACAGGAATAGAAGGCTTTTGCCTTAAAGAAAAACTTTAGAAGACCTCCTTTAGCTGCTGGATGCTTGGTGTGGCAGAGGAGCACGCACTGGACTAGCGTGGTTCCAGCCAAAGATGTGAAGGGAAACACCCTGCTGCTCAGTATTTCTCCTACGTAGTGACTTTTCCTGGCTTTTTTTACCTGGCAGTCACAATTCCACTAGCAGCATATACTTGTGCTCGAGGACCTTTGCAGCCATGATGGGATGTGCAGATGGATGGCACCTCAGAGCTCAGTAAATACAGTGCGTACTGGGGCAAGGCATTTAACTTCAGTAAATAATCAAGTTTCTTGTTTTACTAGGTTTACAAGGACGAGAAGACTGTAGTCATCAAGGATAAATATCCCAAAGCACGTTACCACTGGCTTATTTTACCGTGGGACTCCATTTCAAGCCTCAAATCACTCACCAAAGAGCATCTTAGACTCCTGGAACATATGCATGCAGTTGGGCAAAAAATGATTCAACAGTGCCCTGCCAAAGAAAGCCTGGAGTTCCGGCTGGGTTACCACGCCATTCCCAGTATGAGGTAAATCCCTAGGGGGAGCCATTGGGAGGACAGCCTGCTTTCCTGGGTGTGCAGAGCTGGAGCTGAGTGGTGGTGCAGCCTCAGCACCGTCCCTGCAGGCGCCCAGGTTTGGCTGTGGGTCCCATGGGTGCTGCTGAGCCGTGCTGTCCGTCTGCGTGCCGGCTCCAGTGGCGCAATCGGTTAGCGCGCGGTACTTATACAGCAGTACTGAAGCCGAGCAATGCCGAGGTTGTGAGTTCGAGCCTCACCTGGAGCACAGTGCTTTTGCCCTCCCCGAATTCCTGGAGTACGCTTTGAGTTGCTGATTAAGTGTCCTGTTCAGATGGCTCTACAAAGCTTAATCCTTTTTGTTTTGTCTTTGCTTTTCTGGAAACTAGCTGACTGTAGTTAGGGGCAAATGGAACGTGCAGGGTAGTGGTGTTAGCTATTTAAGTGAAACACTTAACATGCAGTAGTACCTTGAAAACATAGGCCATGTTTTTTCTGTGTCAGGATTGTGGGTCACAGGACTGACCCTTAAGGCTGATCCGTAAGACTGGCAGTCTGTCTCTTTCCAGTCACGTTTGCAACTGATACCTACTGCAAGAGAACTGCCTTTATTAACATTTTTTTTCTGTCTTATCTACGTGATCTGTTTTTAGTCAGCTGCATTTGCACGTAATCAGCCAAGATTTTGATTCTCCTGCTCTGAAAACCAAAAAGCACTGGAACTCCTTTACCACAGAATACTTCCTAAACTCCGAAGGTAATTATTAGAAAAGGTGTCTCATAACATAACTGTGTTTGCGGGTTCTGACTTTTGAGCTTTCCTCCCTAGAAAAGGCGTAAGCCATAAATTCTAGTAAAATAAATGAAAGGTTTTATGTGATTTCAGATATTGAGGAACAGCACTAAGTGGAAGTCAGCCAAATTGTGTGTTTGGTTTAAATAAAAATGCAGTAATGACATGTGATGTGTCTTGAGCAGTGTATGGATTTGGTAGTGCCACGCATCTGACAGTGTTTCATGATCCCAGTAGTGCCTGTCTGATTTCATTTCAGATGTGATAGAGATGGTACGAAGCAAGGGAAAAGTAACGGTGAATGACCAGGCCTCTGAACTTCTCAAATTGCCTCTCAGATGCCATCTGTGCAAACAGCAGCTATCCACTATCCCGCAGCTAAAGGAACATCTCAAGAAACATTGGACAAAATGACAACCAAAAAATCATCTAGCAACCCACGTGCTCAGATATCAGTTTAACACAAAGACCTCAGGGTGTGATGGGACACGTATGATTTTTGTTAACTGGAGTGGGAAATGAGGTATGGGAAAACATAACGTATTAGCAGCAGCATATTAACACTGCCAGAGCGTAGATAAAAAGAATAAAATAAAATGACTTCTGAAATCAGAGGTGTTTGCAGCTTTCTTGTGACACTGCCCCACTGTTCTGTGTGTGAATGGAAGTCTGGAAGAAGTGCTTTGTTTGGATGAATGGATTCATTTTAATTCAGAACTGCAGAGGTTCTGCACCCAGGTCTAGGTTTCAGCAGAGGAGGGGAAGAAGCAATGATTTAGAGATTTGCAATTGCTTGGCTGCTTATTTTGAGCATGGTAAAGAAATGGAAGCACGGTCCAGTGCTGCTGTGGGTTTTGGTGAGTCTTTATGTTTTGATTGTTGTCAATGGAAATCTGTTACTGGGCCCAGAATCAATCAGCAGGGTTGAAATTCATTCTAAGCCCAGCTTTGATCTGTTAAGATACCCTCTGGGTGAAATGGCTTTCAATAAAAGCATACAGAGCTCTTCTTTATACAAGGAAAATGCTGTTTTGCAAATGTTGATAATGCATTTCTCAGGGAGAGAGTGTTCCTTGCTTTTGTGTCTGTGTGCAGTGCTGTTACTGCATACACCCACGGGTGAGCCCTTTGCTGCTGGAGCATATGCCTTTTACTCTTTGCTATAGATATAATAAAGGATGTGTGTTGCAGCTGTGTTGTGTCTGTGACAGCGTGCCTTTTTTGTATGTAAAGAAGGAGACCTGGGACAGAATTCTCACTAATGATAAGACCTCCACAGAAGCATATTTAGTCAGAAATTTGGACATTCCCTAAATTATCTGTATTTTTCCTGTAATTATTTCAACTGCATCTGTTTGGGAGAGCCTCTGCAGAGAAAATTCAGTGTATCTGTAAAGCTAAGCCATAGCGTATTTCAAAGTGAGATGCATTGCAAAGAAGGTAAAAGAAACATCAATGGAGAAATGCAGGGGAGGGAAACTCCTGGCTGCTGCTTAAGCAGAAGCTGAAGTTCAGTCATGGTAAAGGCACTGGCTCCAGCTGTTTCCCCTCTGTCTGAGCTCACTAAAAACAGGTGAGGTAAACAAGAAAGGAGCTCAGGGATGAGTTACTGTATCAATGGTCTACCAAGCACTCTTCCTCCAGGATGTCAGATTTGAATTGATTTTCTCCCATCTTGATGGGAGAACATCTCTAAAACCAGAGGGCCTTCAGCTTTGACCACCAGCACGACAGACACACACAAAAATAAAATAATAAATAAATAAATAAAAAGCAATACACACTTTGAAGGACCTGAAGTGTAAATCAAATCCTCATCAAGCCAGTTTTACCTTTTCTTGAGTTCCTTACTAAGGAAATATCCTGGACAGTACAGCAGGCTGAGCAAGACCTAAGCATTTCCTAGCACTGGGTGTAAGAGGGTGAGGAATTAGCAGTGGCAGCACTGCAATTGAGCTGCAGGGCCAGAACTGAAGAGCAATGCATAATCCTCATCACTTCTTTTTACAAATATGAAAAATTCAGTTCCAACCATGTGCTGTAAGTAGGGTTGCAGCACATGTTGCAGCCCTCAGCAGCTCAGGCTGCCCAGGGCCCATCCAGCCTGGCCTTGAGCACTACCAGGGATGGGGATCCACAGCTTCTCTGGGTGGTTGTGCAAGTGCCTCACCACCCTCTGAATATTTCCTTCTAATACCCCTTCCCAATGTTCTTTTCCCTTTCAGTTTAAAACCATTCTCCCTTGTCCCACCACTATCAGACCACAGGTTGGTGTTCCTCCTGTTTGCAAGAACCCTTCTGAAAGTACTTGCAAAGTACTGAAAGGCTGCACTGAGATTGTTTCCACGTGTCATTTGGGACCAGATTTGTCTACCATATTTGAAAACCCAAATCCATCAAAAAACCTGCTATCCACTGCAGCCTTTCATGTCATTTGCTATTTAAAGAGGCTCAGAGAGCCTCATCACAATACTTGAAAATAGGCTCGAGAAAATAGCTTGAAAATGGACCTCGAGACAATGAGAAGTAAGATTAACTCTAGGGCTTTATGCAACACTGACAAAGGACTGCTCCACCACTGCTCCCAGGCCAGCACGACATGTGCAATTCAAGCCCTTAGGGCCACCTCAGCACAATGGGGTTCTCACACCAAGAAAATAACAACCTGCAGCTCGAGGCGTGCTAATGTCAAGTAGCAAGAATATAGCTCGCAGGTCAGTGACAGGGAGTACCTGGCTGCTGCTGGCACTGTTTCAGCACTCTATCCAAAAGGCTCTCATCAAATTGAACATCTGCTAGGCCAAAATCAACCAAGGGAAAGGAGGGGCAGGGAGGCTTCTTCCTGAAGCAGTATCTTGCCTGCTGAGCTTGTCCCCTTCCTCTGCTCCCAGGACTGCTGCTGTTACTTCTCCTGTCAGACTGCAGAACTATTCCGGAAAAAATCTAATTCTTAGGTGTAGATTTACACCAGTTTTCATCTGAAATGGTTCTGTAGTAACATGCAGAATAAGCATGGTACAGCTGCTGACCTGCCAGTGCCAGCAAGCAGAATATTTAGGGCAGTGCCATCCGGCTGTGTGTAGTGCTGACACCCAACCCCACTGTTAAGCACATCCTCGTGTACCCAGACCTCCCTGCTGCAAGATCACTAGGGCTGCTACTGCCACAGCATTGACTCTGATGCAACAAAATGATTCCTGTGAAAATCTCGTATTACTAGCAACCAACTTCAGCAGAGAAAACTTATTTGTTTAGCAACAGCAGTTTGCTGTTAGCAAAGACTTACTGGTGAGGTAGCTAAATCAGGATGAACAGCTTAAAACATTGCCTGCCTTCATCATCCACAGAGGAAGTGACAGCAGAGAACAGAACCCATGGAGCAGTGGGGGATTTGCTTCATCCAGAAGGGAGAGAACAGTAGTGGCAGAAGTTGGATTTAGCCAGCAATGCTGAGAGCCACACAGCCTGTTACTGCCCAATCTCACAAACAAACTATGGATCAAAGTTACATCAGTTGGAAGGACATTCACTTGCACAGCCATAAGAGCAATAGGAATGCAAGGACAATAATGTTTTAATAAAGGTGTAATTAAAGTATACTATGAAATGTAACAGTTCACAGTCCATTGGGATCCCTTGACTTTTCATTACTGGAAAAGATGTAGCTTCCACTGTAGATTTTTATTGAGTTTTGGTGCAGTGAGTAATTCTGAATCTGAAAGACAAAGATGACAAATGTCAGAACAGAGCAGTATGATTTCCTCAGGACCTGTCATCTAGTCAGCTTGCTTCCTTTTCCATCAAAGAACACCAAGAAGTCTCAGCATCACCTTTCAGCAAATACCACCAGCCTACACTGAAGACAGCCCAGCAGAACTGCATGGAGAAATCGATCCCTTGGACAAATCAAGTCCCATCTCTGCTAAGTGATATCGTTTGGAATGAAGAGCAATGGCTTGTGACAGAAAGCAGGACTCGGTTCATACATCAGCAGCTGGGACATCTCTGCTGTGCTGTTGCACACAACAGCCTGCTAGAGCTGTGGGCTGTGCCTAAAAGGAGCCAGCCCAGCCAAGCAGCAGTGGATGGGTCACATCCAGGTTTGTTAGACTTTTTCCTGGCAGTTCCAGTACTAGGTGGAAAGAGGGAAAACAAAAGCTAGCGCTCTCAGCTTTAAAATTGTTATCAGCTACAAGGGCTTCAAGGTGGCAAAGTACCATGAAATCCTATAGACTCACCTGCTCCAGAACCTGGCCTAGAAGCCAACATTAGACAAAAAGATAAATTCATAAAGTACAAGCAGAATGATCTGACACACACCTACGAAAAGAGACTTCCAGTTCCCCCACAACATACAGAGGCTAAACACACAGAAAATCAGGAGCAGCATAACTCAGGAAGTAGTTTTAACACACTGCATTAGAGCAAACAAAACCTTATTAAGAAGGCTGATCACTCGCCAGAAGATGACACCATAACATAAAGCAATAAACTCCTACAGATGAAGAACACTGCAATACTGCTGGCCACAATGGTGCTTCACAGCCACACCTAACCAGGAGCCTGAACTAACCTTGTACAGCAGGAACAACCATCCTCTTCTGCTGATAGGCAGCCATGATGCTGTTTGCAGTTGAATTGGGTCCCAGGACCTGTGAAGAAGCAAAACCCATGTTCAAACTGGCACAAAGTAAGTCCCAGAGTAAGGATGCCTACACAGAAAACTGTTGACAAGAGTGGAAGGAGTTGGCTGCGGGAGATCTCACAGTTTAAAACAATCAGAAATATGGGATGAAAGTCCAGTAATGTCTCAGAAAAACCAAAGGAGAGGCAGAAATACAGAACTGCTGTGAGACAACTTCTCAAGACACAGGATCTCCATCTCAGCACTTCTTTACTGTGCTTTAAGTGTCACGAATGGGCAGAATTGCTTTCATTACATGCATCAGCAACAGTTAAAGTTCACTGGGGAGCCTCAGCATTCTATCACATTCAGTAGTTTTAATCTGCCATTAAGTGGGCAGATTAATCTCAGTTACAGAGAAGATACTGGGGAAAATTTGTGTTCACCTCGAATGCTCAAAACTATTTTGGATATTTTGCTTTGCAAGGAAACTATGTGTGAAGCTGAAGCCCACAAGTGTGACACAACCCATCCACATGCAGTATAGTCCTCATGATACGCTGGTTCAGACAACAAGGACCCATCTGTTTGCTGTTCATCTCATGACACTAAGTGTGGACAACCACTATTCCATTACATAAAATTCTATGCTAAAATTTAACCACTTGGGCTAGAAAATAAAACAGTATTCCTCTGTTCCATAGGAAGCTGTACCTGTCATACGTTTTATACTGCATATTGATTTGGAATGTACAGCGATCCAACACACTGCACAGAACATTTGCCTAAACTCTGTAGGAAAGGGCAGACTTAGAAAGCCAGGGAAATATTCTGTACTCTTTACTGGAGAACACAGAACATTACCAATTACTTGATACTGTACAGCAGACATTACAGGTAATGAGAACAAGTACAGACCGGGTTGAGAGAACTCTGCTGCAAGGCTGGAGTCCAGATTTCTGGGATTGAGGTCTCCATCAACTGCAGAACTTCTTCCAGGAGTTGCTGCAGCCCCTCAGCCTGCTCATCAAAACCAAACAGCACAAGCTGTTTCAGAAGGACGTGTACGTCTCCTGCAGAAGGAACAGAAACAGGCAATGGCACTTCACACAGGTGTGCTAAATAAACAGCAGTGCTGTTCTGGTATCAAGGCATAGGAAAAGAGCTGCAAATCAGAACTGGTTCTCTGCTCCTACCCAGACACTGCAGTGCCTCAGTACAAATGTGAGCTAATCCTGTCTTGGTGCTGATAAGTCCTTATTTCTCTGTTCCCAAACTTCCAAACGAGGAGAGCTCACACTGTTAGGTGCACCTTCCAGCAGAAGCCAACAAACCAAATCAAAGTCCACCACAGACAGCTTACGTACCGTGAAGCCCCTCTCCCCATTATGAACTAGAGGGAGCACAATGCCCCAGCTGGCTGTGCTCTGAAGTCAGAGAGCAGATTAAAATCACCATATCATACCCTTCACAGAATCAACGGCACGGACATTTTCTCCCAGAATTTCCAGAAGGGCCATATCTTCAAAAGGACTCCCCTCTTTCAAGCTGTATCTCTTGCGCTCAGCCTTACGGCGGTTCTTTGAGGATCGCCTAGGAAAGGAGGATGCTTAATTTTACTGTGCACAGCACGGGGTAAGGCTGAAGGAAAGTCAACTCTTAAAACTCTTCAATAAGAAGGGGCTGCCTGTAGGCTGATATATCTGTGCCAATCTTTTCAATAATACTCCACCAACTAACTCTGTGGTCTGAAACATGACTCAGTAGCTGGGCTGTGAAGCTGTACAATCTTGTCCCTTCTGTGTTCCATCAAGGTCAAAGCATTGGTCCAAGTACAATGTAAGTTAAACTGTCTGACAGTAGTCACTAGCAGTTGAATTTCACTTACAACAATTTGGTGTCAGAGTCTGCACTTGCCTTTGCACATTTTCATTTCTGCTATCTCCTCTATCTGTGCGCTAATACAGTTCATCTCCTGATCCATTATTACAGGAAAGCAACTTCTTATCACAAGTCAGTAACTCAGTGCCCCAATATGTCATCTCACTCTGATACAGATATGCTGAATATTAAGGTTGTATTTTCTCCCCGTTTAATCCGAGCCACAGCCAGTGCCCCAAAAAGCCCACTTTTCCATAATGCACCTCTTCCACATTCAGACAGATAATTCAGAAGTCATTAACACAGCTGCCTGATCCTGCAGCTTATATTAAAAGTGCTCAAAAGCAACAAAGAAACCCACTGTGGAAATAGAATAGTTATTAAGTTGAATAACAACCCCCAATTAGGGTGGTAAGGTGCTGGCAGAGGCTGACCAGAGAAGCTGTGAATGCCCCATCCCACGAGGTGTTCAAGGCCAGATAGCCTGGGCAGCCTGAACTGGTGGGAGGAAACTCTGCCCATGGCAAGGAGTTGGAACTGGGTGGGCTTTAAGGTTACTTCTAATCCAAACCACTCCATAATTCTGTTAACTACTAAAAATGCAAAACTTAAGACAAAGATAATAAGCCCTTTGCACAAGCTGTTAATGTTTGAGAAACTGCCCATTTCCTGTGCCAAGCATCCTACATTCAGCTATTCTGGCTACATGCCCGTTGCCTACAGAGACAGCTCCTGCAGAATCTGTGCTCACAGCTCCTCTGCTGGTCATTCTGTTCCTTCTGCACTACCAGCTTCTGGCATTTTCTGCTCTATCTCCCCTAGTAAGAGTTAAAATAACCAAGAAATGCCTGTAATTAAAGCAGCTTCAAGACACGTCCAGCTGCTTGAGGACCATGCCAAACATGAGCAAGCTGCCCTCCCAAACAAAGGCTGATGCCACACCAGCCACCATCTAATTTAAAGGCAGAAACCTACGCTGATATTCTTGAATTGCTGTGTGAATATCTGCTGCTCATGTCGCTGTGTGTCACAACACTGCTGGTTTCAGACAAAAGGTCAAATTCTGGGCAATATGGCGCTTCATAATCTGCAAAACATAACAACAACTGTCACAGTATGGGAAAAGCTCAGTTATTCCAGGCTTTCTCCTTGGGTCATCCATGTACTTTCTGGAAAAGCAGCCTTGCAGATTCATTCTACCTGCTGGCACATTGGAGCCTTAGGGCTCTCAAGACAACCCAGCCCACAAGAAGAAACAGAAATTGAGAGCACTGCTCTTCTGCCTTGGCAGGGACTGTGATTATTAAATAGCACAATCAGAAGAATAACAATCTCAGAGAAATAGATCTGGACCAGAACAGAACATTCTGCTTTTAGAAAATATCTCCAAGCCTGTGTAAGCTGGTAGGTGAAATGTGCATAGTAGATTCTTAGCACAAAGGATGTGCTGAGCACCCAGGTAAGCTGGCACTACAGAGACAATGCTGTCTCATTTTGAAGAGCTTTCAGTAGCATTTAGCTTTTTTAACCCAGGAAAGCTGTGACACAGGTAGTACTGAAAATAAAGATATCTTTATGTAAGAACGAGGTCAAATGAACTACGGTGAGAGTGGCGGGTGAGACAAATGCTGTTTCTACAGTCACCAGAGACACAAGAGCACAGCTGCACAAGGGTATATAGGAACCACAAAAAAACAACCAAAGAAAAGATAATCACATTTACTTATACAAGAGAAAGCCATATGCATCTCAGTACCAACCCTGCAGGCTCTCACAGGCCTTCTCCTTCAGTTCTCGGACCACTTGCAGGCGACTCTTATGACGAAGAAATGCTGTTTTCTGAGAATCTAGGAACATCAGCTGACTTTTCTGAGCTGCATAATATATAAAAAAAAAAGCAGGTCCAAGATAAGAACACAAAGATTTGTGTGCAGGAGTCAGAAGAGCATTTTTACACCAGGAGCCTGGAGGAACACAGTCCTTCAAGAACGTTGGAGATCAGCAGCAAAGCTGATAAAATAACTAGAGTGGAAAAAATTTGAAGCTTGTAGCACAGGAGTCACCAACTTAGATGCATCTGTGTATGGAATGAATTAACTTGCCAAACAAGCATCTCTGGAACAAAAGTCTGTTTCTGATACAGTAGGAGAGTGCTCTGTGGCCACATGTCTTCACATTAATTAGGCTCAAGTTAAACAAAATTCCTCAATTCATAGAACTCACTGCTGATAGTGTGAGAACAAAGAACATCCAATAATGATTAATCACCCTTTTGGGACTGAAGAGAGAATAAAGATATAAAATAATTGTTTCAATTAACTGGGCAGAATCAGCTGAGTGGAATAAAAGCTTCCTTCCAAAGAGCTTCCAGTATTAGCGTGCTGTGGCTTTCTGCAGACCCAGTAAAGACTGTTTTTCACCAACAAAACACAAGCAAGTCTCAGATTCTTGCACATATTCACCTTCTATTATGGCAGGTTTGAAGTTGGTCTCCAAAATATCCAGTCTATCATACTTGTGAATCTGGATCGGGAAAGGGAAATGAGGTATTATTTAAAAATGCAACCCAGATTCCATCCCTGTTCCTGCATGCTAAAAAAAGTATTTCCGCTTCTTACAATCCAAACAGTATTTTCTTGTTCTTGAGATACGAAATGCCTTACCAGCCTCAAAGCCTCCTCCCAGAAAGCCCCTTCTAAGAGTAGGATAACAGCCTCTTCATAGTCCTGTAAAGGAAAAGCAACCATGTGCTGCTACTGATGTTAGTAACACACACTGACGTAGCACCTGTTCAGATGCACACCTCTTCTCAGCAGTGCTGGTCAGAACCTACTGTAACAGGTACTTTGAAGCACTAGAATTATAAACATGAGGCTGAAATTAAAAATAAAAGTCTCTTTCTAAGGGGAAGTCCCTCTGGAACTAAGTCTCCTTTATTCCAGCACTCATGCTTCAGATCTCTGAACCAAAAGCTTTTCATACCAAAGCAGAGCAGAAAACCTGGCAACAGAGTCAGGTTTTCCATCCATCCCCTGCTCACTATGCCACCTGGATCTGCTCTGTTCTCCCAAGGGGCCTGTGGCATGGACAGTTCCATAACCAGCACACGTTGAGCCAAATGTACAGGAGAACAGAGGAAGAGGGGTGCAGACGAGAGAGTAATTACATTACCTCAGAGTACTGCTCCAGGAGCATGGCTGCCTCTGCATGCTTTCTCTGTTCAACCAGTTTTCCTACAAGAAAAGGTGGAGTTCAGTTTTTCAGGAACAGCTGAATTTTCTACTACAAAATAATGAAGCTAAAAAACATCACATTCACTGCTGCACTTTCAATCTGCTTACATGGTTACTTAATTTGCCTGATAAAATAAGGGCTGCATGATGCCACATCATCTTCCCATTGCTTGTAAAATTGCTGGTGCACTCACTGCCACTTAAAGAACTTCTCCCCAGCAGTATCAGATGCAAACCTCCCTAAGAGGGGGGAAGCAGAATGTAAACTGGAAATCTCTCTTGAAAGCTTCAGCATATCGCATAGACTAGCTATCTGCTGGGAGAAGATTGCCTCCTGCTCTCTGAGGTACAGACAGGAAGCACCAAATCCATGAGGTTCAGGACTTGCAGGTCCCTAAAGGTCAGCACCAGCTTTATTACTGACTTCTGTGCTACGGTGTAAGAGAGAAAGTGATACACAGAGCCAGAAAAAAGAAATAAGTTGATCGAAAGCAAGCTCATCCAAGACAGCTTTATCTTCACCTCCTGCTAAGTAACAGTTGTGATTTAAGAGATCCACTAGAAGAAGCGTGAAGATATGAACTATTCAAATTGCATTTACTGACAGAAAAAAAGAAAATACTGAAATATCCAAATCTGGAAGACCACTCTCAGGACACATATTCTCACTGTTTAGGGGATGTTTCATAGGCTCTTCTTCTGAGTGAGCTAAAATAAGGATGATGCTCTACTGGTCTTGCTGAAATAGATGCCAGGTCCACAACACACCTCATGCACACGGGGTGATGTTTCCTAGTGAGCTCAAACTCTAAGGCAAACCTTTTTTTTTTCTTTTTCTTCCTGCAGTAGGAACACAGATTGCTTTACAAATAACAGCTGGTCCTGGCTACCAGCAGGGGTCAAGGAGCAAACATGAAGATGCAGAACTGAATTATCCAACAGTTTTTAAGCTTTGTGATCAGGCAGTATTTGTGTCAATGATGTCCAAAGGTCTCAGTCACATTTAACACTTTAAGGAATCTCCATTTACTGAGGCTAACCAAGGAAAACGTTTATTTTCAACAACTGGTTGCAAGGAGAGTGCAAGAACCAGTCAGTATGGGGCAACCAAGGCCACACCTACCTTAGCAACTTCTGGGTGACCAGCATTTTTTGGTACCAGTGAGAAACAAAGGCAATGTGCAATCACACAAACCCTGGGGAATCACAGGCCTCTAAGAAAAACACTGCTGAAAACTGAGGTTTTCTCTGTTTTTCAGTAAAAATCACAATGAAACAGAAGTAAGAACAATCAGTTTTGGTTTGCATGTTTCCATCTTCTCAAGGCCTACCTGCCATGGTCCGTGCCAGGCTGGAAAGCTTCTCCTTTGTGTAACCTAGCCGAGAGGCCATGCACAGGGCTTGCTGCCAGCTGCCACTGCTCAGAAAGGCATCCAGTGCTTTTTCAAAGATGCCAGCCCGAGCAAGTATCAGTGCAGCCTGTTCATAAAGCTGCTTCTGAATCAGATATTCCCCATATGCACTGCTGATGTCCTGTAAGACAGGGACAAAAGAGAAGTAAGAAATGAGCTGTAGAGTCAGCAACAGTCTTCCACTAGTAAGAATTATGGGCCATCACACCAAAGTCCTTTTCTGCTCTTCCCTGAGGAACCTCCAGGCACAATGTTCCAACATTTCAAACTCTGTATCAGCTCAAGGGTTGATGATCACATATGCAGAAGTTTCACACAGAGCTAAAGCAAGAGGTCCCAGAAGGTACTTAACTTTCCAAGCTGGGAATACTACAGACTGCAGAAAATCAGCCTCTTCTTTCCCACTCAGATGAGTGAAGTTTGTGAAAACATCTGTCTAAACTATGCCACTCCAGGAGTGAAATACAAAGGGATAATGCAGGCCCTGCACAGGCTGCTCAGAATCAATAGATGGAGCTTCTCTAGTCTTCTCAAAGCTCACAGTCTCTGTTAATAAGGGGATGATGGATTTGAATGCAAGAATACAGAAGGAATAAAGAAAGCCTCCAACAGGCTAGAGCCATTGGAGCCATCCTCAACTGGAGAATCCTTTCCACGCTCACTCTGTTACAAATAGGTTTCTGCATTTCCCCTCTTACTTCTTCAACTGCTTTTACAAAGGCTTGTTTGTTGTATATTTACACAATCTAAATTAAACTAATTTAAATGCATTCATTTATATTTTATCTTAGCTTTGAGTGAGCTACAGTTCTCCAATAGCACTGAAATCAACAATGGACCCTATAGTATATCTAGAAGAACTGCAAGCTTGTAAGCACTCTCCAGAAATGTCTTCACACAACAAAATGTCTCTATGCAACCTGCAATGCCACAGAGAAATTCTGTATCACAAACACCAAGACCTGTACAGCACAGCAAACATCAGACTCCCAGGTGCAATCCTGGTCATGGGATCAAAGAAATAAGAGTCATCCTCTTGATGCCCAGACCTCGCAGGCTCAGTGCTGAGGGTAATTCCCTTTATTGCATTGGAGAAAGGTCTCTGACAACACTGCAACACCCTGCAGAACTTAAAGGCAAGCAGCTGTTGTCTGACTTCTGCCCTCCCTCAAGGTGCTGGAGATACATGTAAACACATCTGAGAGAATTAAAAACCTGCACACTGCAGGGTCACCTTGTACTCCTGGGTGCTGGAGGGATACAGCTTCAGTGCTTCACAATATAGACTCTGATCCTTCACCAAGTTCAGAAATTCAGAGAAGTGTTCAGGACCTGTAGAAATACTTTAATTCATATAGTGACAAAATAGAAAGCAATGATTCTTATAGCTCCCAGGCCTGCAATAACAAGCACAAATACACCTGTAAACAAATACCACTGTAAACCCAAGGGATTCGCTTCCTTAAGATCTGCTTCACTTTTGCCAACAGTATCAACAGGGGAAACGTCACCTACAGCCAGAAAAAAACAAGACTTGTGCTTCATAATTAAAGGGCTGTAAACACCTCTCTCCCTGCCTTAAGCTACACTACAGAAACCACAGAGCATCAGTAAGTTAACCATAAATTACCCGGAGAGGAGATGACCTGGTGCAATCCTTCTCTTTCTTCCCCCAGCAAGTATTCCAAACTAAAAATACGACACTGCAGAATTTCTCTTTAAATACACTGCACGTGCAGAACACCTACCACATTTGCTGAGATGTCCAAGAGCTTTGGTGTATCTCTTCAAGTATTTGTCTATTGTGTATCGCTGATAATTGATTTCCATTTTCCGGAGAGTATTTAAGAAGGGTAAATATTCTTTTGGGTCCTGTGAAGAATAAAACCTGTGATTCAGTTAAGAAGATCCTTTAGCATCACCATCTTCACCAGTAGACAGTCCCATATTTGAAATTATGTGATAATACACTAGAAAAGGCTTTTTCTTTAAATGTAAGCTATATGAAAGAATGCATATTAGTAAATTACCAAGCTCACATGGACTTCAGAAGTAACCAAAGACTGTTGCCCAGACTGGATGTGGCTGTGGGCAGCCTGGTCTAGTGGTTGGTGATCTTGGTGACCAACCCATAGTAGGGAGGTTGAAACTGGATGATCATTATGGTCCTTTTCAACCCATGCCATTCTATGAATCTATGAAAATTCAAGTCTGTCTGTACAACATGTATCACATCAAAAATTGTTTACTGTTAGCTACCATCATGTATAAATTTACAGTTGTAAAATAGATTGGTATCTTCCATTCCAGAAGTCATAAAAATTACATTTCTGTTAATATGAGCAGTATGTTTCAGTTGGTGGGTAACAGGCTCTGTAGTAACCTCAGAAAGCTCTGTAAAGACCCTTTGGAAAAGATTTCAAACTACACACACTGCAAGATACACTCAATTACTGTAGCCACTGCTAAATAAGTAAAAATGAATGGGCACAGAATGGGGAACATAATGCATGCAGCCACAACACCTTAGATCACAGTCCTTCCCAGCTCTAAAAGAGCCCTATTTCACCTCGAGTATGAACAAGTTTCCTAAAATGCTCTCCACAGATGATAATGGAGGCAAAGGTATGCCATGTTCCTAGCATCATCCCAAACACATGCAGGACTTCTGTGTAACTGAAATCCACGGCCTGACAGATAGCTACAACTAGCAAAATGTGTGGTTTGATTCACGGGCTACAGAAAACCTTTGGGAATGTAGAAAAATGATTAACTGGAACCATAAGCCAAGACCTTTTGAGACTTCTCTGCCACCATGATGACTAAATCGAAGTCATACGTGCCCAGGGAATAATCATACAATTCATTGACATCCACAAGGAAAAGCAGGTACTTTAGTGCTTCCTCCGCACTGACAGCTCCAACATTTGGAGAAATGTTCTCTGTAATAAGAGAAAAAAGCATAAGATTTCATTATTATCAGTGGAGCCCTGGCCAAAGGGAGGGATGCAATGTATAGCACATACTTAGCTGCATAAAGACAATCAAATTAATGGCTCATTCTGTCTTGCAGGAAAGTGTTACTTGGTTGTTTGCAGAGGCTTTCCCAGGCAACTTCAAGGACTCACCCAAGCATGGTAACTTTTGAAATGTGCAACAGTGACAAGTCAGAATTAACAGCAAAGAATGAAAAGTAAAATCTGCCAGACTGAGATACCAGGATCTAGAACAGGAAATGCCTAATTCATGCTGGGAGAAATGGAGTTCTGAACTGGAGAACAGCTCCAGCTCTGGGCTATTTGCTGCCATTCCTACATGAAAGGATTAGCCAAGGTCAAATACAACATTTTTAGCCTACAAACTGCTGTTTCATTCACAGCAGTTTCAGAAACATTTGTTTTCTGACAGCCTCCACAAAGAGCCGTGTTAAAATAACTTTCAGGGTAAATTATGCTAACAATGTAAGCTCCTGCAAACACCACACATTTTCAACACTTCTGATACAGCACCTCGAAGATCATGAACCTTCTGGAGAGCAGTTTCCAATTCTGGAGGATTTTTCTTCACATGTGCTGTCAGTATAGAGAGGCAATATCTGAAGGAAACAAAAGCAGTAAATGATAAAGTGGGACAGCAGAAAAACTGCTTGCTCCAATTTTAGCATATACTATGCAAGGTCTAGTTTACATTGAAACAGAAGGTTAGATGGAGATTCAAGCAACTGGATCCAGTGAAACATACCCCTGCCCAATGGCAGAGGGGTTGGATTAGATAATCTTTATACACCCCTGCCAACCCCAACCATTCTCTGAAAATAAACTACTCATTATTCTAAGCCTTCTCAAAGAAAGCAGGAAAAGGTAAGAGAACAGAATGTACAGATTTTTTTATATTTAATTTAGCATGTTTCCCCTAATGTAACACAACACTGAAGGTGTGTTTTGAGTAGAATAAGCTTTTTTCCCCATGCCAGACAACAAAAATAGAGAGAAAACATCCCTCTGAAAGCTCAGTTGCTGGGCACAATTTTCCAGATCAAATCTTGGTATGAAAATGGTCTTTTCTTGTAAAGGAAGGGAAAGCTTTTTTGGTGCTTATTTACACTTTGATATGCTTCTCATGTATTATTTCAAAACAGATTTCCTAGATTTTCAACTAGGCTTCCTAGCTAAGGGTATAGTTTGTTCACCGAAACTGTTTGACGTAAACTATCTAAATGCTCAGTGTTCAGCAGCAACCCACTGTCTGTTGCTCCTCTATCCACTGTTTCATACATAAACTATCCATGGTTTAACACTTTCCTTCACTAACCACCACTATGATCCAACTTTCCCATCGCATCTAGGCTTGGTTCATCCAAGAAGGGTGGTGACAGAAAGGTAACCATTCTGAAATACAGCAGAAGATGTACAAAAACAGCTCAATCTCAGACAGAACAGCTGAGATTTTTCAGAAAGGCCATCTGCTCCCTGAAGCAAAGGTGTTTAAAGAAAAGGTAGATTTGATACTTAGGGACATGTGGACAATACTGGTATTTGTGGGCAATATTGGTGGTGGGTGGATGGTTGAACTAGATGATCCTAAGATCTTGGTCTTTTCCAAGCTTAATGATTCTATGATGTCCCTGGGGTGGCAATCTTGCTCACATCTCCCATCCTCCACGCTACATAGTGCGTTCCTACACTGGGTTTATTTTTAAAGCCCTTGTAGGCCTCCTGCCTCTATCACTTGAACAATTATGGGAAAACATGTTTTACTATCTGATGAATATACTGTACATAGTGCTTTTCAGAAGACCATCCTTGGAAAGCAAAAGGTATGGCTACGTAAGTTTTGCAGAGCATAAGTTCCCCTCAGGGGATCCACAGCAAAATAACTGATCTTAAGGACAGATTCCCTTTTCTGTAAGTGATTTAAAAGAAGTCTCTCCAATCGTCCCCTCACCCACAATAAGAAAATGCTCACTTTTCGGGGTCAATGCATTCCATGGCAACTCTCATCACATCACATATGAGGTTCACTTTTTTCTGTTCAGGTTGCTGATGTGGTTGATCGTTACTGCTACTGCTCAGATATGGATACATAGTCTTGGTGAAATCTTCATCTCTACATAAAAACATACACTGTGAATGCTAGTGTCGTTCCTAATCCAGCTCACAGCAAAGACAATAATAAACCTGCAGAAGGTAACTACTCAACAAAACAGCTTGTAAGTCATTCAGTACAGACACAAAATGTGACATTATTACAAAGCTCTCCAACACTTCTCATCCATCTGAATTGACTCTCAACCAAGAGAGGTACTGAAAAACAACTAGTCAGAACTACCTTAATTTACAGAACTCAGAAGACTATCTGAGTATTCTACTAAATCCACTGTGGAGATGCTGAGCACAGAGCACTTTAAAAATTAAGCCATCTGCTTTTACTTCCAGACAAAGACTAAGGTCAGGTCAAAACTGAAAACAAAACAGAGTAGCTGAGTGATAGCTCCAGCTCTCAAACAATTATGGACTACAACGAGCTTGAAAAGCCCTGAAAATGTGAATGCTTTAAAACCTCTTGTCTTGACAGCCAGGAGGCTGTCTTGCCCCTCTTTATGAAGGCACAGAACATTCTCTATTCACATTTACCCCGGTAGAGCAAAACAGAAGACAAGCCAAAGCAATCAGACAGTGTCCTGATCCATTATTGGAAAAATGTAATGACAGCCTGCAGATATGAATTCTCAAAAAGATACACTGAAACTATTCATCTCACTTGAATTTTTATGACCCAACAAGCCAGACTTCAGACTGAATCATTCCACTCAGACTGAAGAGCTGCCAATATTTTGGTGAAATAATCCACCGCCGATTACTTGTTAGCTTCCATTTGCAGAACTATACTCACTTCAGTTCTGTGAAAAACAAGTTGATATAGTTCACAGAATCTATTTGCTTGATAAAGGTTTCTATATTTTCCAGAAATACCTGAAAATGAACAAGAGTATTACTATGTTATTCTGAAAAAGTACATTATTTACAGGAGCATGTTCAAAGACCTTATCAGAACAGACAGGCTGGTCTAGTATTAGATATGGAGGTGGCCCTGGATGAGGCAGGGGAGTTGGAGCTTGATGATTCTTGATTCATTCTTCCAATCCAAGCCATTCTATGGCTCTACAGATGTTCAGTATGAAAGAATCCCACCAGTCTGGATAAATATGAAAAAGAACACCACAGAACTGGGTATACTTGCCTTGGGATTGTGGTCATAGAGAAGATTGAGGTTGATTCTCAGCTTCCTCATACACTGAAATGCTTCCCTGAACATAAGCCTACGGGGAAGCGTCAAACAGGATAGTTTACATTCTGGGTAGGTACAGCACCCACAAACAGAGGTAACTGACCAGAGGCAATCACAGAGCCAACTGGAGGGGAACAACAGTTGAGGCAATAAGCCACGTAAATTGCTCTCCAGAAAAAAAATGTGCAAGGCCAAGTCTGCTCTCAGCCAGCCTCTGCAGTGAAACAGACCAGCAGCTCATGCTGGGAAAGTGAGACAGGCGTTGGTTTCATTCCTGTCTTACAGAAGTACATTTGAATCTCATGGACCAAATTCTGTTTCAGAAAACTTGAATGTAAAGTGATTAAATAAATACAGTATGAAAAACAGCAAGCTAAATCATGAAACGATCAAGATATCTGGAGAAAGGAACTAAGCAAGATCTCTCCCACCCCCACAGTCTCAGCAAACAAGCCCTTCAGTGATGAAGCGTAAGGCAGTACAGACAAAAACTAGACTGGTAGCTGGTGATCCTAGAAACTGTTTCATCCTAGTGATGAAGACAGTTATTTTCAGACTAGTCTCCCACCTACCTGCAGCACAGGATCAGCCAGCCAGCTGCTCAACAGCTCAGAAGGGGTTAGGGAAGACCAGAGAACACTGGTGGTATTTACCTGTCTAGCCACTTTCGAATCTGGGCAAGAACCAGAGCTCGATGGTGAACAGTCTCCAGATTTCCTCTTGGCATCTACAGCAAAAGAAGATCCACACTTCTGTTTATTTGTAGCTACTCTGTCTACATCAAAGGCAAAGTGAGGGTAGGCTTACTGCTACTTGCAGGTGACACAGGCCTATTTTTTCACTTCAAAGGACAGTTCAAATGAACCTGGAAAAATATCTGAAAATTGATTCAGCTCAAAAATTTTCCTTCCTCAGAAGATTGGACTCCACTCAATAAGACTAAATTGAGAGTAGTCTGATCTAACTTTTATGTTAGTGGTGCATTAAAGAGGATGTCAAACTACAGACCTCTAGAGATGCACTTTAACAAAATCCTTCTCTGTGAACTTGTGCTGATTCTCATAAGTGAGCACAGCTCTCCAAATTTTGGACAAACTCAGTTCCAAGTGTAATGGAGAGCTTCTTCATTTAAGAAGCAGGTCTGAGATTCACAGGAGAGGCCATAACATATACCATTACACTACCTCTGCCATAGCAATTTGAACAGTACTCTTCACTTCACTGCATACTCAGTTGCCTGTACTGAATCTTAACTCCCAGAGCCATGCTCAAAACCACTCCTTATCTAGCTAGGGAGCTGGAGATTGAAACTGAGCTGGAGAAGAACAGGAGAGCAGCCCTGCAGCACAACATGTATTATTTGCAGTCTGACCAGCTACCTGCTGAGACGACCCTTGTACACACAGACAGGAGACCTCAACAGACATGAGTAGAGCACTGACCTGAAGTACAACCTTTGTGTCCTGAGGTACAACAGTGATGATACGTGATCCTCGCTCCACCTTGCGCAAGGTCTCGTTGTTGGGGGCTGCAACACTGCTCAGGCCAACCTGAAGGGCTGAAGATAGCACAGTTATCAGCATCCATGCAGACAACAGTACAGTGCTACCCAGTCAGGCTTTCACATACAGCTCTGCTTGTACTAGCTCAGTCAATGATATCCTGAATGGTTGTTGACAGGTTGAGGGCCTTTCAGTGCTAAGCGCTGCTGTACAAAGTAGAGAAATGAAATGTCCTCTGTTCACCAGCATTAATGCTTCATGCGTCAGAGGAGAGAAACAGGGAAAAGTGTATAGCACCAGTAAGCCGTCATCATACTTCTCCTGAGGTCCTCACCTCCTTCACAGTGAGATACTACCAGAAACTCTTTCTATTGGGACCCATTCTCACCTTTTTGGGACCCACACACCTTTGAAGAACAGAGAATTTTTTCTTTTTTTTGGCTCTGAAGGTGAGGGATAAAACAAAGGGACAACAACTTTAAGACAAAACCTGCTACCTGGGAGTAGTGCATGATTTTTAATGTCCCCTGTGCTCCTTGCTATCTGACAGACTTTTAAGAACAGCTCTCTACCTCTGTCTGTTAAGTAGCTGCCCTGAGTGACCCAAGTACAGCAGGCCTGGATATGAAAAATGGAGATATGCTGCAGTTCCAAGACAATGGCTGTGAGCTGCCAGGAGCAGGCAGGCAGAAGTGCCGTTTACCTTTCACTGACATGTTCTTCAAACAGAAGCACTGACAGGTGTGGGAGTTGGTCGTCACCAACAAAAACTCATTGTACGTTGCAAACGAGGTGATGTTGGATGCAACCTGCAGAAAAATGACTACTTTTATTTCTGTTGGAAGCAGAACAGGACAAATCTTCGGCAGAGAAAAAGTGGATGAAATGAGGGGCAAACAAACATGTTGGTACCTCAGTATCGTTAACGAAAAACCGACACCGATCTGTGAGGCCCAAGATCACCTCCTGTAAACAAAAAGGATGACAAGCATAAGGTATCAGTCTCACAGCCTCCAGTTTCACCACACTGGCTGCCAGTGGATTCAAGTACCGTTGATTAAGTATCAAGAACCTCACATGAATTACCTAGAGGAATTGACAGGAAATCATGCAACCGCTGTACCTGGAAGCTAAGTATTTCTAAACACTATTAGCTGGAAACTCAGCTTCGTTTACCCTGTCACACAAACAGCGCAGTAACAAAATATGGAGAAGCCACACCAGACCATTCAGTTTGTGTTTTCTTTTCAGCAGCTTTTGTTCCAAAATTACAGAGAATAGAAGAGGAGGACAAAGCAACTCCATACAGCCTTTGCCTGGATACTCACTGAAGGAAGAAAACCTGAAAATACCAGCAAAACAGCTAGCTGCAACAGCTTAAGGAATGTCTACCAAGAAATCATCACTAATAGGAAACAACAGTAGTATGACATCTGCAGTAAAACAGTGCAGCCATATTTGCTAATATGATAACATCAGATAAAAGAGAGCAAAATGCCAATTTCATAGAAAGCATGGCAGTGACTACTGGAAATCTTAAAAATGAAATTTCTTGTTCTCAAATGACATTGTTTATTACATTAACAGAAAGAGAAGATTCACTTTTAACTGCAAATCATCAGAAATGCTCTAGAAAAAAAAAGGAAATATATGCTCTCAGCTCTGTGTAGCATCTCATGAAGAACACAGTTGAGAAATATCATTGGGCCATTGGCAGAGTATTATGGTGTATATCTGATGCAGAAAGCAATTCACTTAGGAAGTCAGACTGCACAGTCTTACTTACTTCACCACCAATCCTTGTGAGAGAAGTCTGCATGCAAAGCTGCGGGAACTGGAGAGCACAGCCACTACTAGTCTGCCAGGGCTCAAGAATTGGAGTAGAAGCCTCTAAAGAGCAAAGATCAGATAATTTTCCAATCAATCATAGATCTAAACATTACAACAACATATCATAAATCCCAAGAAAACTACATCTGGGAATAAGCTACAGTATCTAACAGAGAGAAGAGGAATGCTGACGTAAGTCCACGATAACAGGAGAAACAATGGTGGTAACTTCTAGGGCTCTGCAGCACCTTTATTCCACTACATATTGTGAAGTGTCAATGGGGTGGCAGTCAGTCATCACTCCTGGAGGATCTAAAACAGTCATGTGCTTTTCAAATCACAAAGTCAGCTATCATTATCAGCAACAGTTAAGTGCTTTTAAAAAAATCACTAACTTTCATCAATTTCTATGAGCAGAGAGAACACGAAATACTGCAACTACCCACTGTCAGTGCAAGACAAATTGTCATTGAACCTCTTAATAAAATTTAACAACCACGCCTCAGTCCAGGCCCCTTAACAGAGTTCAACTTACCCCACAGATATTTCAGGATCTGTCTATCAGCCAGCTGTAGAGCTACAGTCTTCGTCACTGGGCTGCAGCACAGTGTGATCACTTCTCCATCTACAGACAGAGACAATCTGGAATAAGAAACAGAAGACACAGAATGTCAGTAATTGGAGATTCAGAGTAATCGCTGAACAATTTAGTTTAAAAGGGACATTAAAGATCATCCATTTCCAAACCCCTGCCAACAGGCTGAATTGCCAACCTCCAGACCAGGCTACCCGGGGTTCCATCCAACCTGGCCTTGAATGCCTCCAGGGATGGGGCATCCACAGCTTCCCTGGACAACCTGTTCCACGGACTCAATACCTTCTGAGAAAAAAAAAAACCTCTCTCCTAATATCTAATTAAATCTTTACTCTTTTAGTTTAAAACTGTCCCCTCTTGCTCTGTTGCTATCTGGCCATGTAAAATGTCAACTTCCATCCTGTTTACAAGCTGGAAGTACTGGGAGGCCATAATGAGGTTTCCCTGGAGCTTTACCTTCTCCACGCTGAATAAGACCAGCTCCCTCAGCCCTTCTTTGTAGAAGAGGTACTTCAGCCCTCTGATCACCTTAGTGCCCCTTCTCTGGACCAACTCCAACAGTCCCATGTTTTTCTTATCCTGGGGGCATCAGGCCTGGATGCAGTAAAGCAGGTAGAGCTTTTACAGGGTCACACCAATGGGGGGACAACCACCTCCTTGGCCCAACTGGCCACCTCTCTTCTGATGAAGCCCAGGATACAGGTGTGGCAGGCACGCGCTGTCAAGCTTTTCACCCAGCAGGACCTCCAAGCTTCTCTGAAGGGCTGCTCTCAAATACTTCTTCCAGCCTGCACTCGTGTTGCAGACTGCCCTGACCCAGGTGCAATATCTTGCACTTGGCCTTGTTGAACCTCAGGTTCACGTGGGCCTACTTTTCAAGCTTATACAGGTCCTTTGGGTGGCATGCCTTCCTCTTAATGTATCACTTGCACCACTGAGTTCTTAGTGTTGTCAGCAAACTTGCTGAGGGTGCACTCAGTCTCACTCTCCACGTCACTGATAAGACATTGAAGAACCCCAGGTCCAAATAGGACCTCTGAGAGACACCACTCACAGAGCTGTCAACCAAAACCCTTTGTCTGCAAACATCCGATCCATTTCTTATCCACTGAATAATCAACTCTTCAAATTATTCTCTCTAATTTAGAGGTAAGGATGTGGTGAGGGATGATGTCAAAGGCCACACAGAAGTCCAGGCACATGGTATCAGTTTCTCTTCCTTTGTCCACTGATGCTGCCATACCATCACAAGCTAACAGACTGGCAAGGAACAATCTGCCTTTGGTTAAGCTGTGCTGGCTGTCTCTGATCACCTCCATGTTTCACATGTGCTTTAGCACAGCTTTCAGGAGGACCTGTCTCATTATCTTCCCAGTCACAGATGCAAGGCTCACTGGTCTGTAGTTTCCTGTGTCTTCCTTCCTACTTTTCTTAAAACTTGCAATGACGTTTCCCTTTGTCCTGTCACTGGAGACTTCAGCCATGACTTTCTGAATATGATGGAGAGTGGTTTGGTAACTACACCCCCAGGCTCCTTCAGCACCCTGGTATGCATGTCTCTTGGACCGCTTACAACCTGCCACCTTGTTTTCCCAGCAGACACCCAGATGGCAGTTGAGATCCTCCAACAGGATGAGATTCTGTGAACGCAATGCTTCTTGTAAATGAAGCAAGAAGACCTAATCAACAGACTCCCCTTGATCAGGAGGCTCATAGTAGACCCTGACCACCAACATCCTTTATCAGTCTGGTCTAAGATTTTTACCAAAGATTTTAGCTCTCAATCTGTTCATGGCCTGCATGAAGAGGCAGTTCTTTGCAGTCTATTCATTTCTTAATAAAAAGGACAGTCCCCTGCCCCTTCCTCCTTATTTCCAGATCTGCAGCACAGATCTGCATTTTATTCATATACATCCTTTCATCCTCCTTCTTTACTCTTTTCACACCTATGTCAGATGAGATGGGCAAAGAACAGCACCAACAACTTGAGTCAACAGGCATTTGCCTAGCAGTGCTAGCCACTGTCTGCATACTTACAGCATGTTTTTATGCAAACTACCCTGCTTTTGCTGTGTGAGTGCTAAGAAAAATGACTCTCAAAACCTCATCCATTTGACTTTCTTTCTGCTCCGACTGCACAAAGCCCAGCAGTAGAGGACAGGAATAACAAGGGCTACCAGTGCTCTCTAGACAGAGCTAATAGCAGATAAAGGGTAGAATAGAGAAATTCAGTCTCAGAGTTCAGAAGCCTGGACTTCAGACAAAGGAGCAGAGGTGTCCTGTTACTGACACAGGCATGTTAGTACACCACATCTTGTCGAGTTGGCTGTGGGCACTGGGACTACATGCACAATAGGCAGTTTCAACAGCTGTTTTTAATTCCTGCAGGAAGACAGACAAGCCCACCTCGCAGCCTCCAGGACACAAGAGACTTAATTTCTTCTAAACTCTGTCCAGAGGCACTCTCAGATCTCACCCATAACTGACAGATCTCTAGTACCGTAAATTGAGGTGCTCTTCTTCAGCTCCAGTTACATGAGGTGCCGCAGTGAGATGATGAAGGACAGACCGGGCAGCTTGCTGATCCTGACCAACCACCAGGAAGCTGTCATCTGGCAGCCAGGTCAGAAAACGGAGCCCTAGAGGATTCATCACCTCATTGGTGTTGGTGCCTAGATCAACTCTGTCATGAAATAAAAGAGATGGGAAGCAAGTAGAACCTGATTTCAGTAGGCAACATCAAGAACCACACTGCAGAAGGCCAAGGTCTTACAACAGAATAAAAATTACAATAGAATAAAATAGTTCAGTTGGAAGGGACCTCCAAATATCATCCAGTCCAACTGCCAGACCATTTCTGGACCAATGAAAAATTGAAGTGTGAGGGCATTATTGAACAGCTTGGGTTGCAAGGGATCTTAAAGATCTTCTAGTTCCAGCCCCTCCCGCCATGAGCATTATCTAAATGTATTTTGAACAGTGACTGGCACAGGGCATTGACCACCTATCTAGGAAGCTTTTCCAAGTGTTTTGACCACTCTCATGCTAGCAAAACTTTTTCTGATATTTAATCCGAACCTTGCGTCACTTTCTGTCCCTTTCTCATCCCAGTTTCTCACTATATCCCTCTATCCAACTGGCTGCCATGTCTCCCACTCTATATCTACCTGACCTGCTCCCCAGCCATACTTTTCCTTGCTCCATTTCTTGGTCCTCCTGCCCATCACTGTTACACTTTCTTTCTCCATCTCTGTCTTAAACTTCATCTTTCTCTATCTGTCCCTCCATGCTCTTCCCTGCTATTAACCCTTTCTACAACTGTGTTGTTTTACTTGGACTTTTCTTTGTCTGTTTGTCCTGCTCCTGTCCTTCTTCTGGTCCATCTCAGCACTACAGCTGAACATTGCTCTCTTCTGCAATTTGTCACAGCTCCCACTAGACCAAGACCTCAGTCAAAGGACTCAGAATAAATTACCAACTTAATTGTGTAACCCTTAGCACTAATTGAAGCCACAGGCTCAGTACAATGAAGCCATGTTACCAGACAAGTTTTTCAAAAGCTTTCACAGCTGTGTCCTCTAAACCAGCCTCCCAGACACAATCTTTTTCTCTCTACTGCCATTGCAGTAGTTATGTATTACCTGTATGTTTTATCCAGATGTGGCATTTCCACATTTGCTTTAAATCCATTTCCACCTGTAGCTCCTAACCTGACGGTGGGGTCCTTCACCATGCTCTGACCTAAGTAAGCACAGAAGAAAGCAGAGGTTACATCTTGCCAGCTGAGCTGCTTCCATCTTCACTCTTATGGAGAAAAACAGATGTCAGAGGAAGTTATGAAAGTCAAAATATACCACACATACATGCATAAGCATCACCTGCTCCTCATTAACAATTAATTAGTGATTACCCTATGGAACACAATTACCTTATAATGCTACAATACAGAATTCACAGATAATAGCAACTGTCCCTTGTCCCATAGGACACTGAATATTACACCACTTTCAAGGAGAGATGGTTTCCTTTAAAAAGGCAGTGCAACATGCTCTCACCATATCTGTACACATAGATCTTGTTATCAGCATCCAGGATAGCCATGTCTCCACTACATTTGAGATCTGTGTGAAACGCAACCTGATTAACAGCCTGTTTGAGCTGCAGCTCATAGGTGCACATAGGTGGAGGCACTACAGCATGTTGGAATGCTGTGACAAGTACTTTAGCTGCAGAAGAAAAGAGAAAAAACTCAAGCTGTAATACAGTTCAGATGTTACTGGGGCTCCCTACTGAATACAGAAACAATGCTCTAGGACAGGCTGAGATGTTCTAACAATGTACTAATGTACTAACAACGCACTGATGTACTAACAGTACTACAAAGACAGGCTAATAGAGTTGGAGCTCTTCAGCCTGGAAGAGAAGGCTCTGGGGAGACCTTACAGCGGCCTTCCAGTACCTGAAGGAGCCTAAAGGAAAGCTGGTGAGGGACTTTTTATAAGGGCACACAGCAACAGGGCGAGGGGAGATGTTTTTAAATGGGAAGAGATTTAGACGAGATATTAATAAGAAATTCTTTACCACAAGGGTGTTGAGATGCTGGCACAGGTTGCCCAGAGAGGCTGTGGATGCCCCCTCCCAGAGGCATTCGAGGCCAGTCTGGATGGTGCTGTGAGCAGCCTGATCTAGAGGGAGGTATCCCTGCCTGAAGCATCAGGGCAGCTGGAACTATGATCTGAAGGTTCTCTTACAACCCAAACCATTCTATGATTCTATGAAAATACAGCTGTCCCCTTTGCAGGTAATCCCATTAAACCACATCTGAAACTGCACCCAATATCGTATGTTCCCCACAGTAAAAAGCACTGCATAAACAGAAGATAGCAGTAATACCACAATCCCCAACAGTTTGCACTCAAAGGACTATAGCACTTTCTTGAGCTGCAAAGCAGACCCACTGCTTACCTCCATCGATGACAGCCACATTTGCCACATGCTTGCTGTTCTCTCCCATTCCACAATCTGTAGTCCAGTGCCAGTCATAGAAGAGGTAATGCCAACCCTGGCAGAGTATGTGCAGTCTATACGGAAGCACTGAGTCCCACAGCAGCGACACCAACTTATTTTTCTCCAAGTTGCCAAAATGCAGACTTTGCTTCAGGTACCAGTGATAGTTCCCTGTAGTCCATAGCTGGACTATAGATAAAGAAATGGTTACCAGAGATTACTACTTCAAACACATCTCAAATCCTCTCTAGCATCCTTTTGTGCACCTGGAAAAAACTGCAGTGAAAATAAGTTTTACCCTCCAGCCCACGTGCTCTGTCATACAACACCGAAAAATAAGATCTTAACCACAGATTTTGCTCAGAAGAATCAATCTTAGAATTCCTCCATCTCCTCACTGTGAGAAGGCACCTATAGTTTTAGGAAGGAACATTTCATTTAATGTCACTTCCAAATACAGCAGCCTGGAAGATGCTTCAAGCTCAAGCTGAACTAGCATTTCTTCCTGAGCTGTAGTGCAAGTAAGGGTTCTCAAAGCTTTCAGTAAGCCTCTCCAAGGTGTCTAGTCCTGTGGAGGATTACCCACTCTGGCCAAATTCACAGGCAAGTGTAAAATCTAGAGCTTCAGAGCTGTCTCACCGTAACTGTTTGGGTTGGAGTTTACAGTCTTCAGCTCTTCCAACCATACAGCCAAGACCGTGGAATCTGCATTCCAAGTCAGTTCATTAACCTGCAGAAACAAGCATTGCTTTTACTGGGTACTGCTGCAGCTCCATAGTGTGGGTATACTCCAGACTGATTTGCAAGACTACCAGTTATTTCTTCCTTTCAACAGTGTGAGGTGCGGGTGTTAATGTACTAACGTATAGTTTCTGGCAGTCAGAGTAGAGTCCCAAAACAGAACCCATCACAGCAGTTCTACACAGCTGAAGAGGTGATACAATCCCAAATGTGAACTCAGAGTTCTCTTCACTGTTCTTGATGTTGAAAAACAGTCTGCCTACGCTCCTACAAAAGCTGACATCCAGTAGAGCATTCCTGAAGCATTTGCCTGATAGAAAGTGTACAGAGATGAGAAAAGCTTCAGGGGTTCAGCCCCCCTGTTTATCTCTGTACGGGAGCCTGCAGAGGATTTTGCATCTTCACTGTTTTCAGGTCTAAAAGCAAAGACCATCTTTTTTCCATTAGGATTAGCACTAACTGCAAGGTTAAAAACTTCTTCCAAGAATAGCGAAAAAAATCTAGTTCTCCCTTTCACTATAGCCTAATCAAAGAAGCCCAGACAGAGCACTTACTTTGACCTGCCCTTTCTGGAATGGAAGGGTGAACTCCCCATGTAGAAGTCCATTCTTCTCCAAGAAAACCACATCATGTCTGTTGGGTTTTTCTTGTGTGGATGTTATCAAGTTTCCAGAGGGCCTTAAAAAAAACAGATGAGTAAAACAAAAATCAATTGCTCAAACAATCAAAGCTGTCACTTTAAACACCACCTTCTCCAGAGACAAAATTTTCACACAAGATATCAAGAAAAGGGCAGCAGAACACCTTTTTCCACAGCTCTGTTCAGACAAGGCCATAGGTGCAGCACAGACATTTGCCTAGGGCTCCTAACATCTTCAGATGAGCAACTAAATGTCGGTACAGGTAAAGGTCCCTGTAATATTCCTATTTATACAGTTTAATCCTCAAATGTCTGACACTGAGTACAGAGAAACTGCAATGCAAGTATCAGCCTTTTCAGGGCTTAAGAGACCTTCTGATCCACATGCTGGATCAAGCTTTCCTAAAGTTTTAGGAAAATTAATACATGAGAATTAAAAAAATGCTAAGCAAAGAATGTGACCAGAGAATAAACACAAGCACTCTATTGCCTGCACACAGACATCTACTCACTTCCAGGCCAGTGCTTGCTCTAATCCTGAGATAGGCTCACTTGTTGACTGCAGCATGAGCTCCCTGTTCCATACTCGAACCTTTCGAGCACCTACAGGTTGAGAAGGCAGGGAGAAAATGGTGTAAGAAAACAACACAAAGAGACCCTTAAATAACAGCATATCAGAACTTCTCGTGTCTCAGGCTGCTCTCCTGCTGTAATCAAGTAACTCTACACAAGTAAGTAGGAATTTCAGTGGTAGCTACCCTCCATGTCTCTCAGTGAAATGTTAAAGTTGTCCCATATACACTAAATCTACCTAATCTGAAGTATTGATGGTTAAAATCCAAACTAGTGGAAGAGCACGTCTATTGTACAGTTCAATATGCTGAGCAAATGCCCTTAAACTTCTCAGTAATATATTAATCATGGAAGATAACAATTGTGGTCTTACAAAAAATGTATGTGCTTGTTACCTCTCTGACTTTATGCAAATCCTATGGAAAAACATTACCAGTAATTAAGCGTAAGTGTGCAAGGCTGAATTCTTACTATGAGAGACTGTGAATACTACAACAGCCAAACAGTCCCATTTGTCACCAGGAACCTCTTACATATTACTTAGAGCAATGACTTTAAACTGATGAAAAAAAGCAGTTCAGGTAATAACTGTTCAGTAGTAACCTCTCCTTGCCTCTCACTGGACTGGAAACCAAATATCTAAAAAGTTTCCAAAACATCATGTATACAGAATGTTTCCTCCTTATCTTTGAGATCAAAATAGAGGAAGGAACAATTCATTAGCTCAAATTTACGATTTTAAGTGGCAAAGAAATCACAAATGATAGCTGGTCCTTGCTTTGTCACATTTCCACATAAAAGCCTTTTAAACAAGTTGTTAGTGCAATGAAACTTGGTCGCATACCTGTCTCTGGACAGACAGCACTCACTGCAACGAACTGCCCATCTCCTCTCCACGTCACTCGAGGCTTGCTATCATCCCAGGATGAAGCAGGTAACACTTCCTGAAGTTACACAAAAGCTTAGAAAGGCAACTGCTGGCTTTGTCTACTTACATTGCCAAGCCTGTTCTTTCAAGAGCCTCGACAGGAAGTCAACCCTTAAACAATCATAAAACTTCAAGGTTAAGAATTCATTACTCAACAATTTTAGAAAGCCTCAGACAAGGGAGCAAAGACCTAAAACCTGCAGGCACAAGGAATCACTTCACGTGACTGGTAATGTTCAGTAGCCCAAATCCTTAAATTCTTGACTTCATGGAGAAAAAAAATATCACTATTTCTCCTCAGCTGAACTATTGATACAGATTTTGTCATATGAACAATTTGATTAAAAAAATATAGCAAAAGTCAGCAAGATCTGTCAGGCTTTAGATGTGAAAGCACTAAATCTTGCAAATCTAGCTTTGAGCTCTATATGAGCCAGTCTTATGTACTTCTAGCTGCTGTTCTGATTTACGAGGATATAAAATGCTGAATTCCAGACAATAGGAACAGAAGGAGCACATAGGGAAAACTACCTGGAAAGGTATCAGAGAGATCAGAAACTCTAGTTTCTATACACATCCTCCCTTTAGAGAGCATGAGCATAACACAAGAAAACTAGCACAGTACCGTTTGCTTGCGCTGAGCTGCCTGTTTCCCCTCTGATCCATGGAACTGTGTCTCCTTTTTGCCCCAGCCAACAGTAATAAACTTTCCTGAGGAAGAAACAATCATAGTGGTCAAAGATTTACAGAGTTACTTTGCAAAAGGTGGTAAACAACTACAGCACCATGCCACCTGCTCCAACCATCCAAGTTTAACTCTAAAAAATTGCTTGAATTTCCATTGACTGAATTTCCATCAATTTCATATTGGCATTCCCTTCCAGCTCCCCAGCAGCCCCATAATGTGAAATGCCTTGCTGGGTCTATTAAGTACTCCACTCCTGCTCTTTATACATGTTTACAACACACCAATGCAACCAGCCTCAGCAACTTTACTTCAAGCATCTCTTACCCTCCCCAAACTCATCCTGGTGGATTTGCTTCTCAGTAATTGGTTCAAAATCTCTTGTCATCATGATGAGTGTTTGTTGACCTGCAGGGGAGATATCAAATATGATACTGGTAATGAAATATCCAGTAGATTTTTTTTTAAATGCTCTCAATTATCCTGTTATTCTGTGGTAGACTCAAGCACAGAAACATTTCCAATGGTAATACAACACAGAACACATCCTTCAAAAATGAAAATCTCAAACTGGAAAAGGATACCTTAAAGTCTCTGTATTCAGAAACATATTTCTTGGACTACTCTAAAAAAGTTATTTCTTTCAACTTTTCAAAATAAGTACCTGGCACTTCTTAAACATTTTTATTTAAGATAGGAAGAAGGAGGTAAGCAGTCAGCATGGATTAATGAAGCTGAACAGATGTAACTGGCTTCTGGATATGGGGAGATCAGGTGGTGTCATTTATCTCAACTCTTCTGAGGCTTTTGACACTGTCTCCCACAGCATCACAGAAAAACTCAAGAAAGATGGCACAGATTGATTAGCAGAGAACATGGACTGAAAATTAATTGAACTGCCAGGTCCAGAAGCTTGTTATTAATGGCAAAAAATCCAGCTTGAAGCATGTCACCACTGCTGGACCTTGAGCTAATACTTAACATCTTCATTTGTGTCCAGAATGACTAGACTCTTGGCCAAGTTTGCAGATAGCATAAAACTGGGAGGAATGACAGGTACAGCAGGAGGCTGTGCTGCCATACAGATGCATGTGGAAGAGAGAGTCTGACAGGAAACTCTCAAAGTTTAACAAGGAGAAAAGCCAAGTCCTGCACATCAGGAACTATGACAGACGTGGGGACCAACTGGATGGAAAGGAGCTTGGAAAAAAATGACATGGATGTTATGGGGCATGAGCAAGAATAAGCAACATGCCCCTGATGTGTGGGCAGTAGGTTTAGGGAGGTGATCTTTTTACTCAGCACTGGTGACATGGTTCTGGAGCACTGGCTCCAGTTCTGGGCTCACCAGTACAAGACAAGCAATGTCACAGAGGAATGGGTTAAGAAAATGGTCACAGATTATTAAATTCTTGGAGAATCAAACAGATGGGGAGAGGTTGAGAAAAAACAGACTTCTCTGAAGAGAGGGAATTATTGGTGTGCATCAACATCTCATGGGGTAGGGAAGGGACAGAGAAGCAGAGTGCAGGAAAGAAGACAAGACAGGCTACCAGTGGTACGCAAAGAGGCAATGAGCACAAAATGGAATTAAAAAATTAATTCCATTCAAATGTAAGAAAATGTGTTGTTTGGGGTTTTTTTCATTTACTTTGAGAGTCATCAAAGACATCAAAGATCACCAGAGTTCCCTTCCCACCTCAACTACTGTGATTCTGTTTTGCTTGAAACTTAATCTGTGTCTCCTTGTCAATAAAGTTGAGCTTTTAATTCAGTACTTCTTCCCACAGGACAAGAAAATTTTTGTTATTAAACAATCAGAAGGACTTAGAACACAGTCTCTACATTGTAGGGTAACATGGAAAGTGCATCTCCACTGAAGGCCTGAAAGATTAATGCAACACTGTTCTCTATAAAGCTCCGCTTTTTGGACCTGAACAGGTTCACCAATGCACTTCAATGATAATTAAATAAAATCTATTATATAGAACCAGGTGATGTTTTTCCACTTCCTTACATCTTAGTCCCAATTTTGTAACTTTATATCTTGCTTTTCATATCTTACAATCAACTGAATTTTACATTTCGTCACAGAATTTCATGCGGAAGGGCAGAAAGCTTACTAGCTGTTACTACCTGTTGCAAGCAAAACAAGCTCTTGGTCAGGGCTCCAGCTGATGGCACACAGGCCACTGTCCACAGTTCCAACACATTCCACCTATAAGACAGAATTAAGATCACAAGTGAGCAAGAACACCAGTGTAGCACCATCAAAGCACAAAAGCCATCAGTCACTGACTCTCCTCTCATAGTTAGAAACGTCAAAAGATGTATTTCACTTGTTGTGTAGAAAGAAACAAAAGAAACATTTCTAATGAAAGATGGTTCCATAATGCTTACTTACAACAGCCCAGCCCAGAATATCTACAGATATAACAGATATAACTGTCCTTGCCTACAAATTTCCAATGTACAGTTAAGAGGCCCTGTATCCATTAAAAATCTGATCCCTAAAGCTGCTGCTTTGTGAATATTAAATGTGGCAAGTGTATATAGCTGTGCAAGCTTTAAAGTCTACAAAAAACGGGCCAAAACAATCCTAAAGTTCAGAAGAGATCTACCCCAGGAGAGGTAAAAAGGGGATCTATATCCCAGGAATACTGCCAAACTCATTTTTCTGAACTACCAAAGCATAAGGAGCATAAATTTTTATTGGTACTGATTGACGCCCTTTCATGGTGGCCTCAGGCACTCCCGTGGGAAACCAACAAAGCCAGAATTAGCCACATTTTTATAAAAAGAATTCCAAGATTTGGTGTTCCAGAAGGACTCACTCCAGACAGAGGACCACATTTTGTAGCAGAAATAACCTGAGGAATATCTTGGCTCCTGTGCGTGAAATAGGACTTACATACCATGGAAACTGCACTCAGGTGGCCAGGTAGAGAGAATGAATCAAACATTAAAGAGACAGGCAGACAAGAAAATACATAAGAAACGCATCTGAAATGAGTCTAAGTTCTTCCTTTTGTTGAGATTTCAAATAACTGTAGAGTTAGGGATGGGGTTAGTCTTTTAAAAATCTTTTATGGAAAACCACATGCTACAAATCTGACTGAGAAATGTGATCAGATGCATGCGATGAGCTGGTAATCAGCAACTTACTGAACTACCTTGTCTTTGGCAAGAGTTCCTTCTTCCCTCCATAGATACATGTAATTAAGAACTCCCGTGTCCCTGGACATGCCTGTACAGAGGAAGCAGATAGGTCCAGAATCTCTCCAGTGGTGCCCAGTGACAGGACAAGGGGACAATGGGAACAAACTGGAAGACAGGCAGTTCAACCTGAAGATGAAGAAAAACTTCTTCATTTTGAGAGTTACAGAGCACTGCCCAGAGAGTCTGTGGAGTCTGCTTCTCCAGAGATATTCAAAACTTGCCTGGAAACATTCCAGTGCATCAATCCTACTGCAGGGAACCTGCTTTAGCAGAGGTTTTGGATTAGATGACCTCCAGAGGTCCCTTCCAACCCCTTCAGTGATTCTGTGAACTATTATGGGTGTATAAACAACAGTGTGATAGAAGATATCCGCCCACTTCACTGTCATCCTGAATTGCAAAAGACCATGGAACAGAATAACTATTATGAACAGCAAGATAACTCTATTCAAGAAATTAAGCTTGGGTAGCACACTTTTTTTTTTTTTCCCAGAGTGTGAACACATACTAGTGTACAGAGTAACTACCATCCATATGCAAAAGGTTTCAGAACAATAAGAGTAATCTTCAAGGCTTCCGTTTCAGTGCCTAAACTGAACCAAAACAGTTCAACAGTTCAAACAATACAACTTTATAATCAAGAAAGTAAGCCAAAAAGCCTTCAAAGAAAGGATCTGAAGATAAATCTGTACTCTAACGCACACTGCAAGAAAAGTTACACATCACATCTTTCGTTAATTTTTATTCTTACGTGATATTTATAGAGTTGCAATGCAGGGCACATTTTTCACATACAGCTGGTTTTACATTGAAGTAGTATTTGCAAATCAAACTCAAACAGAAACCAAAATAGATGAGCTGCAAGTAACCACTGACAACCAGCCCAAACAGACCACTGTCACTTCCACCTGCTTACACTTTTAGGCTGATACTGCAGGAAGAGATGCAAGTTTCAGAGGATTCTGTTGTGGTATTTTAGTAAAGATGGTATAAACTGCACAATGAGGAGAGAACAGAAAGGAAGCATCTCAGTTTCTGCCCCATTTACTCAGCTGGGATATATTAAGTTTCCCTTCAGTGTTTTCCAGTTCTATTATTTAATCCCAAGTAATGTTCAAATCACAATATAACAAGTTTCTCATTTCTTCAGCTAAGTCATGTCAGCATAATATTCTTACTGACTGATTAAAAAAAAAAAGTCAACAAACCTGTGAGTTATCACAGAATGATTTAGCTTAAAAGGGACTCTAAAGATCATCCATTTCCAAACCACCGTCCATGGGTACAGCTGCCAGCCACCAGATGAAGAAGCTCAGGGCCCCATCCAACCTGGCCTTGAATGCCTCCAGTGATGGAGCATCTACAATTTCCCTGGGCAGTCTGTGCAAACACCTCAGTGCCCTCTAAGAGAGGAATTTGCTCCTAACATCTAACCTAAATCTACATTCTTTTAGTTTAAAACTGCTCCCCCTTGTCATTATCAGACTGTGTAAAGTCTGTCTTCTTCCTATTTAAAAGTTCTCTTGAAGTATTGGAAGGCCACAATAAGGTCTTCTTGGAGCCGCCTTCTTTCCAGGCTGAACAGCTCCCTCAGCCTTTCTTCACAGCAGAGGTCTGTATCTAGTTTCAGCAATATTTTATTGCTGTGAGACCGTTTGTTGAATGTACGTAAAGGACCAAAAAAACCCCTCTTTCTGACTTTATGGGGTGTGCTCAGCAGGTTTCAAAAACTTGCAATACAAGGCCATCATCATGGCAGGCAGTTGAAAGGCACTCTCAGCAAGGATATGACATTATTTTCTCAATGAGACAAGGCCTACCCTTCCCACAAAAAAGTTTCAGCTACAAACTTATTTTTGACAAACTTGTTATTGCAAACTTGTTTATTTACAGCCTTGGGACAGAGTACCTGCAAACTCAATATGCATAAAAGGAGCCTGAGAAAAACCTTGTGAAGTTGCCTTCTTTGTGGTCATTGCAGCTGTTTGCTGGTTTGAGACTATGACCTTCAGATGATCACACTCAGCACCCTCCTCCTTCTCCAGTGTTGTAGGTTGACACTGAAATTCCATGAAAGAGACCTTCCAAACAGACTAGTGATCAGTCTTTCTCCTGTCCATTTTTTCTGACTCTCACTATTTCTCCATTTTCCTCAGATTTCTCTTTTTGTTCTTTTTAACTCATAAAATCACTAAGGAACTGCAAGGTCTATTCTGGTTTCTTAAAAGCTGCATGTCTTGTAAAGATGTCGGGTAACTACAAGATATATTTTGGTTCCTTAAAATCATATAGGTTAGCTGCACGGTTTAAGACAGGGTCTAAGTATTAGAGTGCCAATATTTTGGGGATAACTGTAATATATGGATTCTCACTAAAATTGGTGGTTGTGTATAAACCTCTGAGTACTGTCTTACCTTAATCTATTTATGAATCTGGTCGCCCCTTTACTCCCCTTATGACACTCAGTGCTGACTGTATGTCAGCAGCCCACTGAGCAAGCATGCAGTACTGGGGCTACAGATATGCAAGTTACAATTTGGATCCTGGTTCACTTATGCAGCGTACACTCCGTGCTTGATTCTACCTGAAGTTTCCACAGAAATCAACTCACCTGCCCAGAAAATGGAGCCTAACTGAAGAGTGGTATGAAATAAATACACAGCTGGCACGCAGACTTTTAGCTTTCCTTTTCAATCCCTCAATACGGTTCTCTTTTCTGCCACATTACCTGCTTTGTGCTGAGATAGCACAGAAGGATGTCTCCAGCCGCCGTGGCAACGCACACACACTCCAGCTCTGGAAGATATTCCATGCCAATGATACAACCACTTCCATCCTCTGGCATAAAACCCTCCTCAGACAAAGAAACTTCTCTCACCACCTTGACAAGAAAAGGCCAACAGCTGAATAACTGCACATCGTCGCACTTAACATTATTACAAAAGCAACACAATGACAACCGCGTGCATATTTCACCCACAGAGCACGGATGGCACTGAGAAGCAGCTGACGTACTTCAGTATTTAAGCAGGTGCGCGTTTTGCACATAGAAACATCGCAGAAACAAACAAACAAAACCCAAACCAAACAAACAACAAAAAAAAACAACAGTGGGGGTAGACACTGTGGAATCAAAACAGCCCCGAAAACCCGTCAGCAGCCCTATGGGGGCCGAAATGCCTCCCCCCGCCCGCAACAAGCGCTGCACCACGGCAGCCTGCCATGATCGACACCTCACCGACTGCGCGACGGAATCCAGCTCTAGCAGGCCGCTTCGGGAGCCCACGAAGACCGTGCCGGGCTCGACGCCGAGGCAAAAGCACTGCGGGCTGCCGGGAGCGGCGGCGGGGCGGCAGCCGCCGGTCCGCAGCAACCGAAGATTCCTCATGGCGGCGGGAATCAGCGGCGGAGCGCACGGGGCTCACACGGCGCCGCCATCTTTGCTGCAGCATGCACAGGCGCAGTGAGGACGCCGCCGGCGGGAGACGCAGGCGCAGTACGCACCGCGCGTAGTGCGCAGGCGCAGTGTGCACCGCGCGTAGTGCGCAGCATGCACCGCGCGGAGTGCGCAGGCGCAGTACGCACCGCGCGGAGTGCGCAGGCGCGGCGCCCCTCAGCCATGTGAGCAGAGGGCTGGTGAACGCCGCGTGCCCTCTGGCGTTTCCTTGCCGTCGTCCTGCTGTGAGGCGTTGTCAGGCAGCGCTCAGTGCTGCTGCCCCGCCTCCCGTGGCTCCGCCTTCTGTGCTGATTTATTTATTTCTGCTCTCTCTGCTGCTCCCACGCCCTTCCGTCCCGTCACGGCCGGCCGTTCTGGTCCCCATCCCTTCCCCGCCCCCCCTTCTTTCCCCCGCCCCCCGGGGGCCGGGCAGTGCAGCCCGGTGCCAGGCGCTGCTGTGCCCCGGCGGGGATGCAGCTGTGCTGTGAGGCTGTGGGAGGGCGGGGGGAGAAACGTCTGTGCGGGGCCAGCCCTCATCTCTTCCCTTTTCGTCGGTGAGTCAGTGCCGCGTTCGGCCGAACGGCCCTTTCAGACGGCTCCCAGGCTGAGGGAGGCTTGAAGCAGAGGCTCCTCTCGCTGTCGGATCTGTTCTGGAGGTCGTGGTTACCCGGCTTGGGGTGCCTGCAGCTCTGCAGCAGCAGACAGTGGCTCCCAGGGGCATCTCTCGTGTATCCTGCAAGTAGGTGAGGCTTTCTCTATAGCCCTCGGTAACGCAGATTTGACCAGAGCTTTTCTAGCAAGGTTGTTGAACCTGTGTGGTGGAGCCATGGAGTGTCACCGTGACCACAGCTAGAAGCGTGTTGGAGTCTTTGGATAGCACAGGAAACCCTTGTGCTTGGAGCCAGCAGTGTGCCCTTGTAGCTCGGAAAGCAAATGGGATCCTGGGCTCCATCAGCAGAGGGGTGGCCATGAGGGACAGGGAGGTGATTGTCCCTCACTACTCTGCTCCTGTGAGGCCCCATCTGCAGTGCTGTGTCCACCTCTGGAGCCCCCGGTACAAGGAAGACAGGGAGCTGTTGGAGAGGGTCTGGAGGAGAGCCACAAAGATGACCAGGGGGCTGCAGCACCTCCAGTACAAAGACAGGCTGAGGGAGCTGGGCTTGTTCAGCCCAGAGAAGAGAAGGCTGTGGGGTGACCTCATTGCAGCCTTCAGTACCTAAAGGGAGCCTACAAACAGGAGGGGAATCAACTCTTGGAAAGGGGAGATAACAGCAGGACAAGGGGAAATGGTTTGAAGTTGAGGGAGGGAAGATTTAGATTGGATGTCAGGGGGAAGTTCTTTACAGAGAGAGTGGTGAGGTACTGGAACAGCTGCCTAGAGAGATTGTGGATGCCCCGTCCATCCCTGGAGGTGTTCAAGGCCAGGTTGGATGGGGCCCTGGGCAGCCTGGTCTAGTATTAGATGTGGAGATTGGTGGCCCTGCGTGTGGCAGGGAGGTTGGAGATTCATGATCCTTGAGGTCCTTCCAGCCATGGCCGTTCTGTGAGCATTCTGTAGCTTTCTGAAAAGCAGATGAGTGAATGGGAAGAAGCAGCATTAAAGGAATGGAACTTAAACAGTACTAATATCTGTAAGCCTGTATCAGTAAGGAGGTTGTTGTTCCTCAAAGCGTGAGATTGGCCAGTGTCGTCTTGTACTCCTTTGTATTATCCCCACTGACCTGTTGTCATCACACCACTGGTTCGTTTTTCAATGGTTTTGTGGTTGCTGTTGGATTCCCACTAACTTAAACCTGCAAGAATTTATTTGCTTACATATTTGCTTCTGATACTGCACCATTTAACCTGAAGCCTCTGGAAGACTTTTCATTAGGGTGAGCTTTAAGATAGGCTTTTACTTATGAAAAAAAAAGAAACCCCATCAAGTTTCTAATAGGTGTTATTCTGGGGTGTTGTTATTTCTGTTTATGCAAAGAACACTGGACATTGTTATGTACAGCTGTGAGCAAAAAGTCATTTCTCCCTAATTTGCCCACAAATGTGGTAGGTTTGCCACCCTAGTACACAATCAGAATTCATGTGGATGTGAACCCATGTAGTCAGGTACAGATTTGAAGCTGACCCTTTCTCTGAGAGGAGGGCAGGGCTAAAAATCTACCCCTTCCAGTCTTGTTTTTCTGTTTTTCTTTTGCATATTGCATTCCCTACAGAAACCCAGCTGAGTTCTTTAGGCAATGGAATAACCGAGTCTGTTTAGTAAGAATCACAGAATCTCTTTCTCTGGTGCATAATCCATCAGTTGAGGCCTCCTGAATAAGACCCAGGACATGGTATGCTAGCTTTTTAACAGCATTCTTCAGCTGACATAAGTATAAGGACGGGTTTTTCTCCAGATGCTGTGGTTTAAATATTAGCTGAGCATGCAGTGGTAAGCTTACCTGAAAGCCATTGACCTGAATTTGTGTCCTGACAGAGCTTGTTACCTTGTTTTCTGCAGCTAATACTTAATATTCTTGTCTGTGACTTCAAATGCCCTGTTTGTTGCTATTGACTTGAAATACCTGCAGGATGTACTTGTTTTTCACCTGAAAGATTATAGTGGTTTCTCTGCTGCTAGTAGAGACTGCTTAGGAATTGTAGACAGAAAACTGAGACGTAGAGGTCATTAGAGCCTAGGAAGGGAAAGACTGATGACCAATATGAGACCCATGGGAACCTCTGCTGGATAATTTGAAAGCTAGGGAATGTGGTGGTGTGGTTTTTTTGTGTGTGTGTTTTTTTTTTTTTTTGTCATGTATGAGACCTAAGCATATTCCTCAATTTTGTCTTCTGCAGGTTGTAGAATAATGTTGATATAGTTGGTATCTGCTGTACCTCATTTACTTGGAGATTTTCCTGTTTCAATTTGATTCTGAGTGTATTTCCTGAAAGAGATGAAGAAAGGACCAGGAAGTAGTGCTTGTCCCAGTGCTGGAGTTCCAGACAAGGTAACAGAGCCAAACTCAGACGGCAATAGGAGCAACGGAGACTCAGCAAAAGAAGATGTGCTTCCCTCTCCTGGAGAACTGGAAAATATACAGCTGAAACCCAGTAGCAAAACACACAGAAAAAGACTCTGTGGCTATTTAAATAAGCTAGGCATCAGGGGTCCAATCAAGACCTGGAAGTCTCGCTGGTTCATTTATGATGAAAATAAATGCCACTTACTGTACTACAGGACTGCACAGGACATCAACCCTCTGGGCTCTATTGATCTCTCCAGTGCTAGCTTTGACTGCAGGGTAGAAAATGACGAAGGGGTTTTTGAGATAAGAACACCAAACAGAGTTTTTACTTTAAAGGTAAGAGGCAGCACCTTCATTTGTGGGCCATTACAAAACATTCCCCATTAGGACAGATAGATCTCTGTAACGTACCTCAGCCTGAGTTTTGTTTTAATCCTCTCAGCCTGGACTGTTACCTTGTAGACCTAAGTTTCTTAGTCTGTTTTTGCAAGGCTGGGTTTCCATTTCTTTAATAGAATGGGAGTAAAGGCTGGGTTTCCATTTCTTTAACAGAATGGGAGTAAAAGCTAAGCTGGGTGCTGAACTGAAGTGATTAAGAGTCCTGCACCCATGCATAACTTATTGAATAGAAATGAGCTCCTCTGTGTGAAATGGTTCTTGCAGCAGGAAGCTTAGATTCTTATCTTTATGAATGTCTCTATTAAGAGAATTCTGTTCATTATTCCCACCTGAAGTAATCCTAACATTACTGCTTAGTCTTGGAACACAGTAAACCAGAAAAGGTTAGAATTTGGTCAGCTATCTACTGATGTTCTGTTGCTAAGGCCATGCTGAAGATTAACTTTGTCTTTCCAAATTAAGACTTGGGACTGGAGAATGTAGCATAAGCATGACTCACCTGGCTTTTATTTTTGCTAACATGGGCAGAGCAGTGGTTGTTAACCCTACAGATTATGTCTTACGCTGTTAAGATTGCCTGCTTCTTCCTGTTTTCTGTTATCTTAGGCAATCAGCAAACAGGCAATGATGTACTGGCTGCAGCAGCTACAAGTGAGACGTTGGGAATTTTGCAGTGCTCAAAGCAGATTTCCTGTGAGCAGCTCCCAGCTTGTAAATGAACCTCTAGTTGGCAGAATAAGTAAGTGTCACATATGTCATCCCTTCATTTGCTTTCAGACTCTGAGTGGTGAGCAGTGCTCCTCATCTCTAAATGGGTGGAGGCACTGCCCAGGTATTTAAATGCATGTGCTAACTATCAATGCCAGGATTGGTGTTTGGAGGTCGTGGCCTTACTGGAGATGAACATGAATACACTGTCTCTTGATCTGCCACAGCATGTGTTAGGCAATATTCAGGTATCTTATGATTCTGAATCTCCTCTTAGCTTTCCTCACACACATGAGGCCAGCATATTTGGTGGTGTCCCTTTCCACTGTCTGCAGTAAGCAAGTTCTGTAGTGGTGGAGGAATAAAGGTGCACGTTCCTAGCAGTTTGAGTATAGAGGCCAGTGGATCAGCAGAGGGCAGAGCATCTGTATGTTTAGCTATGATTAGATGCACTAGATGTTTTATTTAAAGCAACCAACCTGCTCACTGCTATGTGTCTGCTTTAAATACCTTAGCATTTTACTATCATGAGCCGTAGTACTATAACAAAAAGTATTTGTGAACTGTTAGCTATGCATTAAGAAACACTGTGACTGGGGTAGGGAACAGCAATAACTCTGCTCTTTATCTGTTTATAGTGTTGAATTTGATTTCTTAAGGTCTTTCTCATGTACAAGTGCTTGAAACCACTTGGTAGAAATCAATTACTTGCTCAGGGACTACTTGGAACCTTCTGTAATTTCAGCTTATATAAGGGAAACCTGCTCTGCTGCTCTTGTTACTGACGTGTTGTGCACAGAATGCCTACATGTAAGAAAATGTTGTGGTTCTTACGTTACGTTAAGGAGTCAAAGTCTAATGAAAGATTGCCTTGGACACTTGCCTTTCATGTTTGGTTTGTTTCCATGTAGATGTTGCTGATGATGAGGGCTTTCTGCCTCCAGTCAAAACGCCAACAGAAGTGGTGGGTTTACAGGCAGCCTCTTTGCCTGCACCCCAAACAGCTACAGCTTTGCAGAACATCTCCCTTAAGCACCCTTGGACAGAGATACAGTAAGTGCATGAGGAGATTGCAGTGCAGTTCACATGCCCCTCTGTGCATTACTTATTTTATATAGTTTGAATTGGAACACTTTTCTAGGTAGGTAAACCATGAAGCAGTTTTATGAAGAAACAAACTTTATGTTGGAGCTTCTTTGACATCCGCTTGTTCTAATGTGTTTCACAAGATCTAGCTGTCTTGCAAAAGATCCTAGAGGCAGAATCAGAGCTTGATTAAGCTTTCCTAGGTACAGCTAGTGGCTTGTTTATTTTTTCTGGTGCATCTGAACATTACTCTTGGAAGGACTTCCGGGCAGGTTGAACTGTACTCTGTAGGTTAGCAATAGAAGCCCTTTCCAGTGGCTTGAAAGGATCTTGGGTACTTTGCAGAGCAGGTATTTCAAGCTCAAGGCATTTGAGTCTGTAATAAGGCCTTGACACTACACAGGTTGCTGCACTTTGGCTGAATTTCAGGCATGTGAATAGTCCCCCTGCCTGCACTGTTTTCATGTTTGTGATTGCAAGTTGTGGCTCACCTGAGTTTACACATTACAAACCTTGAGCAGTTACTGTTGCTCAAGGACAATCCTCACCAGTGTGTCCTTAAGCATATCCTCATCACTTATTTACATATAACCAATAGCACACAGATGGTCACAGGCACAGGTGCCTGGCACTTGCCAAATGTTTTTGATGGGGAGGTTGGCTGTAGTTTTGTATCGCTGCTGCTCTGGCTACACTCTGATGCTGATAGGAAGAAAGACTTCCTATGGTACTGAAGAGTAGCAATCTCAACTGTACTGTTTTGCAGGAAATGCATTCTTTTCCTCTGAACTTTGATTAAAAATACTGTAATCATAACTCCTCCCCAACCTCACTTTTATTAGCTTGAGTAATGATTGTTTCTTTTCATTCTCAGATCCAATTGTTACCTTGGTTCTGTGAACATTTCTGCAGGCTCTGTTGTGTAGTGTGTCTGGTTTCAGCTAAGTTCCTCTGATTCCTGAGTTGTTCTGGTTTCATGGGGAAAACAGCATAGCATGAAATAAAGAAAAGCAGGAAAATTGCATCAAATGGATGCCCACTGCAGCCTATGGAGAATGGAGGTCTGCTGATCTCTTCTGCCAATGCATTTGCTTAGGTCAGAAATTTCTGCTCTTCTACTCTAGAGCCTCACAGTAAAAAGGCAAAAAGGAGAATAATATCTAAGTCCCAGCTTCATTAACAGTAAAGACATAGCTAACACAAAGTCTTATGTATATGTTAGAACAAGGGGCTTATTTTCTTTCAGCTAATGGGAAAGGAGAAGACATACAGAAATAGGCAGCTGTCTCACTTTCTTGTATAGGTTTTAGAAAAAACACTGACATGTTGCTGGTTCTTCATGATCTTGTGGAGACATCTTTTAGTTCTTCTGCCAGCATCTGAAAGCGGCAGCTGCAACAAATAGTCTGTGATTGACTGCTTCTAGATCTCATAGCAGTTTTATTCCAGAATCTCTGTACTGTATCAGAGCTTATCAGATTAGTTGTCACAAAGTTATTAAATGTGATTCAGATCACAGGTCTGATCACAGCCCTCATCACAGCTGCAGCTGTAATTGTTGTAGCGGTTTTGGCTGTGCTGTAGAAAACTGAACTTTTGTTTCTGTCTGAGGGCTTCTGCGAGGAACTGAGCAAACAGAGGAAGAGGAGAGGGAGAGAAGGAAAGAAGAAATGATTGTGATTGATCTGTTATTGCCTTCTGTCCAGCCTTTATGTACAGGGCTGGAGGATGTAGAAAAGATCTCCATCTGATTCACTTGCCTTTGCTGGGAGCAATTTTGTGGCATCTTTCTGATACATGCCAGTTTCAGCTTTGCTCCCCTTAAATCCACTAGTGCCATGAACAGTTCATTTTTTTTTTTTTAAATGGTGGAGGCAGGTTCTGGGAGGAGGGATGAGATGTGAGGAAGCATGATAAATGAGGAGAAGTGTGTCACTGGGTAATTCAGATATACACTGGCTGCAGCACTCATTGCTTCTGTTCACTGTTTTAATCTCTTCTTGTTTCAGAAACACTGTCTACAATATCTGTGGCTCCAAGCAACTCTGGGGGAATGATGGGAATGTCTTTAACTTCAGTAAATTCCAGGAGCACTCTGAACAAGAGGCAGAAGTGGAAGCACAGTGTACAGGTGCCTGTTACTGAGATGTGTGTGGGTATGATATAATTTACCAGTGAGTCAGACTTAGCAGAAAAGTGAAGGATAGAGTGGCAAGTAGTTCTGAGACATGAAAGCCTGACCATGTTGTCTCACTCCTTCCTTCCTGAGCATTGCTGGCACAAGAAAGACTCATTTTACTCTGTTTTAGGCTGCATCTGTTTGTCTCTTATTTGTGGAATCTTTTCCAGAGGCAAGATGATAAACCATGTTGCCAGCCCGTACTATTTCCTTGAGTTGGAATTTAAACTGCTGCACAGTCTCATTCTCTTCAGTCCTTTCTTCCCAAATAAGGGTGGAGCTGCTGAGTTTAGTCTGTGTTCTCCACAGATGCTAACTGCCATTTACTGTGGGCAAGACAGGTGGGGTGAAGGGAGGGTTTACTGGTACCATAAAACATTATTTATTTATTCTGGGGGCACCTGTGGTTCTGATCCCTGCTATTTGTGAATCCCAGCGGGTCAATGTTTCTTATCCTGTGTGTCAGTCTTCAAGTTGGAGCTGTTCCCTCATAGCAAGACATAGGAGTCTGTAGCAAGAAACTCAGTTCTGTCTTCAGGCCTGTCAGCCTGACCTCGGTGCCAGGGAAGGTTATGGAGCAGATTGTTTTGAGGGAGATCACACAGTGTGCAGGAGAACTGGGGGATCAGGCCCAGCCAGCATGGGCTCACGAAGGGCAGGTCCTGCTAGATCAACCTGATCTCCTTCTATGATCTAGTAACCCATCTGGTAGATGAGGGAAAGGCTGTTGATGTAGTCTACCTAGACTTCAGCAAGGCCTTTGACACTGTCTCCCACAGTATTTTCCTGCAGAAGCTGACAGCCCGTGGCTTGGACAGGTACAATCTTGGCTGGATAAGGAACTGGCTGGAAGGCTGGGCCCAAAGAGTGGTGGTGAATGGAGCTAAATGCAGCTGGTGACCAGTCATGAGTGGTGTTCCCCAGGGGTTGGTGCTGGGGCCTGTCCTCTTCACTGTCTTTATTGATGACCTGGATGAGGGCATTGAGTGCACCCTCAGTAAGTCTGCAAATGACACCAAGCTGGCTGGAAGTGTGGATCTGCCCTACAGAGGGATCTGGATAATTGGGCTGAAGGCAATGGGATGAGGTTCAACAAGACCAAATGCTGGGTCCTGCACTTTGGATACAACAACCCCAGGCAATGCTACAGGGTTGGGGCTGAGTGTCTGGAAGACTGTGTGGAGGAAATGGACCTAGGGGTATTAACTGATGCTCGGCTGAACATGAGCCAGCAGTGTGCCTGGGTGGCCAAGAAGGCCAATGGCATCTTGGCTTGCATCAGAAATGGTGTTGCCAGCAGGAGCAGGGAGGTGATCATCCCCCTGTGCTCAGCATTGGTGAGGCTGCACCTCGAGTGCTGTGTCCAGTTTTGGGTGCCTCACTGCAAGAAAGACATTGAGGCCCTTGAGTGGGTTTAAAGAAGGGCAACAAAGCTGGTGAGGGGTCTGGGGCACAGGCCTTATGAGGAGCAGCTAAAGGAGCTGGGATTGTTCAATCTGGAGAAGAGGAGGCTTAGGGGAGACCTCACTGCACTCCATAACTACATGAAGGGAGGTCGTAGTGATCTGGGGATTGACCTTTTCTCTCGTGTAACTGGTGATAGGACTAGAGGGAATGGCTTCAAGCTGCACCAGGGGAGATTCGGGATGGATGTGAGGAAATACTACTCTGAAAGAGTGGTCAGGCAGTGGAATGGGCTGCCTGGGGAGGTGGTGGAGTCAACGACTCTTGGAGGTGTTTAAGGAACGTTTGGATGTTGTGTTGAGGGACATGGTTTAGCGAGTACTATTGGTGATAGGTGGATGGTGGGACTGGATGATCTTGTAGGTCTTTCCAACCTTGGTGATTCTGTGTAAATTAACTCTATTTCCTTTCAGTGAAAGAGATCCCAGAGGATGGGAGGATGGAGTCTAGGTTGAACTTGTTTAGGAAAGCCAAGTGGGTGAACAGTAGCTTGGCAGAAGAGCAGCCCCGGGAGAGGAACTCAATGGATAAAGTGAACGTCCTACAGCAACAGATGCTGACACTCACAGAGGAGGTCAAGTCACAGAAGGTGAGTGCGGTGAAGAATCTGCTGCCTTTAAGGGCATGACCCTGAAAGTGTTTACAGGGACTCCCTGGACCTTGGTGCTTGGTGTAAGGCTGAGCAGGCACTCAGCTGAGGCTCCTAGTGTCACCCTTGTGTACACAGCCTGATGGTGCCCAGCACAAGGAAAGCATGGACAGCTACGAAACACATCTAGCAGACAGGTTGGAAAAGAGAGGTTTAAAAAAAAATCCAGGTGTGTTCTGCAGTTGTCATGCTGGTGTATGTTATTTAACTGATGTATGAAGTACAATCTTGGATAGGTATTATGATGCTGACAGGAGCTGCCAGATTGAGTTGTCATGCTTTTTTTTTTTTGAACAACAATCCACCATTAAGATGCGATGTGACTGCAGAAACCGAGCACATGGGTCACTGCAAGGCCTCTCTCTCCTGAGTGATAGTGCCAGGCTCCCTAGTAATGTTAGTATCTCTTCCAGCAAGAGACAAGAGAGCCAGGTCTCATGGTAAGTAATTGAGTTACGCTCTTGATTTAGTTCCTTAAATGTCTGAGACAGCAAAGCATGAATCAGCAGCACAGTGGTGGAGCAAGCTGTCGTATGTTCCTGTGGCTTGGAGTGAGGGAGCACTTCTGCAGTGTGAAAGCTGAAATGAATACAGCAATTTTCATTCAGTTTTCCTTCAGAGAGAAGTCGGTTTTGAGATCCTGAGGATCTTTAGCTGTTCACTCATTACTAGGCAGGTCTGTAGTGTCCTAGGCAGTGCCCTGGGCAGCACTGTGAGGTAATCACTGTGAGTTTGCTTTCTTTTTCCAGGAGTTGGTTAAGCTTCTCCACAAAGCCCTCGAGGCAGCCCAGCAGGAGAAACGAGTGTCTAGCATGTATCTCACTGCAGCAGAAGATAAGGACAGGCTGGAGTTAGTGCGCCACAAAGTGAGACAAATTGCAGATCTCACCAGTCGACTGGAAGCTCTCGAGCAGGAAAAGAAGGAACTTGAGCAGATGCTTGCTCTGAGAGACAGCCATATCCAGGAACTGGAAGAGCATGTGCAGCTTCTGATGGAGAAGAATCATGCCAAACAGCAAGTCATCATGGCCTTGACAGAGCAGAGGACCCGAGAACACTCTGATCCCCTGCAAGAAGCAAATGCTATCACTGCAGAGACATTGTATAAACAACAGGAGGAGATTGAGCACCTGAAGGTGTGTGGAGATGGCACAGTTTATTTGGGAGGTCGCATTCCTGTACCCTCTGGTTCAGTGGGAGATTGTTCCTAGTGGAAAGCACAGACTATTTTTAGTTGTATGAGCATTAGAGACGGGGTGGGAGGGCCTCAGCTGGTACGATAGGGTTCTCAGAAGCATATAGCTTAGCTTTAGCCAGGTAGAACAAAACACTGTTTTGATCTAGTTCTTGTTAACACTGAGTGCCTGCGTCTTTGTTCAATCTCCTGTTTCACTTACTGCAGTCTAACCTGCTGTCTTCACTGGCTCTGTTGGTGTGTGCTTCCCTCTTGCAAACAGTTTCCCAACGCATCTTAGTTTTTTCCAATCCAGCCTGTTGTACTGTTACCACATGCACCATTGTAATGAACTTTTAGCATGGGGTGGAGAATTGCCAAATGAGCCACTCTGCTGTGGGAAGTGTTTTTTCTGCCAGCTGTGGGGCTGAAATCTGCATCTGTTTTTCTTAAAAAACGGAAAAAAATATTCTTCATTTCATTTAGCTGTTTCTTTAGCTTTCTGCCATCCAACTGTCCCTACGTTTTATGAGTGCATATGTATTCTAAGTCTATTTAGCATTTTCCAAATATCTTCTCTATGCGTGACACTTCTATTTAATGTTGTGCCTTTCATTTCCTTTGTATTTGTCCCAGAAAGTCCTGTCTTATCTCCAGAACATGATGGTTTTGAGATTTTTTTTTTTCTTGTCCTTTACTCGTTCCATGCATGAGTCCCTCTAGGGATCCTCATAAACTCTTCCTCTGTGACTGTTCTGTTTTGTGGCAGGATGATATTGATGCATACAAAACCCAGAACCAGTTTCTCAACTCGGAGATCCATCAGGTTACTCGACTCTGGACAAGAGTTGCTGAGAATGAAAAAGCCCTTCTGATGAAGGTGAGGCAAAAAAATTCCTTTTCCCTGGGGACACCTTTTTCTAAGTTCTGTCCAAAGTGGGCGCTGGGATGATTTTGATACGAAAACTCACCAGGAAGAAATTTGCTTCCTATTTTTTAATTTTAATTATTATTTTTAGTTTAACATTTTCTTGCTTTGTATTGTTCCCAGATTAGATATGATTGTTTTCTTTCTCCAGTCAAAGTAAAATGCTTGCAAAGTTCAGTCTTAGGGATGCTGAAAACTAACTCAGATTCTTATAGATTCAGCTGTACTTTTGGATACAAATAAAGAAATTGCTATGCTAAGAGAATGAGAAGTTTCTTGAGACTTGGCAGGCTGACTAGGTCCTGGTTCCATCTAGTTTTGATTTCTGTACAAGGCCTGGTGCTGTCAGGTAGCACCTGTCTCTTAGATCCTGCAGCTAGTTGAGACTTCATTTCTTTTTTTAGGCTCTGTTTTTATTTCTAGTGTTGTAAGTGTGCATAAACTAGTTATGCTTAGACTTGTCTTTCTGGTCCTAAACCACTGCTTCAGGCTGGCATTTGTTCTCTAGGTTTTCCCTGGGTTTTCCTTACTAGATTTCAAGGAATGTCTCCATAGCCCTGTATTCTGTAACAGGGCAAGCAGCTGCTTCTGAGGTGTTGTTGTCATTCTTTTATCTGTTTGCTTCCCAGTCTTTTGAAACCCAGTACACCTCAGCTTGTTCCCGTTCTCTGATCCTTCAATTGCTGTCACCCTCAGAATGGAAGTAATCAGACTGAAATGCTCGACTTGAGGCCAAATGCTGATTAAAGTGGTAGTGTGACAGTGTCCAATGCTCTTTTCTATCCACTTCCTATGCAGCCTAATTCTTTCTGTGATTCCTGTTTTGTTTTTAATTGCTGCTTCCCACTGAGCAGGTTTCTTCCTTGTGCTTCCTGTGAAACATTGACTAGGTGAGTCTTGTCACCTGCATGGCCTCAGTTGTGAATTGTGGAGTGTGATAACAATCCTCGTTTTCCCTGTTCCTCCCCTCTCCTCCTCCTCCTATCTCCCATTCTTTTTTTTTCTTTTCTGTATGCCCTGGAGTGTAGTGTTTGAACTCACTTGAGCTTCCTGTGCTTGAGAAATGTTGTGTAGCAGTATGATGGTACTGAGGTTGCTCAGGACCATATTCACTTTGTGATTCTGCTGTGTATCCTGAAGTTGTTGAGGTTCCAGCTCAGTCCCTTGAGTGGTGTGTATTTTCAGGGTACAGCTCAGTCTGTGGTAGAGAACTTGTCTAAGCAGCAGAGAAAAAAACCTGAAGAGAACTCCCATGCAGTGGTGGCTCTGACCTGTGCTGCCTGGGATATGGCCACCCCCTAATGCAGTGCAGTAGGTAAGCAGGTGATGCTGTATTAAGCCTGCCATTCAAAAATCAACTTCTGTTGTGTGCTTGCTTATGAAGCTCATGTGTGTTCATTGGCAGTGGTGATTCATTCATAGCTGCACTTCACATGCCTGTAGAAAACTGGATGTGTTTTCTGGGGTTTTGCTATTCAGGAGTCTTTGCTAGCCTGGCCCACACATACAACAACGAGCTGTGATAGAGGAAAAACGGTCAATGAGCTACCTCATTCCTTCTTGTTTTGCCATCAGTGTGCCTATCTGCAAGCCCAAAACTGCCAGATGGAGAGCAAATACCTGACGGTCTTGCGGAAACTGCAGGAGACTGTCTGTGGCCTGCCCAGCTCACATGCTGATTTGGTGAGGAACCTCATCCAGGAAGCACTCCAGTGGGATGTGAAGGAAGGAGCAGATCTGAACCTGAACCCTGTGAGGTAATAAGGAAACACATGGGGAAGTTCACACCCTTGCAGGAGTCTGTCAGTGGAGGGGAATTTGCAGGCAAGAAAGATCTGAGACAGTTCTGTAACAGGGAATTGGAGCCATGACCTACAAGGAGAGGTAGAGGAAAAATGGTAATGTGGAAACCATGCACAGCTGATAGTAGCATATCACTGCAGGAAGGGGAGCTAAAAATTATATAAACCCTGTCACTAGTTACCTGAGAGGAGAGGCTGACTCCCACCTTGCTGCAGCTTCCTTTCAGATGGTTGTAGAGGGTGATGAGATCTCCTTTGAGCATCCTCTTCTCCAGGTTAAACAAGCCCAGCTCCCCCGGCTGTTCCCCATGGCTCTTGTGTTCCAGACCTATCACCAGCTTTGTTGTGCTTCTTTAGCCATGCTCCAGTGCCTCAGTGTCTTTCTTTCTTGTAGTGAGGGCCCCAAACTGAACGCAGTACGTGAGGTGCAGCATCACCAGAGCAGAGTACAGAAATGCATGAGAGGTCCCCTGGAAAGTAGAGAATACTTATTCCTTGGAGTTTTCTAGACCCATTCATATAAAGCCATGACTGCCCTGTTTCTGGCTGTGGGTCAGTCTTGCAGTAAGGGGTAGGGCTGAACTGCAGACCTCAAGGGTGCTTTGATACTAGTGCTACTGAGGACCTTGCATTTGTGTTTCTGCTATTCTACACAGTTACTGCCCTAGTTTCATAGCAGATTCTATTACATCTGGTTGATTAGATTCAGATTCTCTAGATAGCCTTAAGAATCTAAGGCCAGGCTTGGTCTCTCTGCCAGTTCACTTGGACAGTGCCTGCCTGGTTCTGGATGTGGGTGTGTGGCTCTTGCTCTACCTTGAGATCAGGAAGTATTAAGGTGTAAGGTAATCCCTTTACCTCCCCGTGTTAGCTGAGATTAATGCTTTATTAATTTGAAATTAATAGATGTGATAGGTATATGTTAGAAAAGATAAAACAAGCATGTGCAACCTATGGTAGCGTACCTGCTTTAGCGGGAGGTTGGACTTATTGATCTCTTCCAATCCATGTGATACCTTGGAAGTAGCCCTGACTGTGAACTGAGGGTGCACAGACCCTCAACAAACACTACTATCTGAGTTTCTGGAGTTTTCTGATTAGAAATAGATCTCGATTGTGCACAGAAGACATCTGAAGGCACTGTTAGTCTCTATTCTTTGTTCTGATGCTCTGAAGCTTTTGCAGTCCCAAACTGTCTCTGTCCTAAGACAGAGAAGATAAACAGGTTGAGCAAAATACTACCCTGTGCGTAGAACAGATGGATTGAATGAAGAGGTCTGTTGAGGCCAGACTGCAGCTCAGAGCAGAGCTACTCTTGAGTTCATGTGTCTGTCTGCTATTGGTGCAGGCTACCACTTGTCCTCATGGTTCTGTGGCAGCAGACATGGCAGGCTCATGCACATAGCTGCCAGAGAAGCACAGGAGAAGTACCTGTGCTCTGGCGTGGGTGACAGAAGCATGGCAATAGCCCTTGACACAGAGGCCAGAACTGGCCTTTGAATTAACCTCTGCCTTGTGCCCTTCCAGTGAGTATGATGAGTACGGGTTTATGACTGTACCTGACTATGAAGTTGAGGACTGGAAACTTTTGGCCAAAATTCAAGCCCTGGAGATGAAGTCCAACAATCTGAGGAGCCAGGAGGTAGTGGAGAAGCCCCTTCGTGACAGGTGGAATAGCATTGGAGAGCTGAGTCCCTCTGCAGAGCTGAAAAGCCTTATTCGAAGTGGCATTCCTGTGGAGCATCGGCAGCGGGTCTGGAAGTGGATTGTCAGCCAGCACTGCAGCTATCTGCCTGACCACTACCAGCGACTGTTAAGACAGAGCAAGAGCACAGAGCACCCTGCCTGTCGGCAGATTGAGCTTGACCTGCCCCGGACACTGACCAGCAACAAATATTTTTCATCTCCCACTTCCCAGCTCATCCCCAAGCTCCGAAGGGTGCTTCTGGCGTTCTCCTGGCACAATCCTGCCATTGGATACTGCCAGGGACTGAACAGGTGAGGAGCCAGGTATGCTGCTTCTTCGTGGGATAGCACTGAGATGGCCTAGATACTTTCTCTAGGCTATGATTCAAACAGTCGCAGTCTCCTGTCCCTCTCTAGAGCTGTACTAGCTCTAGACATTTTCCTGCTGTATCCTGCATATGGTGTCTTTTTTCTACCCAGCGTTATTGCTGTGTTGTAGCAAGCAACAGAATGCACTTGTCTTCTTCCTATTTTGTAACTTATAGAGGAAAAGTTGTAGGAGGTAGAGTGATGCAGTCTCAGGCTAATGTCACGAGATATAGGCTGAATCTGCAAGTCATAATGTGCTCAGAAGAAGGCTCTGGTGATTGCTTTTGTCTGCTTTTGGCAGTAGTTGGAGGAAGTGTTAGGAAGTGCTAGGAGTTGGAGCAGATGGCACATGAGGAGAAGCTAAGGAAATTGATCTTGTATCTGAAGAATTACAGAATCAAAAGGAGCCTTAAAGGTCATCTATTCCAACTCCTCTGCAATGAACAGGGACACCTGCAGCTAGATCATGTTGCTCAAAGCTGCATCGAGCCTAACTCTGAATGTCTTCAGGGATGGGGCATCCACCACTTCTTTGGGCATCCTGTGCCAGTGCCCCACCGCCTTTATTGTCAAAAACTCTTTCCTTATAGCCAATCTCAGTATCTCCTCCTTTAGTGTGAGACCATTTTCCCTTGTCCTGTCACAGCAGATCCTGCTAAAGAGTCTGTCTCCTGTGTTTGTATAGCCCCCCCCTTAGAGGCTGGAGGGCCACCACCAGGTCTCCTGGAGCTTTCTCTTCTCCACGCTGAACAGCCTGAGCTCTATCAGTCTGTGAGGGCTCAGGGAATCTAAAAGCTTCTTTCACTTCCCAAATTTTAGCTACAGAAAAGATAAAAACAGACTTCTTAGAAGTGTGTAGCCTACAAAAAGAGGCACTGGTCACTAGCTGCAAGAAGGGATTTTCTGATTGTACATTTTCATGTGAGGAAAATCTGTGTAAGCCATTTCTATTGCTCTTCAGGTGGTCTTCAGAAAGACGTTTTTCCATTCCAGAAATCCCTTGATATTAGGTGTTATAGAATTATAAAATGGATCAGATTGGAAGGAACCCTTCAAGATAATCAAGTTCCAGTCTGCCCTGTCCTCCCTGGGATACCTGCCACCAGATCATGCTGCTAAAAGTCTGATCCAGCCTCTGTATGCTTCCCCAGCCTTGAACTCTTCCCATCTAGCTAAAGGGAGATAAGTCAGAGCTAAGGGGAGTAAGGGTGGATGGATGAGAGGATGAGGTGAGCCATGTCACATAATATGAAATATCTCTAAGTAAGCTGTTTCCCACATTGAAATAGCCATAATCAGCACACTTTGCTAAATGCAAGGATGTCTACAGAATATTCCATTAGCTCAGGAGCCTGCTTTTGTTGCTGAAGCTCTGTTTTTGATGCTTCCTGTTTGCTGACAGAAGCACACAGGAAAGGAAGGCATAGACCCTGGGTTCCTTTGGAAGCCTGCAGAACAGAATATTCTCTGACCAACTGTGCTCCCTCACAGAGCTAGAGACAGGCCAGTAAGAATCTTGGATTCTCCTGTTCCTGGGTTGGACTGTTTCCTCCTGCAGAGTTCTATTGCCTCACTTTGTTTTGTTCATCACAGATTGGCAGCTGTTGCCCTGTTGGTCCTGGAAGATGAGGAAAATGCTTTCTGGTGTCTGGTCCATATTGTGGAGAACCTAATGCCAGCAGACTACTACAGTGACACCCTGATAACGTCACAGGTGAGCTGGCACCTCCACTACTGCTTGTACTACTCTGATGTGGTGACTTACAGAAAAGGGTTAAAAACAAGTATCCAGCTTGGAATGTGTTTGACTTCTGACAGTTGACATCACCCTGTAGTTCCTTCCATTACAGTTACAAAGTTGTTTAAGAAATGTGGCACCACTCCTGAATAATCACTTGGATGTCAGGTTAGCCAGGAGAGAGGTGCCCATTAACTGCATTTATTTATTGTAAGGAGGACCCAGTGAAAGTGAAGTAGCTAACTCTGACGTGTGGGATCAAATATGAAGAAAGTGTCTTTTTGGAAACTGCTCTCCATCTTTGGAGTGCCCTGTGCAGATGAAGGAAGGTGATGGAATTTTAATATCAACTGTGCTTCAGTTTAGGATCAAACGCAGTTTAATTCTGGCTTTGGAACTCCCTGCAGATCAGAAGGCACTGTGGCCATTTGATATAAAATGTTTAAAGTCAGTGGTTTTCAAAGTTTTTAAGGCATGTTGTTTGGTATCATAGAATCATAGAGTAGCCTGGGTTGAAAAAGGACCACAATGATCATCTCGTTTCAACCCCCCTGCTGTGTGCAGGTCGCCAACCAGCAGCCCAGGCTGCCCAGAGCCACATCCAACCTGGCCTTGAATGCCTGCAGGGATGGGGCATCCACAGCCTCCTTGGGCAACCTGATCCAGTGCCTCACCACCCTCTGGCTGAAAAACTTCCTCCTGATATTTAAACTAAACCTCCCCTGTCTCAGTTTAAAACCATTCCCCCTTGTCTTATTGTGATGCTGAATTGTTTGTAGGTGTTTACTAGGACAGGGCCATGCTGTTTCCCAGGTGTCTGGGAAACAAGTCTCTGGCCAGCCCACAGAGACTTGGGAAGCAGCCAAATTATTGTGCAGACAGCAAAATGTCTGTGGTGTAGTGGTCTGGAGTCAGTGAAATTTGACAGACTGCAGTCAATGCTTGAATAGTAGAGACTGCTGGGGAAGAAATGACAGGAGATTCTCCTACGTTTGCTGAGAAATGACCATCAGTGAGCCTTTTTTGGAAAGAACTTCATGGCCTCATTTGGCCCCTGAAAATATAGCCAAGGTGCAAGTAAAGAGAGAGGCCTAGGGTGTTTGTGGGTTAGCTTGATAAAGTGAAAGCTGGCTGAGAATGTTAAGGTTAGTTCTTGCAGACTTGAAAGACCAAAGCATATCACTTTGTCTGGTTTGTACTACAGGGCCAAAGGTAAGTAGGCTGACAGAACTGGTATAGTAATATGATACGGTGCAGGGAAGGACCTAACCCTGGTCTTGCTTTGTACATTTCCTCTCGTAAAACCACAGCTTCCTTGAGATGAAGCCTTTATAAACTTGATTAAAAGATCTCACCAGCTGCATTTGTGTGTCTAAGCTCATGCAGCTACAAGCAAAACAGACAGCAGTGAGTTTACAAAGAAGTGAAGTGAGAAGATTAGCTCTTTCTTGTGAAGACAGAGAGAGGTCAGATGTATTCAGTCTGTTAGGCCATCTGCAGTCATTCAGACCTGAGCATGCTTTTAGTCCCTGTTATTCACCTGTTTTCTCATGACATCACAGAAAATAGCAGTAAGACAGATGTGGAAAGATGTGTCAGTGTTTTTCCTCGTGACTTTGAGACGGAGAACTCTTGGCACTGTGTGAGAGAAGAGCACATTTCTGCACATCTCAGCCCTGTTTCAGCTCCACACCTTTCACTTGGTTCCACACAGAAGTTTGCTGCTCCGTAATTACGAAGGGCTGAGAGACAATGGGATTCTGTGCTCTTCCTGTTTAGGCTATAAGGCACCACCAGTGGCATGTGTAGGCCACTGTTCTGCTTCACTGTTCCTCTCCTTCACCACTAGGATGGTTTGTGCTTGCTAATTTTTTTTTTTCATTTTGGTCAAGTTTAGGTAGATCAAAGAGTCTTCAAAGACTTCCTGGCAGAGAAGCTGCCTCGCCTCATGGCTCATTTTGAGCAGTATCAGATTGATGTCTCACTCATTACCTTCAACTGGTTTCTGGTGGCCTTTGTGGACAGCTTGGTCAGTGACATCCTCCTGCGAGTGTGGGATGCTTTCTTGTATGAAGGAACTAAGGTAAAACCCTTAATCTAGGCCTTCTTTCTATCTTCATCACACCTGACATGACAGCAGATTGAACATTCACATGTGTCAAAGAGGTGTGGGCATCAACCTTTTGTCCATCTGCCTCTTTAGTGCGATGCCTTGATGTCTCCTCATCTTCCGTTGCTGTGTATTTGATGCCTGCAGGCAGATCTAGTCTTTGATATTCTGCGTGGTGCCCCTGCCATTTCTTAGCATGTAGTCCTGCTGTAAAACAGTTCTGTGACATGGTCCCCTCTGCTCTACAACTCAGACACAGCTGAGAGTGGACAGGTACAGGGATCAGAAGATGGGCAGAGATTTAATATTCCTGAAAATAATCGTGAATTTTGCACTGTCCCTCTGCATAGAGAGAACTGGAAAATCCTTGTGAGATTAGTTTTAGGGTCCTTTTGGAGGCTCTGGTATGCTCTAGAGTTGTAAATTAGCTTACAGGAGGTTGTTCTCTTGGGTTTGTTCTTTTGAGTTTAGCTCTGTGCTTCTTTAGGCCTGACCTAAAGCAGCCTACTGAGTACAGGAAAAGCCCAGCAACCACATGTACTGTAGTGTGTATCCCTTATGCTATGTTTTAAGCCATGAGAGCCTGATCCCTCAGTTGCCTAAGTCTTTGCCAACTGAAATGCCTTTCAACTTTCCAGGTGATTTTCCGCTATGCTCTTGCAATTTTTAAATACAACGAGGAGGAAATCCTAAGAATTCATGACAGCGTGGAGATCTACCAATACCTACGTTTTTTCACAAGGATGATTGTGGATGGCAGGTAGGACAGACTGTGAGGTGTTGTGAGTCTCATATCTTAGGCCTGTACTTGTTCATCTGCTACATCAGCCTAAAAAGAGATGGGACTAGCCTGTTAACAGATGCATACGTTAGCATGTCAACAGCACACAGACCTATGTGCCTCTTTTTTGACTATTCCTGCATGCTATTACTTAAGACCTGCTTGGCTTGGACAATGTCATGCTACAACAGATCTGGCTAGAAAGTTTGGGTTAGTCCTCTCTTTCAGCAGCTGGAACTTGGGAGTCCTACCTGGGTTTCTTACAGCTGAAGTGATCAAGGTATTTGGGAACACAGTGCTGCACATGGCCTTTAATAGCACCAAGTGCTTAAGAATAACAGTTGTATAATCAGAAGAGCTGAGCATAGGGACTATTCCTCCTCCAAGGATGATGAGTCATCAGGGTTGGTCTTGGATAGTCCATCTCTTCACTGTGTGCTGCATAATTTAAAAATGTATTTTAAAAGGTTCCCTTGGTTTGTTGCTTGTGTAAGAAGCAATTGCCTGTGATTCCTTTATGGCTCTGCTGCTTGGTGACTGCTGAGCACAGAGAGCTGAAATACTTTCTGCAGCATCCTGGAGGAGTGAATAATAAGCTGCACCAGAGAGGTTTGGTCTGGGAAATCCCACTCTCCTTAAACACTTGGGTATTTGTTACCATTTCAGACAGTAAGTGTGTTCACCAGGCCTCTTTTCCATTGTAGGAAGCTGATGAACATTGCCTTCAATGATTTAAACCCCTTCCCCATGAAGCTGCTGAGGAATCGGAGGAGAATTCACAGGGGAGAGCTGGAGACAGAGCTGTGCGAGCTGGAACAGATCAAAGCAGCCTACGTAAAAGGGAGAGCAGAGCAGGGAGCTCAAGGCTTGGAGGAAATCGTTAGTGAGGAGGAAGAAGAGATATAGAGAAAACGGAGTTCATCACTCCTCTTTCACCTTGTGAAAGGTCTAATGACTATCTGTGTGTGACAGAGAGAGAACAGATGCTTGTGAGGAGTTCATCTGTCCCTGGAAGCAAGGCTACAGATGTAGGACCATATGGGGATTTAGCCAGGCTTTGTGATAGATTGGAAGGTGTCAGAGGAATTTTACCCATTCTGTCCACCCCGTGCTGTGCAACTGAGAGATGCAGCTGAAGATCTGCAGGAAATAATGGTTGTGGTACCACAACATGATGCAAATGATCCAACCAAGCAGGGCATTTCTTGAAGAGGCTTGAAAGAGATTTTTCCGTGCATGTAAAATCACAAATAAATAAACCAAGAGCATTTCCTCACTGGTACCTAAACTGCTTAACTGGTTGGGAGGGGAACCTGCTCTTTGAACACACGGTGCCTTTAGTGGTTCACTTGCCAGGAGAGCTCACACACAAACCTGCAGCTGCTGAGCCATGCTGCTCTCTCCAGGTTGGGCCTGAAGAAGGAAGCCTGGAAGCTGGAGGAGGACATCTTGCTATGGGGCTCAGGCTGGGACAAGTGAGATGAAACGTGGGAAGGTGGAGTTGTCTCTCTAGTTTATTTTGGTTCCTGTGGGAATCCATAGGGGAACAAGGTATGTCTCTTGCCTGGCTGGAAAATGCTGGGAACTACCCCTCCTCTTTGTTTAGCTTTGAGCAGAGCCACCTGTGACAAACTGAATTTGCACTAGAGAGGTTTCATCTTGCTGTTAAGCTGGCTGGCTATGGACATGATATGGCAACTTGGACTACTGGGGACAGATGAGTCTTTTGACCCACAGTTGACCAGGATGAGTGTGTGGTCTTCTCTGCTTCTGAGGTATGCTTCTCCTCTACTAGGTTTCTTCACTGATGTCCCTGTCTCTGACATGCACTGAAAATCCACATGAATGTGTCCTTTCTGACTTGATTTCTCTGAGGTTTTGAAGGGAATCCATCTTTTCTCTTTGCTGTGCCCAAGTTTCCAATGTGGATGGTGCTATGACGCATGGAATATGGCACTTTAGGGGTGAAACCATTTGGACTAGATCACACACATGCTAAAAGTTACTATTTCCTGCTAATTAGCTGCATGGATCACCATGGAAGATCTCATTTGCTAGAGGCTCCTCTGCCTCTAGCAAATGAGATCTGATAGCTTTCTCCTCTGCCCTGACCTCCCCTGTCCCTTGAGCCTGCAGCTCAGTCCTCCACAGATGCAGAAGTTAGTCAAGTGCTTCAGATAAATACAGCTTTTTTTTCCCTATCCTGATTCTGCTGCCCTGCTTTCCTGCTGAGACGTTCCAGGTGTGCCTGCAGTGCAGGCACTCGCAGCACACATTGAGCCCTGCTGTACAGGGAGGCATCTGCTCTACATTTTTAGAAGGAGCCCACTCAGCAAATTATACCTCCTCTAAACCTTGTGTGTATAAAGTCATCCACGCTTGCAGAGAGAGGGAGGGGGAGCATTCACAGCCAGCTGGGCAATAGGCAACGGTGAGTGCAGCAACGGCCTCTTCACCTGAGGTTGGTAGAGCTGGGGCATGCAACACGAGACAGAAGGACTCCCATCAGCCAGTTTCGAAGAATGACAGAAGTCTGAGCTGGCAGAGCCCTCTAGAGGCCGACACACAGGATGGATTTACATTCAAATGAGAGCTGAGGTTCTGGGAAGAGTGAAAACCCTGCAGCAGGTAGATGGGCAACAGTGAGATAGATCCACTGCGTGTCAGCAACGCCTGTGCACACTGACAGTGTGGGGTGAGAAGAAAGTCTTAGCAGTGTCTTACCACAACATCTCAACCCTGCCCCCTTCCCCCCCTCCAAAAAGCACACGCCAGTTTCAAAAGGATGCCATGTAACTAGAGAAGCTCCAAGGACAGAAGGATTTTCTTTATAGCTGCTGATCTCATTGACTCATAGGTTCATGCATGCACGCAAATACAGACTGCTGCTACTTTTGGCTTTTGAAAAGCATTCTCTCTTAAATCATGACATGGAAATTAGAAGTATACTTAAAATTCTATTTTTATTCAGACTTCTTGGTTCTGCTCCACACGTACGTTTAATGGCGTTCCTCTGATTGCTAATCACCAATGGGAATAACTGCAAGGCCTCTGCCTAGCCAAGGTGCTCTCACAGCCCCTGCTCCTATTCCCTCCTGCTCCACCAGCTCTGATGCTCCTGACTCACTGGTGTCACGGGATGTGAGCCGGGCCCCAAAGTTTAACTTAGCTGTGTGCTGGTCCTACTGGCCTCAGCAAGACCTGTGGTAGCCATGGATCCTGGGCTGTTCTGAACAAAGGTTATCTCTGCATGAAATTCATGAGGATACTTTGTGCTGCCACGGCCAGCTGTTATGGCTGGGAAACAAGAGTTTGAGATGGAGCATCCGGTGTCCAGTAGTTCCACTTGCCTGCACTGGCACTTGTGAACCACACAGAACTCCTCTGTTGGCTCAGGGGTCCCCTGGTTTGACAACAGGTGGCTTCAGCCCTGATCTGAACCACCGTTACCTTCATACCTCTTAGCTAATCCCTTGCTTGCAAAAGTGCCAATGCATGGCAGGGCAACTCGATCCCCTGCTGTACCCTGGTGTGCTGCCCTGACAGAGCCAGGCCCAGGACTCTTTTTTTCTGACTTGGGTTAATTTTTATTCCAGGCTTGGGCTTCTCTTCCAGGTAGAATGACAGAGCAGAGAGTGAAGGCCTTGCCAGGGGAGGGGAGTGATAAGGCTCCATCACAGGACCTGCCTGCAGTCCTTGGGCTGTTCACGGCAATATTCTTGTGGGAAAAGATGTTCCAAAAGCAAATTCAAGTCAACAGTGTATTTTACTTACTCCTCTGCTAAGTTTAACATTTTTCAACACAGTAAAATCTCTCGCATGTTGAAACTCTGAAAGGCCCACCAGTTTTGACAAGGGCAGCGTTTAAATCAGTCCCAGAAGTCCCTGCTATGCCTCCACACCATCTGCCACCATGTGTGCGCCGCAGCCAGTGACATCCAGCTTTGCAGGGCTGAAAATAATTATAGCAGGACAGGTGGAAACTAGGCAGGCCGTCGTTAAATAGCATTAATTGGGTGTAGCCAACAAGAGGCTTCTTCCATGCAAACCTGCCACAGGCCTGTTGTTTCCCTTGTCCTCAGCAGCGGGGTTTGGAGCTGAGGTCACACCAGCTCATACTGCCCAGGGCCCCATTCAGACTGGCCTGGAACACCTCCAGGGATGGGCACCTAAAGCTTCTCTGGGCAGCTGTGCCAGCAGCTCACCTATTTCTTTTTCAGCATCTAACCTAAATATCCCCTCTTTAAGTTTAAAGCCATTCCCCATTGTCCTGTCACTATCCAACTGCGTAGAAAGTTGTTCTCCCTCTCGTATATAAGCTCCACGCAAGTCCTGGAAGGCTACAGTGAGCTCTCCCCAGAGTTTTCTCTTCTCCAAAGCCCAACTCCCTCAGCCTTTCACTGCAGGAGGGGTGCTCAGCCCTCAGATCATCCTCGTGGTCCTCCTCCGGGTTCGCTCCAACATCTCCGCATCCTTCCTGCTTCCGAACTGCAGCATCCCGCCCCAGGAGAGCACGGTCCTGCAGGGCTGTCCTCGCCGGCTCAGCACAGAGCCGCCGTCGCGCCCGACTGATGGTTGTGGGATGCGGGAATGGGACGGAGCGATGTCAGCCGGGTAGCTGGCCAGGGACACGTCCTCTGCCCTGCGACTGATCTTGGGCATTGCCACCTCCTCGCCGAGCTCCGCGGCACCAGGCACGGCCCCAGGCCCGATCTGCGGCTCTGCGGGCGCTACGAGCTGCCTGTGAAGGTGGGCGGCTCCGAGCCCACACGTGCCAACAAACGTGCGCCGCTGGGGCCGCCGAGCCAGCCCGGTGCCGAGCTGAGGACGGACGTGGGAGCGGCGGTCGGGCGCATCACCGTGCAGCGACAGCGCTGCAGATGACAACAAGGTGTTTCCCAGCGAAACGCAGCCCAAACCGCACCGCAACTCCTTGACGACGTCGGGGGACCGCGCACGGCCGCCCTGCAGGGGACAGGCGAGGCGCCGGCGCGTCAAGCCGCGGTTACGAAGCACCGCACCGCCAGCCGCCCGCATCCGCACCGGGCGCCCGCGGACACCTCCCGGCTGCGGGGCGCGGCATGGGGGCGGGCCGGGGCGGGGAGCGGGCTGGGCTGGCGCGGCGCTGCTCCCATGTGCACGCCCTGCGGGCCGCCGGACCCCCGCGGCCAGCAGCGAGGTAAGGAGCGGGACGGCGCGGGGCCGAGACGCGCGTGGGGAGGGAAGGCTGGGCACCTGCCGCCGTCGGGAACGGGACGGGCGGTAGCGGAGGGACGGCTCCTCCAGCCGCTGCCGTGCGGAGAAGCCGGGGGCGGTGCCGGTGCGGTGCGGCGCTGCGGGGCTCCCGCGGCCCCACCCCGCTTTGTGCGGAGCGGCCGCCGCCATCCGCAGGCACGGGGACGGCGCGGGGACGCGGCGGGGCGCGGCCGTCCGGCGGCGGGGGCTGCGCGCTCGGGGCGCGGTGTTCGCCTCCCGGCATCGCCGAGTGGCCGCGGCGGCCCTGCGCGGAGCCCGACGCTGCATCGGGGCTCCTTCGAGTCGGAGCGGCGTTTCCCCGCCCGCCCGGCACCTGCTCGTCGCGCTGGCCGCCCCTGCAGCGGCTGGGCATCCGTAAACTTCGCCTGCGATCACGAGAGCAGCCCCGTGGACGTGCGTGCGGCAGGTTGAACGCGGACCCTTTGTTCTGGAGTCCTGGAAGTGCGGGCTGCGGGATGTCAGCGCAGCCTGCACCGCACAGACGGGTCCCCTGGGTGGGTGCCGTGTCCCACCCGTCCTGGGAGAGAGGGTGACCGGATTCACCAGTCGCCTCGGTTGGATTAAGGTGATGCAACACTCAAGGTCCAAACATAATAATCAGTCTTAATGAGAATGTCGGTACTTGGAATGATCTTAGAAGTACTGCCACTCTCAGGGTTAAATCTAAGCCGTGCAGCTGAACTGTGTGACTTTAAAAGAAACCGCAATAAACCCGGTGTTACTTAACAACTTCAAGAGGAAAAACTAGAGAGAGAGAGAGGGACAGAGAAGGTAACCACCGCTGGGGTTAGGGTTAGGGTTAGGGTTAGGGTTAGGGTTAGGGTTAGGTCCAGCCCATGGGGTTCTCAGTCTGTGACAGCTCTCCTCCAGGAGTCCCCAGCTCCCACCCAAGCTTCTTGCTGCCATCCTATGCCTGCAGGGTCCACACGTCCACAGTCACACCCACATTATCACCATGTCCTCCCTGAGGACAGGAGTTTTGGCCAGAGCGAGGCCATCCTCTTTCCCAGGGCACCCTCCTGACCACATTTTCTAGCTGCCTGTCTGCTGTCACAGCGATGCTCTTGCATGTGAGTGAGACACACCACAGATAATGCTGCACTGGGGATGCCAGGGATGTGCAGTGCCTCGCTGAGCATCCACGCTGCCCTGAGGGCAGTGGTGCCCTCCTGCTTCCTGTGGGTGTCCATGGCAGTGGATTCCCTGCTGGTTGTTACCTGGAGATGTGATGGCTTTCTCACTCTGTGCCCATGATATTTTCTTCCTTGAATGCACTGATTTGTCTCCTGGGAAACATTTCAGTGAATGGATAACATCTTGAACTTTTGTGCACCTGGTAATGTTATTAGGAGCTGGATAATGAGCGGATTTGGGGATGTCTGGCTTTGTGCTGGATTTGTGGCAGCTCTCTTGGCACTGGGATGCTGCTGGCCCCTGGAGATGCCTTGTGGTGCCTGCATGAGGGCCATTTTCACTTGCTTATGGGATATCTGGGCTGCCAATGCCCTAGTTCTGTGTGATGTTCCCTGTCTTTCCAGCTGTGGATGTGATGTGCGGAATCAAACTGTAACCCAAGTAAGATTACAAAGCAGGTCTGGTTTATTCAGCGGTGCACGTACACTGGGTGCAAGGGGGATAGATGCACCTAATTTGCACACCATCAGGAAAAATCTTGCTACAGATATAGGCTGAACTAATACATCATCAATAGTTCTCCCGGAATTTGAATCCATACTCATTACACCCCCCCGAGAGTTCATTACCATGCAGACCCTCCCCTCTTGTGCGTGCATAGTGGGTCATGGGATGAAGTCTTCCTTGCGAAGGCTTCTGACCTTTCTCGCTGTAAACTTCTGACCTTTTTGGGGGGGCAGCCCCCCAAACCGATTTCTTCTAGCCCCCTGGACATCTAATCACCTCCCTGCCAGATGTCTCTGGGCTGTTCTCAAACCTTATCGCTATGGCCTTCATCCCCCTTACTATCCCAGACCCAGTGTCTGCCATCCCTTATTTTTCTAACAAGCTCTGCTTGCCTACCATTCTTACTTCTATAAACTATCTCTAACTCTACCCCTTCACCCCCCTTATTCTCAGTCACTGTGAAGCCTTCTTGCCTTTTTATTTTCACTTTTGGGGCCCTTCTCACCTTTCAGATGCCCAGGCGTTTTGGTGTAGGGAGGGCGCTGGAGGCATTTGTAAATGCCCATAAAGGAAGAAGATGTCCTGGAGCTAGGACGTGGATGCTTCAGAGGCAATCTAAAGGAGGTTTTGTGCTCTTCATGACCATGTGAGCTCCTCAGGTTGTGGTCCTCTGACATCTCTGTATTGGTTGGCCAACAGTGGCTTCATCCCAGCCCAGTGGGCCCTGGTTTTTAGAACGGTAATCTCATGGGGAACCTGTCAGAGGGTGACAAGGCATGAGAGATCTTCTGTGAAGGAATAGGGTGGAAGGAGAACAGCCCAGAACAGTTCTCTGCAGCTACTCTTGCTTGGTACAGGGGGACCTGCACAGTCTGTACTCTGTCCTCCACTCTTCTCTAAGAATATTTGGTGTGTTAGCTTCAATGGAAAAACAAACACCTCCTCCTCCTGCTCCCCCCTTCCCCCATTATCCTCCTGTCTTCCACCTATAAACAGCAGTGGTAGTTTTTGGCAAGGATGCTGTAGCCATCGTTGCAGAGGCCGTGGGGCTGTGCAGTTGGTTGGATGAGACTGGCCTCCTCCAGATGCAGGCAGGGCTGCCAGCAGCCTGCTCTCCTGCTGCACGGCACGGCCAGGTGCCCCTGGCTTCCCACAGGTGCAAGCTGAGCAGCTCGGGCTGTGCAGAGCTGGCTGGGGCAAACCACCGGCGGCGTGCAGCAATTACACTGGCGCGCCTTCTGCCTCCTCGCAGCAGGAACAGGAAAGACCTTGGGGTAATCCAGGAGGCTCTGTGGGCCGAGGGGGTTTGATACACGCAGGGTGATGCTGGCTGGTAAGAGGAGCCAACCTGACCTGGTATTTCCAGGGATTTCCCCTTTGCGGTATTACAGGGCTTGCCAGCAATTTTCCATTTTGAAAAGACGCCCTGCAGGGCTGTGCTAGGCTAATGCTGACGTTTGAAAAGGACCACAATGATCATCGAGTTTCAACCCATGTTGAAAGTGCTATGTGCAGGGTCGCCAGCCACCAGACCAGGCTGCCCAGAGCCACATCCAGCCTGGCCCTGAATGCCTGCAGGGATGGGGTACCCTTCTGGGATGTGCAGGGGTTGTGCTCTGGTACGCAGGGAACGGATGCTCACTCTGCAGAGGGATGGTGTTGTGTACCTGTCTGTACCACCTCTCTATCACTGCAGGGCAAAGTTACCAAGGAGGACAATAAGGAAGATCAAGCTCATGGTGCCTATGGTATTTTTATGACTGAAATCAAGGCAAAGTTCATGGAACCTGATTAGATAACTTCCAGGAAAGCGGGAGAGGCTGAGGAGCTCCATCTTGTTCTTCCTCCCGCAGCCCCTGGAGCTGTGCCTGAACAGGGAGGGCAGTGGGGAGGGAAGGGAGGCTCGTCAGGGCTGCTGGGTCGTGGTTACACAGGCTTTTAGAGAAGCATAACTGCTCTTGTGCCTCGGTTGCTGGAAAAACTGCAGCACTCCTTCCTAAGGAAGCTCACATTGACTTTGTTGTGAAGGCCGTCTGATTACATGAAAGATGCCAGGAAGGACCCAATCTTCCTTTTTGATCCTCTGGTTTCTTCCATTCGATCTGGCCTGCAAAAACAACCTGTGCTGGCAGAGAAACAGTGGGATAATAGGCACAGAAAACCCAGACAGCTCTTTAATTGCATCAGACAAATAGAAGTCAAAGATTGTCTTGCTAACATCTACTTAAATGTAATTAGTTTGCATTATTTTTCTCTGCCATTTTCTCTAATTTAATTTGGATACCAAAATACGCACGCAGTGGAACAAAAAATCAGAATAGCACTGCTTCAAGTTCATGTTCTCATTAATTCCAGCTCCTCCTGTGCACAGAGGCTTTTTTCCTTAGAGTCAGGGAGGATCAGAGCCTCTTGTCTGACACCTCCCACCCGCGGCCAAACTGGTGGCTCATGTTTCCCTTCCATTTTACAGAGGTCTTCATGTTACTAACTGATGCCCGAAGTCTTAATTGAAAAGATTGATCTTGCTAACGATAGCCTGGCATCTGACATCTTCCACAGAAATCAATAGGAGTTTAGTGCACCGCAGTCTTAAAAATCATGGCACGTGTCAAGGGGCTGAGCTAGGGTTTGGAAAGCCTCTGCAGTCCTGATGGTCCTGACCTCACAGCCTGTTGGTGTCTATTTGAGGCTTGTGCCCTCCACTGCTATAGCAATGGGTGTGATGCAGTCTGTCAAGCAGACAAATTCTTGAAGCAGGCAAATGCAGCACTCCTCTGAGCCCTTGTAAGTGAATGCTTGAGCAGGAGGGTGATGCTTTCATCTCTGTTGGCATCCAGGCTGTGTTCTGGGGAGCTCCTGGCTCCTGCGGCGTTTAAAACAGCAGGAATCTCATCTATCTTTTTAGATAATGGTTCCTTCGGTCTGACTGACAACTCAGAACATGACCCAGTAGATGGAAGAGGAAGTTGTTAATTATTTGGAAAATAATGAGGTGTGTTTTTAGCAGCGAAGAGTGAGGACCGATGGGCAGGAGCTCCACAAAACAATGCGTAACTAGCAGGATGAATTTCTAAATAATTTTTAAATAATGTCATCCACTGCAGAATCACATTCTCTGGAAGCAGAGGGCATCTCTCAGCCCACCAGTAGCTGCTGGCATCCTGCAGAGGCTCATCTTCCCGGTGGGATACAGAGACCATCACTCCCAAAGCATCTCTCCAGCAGGACAGCTTCCTTTCTCTCCCGGTTCTTGCTTTATGGTCTGGGTTGGATGACGTTTTGAAGGCAGCAGTTTGGACATTTAGGGTAAGTGGAAGTGCTGGCTGTTGGCTGGAGGCTTGGAGCTGGGCTAGGAGCCTTGTCTGCATGCAGGCAGTGCACCATGAGGGGCCAGGACCCAGCACTGCGGCCAGCCTGTGCTGACTGCACACTGAGGTCATGGGTACATCAGGACAGGGTCTTAGCAAGACTGTTTGCTTCCTTGTAGCACCTCTGCCACTGGGGATTTTCAGCTCTGACATAGGGACTTCAAGCAGATGTTTGGGTTATGAGCCCTGCAAAGTCCCTAGGAGCCTGAAGTTGTCTGTAACTGTAATGGCAGTAAATGAGGAAACCTGGTAATGCAATTAGGAAGGAAAATTTCACATAGTTGAAGCAAGAAAGCCCATAGCTAAAGCCCAGCTGGAAAGTCTGCTTGGGTGCCCACCTCCCACACATTTTTATAAGTGAGTTGCTGAGTGTTAAACTTGAGTGAAACCAACTTCCAGCCACAGAAGATGTGTCTTCTTTATGGGTCCTTCCCCTGGATGGAGGCAGAAGATCAAAGGATGTCCTTGAGAATACTGTAGTAATCCTCGAGGTTTCAAAGGTGGTTTCAATAAGCCTCCTAAAGCCCCTTTTATTGATGGGCTTTGGGAATCTTGCTGTTGAGAGGCTGCTTCTGGTGCCCAGCCTTCTGTAGGCCATTAGTGCAACAGGACTTTCTAAGCTTCATCAAGATGAGATTCTGTGTCTGCCCGTGTCGTCGCCTGCTCTCCTTCCTGTGCCTGGAGTTGGGAGGGGACAGAACCAGGTCAACTGACCAAAGGGATATTCCATGCCAGATGATATAATGCAGAAAAAAAAAAAAGTTTGAAAATAGTTGGCAGTTGGTTGGGTAGGCAGCTGCTGCTTGGGGACTGGCTGGGCAACAATCAGCAGGTGGTGAGCAATTATTTGTACCTCGCTTGCTTTGTAAATACATGTGCATTATTACTCTTATTTCTCTCTTTTCTGACCTCACTTTTAACTGAAGTTCTATGAATGCTACCTTTTTTCCCCCAGTTCTCTCCCCCATCCCAGTGGGAGAGGGGAGCAAGCAGAAGGCTGTATGGCGTTTAGCTGCTTGCCAGGTTAAACCACAACAGCAGTACAGGAGTAAAGGCAACGAGGGACAAGTTCAGCTTGGAAAAAGTGTGCCTGAGAGAGGATATGGCATATGGCCTTTAAAAAGGATGATGGGATGGAGGGTTCAGATAGGGAGTGATTGTTTCTATGTTTATCAATGTTCAAGAATGACAGGATACAGATAAACTCATTGACACAGGATGTTGAGGATGTGGTTCAAAAAAAGGCCGTTAGATGAATCTGCAGGCAGAAAATCCATTAAGTCTTGTTAAACAAACAGATAAGCCTTTGGCTCAAAAAGTGCCCAAGGCGCAGATGTCCAGAGCTGACTCAAAGACAGAAAAAATAATGTTGCTTTGGATATCAGCTAAGGTGGAGAAATAGGCTGGCTTAGAAAGTGGCAGCCACAGAGGGAGGGACGGGGAGATTGTGGGGTGGGATTGGGCTGGGATGTGGAGATTGGGCTGGGATGTGGAGATTGGGCTGGGCTGCTCCTTGGCTGGAAGGGCTGGAGAAAGGGAGGGCGCAGAGGGACAGAGATTTGAAGATATTAAATCTGGTACTGGAGGAGATGTGTGAAGAGATGGGAACAGGCAGGAATGAAGCGTGTAGGAAATTAGTGTATGGGAAGAGAGGATGATCTTCATTGCTGATAGATGGGACGTGTGAAGAGGGGGACTGGTTACAGAGCAGAGCAGTGGCTGTGGGGTGATATGGAAGAAAATGATCGGAGATGGAAGTACATCCATAAACAGTGTCAAACAGAGCAATACTTGGAGGAGGGGAGGTCAAGAAAACAGTCCCATGTAAAGATGGGCAAGGCTGAAGAACAGAGAAGGATGTTTGGAAAGGCGTGCAATGACTGACCTCACCTCGGTCACCTTCTGTGTTAAGTGCAGACACAACTACAATGCGAGAGAGGTAGACCTGTGGTTTGAAACAAGTGCTTCCTAGACTTCATATCCACCGGCGTTTTGAAAGTTTTAATTTGACCCAGCCAATCCCATTAGCAGATGGATTTGTGGAGCACCGCTAATTTCATCTGGACTGAATCCTGTCTCCATGTTCCAAGGCTGCTTTGCAATGCAAGCTGGAGTGCAGTAAATGAGGAGATTTGCTTCAAACGTGTGCTCACAGCCCGAACCAAACATCAGCCCTGCGCCTGCTCTGATGGATTAGGTTCAGAAAAATAATACTGGTTTCCCAGGCACTGTACATTTGCCAAGCCCAGTGGGTGAATGAATGGGCACAGAGTCTCACTCGTCTGGCAGGGAATGCATCAGTAGTCCTTCCACTTAGCCAGCATAAATCAAAGCTGGAGTAAGAACTGAAAAGAGCAAAAAGCAGACTGGCTATCCTTTCTCTAGATGGCAAATTGATTTTCAAGCTCGTGATATGGTAGCAGAGAGCAGTGGCCTTTGCCTCTGCTGCAGCTGCCTTTGCCACACGCTCCTGCTGTCTTGTCGTGCCTCAGATAAGTGGGACCTACCATCAGAGAGCTCAAAAGTGAGTTAGCAGTTTTTTTCCAGAGATCAGGGAGACGTCAGCTTGGATTTAATCAGCAAGTCAAAGAGAAAAGCCTCAGCTGGAATTATAAAGCATTTCCACAGGCAGTGCGTATGTGTGGGACAGCTCCCCCCTGCTCCCATTCCTGGGGGCCCCTAGATGTTTTTCTATGTAGATGATGCTGTAAGGAAGGGGGAAGGTCTCTGCACCTCTGGGCTTCAGAGAAGAACTCTGATGCTGCTGAGTGCCTTTCACTGAGCGAGGTCCTGCTGTCACCATTCCCAGCAGGGCGGGGGATGTTCCCCATTGCTGCTGGTTTGCATGACTAGGAAACCCATGGCAGGTTCTTCTAAATTCCATGGCAGTAGTGGTATCTGTTGCTACCACACTGATGCACCAATAGCAGCATACTGCTCCTGGGAGGGCAGTTACATAGCCAAACATGTAGGCTGGTTAGACTGTGGTTCCATTCGTTCATAAGACGCTTAAGGGCTGCATCTTCAGACATTCACGAGAAGTGTGAGTTCCAGCTCCCATGGAAATCAAGAGAAACATCTGTGCTTGGTGTCCTTCTGCTGCCTCACCATCCCACTGACCACTTCAGGCTTCCAAACATATCCAGGTCCTGGTGGCACCCACAGCTCTTGGACTAGGCAAGAAGAGATGTGGGAAGGTCCCTAACCAGCACATTGGGCTCCACGTGGACTCCTTTAGGAAACTAACCAAGGCTTTGGGGTTCCCTGAAGGTGACCAAATCCCCCAAACCAGTGTTGGCTTTGCTGCAGAGAAAGCCCCCTGCACTTTGGTGTGCTGTCATGGTTTAACCCAGCGGGCAGCTCAGCACCACACAGCTGTTGGCTCTTTCTCCCCCAGTGACTGGAGGGAGAGTTGGAAAAAAAATGTAAAACCCATGGGCTGAGGTAAAGACAGTTAAATAGGAGAGAAAACAGGAAGAGAATAATAACAATTAACACAAGGGATATACAGAGCAAGTGATGCACAAGCAATTGCTCACCACCTGCTGATCAACGCCCAGCTGTGCTCCAGGCCAGCTCCCTCCAGGCTTAATGCTCAGCTTAATGCTGTATGTATGGGACATCCCTCTGCACAGAGCAGGTTAGCTGTCCTGGTTCTGTGCCCTCCCAGCTCCTTGTGCACCATCCCCCTCACTGTCAGGGTAGGGTGAAGAACACCTTATTGCAGCGCTGCTGAGCGACAACTAAACCACAGGTGTGTTAGCAAGACTGTCCTCCTAAATCCAAAACACAGCCTTATGCTGGATACAGGGCAGAGATTTAGCTCTATGCCAGCTGATGCACCCGAGGTACCCACGTGCCATAGAAGTCTTCAAGCATACTCAGACCTTATGGTAAAGGGCAGCGGGATCAAGCATCCTTACTTTGTCATACAAGATGGCAGGCTGCTGGACCCGACTGTGTAATTTCAATGGGAAACTGAACTTTGGCCCCCGAAACTCAGAGGTTGGCTTGGCCTTGGGCAGCAGGAAACTTCTTCCTGTGAAACGTAAGAGCGAAGATTCAGCTCTTACTGCTGAGCATGCAGGTCAGATGATGATTTTTGCAAGGCTGTCTTCTGACAGTAAATGTGGCAACGTCTCCTGCAGTTTATGTGTTTCACCACTTCCTTTTTACGCTGAGTTTTTGTGGGGGTGAAGGGGCTCTGAGATTTTACTGCTCTTCAAAACAGGATTGTTCTATTTGCTTTTCTTTTGCAACAGAGCAGGTTCTTGCCAGGGTAGAAAAGCTCCGTGAGTTGGAATTTGCCCTCTCATTGAATTCAGAAGCACATTAGTACTTACAAGGAAGCTGATAAGCAATAATATTTTCTTTGCTGCCCAGGTAACCAGCAAAGTGAAAGAGGGTATTGTCTCTGTGGAATGTGAGCGAGTCAGCGTTATCTTTCTGATGAAGTACACAAGCTATCTTGGAAAGCTGGAGCTGAACCCATGGAAGCAGGGGTTTGCTCTCAAAGAGTCAGGGCTGGCTCCTGCCCTTCCTGGGAGCTCTGATAACTATGATGAAAATGAGCTGAGTTTCACGGTCATTTTAGCTCTCAAAGAACACGCTGACTTGTGCGGTTTGTGCCCTCCACACCTCATCTTTCTTTCTGTCAGGGCTTTCAGAGTAGAAGCAGGAGGGCAGCAGACGTGGGCAGTGTGGGGACAGGGGAGGCCGAAACACCAGAAAGTTGTCACTGAGTGTGGAGTCATCCCTACGGGATTCTCCATCCCTCCTTGGGGAGGCACAAGCTGACTCTGCATCAGCTGTGCGTAACTGCCCTCACACTCTTCCGAAGGATGGACCCTGTTCTCCAGCTTGATTTCTGCTTGTCAGAGGTTTAAAAATAGCCACGAGACAATTTTCTGTGAGCTGGGAGAATCCATGTGCAGCACGGTGATGTTTCACTCCCCGTGCCTTACTTTAGGAAGTCTCCAAGACATGAGGAGCTCCAGGCTCCCTTGGCAGCAGAGTTGCCTGCGATGATACCACAGGTGCCTCAGAGCCCTTTGCTCCAGGGTGAATTCCCAAAGAAGCTCTGAGATCTCCATCCATGACCAACATCTCCACGTTGGCCTGCCAGGCTCAGCTGAGCGCCTTAGTGAGCCTCAGGGTTTGTGATGCTCAGAACTGGCCTGATTTTTTCTTCTGATGCTGTATGCTTTATTGCTGTTGCTTTATTTTTGCTTCTCCTGCTTGACTCAGGGGAGGCTCAAGTACACATCTGGTGTAAGACCAGCAGTGCAGTAAGGAACTCACAACCTGCTTTTCCCCATATGGCTTCTCTTTGCATTGTTCTGGGGGATCCCACCTACATGCAGCCTTGGGGTCCTCATCAGGTCCCGTGGCAGGGCTTTTCCTCTGGGGGCTCCTTGGTTGCTGCTGGAGGTTGACTGACAGTTTTTTTGTTTGTTTGTTTGTTTTCTTTGCTTTCCTCTCTGCTCCTCAACTCTGCTGTTGGCTGTGCTGGGATGACCCAGTTAAAAATAACCTGGCTGAGCTATTTCTGTGAGGCATGTATGCTCCCTTGCCCATCTCCCTGCCCTATCAGAGTGAGAGAAGAACGCAGTCGTGCAGTGCTAACGGGTGGCAGAAGTGGGAGTACCATGGGCAGGTGTCACCTTTGGAGAGTTTTTATCCTGCACCTCACTCTGCACTCCTGCCTGCTTTGGGAAGTGTTGTCGTGGCTTCCACTGGGACCGAATACAAAAGCAGCTGAAAGCACATCCAGGAAGGTTATACTTTGGGTTTCTCTCTCTCTCTGCTTTTCACCGTGGAGAACAGTTTCATTTCACTCCTGGCATATGCGCTTAAAATTATTTTGAGGTCTGGAACACTTGGTGTATCTTTTACCATGAAAAAAAAACCAAAAAAATCCACATAATGTGTGTTTGGCTCTGTCTGGTTATGCCCCTGGGCTTTGTCAGGCTGCCTTGGGTTGCACTGGAAGGATGCACTTTGTCAGGCTGCACTGGAAGGATGCTGTGAGGTGACGTGACACTGTCTCACCTCTCCATGTCACCTCATAGGTCCTTGTGTGCTTTGGGGTCCCACTGGCATGGAGGAGGATTGGATGTGCCTCCTCCCAGGTGTGCTGACCTGCCTAAACTGAAAACATGGAGCAGCTGGGCTTCTCTCCTGAGCACAGTCAGGAGGGCTCACACCTCACCGTCTCATGAATGAGGAAATAACTTGTTTCCTTCTCGAGTAATTTCTGCACCTTCCAGTTCGTGCCCTCTTTGTGCAACGTTGATACTCCAGGCAGAAGCGTTTTTTACTGCCAGGTTTCCAGGCGCTCTTATTTCAGCATTTTTTGCAACAATGGAGAACTGCTGCTATTTTGCAGCGGGGAAGGGGATGCTCTGCAGCAGTGGGAGAGGAGCTGTGCCGGGGGGGGGGGGGGGCATCTGGTTTATCCGGGATGGAGGGGGGTGAGGGGGGCACGTGTCGTTTTCCAGAAGTGCACCCAGCCCTTAATCTGAGCCCCTTGGCGGTGGGTGTGGATCTTTAGGAACAAAAGGCAAAGAAAGGCAATTGATAAAATCAGGGCCCGTCGCAGGATGGCTGATTTAATGGCTGGTTCCCAGCTGGCTGATCTGAAAGGCTTCCAGCCAGGGTGGCAGATAGGGTTGTTTTTCCTAGAACATGCCTCTGAGCAGCTGTGAAAGGGTCCTACTGCCTGGCAGAAAGGCGTGCTGAAAGGTTTTTATTTGCTGCTGTGGATTGATTGGAGTACAGCTGCTCCGGAGGACGATCTGCATTATTCATGTGATAGATACCTTCGCTAAAAGCTAATGCACAGCCTGGAGGCTGTGGGAAGCGGTGCAGTCCTTTGTGTGGTTTTGTTGATTCACTGGAAAGCCCGACTACACTTAAGCTTTTTTTTTTTTTTTTCTTTTATGAATTGATAAAGCAAATTGAGGAACGCGAGCTAATGGCTCTCCTCCTCCGTTCTTGTTTACAACCCGCCGATTTTTCAATTTTGATTATTTTTTTGGAACGCGCTGTTTATATAAAACTTCTAGCCAGACTGGTCCTGTTCGTGAGACTTCACCTGTAGCTCAGTTTTCTCGTGGCACAGGGCTTAAACTGCTCCCCTGAAGGGGCTCAAGTGTCTGAGGTGAGGTATGCATGCCAAGGCAGGCTTTGAAAACTGAGCGCTTGCAGTAATGGAGCCCTTGCACAGAGCTGCACGGATGCATATGCATTAGTTTTATCTGTGCGAATTCCCACCAGCGAGCTGGATGCTGGGGCGCTCGGCTCAGCTCGGCAACAGCGGAGACAACGGGAGGCAGCGTCTGCTTTTCTGCTGTGTGCTGGGGAAACCTCAGCAGGGCTACGCTCCAAGATCCAGGTCCTTTGAGAGGACAAACCCCAGGGCAGTGTCCATGCAGGGCAATGTCCATACAGGCAGGGCTGCGGGAAAGGAAACTGCCCCTCCTTGCCCTGTGTTAGGTGGAACTGAGCTGTGCACCGGGAAGTGAGGACTGTTTTATCTGTGCTGTTTATTGCTCTCGTGACAATAAATCTGCAGCCCCCGGGTTTCTAGTGGTGTTTAAAACAACATTTTAGGGCTTCAGATGGCTCCATGATTGACTTGGGGTCCAAAGTAACTTCTTCCAGATACGTCCTCCTTGGCAGGTTAATTGAGCAGCAGACATGGAACGTGTGCAGCATGGTGTGCCTGGGATACAAACCCTGATAAAACATCTGCAACAGGCAGGAGAATGTTCCGTATGTGCATCTCTTACAGGGAGTGGCTGACATTTTTCTGTTTGCCTGCAGAGTTGCCCCTGATGAGGATGTACTCACCATGCACGTTAAAACTTGGAGGATGGAATCCGTGGGTGGGTTGTTCGATAAATGCAAGCTCTAAAATGTGAGCCTGAGAGCCTCAAATCTGTCAGGGTAGAGAAGAAAACGGCGTGGATGAGGGCAGGGGATTGGATGCAGCCTGGGGCCCCGAGCAGCCCTGCAGGGCTGTGGCATGGAGTGGGGTGCATGCAGCTGGGGCAGAGGAGCGACTGACAAGGGGCAGCAGTCACACACGTGGGACCTCCATGCTGGATGGCTGCTTACTGACAAAAGCAGTAAATTTGGCTGGAATGCTTAGGTTTTCTATGTTGGAAGAGAGTCTTCTCCAGTAGCTGCTGCCATCATTGCTTTCTTACGTGGAAAGAGACGATTTCTAGTTTGAAATTGAAGAGAAAATGAAATTGATTGGGGATGGTTTTATCTGTTGAGATGCAAAGGATGACCTGTGCTAGCTGTCTGGATTCAAGGAGCTTTCTATGGACTGCAGGGCACTTTTAGCTGTTACCACTTTCACTTTTCCAGTAAAAGCTGAAGCATGTACTTAAACTAATAAAGCCAGTGGCGTTGGTGGTCAGGTTAGACTTCATCCTGGCACTCGGAAACTAATCTAGAGGGGGATCCTCTTACACTGGTGAAAGTGAAGAGACTCTTCAGCTACTTTTGCCTGTAGATATGTATGTCTGCACAGGGGCATTTGTTTGTTGGCAAACCCCAGCACAGGCAGTAATGCAGCCTCCCCTGCACATCACTGCAGCCTTGACTTTCTGTGGTGGAAGCAGCAAGATTTTTTGTAGTCTTGAGAAGATGTCTTGTGACAGGAGTCCTGGCTCACTGTTCTGTAATCTGAACTCCAGGGAGTTGCTCCAGATCTCCTGTCACAGACAAGACAAGAGTTCTCCCTTGCAGAAGACAAGATTGATCTGCTCTTTGTGAAATGGCTGACGACAGATGTTTGGTGTGCTGGACCTGGAGCTCAGTCTGGTATACTGGAAAAAAAAAACATACAACAGTTTCCAAAGACCTATGAGAAAAAAAAAAAAACATGGAAGTAATGCATCTCTCTGCCACGCTGCCATGAACAGCAAGCACTTTGCTGTCCCACGGTCCATCCAGTCCATCTGCTGGTTGCTCACCCATCAGTTCTGGCATGCCCTGCTGCCACGCCATCAGCTTGGTTCTGGCTGGCAGGGCTCACAGATGCTGGCAATTGGAGGGACAAGCTCAGAAACCCGTTGAAACCTGGCTAAATTCCTCTGCAGCAATAGGAAGGGAAAAACTGGAATTTGGGCTCCAGTGGGGCAGACTGAGGTTAGGCTGTGTCCAGGTGGACACAGTGCGTGTGGACCACGCTCAGTGTGGTCTGCAGGGTCCAGGCTAGGAACAGGATGTCTTTGAGGACACCAAAGAGAATGGAGGAAAGACTCTAGCTCTAGACAAAGGGAATTGTAAGCGTCTCCATAGAAAGAATGTCAGAGCAACGTGAAAAAGGGGAACTCCTGGGAGGGACAGCGAACGGAAGAAGCAGAATGAGCATGGCAATCTAATCACGTCAACCCACTCTGATTTCCTCTCATGAAGGGTGGTAAGCCCAGAGGACAGGGTAAAAGCAGGGCACGTCACTTATCTTGGCGTTAGACCAATGTTCAGTGCTGCTGCATTAATCAAGATGAAGAAGGCAGCCTTCTGATTTGAAACTGCCTTGATGAGCTGCAGGTACAGTAGAGGCAAAATAGGATGCAGCCGAGCAGTGACAGGTGGATGTATTTGGATGACATGATGCAGGCAGACTCAGAGCAGTCCTGCAGAAAGGTGTCCGGGGGCTGTGGTTCATCTTCTACTGGGCAGAACTCAATGACACGCTGCAGCAAGAAACCGATAAATACGAACTGGAAAGAATCTGGTAAATCATAAAAAAAGCATATGCTTATCCATGGTAGTAAAATAGAAATATGCCAGCTTTAGGTGCAGCCGCTCTGAAAAAAATACAGATCAGCTGGGAGAATGCAGAAGCAAGGAGAACAAATTCATAAGCTGTTGAGAAAACATGGGCAATGGCGAGAGAATGGGGTATATCTGGAGGAGTCTGAAAAGCTGTGTGTCAGATGCACAGGAAAGCTTGCTGCGTGAAGAAGGGAACAGCCTTTTCTTTTCCCTGTGAGGTGGCTGAATAGGATAAGAAGCAAAGGTCACGGTTGCACAAAAGAAGATTTAGCTTTGAAAGCTCCGTAATATTAAAGGCAGCTGAAAACTGGTAAGTTCTGTAGGAAGTGCTGCTCTGTCTGTCACTGGGGGATTTGAGAAAAAGATTCTCAGGGAAGGATGTAAAGAAATGAATGAGAAGAACAAGTGAAAGATGTGCTCCCAAGACCTGTGCGGATCTGCCTGTCTCCCACAAACTCATCCTGCCTGGAAGCAACGCAGGGTGGTGAGAGTCTATTTTGAACTTGAGTCTGCAGCACTCAAAAAGTAGGAGCTTCCCATTTTTCACAAATCCTGTCAATTTAAGGACCTTCTGTGTCCTAGTGCTGCTTCGTTGTGGAACTGTACAGGGTATTGGAAACCTGAACACACGAAGATTTTGATGTTTGTTGGCACAGTTTGGCATTTGAGGCCAGGCTAGGATTTACAAAAGCTACACTTGACTCTCCCTCTATCTCACTTCTTTTTTTTTCTGTGTTTCCACCAACTTTGTTCTTTTTCACTTCTTTGATCTCACTTTCCTTTTCCCAGTCTTCCCTGAAAACCTAACATTGCTTTCCTTCTTATCTCGTGAAGCTGGATTTAAATGAGGACGTAGCTGCAGTTCAGCTATTTTTATTGCTTTTCAGTCACCTGGTTGAGTTGTTACAGCTCATCGTCCTTCTCCTAAGCACTGATGAGTCTCCTCCAGACACTGTCCTGTAACAGAAACTTCTCCCATTTTCTTTACAGTGAATGCACATAGAAATTTCTGGTCTGCTTTCACTCTGTCTCCCTGCAGATCACCGTGCACGTTTCACACTCACAGCATGGCCAAAGATGGAGATAGCTGGTCGGACTGTCAGCTGAGTGCAGGGCTGCCTGCAGCACGATGCTCAGGACATGGTCTGGGTGCTGAGCCTCTTTGGGCAACCAGTTCAGCTGCTGGATGACTTCCACATCAAGAGGTCCCCTCTGATGTCTGACTGTGTGCTGGAAGTCAGGCTGAAGGGCCTGTACTTGCCTGGATCTTTCATCATGACTTTCTTGAAAATAGGAATACTTGCCTTCTTCACTCCTTTGTGACATCTTCCAGTTGCCATGACTTTCCAAGAAAACCAGTGTCAGCTTTGGATTTACACAACTGGCTCCCTCAGCCCCTGTAGGTTTGTCCCTTCAGGCCCACGTGCATGTCCAGTCTGTTTAATTGGGTTCTCCAACCCAATCTTCCTCCAACGAGGGCAAATCTTCCTTGCTCCTGACATGCTCACCAGTCTCAGGAGCCTTGGGATTGCTGAGACCTTGTTCTCACCAGCTCCTCATTGCCATTCATCAGCAGGCTCACGTTTTCTACGCTTATCCTTCTGATTGATGGCACCTGTGGAAACCTTTTTGTTGCCCTTCACATCCCTCACCAGATTCAACTTCACTTGGGCTCTCCTAAGCTCAGCCCTGTGTGCTTAGACACTGTCGCAATATTTCTCCCCGGTTATTACTTCCAGTTCCTGTGTGTATCCTTTTAATGGCTGAGGTTTGTGAGGAAGTTCTTCCTCGTAATGCAAGTCAGTGCTGTTCTCTTGCATTTTCTGGCAGACCGTTCTTGAACTCGGAGAAAGAGACCTTTGAAAATCCCGCTTCAGTTGTACTGGAGAAAGAATACAGTAGTTCTTGTGCCATCAGGAAATTGCTCCTTACCTCTTTTGTTGGCTTTTTGTACATCAGATCCGCCTAAATTTACTAGCCCCCTTGTATTTTCTGGATTGTGCTACAACTTCAGTTTCCATTGCATCCAGTACTGTGTTCTTTCCATGCCACCTGCAAGGGGCTTAACTGTTTTACCTGCATTGTTCCTCGCTCCTGTGCAGCAAGCTTTGCCATTGTATCAGGGATAGTGTGACCCTGTGAGCACAGCACCCGGGTGGCTGTATGAGGACTTTGCTTTGATTTAATAACGTACAATTTCTTCGGAAGAGTTTATTATAAATGGAGGGCCCCTGAGCATGAGAGGAGCATTCACAGTTATGATGGAGACCTTTATCATGGGGAAGGAACAGCTGCTAATGGGATGAGATGAGAACGGTCCAAATCAGTGGAGCAAAGCAGTGCTTTCACAAAGCCTCCGTCTGCTCTGGCAGCAATCTGACAGCACAAAAGCTTCCCTGGTATTTTTAGGGGTTCCCTCCAGTTTCCTTGCAGCCCACAGACCACGGGCTGCCGCATAGGATGTGGTATTTATGAGCAGGTCTGTATCATTAGTGACCCTTTCATTAAGTGACTTACAGTACAACACAGCAGGCTTTTCCCTGGGCTGCTGGCACATGTCTCTGGGAGCTGGAGGTGAGTGGTTCTGGAAGAACTCCCTGCTCTGCCTGTTCTCAGGCCATGCATGAAGAACAGTAAGCAGAAGACCAAATGTCTCAGGTGCATGGGGGGGAGTTGCTTTGAAGCAGGTGGTGCAGAGCTCCAGGAGAGTGAGCATCTCTGTCCTTCCCTCAGCAAGGCAGTGATGGAGAAGGCTACAGCCACGCTGTTCCTGTGGACAACTTTGCTAGGAGCTGGAGAGCTGTTCACTAACATCTGTGGCAATTCTGTCCTTATTGCTGCCGCTCAAGAAAGGGGAGAGAGGAGGGAGCATGGTGAGCTGTAAAGAGATCACCTGAGAACAAAGGTTGCACAGGGCAGGATGAATGGTGGCTGGAGCAGCTTGTGCTCCAGGAGGCCGACTGCTCGTGCCTGAGCTGTGTTTGCATGAGGGATGCTGTCCTGTCTTCCAAAACCCTTCAGGGATGAGCGTGTCTTACTGGCAGAAAACTGTTTTCCTGCAGTGCTTGGTTTCACAACAGGGGCACGTTTTCCCACTTCCTTTTCTACTGGAGAACTTTTCATTGTCTTGAAAGCTGATGGTAAAGAAGGACACAAAGGACTGAAAACTGAAACTCGGTGCTGTACATAGACATCAGCACTCCCAACTAGCACAGGCTGACACCTTTCTTGCTGCTTGCTTGTTTAGTCTTTGCTGCACTCCTGCCAGGGTTGCAGCCAGCAGCCATTTCTCTGCTTAGGGCTAGAAAAAGAGGTGAGAAATGTGGAGCGGTGTGACGTTGAAAGTTGTAAAGCCACGAGAAAGTTCTTCTATGCACTGTTTCTCCAGTCTGTCACCTGGAGTGCTGCTGCTTAACAGCAGGGGCAGGGTCTGCTGGTACACGTGTGCTGCAGAGAGATCTTTGCTCTGCGGGAGAACAGTTGGTAATGTTATTCAGAGCAAATATTACAACCTGATATTTGTAGAGTCCTTCTCTTGCTGTCTCTGTAACGATCCCAGCTTAACTGGGTGGACCTGAGACTTGGTCAACTTGTTTGGTTACTCTGGGCATCTCCTGAAAGCGCTTCTGAGTCTCGACGGAGTGGAGCATCCTGGGGAGAGATGTTTTCTGTGGGTGGTGTAAGGAACGCTGTGCCTGCTGGTCCAACACCTGCAGGGCTGTACCTGGCCGTGCCCTAACAGCACAGTGACAGTGGGGAGCCCAGCAGCAGGCAGGGAGCTCAGCAGCAGGCAGCCCTCGGTCCCTCCGGTGCCCTGACACCTGCAGTGAGCTCTGAGCAGGGGGTCAGCACCCCTTCACGTGGGGCTTCTGAGACCCAGACCTCGTGCCTGAGCAAGGACCGCATGGGAGCAGGAAGCAGACATCTTCTGGCTTCAGTCTAAACCTGCTGGGGGACAGCGTGGAGAGAGGAGGGTGAGTACTTTTATGGGGCTGTTCTGTACAGCTCACTTAGTAAAGAGTCGCATCATGAAATTTACAGTGCGTGTAGCTGGCTGCCAGGCAGAAAACCAGCAGTATTCCATGATGTATTAATGATTTCATGCAAAGTTACGTATTTAACTGCTTCCTTTCTGCAAGCCCTGGCACATTTGGAGTGGCTGCGTCCCTCCCGTGTCCCATACTCAGCGTGATGTGCGGTGTGAGGCAGGTGAAGCTGATGGTGTGTATGTCCTGATCTTGTCATCTGTCCCTGCGTGTTAACAAACTGCCATTAGCCGCCCTAAGGTTTATTTTTTGGCTATGGAAGCATCCCTAAAAATGACGAGGTTGAAAGGTATAAGATATTACCTACACCATATAAGTTTAGCATTCATAAAGAGAAAAGGAAAAAGTTTTCGTAGCATTGCACATTGAAATATTCATGGTAGCTTTCAAAATCTCCCCTTATCAGCAGTTGCATTCCTTTATTTGTCCCTATTTTATCTCTTTTTGACCCTGCTTGCGTGATAAGGAACAAAGGGTAGATTTTTTTTTTTTTTCCTCTTGTTTTTCTGCTGTTCAAATTATTGCTAACGCTCAGATTAGGACCTCAAAAAAATCATTCAGGACTGTAGATTCTTTGATCGGTGGTGGTGGGGGAAGAAGTGGGGTAGGGGGAAAGAGTATCTAAGTTGTCAGGCTGGATTACCTGGACACGGTGCTTTTCAGGGTGGATGATGAGGGAAAGGCAGAGCTTGGAAACTTGCCTGGGAACAAAAGGAAACAGCAGTTAAAAGCTGTTGTGGAGGACTGTCACAGCACAGCTTTCCCAAGGGGTGCTGAGCAGTGAGGTCTCTGGGGACTGGCAGAATTTCAGCCATGCTCTGCTGCTGGGCTCAATGCTGGGCTGCAGCACAGGCCATGCTTAGCACAGCTCTCATGGGAAGGGAAGGCTCGTTGAGGTGAAACTGCAAAGAGGGGAGGAAAGATAATCATTAATCTTAGATGTTACTGCTGGGTATTTGTGCCCTTCAGCCTGAGAAAAAAGAAAACAGTTATTTGACAAGGGGGTCGTACCATTTATATTGTGCACGATGAGCTGGAAAGCTCTCAGCCCTGTTGCGAGGTGTGCTGGGGAGAGTGAGCATTTCTGAGTGTATTTGGATGGGGAGAGGATGCAAGTCTCGTTTCTCTGGTGGTGTTGTGCCAGACTGCTCTCCTGGAGCTCTGAGATCAGCCCTGAGATCAGTGGCAGAAACGGGAAGACAGTTCTCCCTTTGCTTACCTGAAAGTGGGTGGGACTGGGCAGCATTCTGTTAGACCTTACAAGCTGTGATTCAGCTGGCTGAATCGAGTGCTGCTTCTGAGGTTCACGCAGCCTTCACGTGCCCTGCTGCAGCGCCAGGGTTGCGACATGGTCTTGTGAGGGATTCCTTATCGCTCCGCAGGTAGCGAAGAACAGGATGGAGTGGGCATTTGGGGTGAGGAGAGCTCAGACAGCCAATGTGGTTTTGACAACAGCAGTAAAACAAAGTCTGCATGCCTTCTCCTGGCAGTGACTGCAGTGCCAGGGCAGGCACCCTGGAGATAGCATCTGGTTATCAGCAGCAACACCCTTCACCAGCTGTGTGTCTCACCCCATTCAGGAAAAGCCTTTTTTTGTGCCTGGAGGCCCTGGAATGCACCCTCAGGGAATTTCTGTGCCAAGCTGCTCTGAAACCTTTTCTGTGCCTGTTGGCTTCAGGCTGTTTCGGGGCAGCTTGGGGCCGGACTTCCCTGAGAAAAATGCTTGGGCCAGTCATGTTTCAACCAGCTGGCCTCAGCTCACACGTGGTCTTAGCCTGGTTAGCTTGAAAAATTTTCCCTGCCCAGGGACCCCCCCCAGAATTTACGCTGATGGAGACCCAGGTGGTCCAAGCAAAATGAGACGTTTCTTCTGCCCTCTGGACTTGTTCACCCATCTGCTGTGAGTTCTCTGGATGGCGCCTTCTGTCGCTTTGAGGGCTTTTGTACCTCCGTCTCCTTCCTTCCTTTTCCACAGTATTTTGTAATCCCTGCTTCTGATGGTCTGATCCCAGACCCATTTCTCCCACGTTCAGCTCTGCACCCAGGTTCCGCCTTCTCTCTGCATGCCTGTTTTGCAGTTCCATGCAGCTTTCAATCTAAGGGAAATAGAGCCTGCTTGCTTTCACGGGGACGCAGCAGCAGGCTTAAACTCATATGCTACATCAGCCAAACAAGCTCAGACTTCTGGCGTTCATCTCCTGTTGTACCACTTCTGATAGTGGCTCTGAGCAGTGCTGTGTTTGACAGCAGCCATTCGGACCTGTCACCTGGCAGCTGCAGTGGCTGTCACTGATCAGTTCGGCTTGCTGTGATGAAGCACACTGCTCTGCATTAGCAATATCAGTTCCTGCAGGCAGATGAAGCGCTGCCTTGCAGAGGACTGTTATGTCATGCTGCACATGAAACTACAGTATTTCTTCTCTGTTCCTGCTCTGTTCATCTGTCTTCCTATGCAGATCAGGATCAGCTGTAGCTCTGTGGTCACTGCTAGGCTGTCATCAGTGCTGCTTGGTAAATGCCTCTGGTGGAGATGGATAACTTTCCCTCTTCTGCAACTGAGAGTTTTATTGCTCCCTAACTGGAGACTGTGATACAGCTAAGGCACAAGCTCCTCAACCATCTCCCTTAGACTTTGAAAGCAAGTGATTTGAACCCTCCTTGAGGACTTCTGTGTTTTAAGCCTATTATTGCATCTTCCCCCTTCATCTCCACCATGAAGCTTTTAGGATTGTTTTTAGGCTGGGTGCCCTTAATACTGCTTGCTAGCACTGGCCACTGAATTCTCAAGCTGCCTGGCGCCTGTCCTGACTGCAGTGCTGGCACTGATGTCTTAGATCATATGTGTTGCTGCTGCTGAAAAACACAAGCTGTGGAGAAGGCTGGAACACTCTGCTCAGCCTGATATTGCCTGCACTTTTGTTACGTACCACAGGCATCATGCATCTGCTCTGGAAACAGACAGCTCATGCCATGCTTTGGTACTTCAGCACAGAGCTGGGCTGCCTTATCCCCTGCATATGTATTCAGAGGAGGAAACGTGCCTGGGATAAAGAAAATAGCCAGAGAGCACTCAGATGAGTAAATGGTGGGACTGCTCAGCCCTTCCCTTCGCATTCAGTCATGGAAAAACTGTCGCTGACGCTTTGCTGGGTCAGGGTGGATGGCAGAAGAAAATCCCAGCTCCAGAAGCAGACAAACACGCTCAGCCCTTGGCGTGGTGGGTGGGTCCTGGAAGCTAACAGCTCTGCTGCGTGCACCTGGGAGATAAAAAGTGAAGGTCCTGCCTGGCAGCCAGCACATGAGTGAGTAAATGGAGGTCCTGGCTCACGTGCCTTCTGGTGTCATCTCCCCTCTCCTGCGGGATCTGGTGTTATACGTTGTGTGTGTGACACGATAGCAGGGCAGCAGATGGCGTATGCTTTAGAGCTTGCTACTCCCTTGGGACAGGGAAAGAGACGAGGCTGGCACGCAGGAGCTGGGCATGCTAAGCGGGATTTCCTGCCCCTGAACGTCCTGCTTAGGTTACAGACCCATCTCACATCTGGCCTTTTCATAGTCTAAACTCCTCCCTGAACTGGCTCGGTGGAGCACAGCCCGCAGTGGTGCTCGCAGCCCTGCTGGAGATGCATGCACTAACTCACAATGAAGGAAGCGAGGTCTGGTTTGCAGCTCCTGCTCCCTGCAGTGCAGGTTGGTTGGTGGCACAGCTGCACCTCCTGCATGGTGCCTGGGTGAGCTGAGGGGATCTCAGCACTGCAGTTCCTTCTGCATCCTGCTGTGATGTGACCACCATCCATTTCTGCTCCATCTGTCCCACACCACGTGCTTTTTATGATCCAGTTCTGCTCAAGTCCATTTCCCCGCCCCCCCCACTGCATTAATTTTCTGCTTTTTGAGCAAGAGAGAGCAAGAGGAAGGATGGGATGAAGATGCCAACACATGAACAGACCAGGAGTATGTGCTAGAAGTCAGCTGGTGGCAGTGTGTAGAGCCACATCCAGGGCTGGTATTTCCAGGAGATGAGGTGCCCACAGTCTTCCTTCCAGGCTTCATGAGCTCTTTAGGTCCTCTGGCTGCCCCCACTGTCTACACCAAGACCATCAAAAATGATGTAAGGCCAGAAAAGGCTGCTGCCAACCTTGTGAGTTTTTGCAGCATTAGAGTCGATGTTCATGTCGTGACATAACACTGAGCACCAGAGGAGAAGGTGCTCCCAGTTAGGCATGGGTTAGGTTATCACACATCTGGGTGTCCTCAAACACGGGTCTCGCTTTTATCGTGTGCTTATTTTGTTCGGGGGCAAGAGAAATTCACCCAGAATTCACAGATTTTGTGCATAGTGCAGGCAAATATGGTTTGGGTGGCATACAAAAGGGGTGAGTGGCTTGCAGTGTCCGTTCAGTCAGACCTACGTACGCCCATCCTGGAGGATAGCATAGATCTTTCAAGACTGTCACGGGTGATTCCACAGACTTCACAGCTCTTTTTAGGACCTCCTACCATCCACGAAGTTTTTGGACTAATGCAGTGAGATCTCACAGGTGAGCTTCATAAAGGAGTCAGAGCTAAAGCACAGCCACGTCCCTTCAGTGTTGCAGAACTGTGTTTTTGAGGGCAGGTGGCAGACATACACTCTCCATCTTTAACCATCATTTCTGAAGATGTCGTCTAAGTCTTTCCACATTTATTTCTGGCAAACACAGAAGGGCTGAGGAAGATGTGTCTGAGGCTCTCAACGCAGCCCCATGGTTTTCTGAGCAACTTTTTGACTGGAAAAGGAGTGTCACTCATTCTGGCCACTGCAGAGAATTGCTTCTGCTTACTCAGCTTCTCTTAAAATATCAGACCCAAGAGAGGCAAGATCTGTATGACTGCATCTTTAACAGAACCAGCAGACTTAGAGATGAATGCTTGGTCTTGCATGAACCACTGTTGACTCTGCTCACTGTGTCTTGTGCATACTCAGAAACAGGAGAACTAGGTGCGGACCCATTTTTTGACTACTGCCTGCATTCTGTGCTGCACTTTGCAGGCATTTCTCTGGTTGCCTTGGTCTCCATTATGCTGGGCCTCAGGTCCCAATCCCTACTGCTTGCAAAGGGTTGAAGCTGAGAAAGCTTTCACAGTCATTCCCCCCCGCCAGCTATTAGGAGATGTGAGGACTTGCAACTATGACCTCTTTTTCTCTGCCTCCTTCTGCTGCATCTTGGAGCTTGGATAATAGGTAAGGATCTTTTTACACTTGCATGAGCACTCCTTTGCTTTGCAGTTAAGGTTCTTCACAGAATCAGGTCTTTATCTCAAGGTAGTCCATATTGTGTCCTTCTCCTTTCACCTCAGGAATCCTACTGTGAGGGACTTCAGGGAGTCTTTTATAGCTAACTGTATGTCCTTGCTACGTCTCCTTCAGTTGCATTAACCTCCACGTGGAGACAGAGGAACTGCTTCCTCTGTTCATGCCAGCAGGAAGGAACCATGAGGTAAATGGACGGATTTTACTTTGTAAAGTACAGCAATTCTTTAATGAGATGAGAGTGCTCTTTGTAGTGGGACTGCACAGCTCAATGGCCAGAATTTGCCTAGAAAATATTTTTCAGCCTGAAGAGCTTGGTTTGACTGACTGCTGCAGTCAGTGGTGAGCTGAGACCTTGGGAAAGCTTGCAGAGATCTTTGTATCCTATCTTCCAGGAACTTCAGATAAAAACCTCCCTAAACGCTCTTTTTTTGGAAGAGGGAGGAGTGACATACACAAGCTCCCAAGTCTTTGTGAAAGCTCAGTGAGAAGAGAATGATGCTACACGTTCTTTGCATCAGCCATGTGGTTAGACATGTACACACACTGGTCCAGCCTGCAGTATCTCCCTCCATCCCAGTTATTGACACTGGGATTTAGGTTAGGCAGGTCAGCAGGGAGGGAGGGAGAGTGATTCTTGGACTGCAAAGGCTGTGTTGCTTTCCCAGGATGTGGAGGACTCTGTCCTATGCTGCACGGGACTGATGGTCCCTTCACCACTCTTTTTTTTTTTTTGTCCTTTCATCCATTCAGCATCAGCTGCTGTCTTGAGACTGTTGCTCTAGACTGAGCCCCAAGTGTGTGGGGATCTCCTGTCTCAGATGGGAGAACTCGGATGCTTCTCTGGATATGCCACCTGTGGGTACTGTGACACAGAAGGGACTTGAGAGGCCCCGCAGTCAAGGAGGAAACTGGACTGAAAAGTGGATTTACAGAATTTTGCTAACCTTAAGTCATGATTATGAGACCCCTCCTCCATTAAGGAAATGAGAGAGACCTTGCTCTTCGCTGGAGTTGAAGTTTCATCTTTGAAAAAGGACGTTGGGTGTTTTTGTCACATCACTGGTTTGCTGCTCCCAGTACCTCCCTCAAAGCGTTCATGCCATTGCCCTCAGCTTTTGATGGAGACAAAGCCATCTTCTTCCAAGCAGAAGTTGCTTAACCACCTTGCTGCACAGCAGTCAGCCTTTCCCCTGTGAAGGGCTCTGCGTAGAGCTGACAAGGGCAGCCTGACTTCTTGCTGCCCCACGAGCACAGGTGAGCTGAGGGTCCTCCAGCTGGGGCTTCAGGCTCTACCCAGCACTGCACACTCAGGATTTTCCAGATGCTGGGCTCTGCCCTTGCCATCTCGCCCTGCTCAGACATGGCTGTGTAAAAGCAAGGACTCAAGGAGCTGAGGCCAGCGCTGGAAAAAAAATCTAACACCATTAATTCCCCCAAAACATTCCAGGGGAAATATACTGTTATGTGACTGTGAAAAACAAACAAACAAACATTTAATTCTCTCTGTAAAATGCACAAATATACAGTTTTGATTTTTGCAGGGAGAGGCACAAGTTTTTGCGGTAGAAAAAAAAAAGATCTGCCCTTTTGACAAAACGTTGGTGTATCTCTCTCCATTTTCTCCCCAGCATCCCTCTTACTTGTTGCTGTTTGCTGCCTTGTTTTGAAAATGACTGCTTCTCCAAAGTGCAGTTTATATGAAATGGGGAAGAAACGTACTATTGCCACTCCCTGCTGGAGGAGAAGCCCGAAAAGCCAGGACTGCGTGACAGATATCAGGTTTATGGGGCTGAAAGTCCACACACAGGAGCACGTGCCTTGGTGTTTTTCAGTACAACATGCACAGAAGACCCAAAATCACACAACAGTTGAGGTTGGAAGAGAACTGCTGAGATCATCTGGTCCAATCCCCCTGATCAGAACAGGAGAAGCTGAAGCAGGCTGCCCAGGATCGTGACCAGGCGGGTTCTGAGCATCTCTGCAAACTCTCTTGGAGAACCTTTGCCAATGTTCTGTCACCTGCACGAGTATCAGGTGTTTTCCTGATAGTCAGAGGGAACCTCTTGTGTACACCTTTTGCCCATTGACCTGGCGCTGGGCACGACTTAAAACAGCCTGGCTCCATCTTCTCTGCGCTTTGCTTTCAGGTTTATTGACACTGATGAGATTCCCCCTCAACCATCTCTTCTCCAGGCTGTTGCAGCCCTCTCAGCCTTTTCTCCCAGGAGAGGTGCTCCAGCCCCTTTGTAATTTGTGCAGCCTTTGATGGGACTCTCTGCTCCATGCCTTCCTCGTATTCAGAAGTTATAGGAAGGTTTTTGCAGCTCTTGGTGGCCATGAAGTCAGCTCTGATGGCACCATGGGACTCCCAGCTCTGTGAGGTGAGACGACCTGTTTCCTTGTGCCTGGGTGCTGGCAAGGTGAGGCATGGAAGGCTGTGATCAGCATGGAAATGTGTCAGCACGACCTGTGTGATGCATGAGTGGAGCCGATAACTTGTTCTTCCAAAGCAGATGCTTGAGATCTTTAACTCCTCTATAGATAGCCCCACAGAGCAGTGGTTTGCCCAGCCCAGCTCTTCCCTGTTTCTGTATCTGGGCTACTGCTCACTTGTGCTGGGCTGTCATTTACACATAGACAGCATTCAGTGTTGTTCAGAGCTCCAATAGACAACTTCTAGGAATGCTGACCTGATTTCTCTGCAAGGATCTTCCCGTAGGTTGCACTGTCTTAATAGCTGAGATCTGTCAGCTATTAGTAGCCGTGCTGTGCTCATTAGAGCCAGCTGCAAGATCATTTCCTGCTGAGGAACGACGTCTTGTCCACTGTGAGACAGCCTGTGTGCTCAGGGGCTGGGATGCAGTCTTAGACTTTGCAAGGATTCGGGGCAATTTCTGTACATGAGACTTTACTTGGTGTTCACATCTTGAGCAGGCTGTTCAGGTACACGAAAACCCATTGCATCATTTGTGACTCATTAGTCGAAGACTTAATTTTACAGCCTCTTTGCCCCGGAATAATCTCAAGCCAGCAAAGCAGAACAATTTTTTTCAACTTTCCATCGTGTTCTCTTTAACTCTGGCTGTTCATTTCTGGTATCCCTATTCAACATAAGTCCCTTCTGGGCAGTACCTCTTGGATCTTGGCCTATTTCTATAATGTGGGGCCTGATGGGTAATTCTGGAACTCTGCTTTAATTTACAGACCATCTTGTTGACCTGGACAGGACAGTGCAGAAGCTCTGGGGCTTTTTTTTTTCTTCTTTCTTTCTTTTGCTACAGCTCCTTCCTTCACCTCATCCACTGAGAAACACCCACGGCAGATTCTTCATAAGGCTTTTCAGCTGCCCATGTTTCAGAGCCTTTTCATTTTCCCAAAAAACTGAACTTTCAGAGATGGCTTTGTCTCCATCAACTTGGTCAGAACATTGTATTATCTCATCAGCTATAGGATGTAAGCTTGCTGTATCTTGTTATTTCGCTCCCTGTCCTTGGTCTGCTGATAAATCATCCAAATTTCCTGCTGATTGAGCCACACCATTCACTGAGTAACACGTTCCAGGGCTTTACAGAGGATCACACTGATTACAGATCTTTCTTTCCAGGTAAATTCTCCGGCAGATCCACAGGCAGAGGTTTGTGTGCCTAGATACCAACACGTTTCTCAGGCACTCTCCCATTCTTGGAGAGGCTCTTTGCAACACACTCATATTTTCTGCATTTTGTTTTCACCCGTTTGCCTGATTTTCACTTGAGCATCATAATTTTATCCTTATTTTGACTCTTCTCTCAATCCTAGGACTGCTCATGGAGAGGACCCTCTAAAGATCTCTCTTGCAAGCTGTAGGTGCAGTGGCAGCCAAATCTTCCATCTATAAATTGGAATAGCAAAGGGCAGTTTTTCTGTGTTTCTTAAGCACAGGCTGAACTTGAGCATTTACTTCCTTGTTTCCCTTATTCCTTGTTTGTAGTGGGAATCTTGCAGGTAGACTTTATAGGGCACCAGTATCTTGCTGTGTATTCCTTCTTCCCATAGGGATGACAATCTAACAGTGAGCTCTCCCCTGCTCTTGGTGACTCATTTCTCAGCTGAGATTGTTGCTGCTGAGAAGCGCAGCATCTCCTGTTCACAAAACCCTTCCCATCTCAGGAGTAGTTCAGCTGGAAATTCCCTGGAGCGCGGTAATTAACTTCCTTTTGGAAAGCTAATTTCCCTGCTGTAAGGACTTGCTGCATCCAGACAGCATGGTGATTTTTATTTTATTTTTTTTTCCCCAGCAAAGATAAAGTCAAACTCCTGCATGTAACAGACATGAAGGTGTTTGAAAATGCTGCTCTCCTGGGGCTGCACAGGGAGCCAGCCCATTGCACCCCAGCTGTCCTTTTGCCTGTGAACATCCCTTCCTCCAAGACTGGTTTCCCAGAAGCGGTGATTTCTTTATCAAGTAGTTAGCATTCCTTTGGTTTGTTTGGGGAAGGTGGACGGCACAGTTATCAGAGATCTGCTGCACCTAATGTTTTCTGTGCAAGAAACGTCATCAGCTAAAAATACAGGCTAATGCAGCGTTAGTAAAGGTGCAACATTCTGTGTTGAAAGTGAGGAGCAGAAGGGACTGTAGGAGCCAACTTTGATCTGCCAGGACCGACTTTTTATGGATGTTTTTGGTATTTGCTGAGGGTGGGGCTGGCTCTGAGTTGTGCTGGTGGATGAGAGGAGGGCAGGAACTGGGACAGCATGGGAGACCTAGTGCAACTCGCAGGCCGGATGGTGGTGTGTATGTGGGGTGCATGTTCTCTGGATCTTCGTGTTGGTGGGTACTTCTGCAGCCCCAGTTTGGCTGCACAGGGTCAAGCAAGACAGGTTGCAGGCATTTAACAGCTTTTCCATAAGGGAAATGAGTGCCAGTTTGCAATAGCATGCTGGGTGCAAGGACACTTCAAACCATGGTTTCTTGGAGCCCTTCTTGTCACATGCTGATGATGCATCATGCTTCCCTGTGCTGAGCGCATGCTTTCCTGCCAGTGCTCACCCATGTGAGTGAGAGGCATCAGCGCTGCTGTAACTTGAAAGCTGCTTGGCTGGGAGACCCCCATCCAACTGCAGTATCACTGCTTCAGCATCACTGATTAAACTGTGCCAGTGCACATCAAACAAGGTGCAGAATCCTGTCCCTTTGCCCATACTTGCAGTTGCTTGCGTGGAACTCTTACACCTACAACTTGTTTGCCTGGTCTGCGTTTGTTTTCCTTTTCCTTTCCATTCCCTCTGGGTGCCTCTCAATGTCTGGCTCTTCTGGAGAGAGGAGTTAGTGGCCAGGATCGCTCCTTCTGTACTGCACTGGTAGCTTCCTGTATTAAATCAGTTTTGTTTGTTCCATAAAGCCACACTGCTCTCTGTGGGAAGGTAGTTCTTCTGTTTGGCATGCTTCAATTTTAATACTGTTTAAAATGCTGTCTGACGAAGGGCTGCGGTGCAGCTATAAACCAGACACACTGTCTTTGTCAGTGGGAAAATAAACCAACAGGTGCCTGCCACCCCTCTGTCAAATCTAACTTTTCCTTTCATGCAAGCAAAATGTTGGCTTCTTTTTGGTCTTAAACCACCAAAGAGCTAAATGAAGTATGCATCCGGGCTGGCTCGTTCGCTCCCCTCATCCAGGATGTTTTAACTTCCATAATTCCTGAGTGCTGTGCTACCTGTGCCCGAAGCATCGCCTGGCTCTGCTGGGGCTGCCTGGTGGGGCTGGGGAGGGAGAACTGCTTCTCTCTCGAGCTCCCCTCTTGCCAGCAGAGATGAAAGGGAGAAATGCAGCCGGATGTTGTACCCGTGAGCCGTGCTGATGGGACCTGCCCTCACATCGTGGTGCTTTGTGTTCCCCCCCATAGATGTCGTGGCACCCACAGTACCGCAGCTCCAAGTTCCGCCACGTGTACGGCAAGGCTGCCAGCAAGGAGAAATGCTACGACTGCGTGCCCATCACCCACAGCGTCCACGACAACCACTTCTGTGCTGTCAACCCACACTTCATCGCGGTGGTGACCGAGTGTGCGGGCGGAGGGGCCTTCCTCGTCATTCCCATCCATCAGGTGAGCTCCATCGAGGCACGCTGGCTTTCATGGGCTCTCAGGGGGATGGATCTTACAGAGGATATTCCATTCGTGCTGTTTGCTGAGCTGAAGAAAGCGTGGATGGGGCCCCAGGTTTCCTGGCAGGTGACCTAACAACATCTTACCTAGCTGCTTGCGGGTTTCCAACACCTTCCTTCACGTAGTATCTCTGTTGCCTTGTGTAATCAGCAGGAACTGTGGTGCTCCAATGTTTGTCTCCTAGGAGAAATGGCAAATCGAAATGCAGTTAGTGGATACAGACAGCAAAATCTGAACGGTGCTTTAGTAGCATGGCTTTAGTTGTCAGCAAAGGAGACTATGATATCTTTTCTTATAACTGCTTTCTCTTTCACAAAGGAATGCAGACCTGGTTATGAGACAGTGAAGCTCTTGAGCTTCAAGCACTGATGCTAGAAAAACTTCCCTTTCAGAAACAAATCCTATGTTTGTGGGTTTTGATGACTTAGAGGTTTGATGAGAGGGAAAAGCTGGCCATCTGACATTTATGCTTTAGAAGAAGTCGACACACATTAATGTGGATTACCTTTAGGATGAAGTTATGGGCTCTCTGGAATCAGACCAGAAGAGATGAAAGGCAAAAGTTCAGCCTTTAATCAAAAGTTAATTGATGGTGTTATTGTAATGCCACTTTTTCAATATATATATTTGCTAAGGATGAAAGCAATCTGAGTGCACTTTAAGAACCTAGTACAGTTCCTGGCCCTTCTAGACTATGTTTATTCAGTGCATTCACCACCGGTGCTATTCATAGATAGTCCTAAGATGAACCACTGCCCTGTTTTTCTTGGCTGAGTCACTTCTGCCCCCTGGACCACGATCTGTTGAGGCTGAAGAGCTCATCTCCATCACAAAGCTGCATCTGAGCAGGCAGCTGGTGAGTGCAGGAGGTGGTGTGGGACCCAGGTCTCGAAGCATTGGTAAAATGAGCTGAAGATGGTTGTGTTGTTTACTGTCAATTCTTCTGTATTCTCACTTCTTCTCAGCTCAGCCCATCTTTGGCAACAATTCTTCTCTTCCAAACACCTGCTTACATACTCCACCCAGCTATGAAATGCTGTTTGCAGAAGTCAAAAGCAAAGTAGAACTGGAAAAGGTAACTAGAAAAGCATAATTAAAGTACACTGTGAAAATGTGAGGTGGCTTTCATATGAGGGAAGACTTTGTAGCATAGGCATCGATCAGTCTGGGTGAAAAAGACAAATAAGCGAGACAGGAGAAAAAGTAAATAGGGTGGGGAAGAGGTCTGGCAAGTGTTGTGAGTATAATTGTGAGTAGTGAAGGGGACACGGTGGAGGGGAGCAGGGTGCTGGCAGGCAGAAGGCAAAACTTTCAGCAGCTCAGATGTGGAGCTCACAGCTCAGGATGCTGGTGAGCTTGAAGAATTAAGGGGTTCAAAACAGGGCTGGTGTGGAGGAAGAGCCAAAGAGCCAGGATGTCACCTTTGGCTGAAGTGGGAAATGGTACCCAGACAGTGGGGGCTGTGTTGGAGTGTGAACAGGCTGTGTGGGAAGCTGCTCCCATCCCGTTCTGTCCCTGTCTTGCAGTTTATTCTGTGTCTGCATGCAGAGGGGCTGCTGCTCGCGTCAGCATGTGCTCTAATGCAAACTCAGCCTTGATAGATTTAATGGTGTTCCTCATGTTCCTCTCCTGCTGATTCATGGAAATGTGCACTCATGTCTCCTTGAAGAAATGCCTCTTTTTGCTCCTCTCCCCCCCTCTCAGCTTGTGAATAAGGTATGGATGGGGAGCAGCTCTAGAAAAAGAGCCCTTAGTTATACATAACCCATCCCCAGGCCTAGAAGCAATACTCGTGCCTTCAAGCAGAAGAGGAGCGAGTTGTATTTTTGCCACTACTTGGAAAACATGTACATAGGTTAGGCTCCCATGAGGATGTGCCATTGAAGCCAACTGAGTGGAAGAGCAATGCATTTCGCCAGGGAAGCGGCTGTGGGCACAGGGGCTGTCTGGTGTCCAGCACAGATTTTGTAAATCTTGCAAGTCTGAGGACACACAGAGCGAAGAAAACTGGGAGCTGAGCTGCTGTCCCACAGCGTGGCCTGCATGTAGGTTGGTGTTTGACATAGATGTACAGTGGGAGTGCATGCAGCACAGGTAAAGAAAGCTCTCAACTCAGATGCCAGTTTTGTATCCTTCCTCCGAAAGAAAAGAAAAATCTTCTGTTTTCCTTCCCTCGTGACCAGACTTGGTTGGGACTGCAGCACGAAGCAAAGAGATAGCAAAATGAGAGCAAATCCAGGGAGACGGGGAAGTGTTTGTATCCAGGTCTCTGCAGTCTGCAGTCCTTGAATACAGCACCAACAGGTGTGAAATAGAGGACGTCTTTGGCTGTGTGGATCTCTTAGACACAAACTCTGCTTCATTCTCTTGGATGACAAAGCTATGAAATGACAGCTGTGCTGACCCCAGAGGTTTTAACTAACTGGGGCCAAAGGGGATGCTGCAGCATAATGTGATGGCAGCGTGTGCTTGTGCTTTTTGAAGAACTGGGAATGACCAATCTAATGGTAATCCGCGCTGGGAATCTCCCAGGAGGAGCCTGGAGCAGGAAAGGCAGAAAGCTGTGGGAGTTCTCACAGGGATGAAGGGATCCCTGTGATGCTGGCTGCCCAGCCTACTGGCTTGCCAGCTTGAAACCAAGCCCTGAATCCTGCAAAAGGACACTCTGGGCAGGAAAATGCTGCTCATTAATACTCTTTTATGTCTTGTCTTTTCCCTTCCCGAGTCACTTGTTATTGCTCCTATTACAAAAATGCTTTGTTTAAGACTGTAGTCTATAAAAGCACGGTATTTTACATTTCAAAGCCCTCTGGGTGTTTTGTTTGAAGCAAGTTAGTCCCAGTCTGTGTGACAAACTTTCCAGTGAGGCCAGAGTAGTTTTACATCGCATCTGGTTCTACGCAACAAGCAGCCAGTCTGCAGACGTTTGGGGATGGCAAAACAACACGGCTGCCACATCCTGGCTGTGCTCAGCACCGTGTCCTCTCCACTGCACACCCTGAGGGTCCACCTCTGGAGCAGCATGAGAAGCACACTGCTGCACTGCCTGCTTTCCAGGACAGCAAACGTTTGCTCTCGTTTGGTTTATGATTCCTCCAGCTGGGATAAAAGAAGGCAGGTGAAGCATGACCAGCTTGGCACCATCTCTCAAGTGACTGCGCTCTTGGCAGAGGGACCTTGGAGCTCCTCTTGCTCTCCTGCTGACAGGGAGAAGCCAGTGCTGCTTGCTCTGACGTGCAATCCTATTGCACATAAGGCTGAGGTGTCTTTGTGGCAGAGGCTGTTTGCAGTATGTGTTATCCTGGTGCAGCACAGCCCCCGTGTGGAACAAGGTGTGTTTCACTGTGGATGCTATTTAGCAGCAAGCCTGCTGCCCAAACGTGGCGTATTTCTGGAAGGTCCCAAATGTCGATTTAATGCGATGAATGGTTGGATTTGAAAACCCCCGTTGGAGAAAAATGGATAGGTTGTTGAAAGAAAAAACTGGAATTGTCATTTGTGCTTGAGTGCGCTTGCTTAAAAATCAATAAATTGAATAAATTCTACTTGAAGAAGTTTAAAAAGGCAAGCTGAAACATTTTTCCTGCTTAAATGAAAGGCAAACTCAAGAAACAGATGTGAGATCTTCCTGTCCTCCCCAAATCTCTAAACAAAACAACAAAAAAAAATAATTGTGAGATTCAGTTCATTCCCTTTTCCCCTGTAAATTTATTGGGCATCTGAATACAGTAATAACTTCTATAACCACAGCATTCTGTACGTGTACAGTTTTCTTGGTAGCAGCGTGCTCTAAGAAAGGCCTGAGCAGCACTGCTTCCCTTCCAGTCAATGATATCATTAATAAGGCTTGCCTTGCAGGAGCAGCAAAACCCCAAACACCTGAGGTATTTGGAACATAACAACACAAGGGGGTTTCTCACTGGGGCTGGCTCACTTGGAAACATCCCATGGCTCACCTTTGTTTTGATATTTGTTTTTTCCAGACGGGGAAGCTTGACCCACATTATCCCAGAGTATGTGGGCACAAAGGGAACGTTCTGGACATCAAGTGGAACCCGTTCAATGACTTTGTAATAGCGTCGTGTTCGGAGGATGCCACCGTAAGTTTCCCAGCTTATCCTCTGTGCTATTACCAAAAGCCAGTGTGCTTTTGGGGGAGAGAAATTAGAAAAGAATCAAAAGGCCCAGGGATGATAATGTGAAAGTATCTATAGAAAAGCCAGGTATAAGAGGAGGATCTCTGTGTTTGGATCAGGCCTATGTGATCCCATCTAGCTGATGTTATTAAAATCATGACAGGAAAAAGGGGGCGCTTTCCATCTTTTTGCCTATGTTTACGTGAGAAAGAATATGAATTTAAAATCACTTCAAGGTCAATCACTACAAAACTCCTCCTTCACTACAAAACAAGAGCTTCGTGCAACAATCCACAGTTGTTGCTATTTCAGATTATTTCCCTGCATAGCAGCTATGAGCTTGTTTCTGCCCTCAGTTTCTCTGTAAAGCCGTGCTAGGGTAGCTAAGGATTCCATGTCATACTTTATTCTGCCCCCAGCAACAAAGAGAGCATTTTCCTACTGAGAACACAGAAGAACTTCAGAAATGCAAACGTTAATGCAAACGCAAACAACTGATATACAGCAAATAGCACACCTCAGGTTACTTCAGTGTAGATGCAGTTTAGTTATTAGGAGCAGAAAGATGCAATTTGTGTTTGTAAGGGAAGTGTTAGCCCATACCTACCCACTGGAAGGTTGCTTTCTGTGACCTATCAGTGTAGCTTGGTGTCTGTGACAGCGAAGAGCCTGAGTACCTGCTGTGCTTTTTATTCAGAGATCCCACGTGTGTTTCCTCCTATTGTGTTTGTTTACCCTCTGCCACACAGCATGTGGCAGGTTTGCCTTGTCATTTTCTCCAGCCTTGCCTTGCTGGATGTCTTCTGCCATTTCAGATCTGCTGGGAAATCTCTCTCGAATTAGAAATCTGTGTGCTTTGAATTTTCCTTCTTGTTTAGTGACTCCGCTTTCTTTAGGATCTCCATGTTTTGGTTTTTTTTTTTTTTTTTTCAACTTCTTTCAATGTCTGGGCTGCCTTTGGGTGTTGTATTTTAACTTACAGATGGTATGCAGGTGCTCATGCCATCTCAGAAAGGACTTGGGGCACAAAGGCATCACCACGACCTTTCTTTTCAGCCTCAGATGAGGAGTAAGCACGAGCTTTGAAACTTCCTGCTGCAATTGCAGAATGCATTCAGTAAATGCAATTTGAATTTAAAGGGAACTTGGGAAGCCTCTGGCCCCCCCTACCTGTAGAGCTGAGTCTCAAAAACCTCCAACAATGCAGATTTCATCACCTTTCTGGGCAACCTGTTGTTATTCTTCACTACTCTATTGGGAGCTTTTTCCTTATATGCAGTTAGAAACTTTCCAGTGTAGTTAATGACCACAGGATCCCATCCTCCCACTCTGCACTTCAGCAACAAGCATTGCACTATTTTCTCTTAATAATCTTGTAAGTAATCTTACGAGATTTAGGCTAAAGGATAAGGCTTTTAGCAGATTCCTCTGAAGATACCTCTTCTCCATTCTGAACGAGCTCATCTCCCTCAGCTTCTTCTCACAAGACAAGAACATCCTGGTGGTCTACACTGGATTCACATAAGTTTACCAGCATTTATCTTCTGCTGGGAAATGCAGAACTGGATGCAGTATTCCAGTGGCTGATTTAATGGTTGCTGAGTAAAGGGAAAAGTCAGTTCCTTTCATCTAGTAGCTATCTTTCTGTTTTTCCAGACTTGGATGTTGTTAGCTTTCATCTCCGCCTGGGTGTGCTGCCTGGTCATATTTATTCTGTTGTCTACCAGAACCTCAGTGCTTATGCAGAAGAGCTGCTCTCTGCCAGTTTTCTTTCCTGGTTTCACCCTCCAGGGTGAAGTGTTGAAACACTCAGCTGATCGCAGATCTCAGTACCAAAAGTTACTCAAAAATCTTGCTGCGATGAAACTCTACTCTCCTTTTTAATACTTCACCATCATCATCTTGGGACCACAGAATGGCATTTCCCGGGATCTGCTGCACAGTTACACATTGTAGGGACATGGTAGCTGGAAACATGGCAGTCACCTAGTCCAAGCCTTCTGGATCAGGCTGCCCTGGGTCTTGCCCAGTTGAGTTGGGAAGTCCTCCAAGGTTGGAGACACCATAGCCTCACTGGGCCAATCTTCTTGGGACCCTTCTGGGGAGAATAGTGCTTCTCTGATCTCGAGGGAGTGCCCATAGTGCCGTTTGTGTCCATTGCTCTGTTTGCCCCAGAAGTCTGGCTCCATCTTCTCTCTGCGTTCCAGCCAGTTTCGTGGCACGGAGAATGCATCATTCATCCTTAGTCAGTTCTTCACAGCTCCCCTTCCCTACTTCCTCAGCCCCATTCATTTAGTGATAGCTGTTGAGGCTGTAGGGTCTGATGCATTCTCTTACTGCTGTGGAAATTCACTGCGCTCCATAGTCCTTAGGTTTCCAATGGGCTTGATTCTGCAGAGGTGAGCACTGGTGAGAAGGGTGGTTGTGATCCTTCCTAGCAAGTCCTTGAATTTGTGCCTCTGTTTCTTTGGTGCAGAATGTTGTGATCCTCATCAGCTGAACAGTAGGAGACTTGGGCAACTAATTTCCACTGACTGTATAATTCAAAGAACATTTCCATCTTATAGGATCTTCTTGCTTCAGGCTAAGTCCTAGAGAACTTAACACAAATAGAGTCATTTTCATTGAACCAAAGGGTAAATCTTCTGTTGTCATCCTAAATGCTTGTGCTTATAGGGTTAACTTTTTCCTTTTACCTGCAGAGGTTGATTTGTTTTTACAGATCACCTTTACTGTCTCCTTCCACACCAGAGGGGCATTGTTTATTTCTGTTTTCATGTAGCATCCTTCCAGATGAACCGAGGGCAGCAAGCAGAGCTGTTATGAGACAGCAGACTCCCAGTGTGTGATGCCTCCCAGCGTCCCTGATCAGGATGCCTATTGTGTGCCCACCTAAGTAGGCTTCTGTGTACTTTAACTAATGTTGTGGTCAATGTGCTGTACTGTTTGGAAAGCATTTTGCATTTGTGCAGTTTTAATAGGACAAACTGTACTGTAGTCGTTGTTTGTCCAAAGGCATTTTCAGCTCTACCAGGTAGTGCTGACTGGATGATTGCTTGGATCTGCTGTAACATCTTCTAGGACCTTTTGCTGACGTTTGTTTCATATTTGCCCATTCCTGCTCAAAGTTTGGTAGGAGACAAGGTGGAAAACTGCAGGTGATGTGGTTTGATGTCTCTAAGATCTGTGGTTTACTTCTTATCCGGGACAATAGTTTTTTGTAAATGTGCTGACGGCATTACTGAGTGTAATTCTGACTGCCAATTTAAAACAAAAAGGTGAAATTGCCGCCTGCAGTCAGAGAATTAGACCCACTAAAAATGAAATTATAGATTTGAAAGACTGGTAGATTTGAAAGGCAGGAGGTACACCAACAAAATAACACAGTATGAAGATAAATTTGTAAATTCCTAATTAGCACTACACTCACTGATCTCACTAAGACCCATCTTGTGCCATTCAGGTTAAAATCTGGGACATCCCCAAGCACCTGCTAACAAAGAACATCACCACCCCAAAGAAGGAACTTCTTGGACATGCTCGAAGGGTTGGCCTCATTGAATGGCATCCCACTGCCAATAACATCCTCTTCAGCTCCGGCCATGATTACAAGGTGGGTTCATTCTCTGCAGAGCCCTCCTCTTGGGATGCTGTGTTTGTCAGGTTGTTTTGAAATTTCTTTTATTTCAAGCTGTAAGTTAATGATAAAAGACTTCGGAAATCTTTATGAGAGGGAAATTCCATGCTGACCCCAAAGGCAAGAGGCCATTGTCACGGGCTTCAAAAAGCCTGGCTCATTTTCCATTCTTCTGATGAACATCAGCCTACTCTGTTCTCCTTTCCTGTAGCAACATCCAGTGCCATATACCTTTGACTTCATTCTTGTCCTAGTGCAAATATCTGCACTGATGCTGGCCGTTTTTTTGTATAAGCTATGATTTGCCTTACGTACCAGAAATTATTTTAAATTATTTTAAATACATGATGGTAAGACCTATACTTGTAGAGAAGAGAGGAAGATGTGAAGAGCGTACATATATATACAAAGTCCCAGCTTGGCCAGGCAACAAACAGATGACTTTTTGTTCTTTTGCCTCAGATAATGATCTGGAACCTTGATACCAGGGAAGATGTCCTGTCAAACCCAGTGAAGATCCTTGATGCTCACAAAGATGTGGTCCTCTCCATGTCATTCAACACGGATGGCAGCCTCCTTGCCACAGCCTGCAGAGATAAAAAGATCCGTCTGATAGACCCTCGTGCAAGAACAGTCCTACAAGTAGGTTGACTTTAGGGCGTTTAGATCCAGCTGATCTCACCCGTGGAGCATTTCCACTTCTGGGTAGACTAATTGCCATTAAAAAAGACAGATCTGTGCTCAATATTCTTCCAGTCATTTAATGGTAGTACTGTCTTCTATTTTTCATGAAACAATTGCTGCCACTGTTAACAGGGTTTCTGTATCTTCTTACCAAGCTCTCTGCTCTCCGACACCCTTTGTGAAGTGCTCTAATTTAATAGCTTCCTTCTGAAGTCCTCTGGGATTCCTTGCTCTGGCTGACAGAGGTCAGGTGGTCAGCTGGACACAAGTGTACATCTGTCTGTCCTTTGTGTCTCTTGGTAAGATGATGCTGACTGCCTTTTGGAGGTACTTGCACACGTTTGTGTGCACAGAAAATCCAACAGTGCAAACTCCTAGGGATTCCCCTGATGTGAATATATGAATCACTAACCAGGGGAGCTTGACTGGGTTTTTGAGAATGCACTTGAAGAGTTTAAGCTACCTTTCTCAAATCCCTGTGAGATCCTGCTCGCTGTAGTTTTCAGCCCAATTGGGAAGATCTGCTGGATGCGAACCCAACTTCCCCACATAAGAATTTGAGGGTAGATACTCTGAGAGGTGCTTTCATTCTCAACTTCTTGGACTAGAAGTCTCAGGTAAAATGAAATATGGCTACACAAAAATGAACTGGTGTGCCTTAGCCCACCCAGATGAGCTTCATGGGCAATGGAAGGTGGTTTCTTGCTATGATGTGATTTCTCATGAAATTTTTTACTGCAGCAAGGAAAGGCGCTGTCTCTTACTCAGGAGTGGGTTTTCTCTTCCTATAGGAAGCCAGCTACAAGTCTCACAGAGCCAATAAAGTCTTGTTTCTCGGAAACATGAAGAAGCTGCTCTCTACTGGAACATCCCGGTGGAATAATAGGCAAATTGCATTATGGGATCAAGTGAGTTGAAACAGCAATTCTAACCTTACTATCTTCATTTTTCTCTCTTTTATTGTCACTTTAACTATTCCACCTGCTCAAGAATTGCTTTGTAACTGCAATTCAGAAGCAATCTGTCATATTCTTAAAGAGTGATAGGCTGTATTGTTAGGATACTATTACCTGTGTATGAATTTCTGAAAATGCTCTCAGCTCTTTGTGCACAGAATCCACCAGAACAAAGATAATGCTGTGCCTGGTGCAGGAAAAGGTAGGTCAAGAAAGTTAAAAGCAGCTGTTAGTGGTCTTACTGGCAGAATTGTTATGGGTACTGGAAGCTAAACGAATTCTAGATAAACACACAGCAGAGCCGTGAAGGGAGGAAAATATGTGCTTTATTTATTATTTTTGATTGATTTGTGACGATTATTTACATTAGGTAGTATTTGCCTCTTTCAAGACATGCTTCCTTGATGACTGCTGGCCTTACGAAACCTTCCTCTTCCCCCCTCATATGCAGCAAGACACTTGTCCTCTGTTCACCACATCACTATACCCTCTGCATCAGCTAACCTTGCAGCACAGTCCTCTGCCTCTTTTTCACACCATCATCCTTCGTAGCAGACAAAGCAGGTAGACCAGCTCCCTGATGTACCATTTGACTGTGTTTGGACATGGCTTCTCTGCATATGACAGACAACTGTGCTGCCTTCCAAATGCTTCCCACAAAGCTGAGCTGTGCTGAGACGTACTGGTGTCATTACAGAGCAGCTCTCCAATGTCACTCCAAGGTTGGGTTCATGTAAGCTGTTCCTGACTAGAGGCAGCTGCCAGGTGATTCCAGCTGTTTGTTTTTCCTGTGTCCTACACAGAATGACCTTTCTGTGCCTTTACTGGAGGAGGATCTGGATGGCTCCTCAGGGCTCCTGTTTCCTTTCTACGACTCAGACACAAACATGCTTTATATTGTGGGAAAGGTAAGTGCTTTCCATGTTAGCAAACGCTGTCTGATTGTTCTCTTAGTCAGTGTTGTGCCATCCATGTTGCTGAGGCTGAAGTCGTAGATGCTTCTGAGTCACATTAACCTGGAGATATGGACCAATGGGATGGGGTCTGAGAATGCTGGAGAATCAGGCCACATTTTCTACTGCAAACATGTCACTGTTATTGTGGGGACGTGGTAGAGTCCTAACTTCTCTGCATACAGGGTAAATGTTTTGGTAGGAAGTGCTTACATTCTTGACCTCGCGCAGCTTCTTGGGTCATGCGTTCTCCTCAGACTCTCATGCTGGACAGGAGAGCCTGGCTTATGTTAATTTTCTTTGCATTTAGGGTGATGGAAATATACGGTACTATGAGATTAGCCCTGAGAAACCATACCTGAGCTACCTGATGGAATATCGCTCTCACTTACCGCAGAAGGGAATAGGTGAGTGGCAGCTTGTTTGCTTAATGTTACAAAAGGGTTGTGACTTCCAGGCTTAGAAGCTGATGGGGTCCAAAATATCATTTCATGTGTAGAAAAGAGAGTGGGTTAATTTCAGTCTCCATCCTGGGACAGTGGTTGGCTTGGCCCAGCTCACCTATGTATCTCAGGTGGTCACACCTTGGAGAGGTTTCCTTTGACCGGCAAAGTATGGACTGGGGAAGTCTACCAGTGACCACTGCATCCCCTCCACATAGCTGGTCAAGATGGAAAGGATTGTAGACTGGATTTAGAGGTGGAGCATGTTCCTTGCTTGCTAAGACTTTGCCTCAAGATTTCCAGCTCCAAACTCTGCTGACATTGTTTCTACTCTGGGATTTCTCTGTGAATAGTGCCTGCCACACGCTGCCCTTGCTCCTTCCACTTGCCTACCTTCTTCTGCACTTTCCATTCAAGCTAGACCTCCTGCAACTAGGTCAGCCCTCCTCCAATCAAAACCCTTGCTCATTAACCTGCACCAACATTACTCCATTGTTGGACTAATTTAATTTATAGAATTTGGGTTTCAGCTCTCATATCTCAGCTGTAGCCCTTCTTTGAACATTTTCTAGTCTATCCTTTAGGTCAAATTTCCCAACAGATGCAGATGAGTTTTTAGCACCATTTGCCACCCCTACATGCTGCCTATAGACACTTCTATTCTTCCTTGTTGGTACAAATACTTAAGAGCACTGGATTTTGTGCCTACAGGTCTCCTACAGGAAACTGTTGTTAAAAGAGAGTAAATTATTTAAAACTGAACTGGAAGATCTCTCTGTTATTCAGTTTTTTCCACTGATTTCTCACTGGAGCTACCAAGCACTTGAACATCTTAAGTGGCTCTGCCAATCCCTGAAACACACATGATGCTGGGTGAAAAATTAGATTTTCAGACCCTTATACTCCAATCTAATTTAGGACAGAGCTGGGGGGGAGGTACTGGCCTGGAAGCACCCTTGCTCTGACCCATCCAGCTATTACTGTGGTGTTGGGAGGTCCTGAACTCCATTCCTACTGATTATGATAATTAAATCCTGTGGCATCTAGGTCTGCTAGGTCTGTCCAGTGTTGGTCACTCCATTTGCAGTTTGCAAGAATGAATAATCAACAGGAGGCTCAGGTCAATCACTACAGATCCTGTATGTAACCTTGTGGTCTGGAAGGAAAAAAAAGATTGAGTTTTACTTGTAATTTGTAACACTGAGCCTGTTCTGTGTTAGGATTCCAGACCATGCTGCTATTGAGCTGGCACTCTGACTCATGTTTGTTGGCCCTTCTTCCATGATGGTTGACATTAGCTCTCCTAGGAAGATTTGTATCTTGTTTCTCTTATGCTTTCCCAACAGGAATGATGCCAAAAAGAGGCCTTGAAGTGTCAGCTTGTGAGATTTTCCGTTTTTACAAACTGATTCCAACCAAAAGCCTGATTGAGCCCGTCTCCATGATTGTCCCTCGACGGGTAAGTAAGCCTCAGGTCACGCATGTGCCTGGGATGGATATCAGTGAGTAACAGCGCAGTGCCTCCTCTGTGACTTCTGGATGTCAGGAAGAACAAGAGATTTTCTCTTTCCTTCTCCAAGGAACAAAGTTAGTCAACTGGTGGGGCAGCCCTGCCACCAAATCGTGGCTTGGGTAACTCAGAGTTAGATCTCTGCGTAATGGCCAACTTTCCTTCCAAACACATACTCACCAGACTGCTCTGCTTGTGTGTAACAAAGGGTCTCTCTGATTATCAGGACAACTAGCTGGCTGTAAACTTCTAGTTTGGTAACATAGGAGTTTGGTAACGTAGGGTTAATGTGTGTTACTAACTTCTCCTCAGTCTGTTGACTGGATGTGAAAGGGCTTTACTGGCAGGAATTAGAATAGGCCGTCAGACGCTCTGCTTCTGAGCTGGGGTGAGGAGGAGAAAGTCTCCGGGCAGGTGAAAAGATTTTACGTACATTCTGGTGGCATACTCCCTGCTCTGAGATGGAATGAGCTCCTCCCTCCACCATGTTCCAGTATGGACGGTCTAAGCCCAAACCTCTCTGATGTTGTGACTGTTCTGTTTGCTTGCAGTCGGAGTCGTACCAGGAAGACATCTACCCCTTGACCACAGGAGGGCAGCCAGCAATGACGGCACAAGAGTGGCTGAACGGAGTTAACAAAGGTCAGCACATGGAGAGCTCCCCAGCCCTTCAGCTCCCCAGGGCTTGGGTAAGCTGCTGCTGGCTCTCTGGCCTGAGAAATACTAATGGAGCTAAAGGAGAGATGTAACAAATATAGCTGTCAACTATAATAATCCGAAATGTTCCTTACTGTGAACTCCAGAGACCTCTCTTGTCAAGCGCCTCCATGTCCATCCCTGCAAGTTGCTTGAATGAATTGTTTTCAGCTGATTTCTGAACATGGTTTGTGAGTGCTAACCAGTCACCTGACTCTCTCCGTAGGGCCTCTCTTGGTATCCTTGAGACCAGGCTCTGGACCTGTGAATTCCTTACTGCAGCTTCCTGAGTCAGAGCCACCTGTGAAAAGTCCTGACCTGAACAAGAGTCAGGGAGGAAGAATGTCACCGGAGGAGATGCAGAAGAAAAGTGAGATCAAAGACAGCAGAAACCAGCTGAAAGTAGAGGAGAGGTTGCCGAGAAATGAGCACATGCGTCTCTCCAATGGCTTTGACGTATTTGAGAGTCCACCACCAAAAACTGAAAATGAGGTGTGAAGGTGTTGGGTGAAGGGTTTGGGACCATGGGGGATATTCAGAGATAGCTGGCAAAAAGATGCGGTTCACAAGGTGATGGAATCTAGAGAGGGTTTATTTTGCAGAGTCTGGAAGCGTGCGAGATCTCTGTGGCAAGTGGGAAGCCCATTGGCAGCTCAGAGACATTTTTGAGTATGTGCAGCTTGTTTGCATTTAGGAACCCTTGAAGGTTTTCATTCCCCATAGTCATGCTTAGTCCCTTTTGCTTAGGCAAGGCTTTAGCATCTGAGCTTGTCAGGGGCAGAAATCTACTGACCTCAGTTTTCCAGTGGTGTGAAGAAGGATATTCTTCATGTTTCTGAACCTGCCCCATGAGGTTACAGAAGCATCTCATTCAGAGCTTGGGTCATCTGCTGCGTGCACAGTGAAACGTGCATGCTAGTCTAAACAGAGGGGAAAGAGCACGAACAGAAGAAAAAGGAAAAAAAAATCCCTCAGGTAGGACGGTAGGAGATCCTGGAATCTAAAATGCAAATACTCTCCTCAGCTTCAGCCATCAGGAGGAAGGTTATATTATCTACTGAATTAAGTGGATGTACCATTACTGACCAAGACCTACTTTCACAGTGCAGGTGATGACTGCTGCTGGTCTGCCTGTAAGCTGAAAGCCCTCTCTTTAAGTGCTGTTTCTCTGAGAAGTTGACAGGATCAGTGGCGTTTGTTAGGATAAGTCTATATTTCCTCACTGTAACAGAAGTAAAATGTGGCTTTTCTTACAGCTTCTGCAGATGTTTTACCGACAGCAGGAAGAAATTCGTAGACTACGTGAGCTCCTAAATCAGAGAGAAGTCAAAATTAAACAACTGGAGCTGGAGCTCAGAAACGTCTACATGGACACAGGCAGGTATTGAATGTTCCAGCCTGTGGCTCTTCGCACCCTCAGCAGACTTCATTTATTGCAGAAGACTCCTATTTTTTTTTTTATTTTTTTTTTTGCTGGCGGAAAAGCTGATGCTTCAGGCAGCATGGATTTCCCTGGCTTGTGGTGGTCACATTTCCCTAATCATCACCAGACAGTTGTTGGTGGACTTGCCGTGCTTCTTCAGTCTCCTCTTGCTTGCCAAGTCACTTGTGTCTGAAGCTCATGCATTAAGGTAGTGACAGACTTTGGAAAATCTTGCTCTTGTCCTGGAGAAGCCACCTGTTAAGCTCTAGGACCAAAACCTGTTTCGCTGCTCCTTCACACGATGGAAGAGTAAAGGCAGCTGCTTGCTTCTTTTCCCACCTCTGACTCCAAAGTGATCCTCGTGCCACCTTCTGCCTCACGACTCAGCCCTGCGTCAGGGGGCTTAACAGTACTGCAGCTGCCCTCACCTGGTGCTGGGGATAGTCCTGCTCCGTGCAGGAGGTTGCACTGGGGCTGCCAGCAGTCAGCACTTTGGCAGTAGGTGAAAGAGGGCTGCTCTGTTTGGAGATGCCACAAAAAAAGGGGCAGTGATGCTGGCTGGTTCCCACCAGCAAAGCTGCAGGTGTAAAGATCTCTAGGTCCTCTGAGTCAGGGGCTTCTTTCCTTCCTTCTACCAAAGACTCCCAGCCCGCTGCAAACCTTTCAGCAACGGTGCTAGAAAAGCTATCTCAGCCACAGGCGAATCATGGGACCACAAATAGCCCTTCCTGTTCTGTGCTCACAGCTGCTGCCTTCTTAATTCCCAGGTGCCAATGCCTTGTCCTCTTCCTGCTGGGCTCCTCCTTCCCCCGTCTGCTGCACATTCCAGCAGGCTGCCCCATCACCCCAGGTCCCACAGTTTGCTTATCTGTGCCCTGTGGCACCAGCTCGCTGCCATCCCTTTGCATAGGATGAGAGCAGCTGCAGGCTTCAAGTCCCACCCTTGTTTTCAGGCTGGCACTGGTGATCATCTTTGTGCAGGGGCTGTCCCCAGCATGGAGAGCTGGGCCAGCACGAGGGAGCACATGGACTCCCCAGCCTGGTTGGTGTCCTCGGGTCTCACTTGCTCATGAGAGGTGTGAGCTGATGAGGCCTGGCATGAAGAGAAGTGGGCTGTCAGCAGCCCAGGGATCTGAATGCAGCAGCAGCAGCAGCGGCTCCCAAGAGGGAATAATTTTCCTTGGCCTAAATGCAGAGCTCATGGAGATGTCCCTGTCCTAAACCAAGCAAGCAAACACTGGTTAGCCTGTAACTGCACATCTGTTGTGGCACATGTAGTAGTGAATAGTATGCCTTGCTGGCTCTATGTAACCTGATGCTTTCCCAAATATTTTCCATAATCAGTCTCCTGCAAACAGCCCCCTGATTACGGGCTAAGCACCATCTGTGCTCATGTGAGACACTTTCCTGATTTCCCAGCAGCGAGCTCAGGGGCACCAAATGCTCATGTATGGGAATCATGCAAAGATTGGCAGCTCATTTTCTTTACAGCAAGAAGTTCACCCGGCTTTCAAAAATACTTAATTCATTTCTACATAGCAGCAACAGATGTGGGTGCTAAAAAGTCAAACGTTCTTGTTTGTTTCTGCATTATTAAAGAGAGGGAGTAGTTGTAATGTTTTTCAGTAAAAGCCCTTAGCATCAGTCACTTACTGAATAGAATAACCTGAGTTGGAGGAGTCTGATAAGGTTCATCAATTCCAACTCCTCTTTAACACTACTTTTTGTAAAAAAAAAAAATAAAAAAATGAGGATTTATATTATGTTAAGAACAGCTTTGTTGAATCAAACTTTCACGTCCTCCGGAATGGGCTTTCCTGCACCCTGGGCACACTCTCCAGTATGCAGTTAGATGCAAAAAAACACACCACAGATACACAGCTTTAAACCAAATACGTGCATCTTACTCCAGAAGTGGTCAGGCTTTCTCACCAAAGAGAACAACTAAATAAGAGTTCCAAAAGCTCACCATGCCATGCCAAGAAAACCTGACAGCTCTCAGGCTTCAGAGCCATTTTCACAGTGTTGTCCCAGGAATATGGTACCTAGGTTTCCGTGCTGTTATTATCAGAAGGGCAAGTGCTTGATATGACTTTGTCAGTCACCGTATGTTTTTAATCTGTTGGATTTTTTTTTTTTTCTTATTTTTCCTACAAAATAAATTATTTAAATTATTTCCTAGTCAAAATAATTTTTCCACGGAATTTGTACTTTCTCTTGAGGACTGTTTCTTCATCATGCTACGACTGGATGGCATAGAAAGTTTTCAGCCACCACGGTTCTCGTCTTAGATTGTTGTGTTGTGTTGATTTCAGCATTTCTAGAAAAAAAAAAAAAATCATTTAGGCTTTGCTGGCAGCCTTTGATAAGGCAAAACAGTGTAATCAAACCTGCTCTTTTAGACAGTACGCCCATAAAAGTGTAGACTGTGAAATACACTTCAATTTGGAGCTCAAATGCGACCATAAATCTTTCAGATAGAGAAAAAAAAAAAAAAAACGGAGAAAATGTAGTTCTGGGCTAATGAACTGTGCCTAAATTGACTTCTGTGATCATTTTAACAGTTTCTAAAACTCTTAACCGCTTTGTAAAATAAAATAAAAAAAAAAAACAAAAAACAAAAAACTGTAAAACATGGGGATAAAAAACAAATTTGTGCAATGAAAAGCAAATATAATTGAACAATAAATATATTTAGAGTTTTTTTTTTTTGATACGTGCAAGGTTGTTGGCTTCTTATTGTCATTGCATTTTTAAAGTGACTAAACATTAGGCCAAATGAGAGGATGGCTATCCTGAAGAAGCTCAGAAAGGAGCATCGACTGTTGTCTCTTTTGCTTTGTGTGGACGTGTGGTCTTAGCTTTCCCATCTGTCCCTGATGCTGTTCATCCATCTCAAAGCGTTCTGCACCACACTGCTATGTCTATGAATAAACCAGTCCTTTCTGGAAATCTCTTGCTGCACGAGGAGATGTTCCCTGACCAAGTGTACTCTGACCAGCAGATGTTACGCTCCAGGAGTGTTCAATATATTAATACTAAATTTACTTAATTGAAGATGTTTGCCATTGCGTGGGATTTTGAAATTGAAGATGTTTGCCATTGCGTGGGATTTTGAAATTGAAGTTGTTTGACATTTCATGGGATTTTGATTTAACAGAGCGACGCAGCAATTACTGAATTTTAAGTGTCACAAAATAACAACTGCAGTGTACAGATGGATCACAGTGCAAATGAAGTTCACAGTACTTGCACTAATTACTTGCTCCCCATTCATAAATTGATTCATCAACCAGGGAGTGATCAGCAAAACTCATTCACCTTTTAACAGTCCCATATGGCCAGTGCATAAAGCCAGTGGAGACTACTGTGGCCTGAGTGCTGCTGTGCCAGGCATGTTAGAACTCCAGTATGAACTGGAGTCTAAAGCAGCCAAATGGTAGGCCAGCACTGACATTGCTGATGCCTTCTTTTCCATTCCTTTGGCCACAGAACGTAGGCCACAGTTTGCTTTCACCTGGAGGGGCACTCAATATATCTGCAACCGTTTCCCCCAGGGGTGGAAACACAACCCAGTCATTTGCTATGGGTTGATCCAAACTGCACTGGGACAGGGCAGTGCTCCTGAGTATACATGATATCGTTGTGTGGGGTGATACAGCAGAGGAAGTTAGAATAATCCAAATCCTCCTGCAAGCTGGTTTCGCTATTAAGTGAAACAAAGTGAAAGGACCTGCCCAGGAAATTCAGTTCCTAGGAATAAAATGGCAAGATGGGCATCGTCACATCCCAGCAGGTGTGATCAACAAAATCACTGCTATGTCTCCACACACTAGCAAGAAAGAGACACAATCTTTTCTAACCGTAGTGGTCTTTTGGAGAATGCACATTCCAAACTATAGCCTCACTGTTAGCCCTCTTTGTTAGGCAATGGCAGAAGAAGAATAATTTTTGTGGGGTCCTGAGCAGCAGCAAATGTTTGAGCAGATTAAACAGGAGATAGCCCGTGCCGTGGCCGTAGGGCCAGTAAGAACGGGACAGGATGTAAAGAACATCCTCTACATTGCTGCTGGAGAGAAAGGTTCCCTCCACCCATCATGCTTCTGATGCCACTTGGAGTAAGTGGATTGCATTGATTACACAGGAATCATAGAAGTGATCATGGACTGGTGTGAAGGCAAAAAGTTTGGACCATCAGCAGCAGAAGAGGTATCGTGTGCTAAAGAGGCCCCACCATACAATGAATTACCAGAAAATGAGAAGAAATTTGCCCTGTTCACTGACGGATCGTGTCTTATGATGGGGAAGCATCGCAGATGGAAAGCTGCTGTGTGGAGCATCACACAATAAGCTGCAGAGGCCACTGAAGGAAAAGGAGAATCAAGGCAATTTGCAGAGGTACAGGCTGTCCAGCTGGCCTTAGATGCTGCTGAACGGGAGAGGAGGCCAATGCTTTATACTGACTGATGGATGGTGGCAAATGCCTTAAAGGGTGGTTACAGCAGTGGGAGCAAAATAACTGGCAGTGAAGGAGTAAATCTATTTGGGCTGCTGAGCTGTGAAAAAACACTGCTGCCCAAATAAAGGATGTGGTTGTAAAGGTGTGCCAGGTAGATGCTCATGTGCGCAAGAGTCAGGCTACTGAAGAACAGCAAAATAACCATCAGGAGGACCGAGCTGCCAGAACTGAGGTGGCTCAAATAGACCTGGACTGGCAGAACAAGGGTGAATTATTTCTAGCTCGGTGGGCTCATGAGACCTCGGGCCATCAGGGGAGAGACGCAACATATACATGGGCTAGAGACCGAGGGGTGGACTTAACTATGGACGCTATTGCACAGGTTATTCATGACTGTGAAACATGTGCCATAATTAAACAAGCCAGGAGGATGAGACCTCTCTGGGGGGGAAAGCTGATGGCAAAAGTATAAATATGGGGAGGTGTGTCAGATGGATTAGATCACCTTGCCACGATCTCGCGATGGAAAGCATCATGTGCTTACCATGGTGGAGGCAACCACTGGGTGGCTTGAAACACATGCAGCACCCCATGCTACTGTCTGAAACACCATGTTACATCTTGAGAAGCAAGTCCTTACGTGACATGGCACTCCAGAAGGAATTGAGTCAGATAATTGGACTCATTTCAAAAAACTCCCTTGTGGATATTTGGGCCAAAGATCAGGGCACTGAATGAATTTATCACACCACCTCTTATGCACCAGCTTCTGGTAAAATTGAATGATATACTGGGTTGTTAAAAACTATGTTGAAAGTGGTGGAACATTTAAGCACTGGGAGAAGCATTTGGCAGAAGCCACCTGGTCGGCCAATACCAGAGGATCAGTGAGTCGAGATGGTCCTACCCAATCCAGCTCCATACATACTGTAAAGGTAGATAAGGTCCCTGTAGTACATATAAAGAGCATGTTGGGAAAAGCAGTTTGGGTCCTTCCAGCTTCTGGAAAGGGCAAACCTCTTCATGCAACTGTTTTAGCTCAGGGACCTGGGACCACTTGGTGGATGATGGAGAAAAATGGGGATGTTCAATGTGTACCACAGGGAATTTAATGCTGGGGGAGTGCAGTAATTCCATTCCATGTATGCATATGCATATAGATATGTGTGATGTGTGTAATGCATGTTAATTACTGCTTGTTTGTGTATGAATATATGCCAAGCATGATGTAGTGATGTGGAATAAGGGGTGACACGTCACGGTTTTGTGATTTTTGTCATTGTTATTCCACATCGTAACATCATGTAAAGCAGTGAGAGTTAAAGAATTAATGTTCTGTCTGTGGACTGCTTTTTATGGGCATTTTGGTTATCGGAGGGAAGAGGAGGGAGGAGCGGCATTTCCCAGAGGACTTCAGCCAAGGGGAAGAAAGGTGGAGCTTCTGCAAGGACGGCAGGCTCTCTTGGTGTCTGTAACACAGCAGCGAAGCACATGGTCCCCCTTCAGTCTGTAGAGATAGGCCTCAGTTTTGGACATTCTCTCTCTCATTTTGTTTGACTTTTTGGCCTCAGTTCCACTTGTAACGTGTTGGATTGTTTTATCTTAACGTTCCTCATCAGATTGTTGCCACTGCTCTTAAACCCAAATATGATCTCCCTTTCCCCTTTCTTCCCTCCACCCGAGGCTCAGGCTCTGCCTCATTACTGGCTGCTAAACAATTAACACTTTTTGTTTCTTGCTGTCTCTCTCTCAGCTAACCAGGGAGAAAGTATGTGATTCCCCTGTGGTCTATATAGCACGGCCTATTGACAATGCCCACATCCTTGACCCTGAGTCCAGGTCTATCATGTAGCCCCTGCTCCGAAGTGTCATGGTCCTTATGGTTGTGAGCTGAGCTCTAGGCCACAACAGAGCAGAGAGGATTTTCAGAGCTGCAGCAGACAACACTACATCCGAGAGCATCATCTGTCTTCACCTGGAAGAGATGAAAGTTTCAGCTGTGGTGCAGAAAACCTGCCAGGATCACAGGGTGTGCAGCATCCTCAGGGACCTAGTCCATCTGGTGGAGAGGGAAACTGCTCCAAAACCTCAAGTCCTCTCAAAAGCCTTGAGAACTGAAAAGCACAGTGGGAGATGCCTCTGCAAGAGCCAAGCAAAGCGCCATTGCTTAGGGGCAGCCTGCACGGGCTTTGCCTTCTGGATCATCAGGGACAACTCCCCCAGTTCTGGAGGTGGCACTGTTGAAGGCAGCAATGTTCTGTTGCGGGACATTTGTTCTCCATCTGAAAAGACCAGAAGTTTTGACTGAAGGGCATCTATCTGGTCTGAAGCTGGTGTGAAGACAGAAGAGAGCTGGGGGGGCAATGCAGATGCAAGCTTGCCATGGGAATTGACCAGCTTGCCCTGCTTACTGGCTCTGTTCACTGCAGGCCAGGCAGCACACCTGACCATGACAGGTACAACTTGCTGCACCTTATTCATGCTCCCCCTGTTCTCCATCTTTAGAAGCCAAAGTATCACCCACTGTCACAGCTGCCTCGAGCTCAATTGCTGGGAATGACAGCAAAAGGATCTGTGCCATCAGACCAGATGCGAGCCTGGAGATCCCCATATTGCCCCATAGTGGCCTTGAATGGGGAGGGGTTGAGTGTGTGGCTATGCTGAGGCCCTTTCTTGGGGTGCAGGTGAGAGAGAGGCTGGGCACCTGCGTGCTGCAGAGTTGCCCCCTCAGCCTCAGGTCTCTGCCAGGCAGGTGACTTCAGTCCAAGCAGGAAGAGTCCTACACTCTTACAGGTTGTAGCTTTCTCCCATGGGCGGAGGACCAGCTCCAGTGAGATGCACAGCAAGGGTGGGCAAGCTCTGAGTCCAGCTCTGGGGTGGTAAAAATGCTGTATTCTCTGTGTGCATTGCTGGGTATGAACACTGTGCAGATCTAGTAGGTCGCATGGCAGGAGATGAATACCTGCTGGATCATGCCCACACCATCACTGATTGGGCACGTGTGTCTGAGTGTCTCTGCTTTCCCTAGCTCTTGTTGCCTGTGACTGTGAGAGAAGCAGAACCATCTTGAAGATATCTATCAATCCTGGGCTCTGGCTGCCCAACAGATGCCATCCTGAGGAAAGGAGGCCTGGACTTTGGCCACAACAACCCCATGCAGCGCTACAGGCTTGGGGATGAGTGGCTGGATGACTGTGAAGAGGAAAGGGACCTGGGGGTGTTGGTTGATGTTCGGCTGAACGTGAGCCAGCAGTGTGCCCGGGTGGCCAAGAGGGCCAGCGTCATCCTGGCCTGCATTAGAAATAGTGTGGCCAGCAGGAGCAGGGAGGTGATCGTCCCCTGTACTCAGCTCTGGTGAGGCCGCACCTCGAGTACTGTGTTCAGTTTTGGGCCCCTCACTGCAGGAAAGACATTGAGGCCCTGGAGCGTGTCCAGAGAAGGGCAACGAAGCTGGTGAGGGGTCTGGAGCACAAGTCCTATGAGGAGCGGCTGAGGGAGCTGGGATTGTTCAGTCTGGAGAAGAGGAGGCTCAGGGGAGACCTCACTGCACTCTACAACTTCCTGAAGGAAGGCTGTGGTGAAGAGGGGTTTGGCAACAAACAGGACCTGAGGAAATGGCCATGATTTGTACCAGAGGAGGTTTAGGTTAGACACAAGGAAGAACTTTTTCTCTCAGAGTGGTCAGGCACTGGAATGGCTGCCCAGGGAGGTGATGGAGTCGCCGTCCCTGCAGTGTTCAAGAGGCGTCTGGATGAGGAGCTGTGAGATCTGCTTTAGTGCTTGTGGTAGCACTGGTGGTGGGAGGACGGTTGGACTAGGTGATCTCGCAGGCCCTTTCCAACCTTGCGATCCTATGAACCTCTCTGGCTCTAAGAATGCTGATAGGCTCTGAGAACAGCTTGCATTTGGCGGAGGCAAGGCAGCACAGGCTGCAGCTTCTCAGCACCGCGTCTTCCCGCGCTGCTGCCCCGCCACAGAAGACACCGGAAGGTCGCTCAAAGAGAACGGCGCATGCGCAAAGCCAACGCGCCCTCCCGGTTGTCGGCCGTAGCTGCGCCGCTCCTCGTACGCATGCGCCTGCCGCATCCCTGCGCCACGCTTCCCCGACTGCGGGCCGCGCCTTCACCTTCCTCTTGCGCACGCGCATCGCCTCTCTTCCGGTTCCGGCTCCGCTCCTCTTCCGGTTCCGGCCCCGCTCTGCAGCCGGAGCAGCATGTTCCGCATCGAGGGGCTGGGGCCCAAGATGGACCCGGAGGAGCTGAGGCGAAAGATGCGTCGCGACGTCCTTACGTCTGTCCGCAACTTCCTCATCTACGTGGCGCTGCTGCGGATCAGTGAGTGCGCGCGGCTGCCGGCGGGTATCCGGTTGCGGGGAGAGGCGCCGCTCTCGGAGCAAGGCCCGGCCGGGCACCGCGCTGCACGCCTGCCGCAGCCGAGCCTTTCGGAGCGCCGCGCCGCTCGGAGGCTCCCGAGCCGGCTGCCGGCTCGCTCATGCTGTGCTGCTTTCTCTTTTCAGCTCCCTTCGTCCTGAAGAAGCTGGACAGCGTGTGAGCTCTTTGAGAGCTGCACGGAAGACTCGGCTTCTGAAAACGCGCGGCGAACTGCTTTCCTTTTATTGTTACTTAAACGTTGTTCCGGAGGCGGGCATCTGATCCTGAATATTCCTTACCATGGCCTTGCAGGCATAATCGGAGCCGAGAGCGATAGTGCAGTGGGAAGTGTGGGGCAGATGTCTGTTCTGTGTGCAGGTACTCGCAGAGCACTGTGGAGCATCAGCAGTGTTACGATGGAACGACTCGGGTACCTTTTTAAAACATATTCGTCTTCCAGTACAAAATCTGAAGCATTAGCAGGTTGCTTTGTTGTGCACCTGCTTTTAAACTGCCGCGTGCTATGGCTGTCGATGTCCCTGAACCTGTCTGTAAAATTACTTTGCTACTGAATTCAGTGCAGAGGGAGTTTGATTTTAAATAAATGGGAGAGCAATTCTGTCATGTAATGAACAACTCTGGTACTGACTTATTTCTGGTAATCACCAGCTAAAGTAGACGTTCTTTGGTAGTATTTCCCTGGCTTTCTAAGGCTTACGTTCTCCACCCTCAGTATCAATGTGTTGAAGAAAAGCAAAGGAAAGTGAGAAAGATGAGCAAGACAATTATATATTTTTCCAGTTTCTAGATATGTGGTTACTCACATGTGAAACACAAATGTGTAGTCAAGACTCAGAAATAAAAGCAGAAAGGGTTGGCTCAGTATTGTCCAGCAGGCCTGTGCTAGTTTGCCATTCCAGTAGAGCCTCATGGACATTGCATTTATGCAAGGTATAAAGCATGAGCAAGGCTGTACTACCATAATCTGTGAACTATTAACAGGATTTTAGACACAGCAGATTTTCATAATGCCTCTTGTATGCTGAATCCAGCTCTTGTCACAGTTACAGATTGCCATGTACTAGTTGTTCAGGAGGAGTGTTACTTTGTGCAGGCGTTGCATGCAGTATTCTTACCTCTGCTGTTGCTGATGCAAAAAAATTGGTCAGCTTGCTTTGCAAAGAGGGTTATAGTTTTCCTCTCTGAAAGAGAGAGCCCAGTTCTAGGGCTGGTACTTACTGTTATGAACTGATGGACCTGACTTGCCACCTGACTTGCCAGGTGTTATGAACTGATGGAGCTGGATTTTCATGCATTTTGAGTTACTTCTCTGTGTAAGTCTAAAGGGATGCGTTTAAGATTTTGTTTCCTTAAATCAGACATGCAGAGAGATCTGAGTGTTTCTGAAATTCATACTTAATTCTTTTAAGTCATTTTCTCCTAGTGTTAGCAAGAGTGTCTGCATGTACCTGTAGTGGAGGCACTGCTTGTTCTTCATGTATTGGGTGAAGTCTGTTACCTTCATGGTCCGGATTGGCAGGCTTTAGTGCTTGTAGGAAGCACAGTAGAAATATTTGTCCATTTGCAAACACTTTTCAGGGCTAAACACCGCTGACCTGTGAGCAGTGTTGCATACCTCTCATCCTGGAGAAAATGTACTTGTTAAGAGTGGGCTTGAATTGGCTGTTAGGAGCTCTTGAAGACTGTTCTAGAGAAGTTTCTTTCAGGAATATAAGAGATGAAGCCATCTGCTTATTAAAATTGGACAAAATAAGTAGGCTTTTTTTTTTTTGACTGCGATCTTCTGCGGTCTCCAATATGCCAGGCAGTTGCTGTACTCCACTGCTCCAGGGAGGACTGAGATGCAGTAAGAGGCTGAACGGATTTCACTGCAACCTGACTGATGACTGCTGTCTGTTGCCTCTTCACTTCTGTGGCATTCCTACCAGTGTAAAGATACACTACTGTGGTGGTGTGTCTCCAGCCTTGGGGAAACAGCTACTCATCTTCCAAGCAGAAGTGTGTGTGTTGAGCAGATGGTCTGGATGGCAAGACAGATAGCAGCAGTAGAGTGTAAGTCTTAGTGAAGCTCAGAGGCTGGGATATTCTGCAGATATCCCAGAAGGCTGGGATATTCTACAATTTCTTAGCTGATTTTATAGCTATTGACAGTAGGAAGAAAATTTTCTCCACTAATTTTAAGTTCTCATTAACAGAATTTTTCTTTGTGCTCTGTATCGGGGATTTCCATCATCTACCTGTGATGCAAGTCCTAGTGATAGGAAAAGCCCCTCTTAGGGGTCAGAACTCAAGGAGACCCCATCATTTAACTTGCTTTGATGCAGACTGGTTGTAGGCTTGTCTTGATAAAGGATTCAAGATTGAAAGCAAAGAAGAGCAAGAAGGCAACTCTTACTGCTGTTTGTGTGCAGTATCCAGAGGAAGACGTTTTGTAGAATCAGGTAACTTCCCAAGCAAAGGTTTGTTTAAAGTTACTGTAATAGGCAAGCAGCACTACTATGAGTTGTTCTTAAAGTTAGGGGCTGCTTTTATGCAAAAAAAAAATTAATTCTTCCAGGTGACTTCCCTTTTGAGGGAAATAAGGGGCCCAATGGGTGGGCCACACCCTTCTAGCAGGGAAGTGTGCTGCTGCTCTGGGGCTTTGGTCAAGGACATTACTAGAAAACTTCTTGGCCTGGTTCGCTCCTCTGATCATTATCCCTCCCTGATAGCTCAGGCTGGCAGTGATGAGGTTGCTGAGGGAAGGCTGGGGACTATCAAAAAGGACTTCAGGAGACTGGGGCAGTTAGTTGATGGAGCGAGAGTACAGACAGGGTTTTCCTCTATCATTTCAGTGGTGTGGAGGGATTCCAAAAGGACCAGGACCATCTGTTAAATACATAGCTAAGAGGCTGGTTCATGTCCAGCTTACCTCCCAGGTCCTTTTCCACAGGGTTGTGCTCTATCCTTACATTCCCCAGCTTTTACTGATAGTGGGGTTTGCCATGATCAAGCTGCAGCACTTGGATTTGTTGAGGTTTTCCTGGGCCCACTGCTCAGTCTGTCTAGATCTCTCTGGTTGGCATCCTATCCTTCAGGCATGTCATCCACACCACATAGCTTGGCATCCACAAGCTTGAGGTTGCACTCAGTTTCACTGTTGATGTCACTGATGAAGATATTAAAGGCCCCAGCACTCACCCCTGGGGGACACTGCTCATCACTGATCTCCATCCAGACATTGAGCCATTGACCACCACTCTCAGAGTTCAGTCCTGCAGCTGGTTTTTGTCCATTGAACAGTCCACCCATCAAATGCATATCTTTCCAATTTGGAGAGGTGGTTGATTCACCATTCCTGGTTGTGTTTAAAAGCCGTTTGGATGTGGTGCTCAGGGACATGATTTAGTGGAGGGTTGTTAGTTAGGGTAGTTTGATTAGGTCATGGTTGAAATCAATGATCTTTGAGGTCTTTTCCAACCTGAGTGATTCTGTGATTGGAGAGAAGGATGTTTTGGGAACCGTGTAAAAGGCTCTACTGAGGTCCAGATAGATGATGACAGTGTCTTTTCTCTCATCTATTGATGCAGTCACACCATGCTAGAAGGCAACTAGGTTGGTCAGGCAAGACTTGCCCTTGGTGACACCATGTTGGTCCTCCCGTATCCCCTCTGCTGTCTTCCATATGCCTTAGCATAGCTTCCAGGAATATCTGTTCCATGATCTTTCCCAGCACAGAGGTGAAGCTGACAGGTCAGTAGTTCCCTGGGTCATCCTTCCTACTCTTCTTAAAAATGGGTGTGACACTGCACTTTTTCCAGTCATCAGGGTCTTCACCTGATCACCATGAATGTTCAAATGTCATCAAGAATAGCTTCGTGACTACATCAGCCAATTGCCTCTGGACTCAGGGATGTATCTCATCAGGATGCTCAGACTTCCCAAGTGATCTCAAACTTGATTTTCTGTGTGAGGAACAGAAAATCCCCCAGCCCCCACTTTCAAACCCATCCACTCAAGGGATGTGTGAAGAACAGTTTCCAGTGAATTCAGGCAAAAAATTTGTTGAATACCTTGTCAGCAACTGCCCTGTCTGTATTGCTTACAAAGGGGGATGCACCTTCTTGGACTTTCCTTTTCCAGCTGATGTACCTACAGAAGCCTTTCTTACTCTTCTTTACCCCCCTTGCCAAGTCCAGTTCCACTTGGGCCTTGGCCTTCCTGACCCTGTCCCTACTCAGCCTAGCATCATCCCTGTATTGCTCCCACATTACCTGTCCCTGCTTCCACTGCCCGTGCATTTTCTTCTTGCTCTCCAGCAGGTCCCAGCTCAGCCATGCTCTTTTGCTTTCCTTTCCTGACTCCCTGCACTTGAGGATGGTCCCCACTTGCACCCTAAGAAAAGTTTTCTTGGAAAATCTGACAGTTCTGCTTCTCTCTGTTGTTCTCAAGGACAATTACCCAGGTGGGTAACTCCCTGAAGAGCTGGAAGTTGGCTTCTCTAAAATTTAGCATTCTGATTTTACTCTTTGTCCTATATCCTTCAGAAATGTGAATTCCAGCATTGCATGGTCACTGCTGCCAAAGCAGTCTCCAGTCCTGATATCACCAACCATTTCACTTGCACTGCTGAGCAGCAGGTGCAGTATTCCATTCCTCCTGTTGGGACCGTCTATATTACTTGATTCAGAAAGTTATCCTCAGTGCATTCCAGGAGTCTCCTGGATTGCATGCAGCCTGCCATGTTACTTTTCCAGCAGATGTCAGGGTAGTTGAAATCCCCCAGTGATACAAGAATCTGTGATTGTGATGCTCCTGTATCAGGAGGAAGAAGGCCTCACTAGCAGGCTCTGCTTGCTTGGGTGGCCTGTAGCAGGCACCAACCACAGGGCTTCCTTTGTTGCCTTGGTCTCTAACTCTCACCTTGTCTTGCTCATGGCCATTCTTAAGGGACATCTCTTCACATTCTATTCCTTCCTTGACCTCCTCCCCTCCTTCCTTGCCTGTGCCTTCTGGAGAGCTCGTAGTCATTGATAGTCATTGATAGCCATTCCAGTCTTGGAAATCTTCCCACCAGGGTTCAGTGCTGGCAATTACATCATGCTTTTCTAATAGCATCATGGCTTCCAGCTTCTCCTGCTTGTTTCCCATTCTCGCTCTCTTTCTAATTGTTTAAGAGACGGACATGCAGCTAACTGGATGTGACAACTAGTTAACAACCTTGTGAAGGCATCAGGGCAAAAACTGTACTGTAACACTCTTAGGAAAGGTGCAGAACAAACACATGTTGTGTACAAGTGCAATGGAGAAGTCAGGACTTAGTCATCGTGCTTAAGGTATTCTTGGGTATTCCCCCCCCAGCCACAACCCTCCACAACCACCATGTGGAGGGAGAAGCACGGCTGGTACAGCATGTGCACAGTGTGTGATAGCAGGCACTGCACCTGTCCCAGTTGGAAGGGACCACAGTATGGCATAAAAGACACTGCCAACCCCACAGCCAGTGTTGCTCACCTCAACACATCCTCAACCACCCCAGAAGAAGGAGGAGGATGGACCCTCAGGACATCATGGGATCTGCTGTGGTGACTTGCTATTCTTCCCTTTGTTTTCTATTTCCTTCTCTTTTTTTTTCCCCCTTCTTCTCGCCCATCTTTTAATAAATAAAGGTACACTCTTGCTCAGTCAAGACCTTGACTCTGTTCCAAGCCTTAATTCAAAGGGATTGGGATCAATGTAATGAACCACAAGCCTCTTTGCCTTGCAACACGTTCTGAGACATTGCCTAAACACAGCCCTGCGAGCTGCAAAAAACACGTAGCCATGCTTTCCATTTTGATGAAGGAACTTGAGAACTGGTTTCAAGATTGCCAAGAAAAGACCATCCTTTCTTTTGGTGTATTTGCAACTCCATTTTCAGTCAACATAAATACATTACCTGCGCATTTTCAGATAGATTCTGTAGAGCTGCCATTGGATATTCAACTCAAAAAATGGATCACCCCTCTTTGCCAGACTTTTGTGAGAGCTCTCTTACCAGGGAGAAACGGCCCTTGCTTCACAATCACACCTTATTCACATTGTTGCTTTTCAGCACTATGTATGATGTTTGTGAACAACTAATTTGAAAGAATCAAGTGCAACAGGAGTAAAATTGCATCCAAAAAGTCTCCAAAGGACATCTTGGGAACTCACCCAGAATTGCTACCATTGCTTTTGAACTAGAGTGATGTCTTAGCTTCCTAAAAATGAGATCGTGTATCCCAGTAAACAACTAGTTCACTGTTTTGGTTGCAGTCTTTTATTTGTGTTTTAATAAAAAAATATTTTTTTTAAAATAAGCGTTCTTTGGTTTGTTTGTTTGGTTTTTTTTTAGTTATATAAGTTATATATATATATATATATATATATATATAGTTATATAAGTTAAGTTATATAGGTTATAACTGCATTATACATTTTATGTGTGGTCCAAGACAATTTCTCTTCCCCCAGTGTGACTCAGGTGAGCCAGAAGGTTGGATGCTCATGTCCTGTTACAGCTTGGAGGAGCATGCTTAATTTAGGCCTAGAAGATTTGGGAGAGGAAAGCTTTCTCCTTACCACCCTGTTGCCTGGGAGTTGAGGAAGCTTCTCAGAGGTGACATGTGCCTTACAAAGGGGCAGGCAGGAAGAGCTGCTGCTGTGATGGTGCTGGGCACAGATGGCTGCACTGTGAGCTGCTGGGCTGTGTGTGGACCTGGGCATGCTTGATTGTAGTTAAACCTACCCTCTTTCAGTTTAAAGCCCTTAACCTTTGTCCTATCCTTACACTTGTGATAAAAAGTCTCTTCTCCACTTTACTGTAGACCCTCTTTAATGAGTAGAAGGCCACGATGAGGTCTCTTCCACCTTGGGAGGTTCTGTGGCTCTAGGATTGTACACAGGTGCAAACAAGCTGCACAAGCCCTAGGACAGAGACATCAAGTGAAAATGGCAGGGCAGAGCTCTCGGTGGGAGGGCAGGGAAGAGGGATTGCCCCAGCTGTGCTGCCCAGGAATGTGATTTAGGAGATGCTCGTGACAAATTGGATTTCCTACCCCTCCCATACAGTTCAAGCACTGGTGCTGGAGTAAGACACAGCTAGTGGAGAAAGCAGGCAAGAAAGTACTCAGAAATAAAATCAGTCCCAACTACTCTTTCTGAGACCTCAATCACTTTTGTGGGGGAGAAGGAAGGAACTGACCAAGGCACCTTGCTCCTCCACGATGAGTATGTTTTGTGAAGGAGATCTTCATACCTTGTTCTGCAATGTTTCTCCAGAGTCGCACCCCCATCCTGGAGAGGGATCATCAGCCACCTGAAAGGACAGCACTCCTTCCCCTTAGGGAATATCACCTTTCTCTAGTTGCTCGAACGTATGCCAACAAAGTAGAGAAATACCAGAAACCTCCCCTGCTGGAATCAGATCAGGATGTTTACCACTGGTGCGTACCAAAGGGATTGCTGAGGCACAGGGGAAGTCTTGCAGAAGCACAGGAGGGAGGTGAAGTAGATAATGCTGGAGCCTTGGTGCTACCTACCATGTTGACCCTTTCACCCCATCAGCAGAATCAATACTGATATGTACACTAATGGCTGTGTTTGTACAAACAAAAAAGAATTTCTCCATCTATCCAGTACACTTCAGTTTGCCTCTCCAGAATCTGTCTCTATGGGCTCCACACAGCCAGTCTGACTGTGCAGAGATACATTTCCTGGGTTTCACCAAGCCAAGCCTGGAAAAAAAATAATGCATCTGCCAATTCAAACTGAAGGAACAGTTCTCCCTCACACATGCGTACTCACCCCCTGCTTCTCAGGTTTGGTGTATGGCCATGTCCTCTCTAACACCATGTGTGTTAAGTCTGGGGTGGATGCACTGCACTGGATTTACATGGCAAAGTTTTGGTTGGAGGGGTGGAATCTATGAGGAGAGTCCAGAAGACCCATGTTAGGAAAGAACCATCTCCAGCTGGCTCCACAAGGGACCTTGTGCTGGCAAAGCTGAGGCAGTGAGGTGGTACTGCTGTCAGCTCATTGTCCTACAATCAGCTAATAATAATAATAATAATAATAATAATAATAATAATAATAAAAATACACAGCTGTGCTTTCCATACAGGATAAAGGACTTTGAGAATTCAAGATTGCTGAGAACATCTTTTTTTGGTTTTGCAGATTTACATTTCTGCTTTCCGTCAACATAAATACGATACCTGGGAAATTCCAAATGGAGTCTGCAGAGTGGCAATCAGATATTCAACTAAAAAATCTGACCGCATCTCTTTACTTTTACAAGCCCTATTTACCAGAGAAAACCATTCCTCACTTCACAACTCACCTCACACATGTCAGCACTTTCGGCAGTATGTCCATCTGTGAACAGCTGCTTTCAAGGAGGAAGCGCAGGAAGAGTAAAATTTCATCAAAAATCTCTTTGAGACCTCACTAAGCTCAACAAGAATTGCAAACACAGACATCAGACGAGAAACTGATACGTCAGTTTCACACAAACAAGATCACATACCCCAGCAGTTCCCTGTTTTTGTATCTCTTGTTCTTTCCATGGAAACAAATAGGAGGCACTGCTTCCAGGGCAGCCTTTGTGGATGTGGCTCAAGGCAGTTCCAGTTCACTCCGTGTAATCCAAGCAAAACAAAAGGTTGGATGTTCGTGCCTGGTAAGATTTACTGGCTACAGATATTGGCTCTGTGGTTACAGACTCGTGTTGGAGCAGTGCAGGGGAAGCCCACGCAGGGTCAGTTCAGGAAGCATAGCATCCCATGTGGACAGGGGCAGAGAGTGAGGAGGAAGGGGCAAATGACTGGCACCTTCTGCTCCTCATCTGTGGAATATATAACCAGCAATAAGGCAAACAGCCTTGTATGATGATTGGTGTGACCGTGGCCCAGCCTGCAGAGGTCCTGTCCAGCTGACTGAAATGCCAGCGTAACCAAAACCAGGCAGGTTCATATGCTGCAGGCTGAGTCTCCCTTGCATAGGAAAATGCTTGGGTAGACCTTCCCAGATAGGACAGCCCTGGCAACGTGTCACCTTGGGAGCTTGGTCAGCCAATTCACTGCATCAGCTGTTTCTTTCTTTGTTTCTTAAGATAATCGCTACTGAATAACTTCCTTTTTTATTTAATATGTTTTCCTGTCTGAATGTCTGAATCTGTAGCCTTTGGAGGGAAGGTTATGGGACAGGACAAGGGCTTTTACGTAGGAATTCTGCAAGTTTCCAGTCAGTTTGTCTACTCAGATGGTACATGAGCAAATCCAGCCACTGTACGCAGTGCCTGGGACGGCTGTGCAGCAACACTGGTGTTCACAGAAGTCAGACCACCCCCATCTACAGTAACAGATATCCAGAGGGAGCACAGCTTTCCCTCCATTCAGTCTCTCACTTCAGTTCTGCAGCAGGTACAATCATCCCCATCTCACTGAAGAGACCAAGTCTGTCAGATAGACATCTGAGTACGCACACTTAGAGCTCTGCTTCTCACTGGACCAGACCTGAAGTCTGTTCCTTTCAACTAATTCCAGCCAGAAGGTCTGGTGTGAATTGCAACTCATGTTGGCTTTGTTGGTCCAGGAGAGTCAGCAGTGCCAAATACAGCACGATTCTTTTGGTGGCTGTGTAGGGTGGAAGATGTGTTCGCACGGAGAGCTTAACTGAATGACAAAATCCAAAATGGAAACGGCGTGACTCCTTTTAACGCTGCTGTAGCAGAGCTGTCAACTGAGCAGCTAATCTGAAGGGGAAGCAGAATGCTAAAGAGCTTAAATGGAGAAACAGAGACATTAGAAACCCTATGGTAGTGACCTCTGTTAAGGACGAGGGAGGAGACTGCGTACATTCTCGTGCAGGAGTGCTGTTGGGGAGAGCTGCATCCTTTGCTGACGTCAGAACTGTGGGAGAGGTATTATTTTTCTGCAGATCAAGTAACAATAAATAAAGCAGTGCTCAAACTCACCGGATGCTCTGGGTATTATGTAAACTGAGTGCATAACACAGGGCAAAAACACACCTGAACTGATTCTACAGCAACATAAATCTGAATAGTACTGTTAAGGAGAGCAGAACTATGCCAGCATGGGTGGACTCGTGCCCTCACCTCAACACTGCATCACTGTGGGCACAGTGAAAACATACAGTGTGGTCCAGGGAGACATGCATTGTGGAGAGACAGTGGCAAACACTCTAAAAGGGCACTTTGGGTTGGGAGTCTCTCACTTCACAGCAGTGTCATACTTTCACCCAGCTCCCTGGTCCCTCCTAGGATGTATCTCCCTTTATCTCTGTGTCCTGTTGGTGGGAACATCCCTCTGTGTGCCTCTGCCAGATTGCTGCAGCTGGGTTGCTAGCAAAAATATCCCTGGCTGCCCATGCAGGGCACAGCAGATCAGGAGAGGTGAGGCTGTTCCACCTTCAAGCAGCCAGGCCCAGGCAGGAGCAAAGCTCAGTTCATCACCAGAATCTGCCAGCCAGGCTCAAATCTGCCTCCAAGAAGACAGGTGAGGTCAGACAGTCTGACAGGCTCCTGTCTGATGCTCTTAAGAATGCCAGAATATAATGCTATATATGGTGCAGCTTGGGTGAGTTTGAGCTCTTTGGAGAAATGCTTTCTGCTCACGTGCATCATTAACAGAAATGTGCCTCTTTCTCTCCTTTTGCAAGATGTGAAATACGTGGGTTCCCTACTGAGCTCTCTGTCTTTGAAATATGTTGCTAAAGACGTAAGGAGAAAATGGGAAGCCACAGGGGCAGATTGGAGGCCATGCAATTTGGCTCTCATGTACTTGAACGTTCCTGCTTCAAGAATGTCCACTCGCACATTCCTTGCTGAGTGATCTGAAATCATTTCCTTAAAAAATAGCTTGGTGAAGGCTGTCTGCATGGTGAGGTTTGGAGCTCCTTCTCTGATGGACCAAGCATCATTACAGAACGGGGCTGGGCAGCGATGTGCCTGCCCACACTCAGAGGGCTGAAGGACAAAGCTGTGCTTTCTTTGCTGAGAAGAGAACTCGAGGCATTCCTGCAGAGCTCATACAGCCAAAAACCTGCAGCACGCAGGCATGACCCGGCAGCCTAGCCATGCCACAGCAAGTAATTCTGAGAGATGGGCTGACGAGGCCACTGAAGTTCTCTTCTTCAGATATGCAAAATTGGAGGTCCTTTCTCCTCCATGGTATCTGTCACTCTTCTTCACCAGGCTCAGCTCCGTGAATTCTGAAGCCCAGCAATTCCAGAGCAATCTTCTGGGTCGCAGAATATGGAAGTGGGTTCCCAGGCTCAGCTCATGGCAGGAACGGGCTCCCAGAGCTTTGGTGTCTTTGCATTCCTTGGAACAGCCTCACAGGTGAGCAGCAATGGGTTGGAAGCTTCCAAATAGTGTTGAAATGTTTCCCCAGATGGAAGGCCTTCGTAGGTCTGCTCTGACACAATAAAAATGGGGGCAAGGAAGAGCACCATTTACAGGCAACATGTCTCATAGCTTTCTGCAGAAATGCTCCCCAGGCTTCTGAAACTGGGGATAACCATAGAGAAGAGATCTCCACGCTCAGCTCCCCAGCACACAGATACAGATCCAATACATCTGGCACTTTTGCATGGAATTGTTACTCCTCTAGTTAGTGGATTCTGCTTTTCATTCTCAAGACAGACAACTACGGCTTACTTTCTTTTTTAATTGAGGTTCTGCTCCTTGTGTAGATTGCTCTGCAAACACTACTCATCAGCACTGGTAAGAATAGGGGTGTGATGTGAACTGTCTAGGAAAGCTGCATGAATTAGCAGTTGATGCAAAACTTGTCTTAGGGCACTGTTTAATGTTATTTTAGGTACAGACGGAAGGCCCAAATCTTGTTTTTGGTGAAGCTCAGTGTTTGGTGAAGTTCAGTGATCACAAAAGAGTACGGATCACGGATGGTGCCAAAGTAAGCTTTTACATCAGCAGGAGTGAAAAATCATCGCAGTTTCTGTGGGTGTTGATCTGGGAAAAGGGTAGTTCCTGGGCTAGGAGCATAGAGAGCATCAGAGGTAAAGGCAGAAGGAACTGCAGTGCAGAAATACTCCAGCTAATTAGGGAGTATGAAAAAGCAAAACCAGAAAGGCACAAAACAGAAAAAATCAATACCTTTCAGTAGGCAACTCTTCTTTTCCTGCCCAACCCAGTGCTAAATAAAGGGCTGCAGACAGAAGCAAAGGAGTTTAAATAGAGAACAGGACATTTTTTACAGCAAAAACTGGTGTCAGAGAAGGAGAGGAACTGCTGACACACTGGGTGCGTGTTCCTGTGTCCCCATTTGTGTAGTGCTGGGTGATCTCCAGGCAGACCTGTACCCACTTTCTCTGTCCACATCAGTGGAAAGAGCTCTGCACACTGTGTAATAAAAGCTCCCTTGCTGTGTGCTCACAGAAGAGCACACAGAGAGAGCCGTGGCAGGAGCAGAACCCCAATGAAACCCTGCTCCTTCAGCTCCCAGCAGCCACCTGCCCATCAGAGGTCCATCTCCACAAGCTCAGAGGAACACGGGGACACAAAGGCAGGCAAACTCAGATTAGGGACTCAGCAGAAGAGGCACGCTGTCCCAGTAAAGACATAAAACCTATGCTGAGGAGTCAAAAAGTCCAAGCATCCTCAGGACTCTGCCAGAGACCTGAGATGTGGAATGCAGGGGAAGAGCATTGCAGAATTGTGCAGAGCTTATGGAGAGCTGCTCAGGGCAGGAACCAAATGTGGGGAAAGTCACACACTGAGGTGGCCTGAGGAGAACAAATGTGGAAAAGTGTGAGAAAAGGGAATTAAACAGGCCAGCAGCACGTAATTTGTTTGCTGGTCAGGATGTTTGCCTGGCTGTGCCCTGTGGTCAGCACAGCTCGTCCTACCTTCTTTCTGAGCTCCACTTCTAGCTGTTTTCCTGGGCTCTCTGTTTGGTACGGGAGTGTGTGCATGGTGTCACAGGAGCTCACATGTCTGCAATATGGCACTTGGAGCAGCATAGGTGTGCCAATGTGTGTGCAGGCTCTTGAGAAGATCCAGCCGGGATCGGGTGGGTGAGGAGCTGGGAGGCAGCGGTCGCTGGAAGTGAGACCCTGCAGGCACCGACAGTGGCTCAACAGGAGCCAGCGGTGTGCCCTGGCAGCCAGGGGGGGGAAACACTCCTTTAGTGCGGAGACGTTTCCCAGTAATGAACTTTCATGTTAAGTGCTCCGGAGAGGAGAATAACGCGAGGCTGTTGGTGCTGTTTGCCCGGACACTCGGTGGTGTCTGCGTGATGTGCTGCACACCTGTTCTGTGTCTGCCTTTGGGGAGTACGTTCTCAGCCTCACTCGGATTTGGACTTGCAGCCAAGAGAAACAGCAGCTTCCCCTCTACCGGGCTGCTGGATTGGGCTTCTCAGTCGGCAGAGACTGAGCCCTGGGATTTGCCTGGAAACGCCGCACAGAGCCAGAAGGACTCCCCCCGCCCCCAAAAAACAACAACAACAACAACAACGGCAGCCGGCAGCGTGGGGTCACCCGTGGGGCAGAGATTGGGCAGGACAGCCGCAGCCGAGGGGGCAGACAGCCGAGGGGGCCCGGCTGCGCAGCTTTCCGCGCGAGCAGGGGACCGTCTGAGTTCTTTCAACGGGCGAAGCCGCTTCGGGTCCAAACGCACGGCTCCATGCGGGGATGTGCCCCAAAGCAGACGGGGAAGGAGAGCGGACAGCGGACGAAGCGAAGGGTTCCCTCTCCCCGCGCTCCTCCTCCGGAGCCGCGGCACTGCGGGATGTGCGGGATGAACGGGATGTGCGGGATGTGCGGGCGCGGCCCCGGGAGGAGCTGCCCCTGCCCCGCCCCGGCTCCGCCCTCCCTGCCGGACAGCGGCTGCCCCTGCCCCGCCGCCGTCGCAGTTCCGCGCTCGGCTCTCTGCGGAAGGTAACGGGGCGGCCCCGGTCCGAGGGATGCCTGGGGAGCCGGCAGCCCCGCGGGAGCCGCGGCGGGAGGAGAGGGCAGCGCGGGGCCGGTGCGGGGGGTGCGGAGCAGCGCGGCCGTCGGGGCGCTCGGGAGCGATGGCTTCGGCCGGAGGAGGTGTTGCAGGACACATTGCGACTGCCTTCGTTCTGCCTCGGCTATTTCTTGAGAGCCGTGCCAGAAAAAGCCTTTTCTAATATCCGTCTTTCAGGTTGGATATTGGGAAAAATTTCTTCTCCGAAGGAATGGTCAGGCAACTGGAACGGGCTGACCAGGGAAGTAGCGGACCTCCGCCCCTGGAGGTCGTCAAGAGATGTGGCACTGAGGGACGTGGGTAGTGGGCGTTGTGGGGACGCTTTTGGGTCGGACTGGGTGATCTTAGAAGCCTTTCTCCAGCCATAATGATTCTGAAATACTATTGGAATTAATAACTGGCTTCAGCGGCTTCTCCTGTTATGCCTGACAATGAAGCGCTGGCGACCTTGGTTGCTGAGGTCCTTGAATGTACATCCTCTCACTGCATGTAGCTCGTTTGGTGGTCTTTGACCCAGTCTCACACCAGACACTGTGAGCTAGTTTTTCTTTGCATAGGAGGAAGCTATAGATGCTTCCCCAAAAGAAAAGTCTCCGTTTTAGAATTGAGTTGATGACACCATCTTTTTAACCTCAATGGGCAAATATTAGGAGGAAAATTTCACAGGAGGTTGAGGGAGACAAAGTCAGAGTGGTTTTAACATGCAGGTGATGGACACAGCTCTCAGCAGAGGTCATTGCCATGACCAGGGCAATGGTGTTCTTTGTCTCTGTACAAAACTCTGCCTGGGGTGGGAGGTGGGATCAAGGTGGCTGTGTGTGTTCCTCTGCCTGGGCAACCTGTTCTGAATGACCCAGCCCATCTGTGCCTCATGTTGTGCCATCTCCCTGCTATGCCATCTCTGCAGCTCCATTGTTGAATACGCACTTAACGAAGGCAGTGAGGATGGTGAGGCACTGGAACAGGTTGCCCAAGGAGGCTGTGGATGCCCCATCCATGCAGGCATTCAAGGCCAGGCTGGATGTGGCTCTGGGCAGCCTGGTCTGGTGGCTGGCGACCCTGCACACAGCAGGGGATTGGAACTGGATGAGCACTGGGGTCCTTTTCAACCCAGGCCATTCTGTGATTCTGTGATTCTCCTCCCCATCAGATTTGTGTGTCAGATTTACCTGTTTGTGAGATGCTGATGAGGCTGAATGGGCTAACGTGGATATATGACCAGAAATGTGAGGAAACCTGTTAGTCACAGGAAGGTCTGTCTGGAGGAGCACTCCTACTATCAGAATGATCTGCAGAACTGCAGATGGAGTGGCAGTCACTTTGGGAAGCCCTCGGTGAATCGCTTCTCGCGTTTTTCCTTTGTTGCACCCGCTTTCATATGAGTGCTCTCTGTAACACCATAGAGTGAAATGCTAGGAGAACTGTTACACTACCTGATAAAATCAAAGCTGTAGCTTTCATCTGGAAGCCTGTGAGGTGGAACTTCATTCTCCCTGAATCAATTCCACATCATGCTGGCTGGGGAGGCATCTCACCCTCGCTCCATCTCTGCTTTTCCAAATTGGCCAGTGCAGCTCTGGCAAGGCTGATGAATTAGCTCAGGCATCAAACTAGGTTAGAAGACCAAAAGCAGAGTGGCACTGGAACAATCTGAAGGAATGCAGCACAATAGCAAGGGAGGGAATGTCCCTGTTGTATGAACAAGATGGTAGAGCTGGCCATATGGAGGCAGGTCTTTCCCGGATTGAGCAGAAGGGCAGGAATGTTCTGGAGAGGAAGAAGGCTTAAAGAAAGTCAGTGATCCCTTCTGGGAAATGGCAGGTGAAGTTCGTTTCCACCAAGGCCTTTCAGGCACAGCGTGTGCCAGCTACAACTGCTGTGGGAAAGTGTGTTTGGGCAGCAGAAATGCCAGCATATGAGCGCAGCTGGGCTTGCAGCCAAATGCAGAGCTTGCCATACAGACTCCTTTGCTTCCCCAGTTTGGCTGTGGGAAGCAGGTTTACGGCACATGCTTCCAATTGTAATGCTGTCTAATGTATCCTAGATTTCACCTCTGTATTTTAGCAAATTACTCTCTGAGCAAGCTGCTAGCAAATAGAGCAGTACCTTTCATGCCGGAATGGCTTTAAACTGAGGCAGGGGTAGTTTAGGTTGGATATGAGGAGGAAGTTTTTCACTCAGAGGGTGGTGAGGCACTGGAACAGGTTGCCCAAGGAGGCTGTGGATGCCCCATCCCTGCAGGCATCCAAGGCTGGATGTGGCTCTGGGCAGCCTGGGCTGCTGGTTGGCGACCCTGCGCATAGCAGGGGGTTGGAACTGGATGAGCACTGGGGTCCTTTTCAACCCAGGCTGTTCTTTGATTCTATGATGCTAATGTTTCCAAAGAGCCTGGCATTGCTAAAGCTGAAGGCAAGGTCCTAGGCTTCTTGTGCAGTGGCTCCACAGGCAGCATGAAATTCATGCTTTCCCCTTTCCATTCATGGCACTTGCCAAAAGGCTGTGCAGAAGTTGTTTCCCCATAAACAGTCCTCAAGAGCAGTGACATCCTAAGTGCAAGATCACCTGCAGATGTGAGGGAACCCATTGCATTGCCTGTCCTGAGCTTGTCCACGAGGTGAGTCGTCTTCAGAGCCATATTTGTGGCTTCCAGGTCTGCACCACAACATAGAGACCAGTGCTGGTACGTACTGTTCTGCACTGAATTGTTGAATTTTTTTTCCCTCCTGTTGTGCAGATTGCAAGTGGAATGAAAGCTCTGCTCATGATAGCTTCTTGATTGAGTGCTGCTGAGCATACAGGGGCTGGGGAAGGGGATCTGAGTGTGCTGTGCTGAAAAGAAAGTCACTCTTGGAAAGCTAAGTCAGGAAATCAGAGGGGAACATTCCTAATACACTGGTGGCTCTTGTCCAGAGAAATACAGCCGAGAGGATGAAAATCTTAATGCTTCCACACAAATCTAGTTTTAGAAGTGGAGGCTATTCAGAGGAGAGGCACTGCTTTTTCTCCTTTTTCTCCTTGCACATTATCTTTATAATTTTCTTCCTTTTGTGTGTAATGGACCATGAAGCTTTTACCTCTCCCTTAGGGCACTTGCTGATATGATTATTATTCAGTGCCTGAAGTCTGTGCATAAGTCCACAATCTCGTCTTCTAAAACTAATTCAGATGTGAAGCCTGTTAGGTCCGCAGAAAGTTCTTCAACTGTCGCAAATGTCTTCAGAAAGAAAGCTAACACCAGGCAGTTTGGCGGGGGTGGGCAGCAGCAAACAGCTTATGTTCAGCAATAGCTTCTGGCCACCACTAAGTCTAATCAAAGCAGTGACAGGGACAGCCTCCACAGAGTCTGGCAGCATGTGGTCAGCCTGCTTTTCTGATGTTTGTGCCTGTTGCTAGATGCACTCCTGCCTCCCCGCTTCTAGCCAAGCCTTACTTGGATTATTCTTCAGGATTCCAAATGACAGTGATTCTCCAAGCCTCTTAGGGAATGGGTACTCGAGATAACTGCTGTGGATGACATAGCTCACTGGGACCTGCAATTGATCCTTCAGACGGTCAGCAGCTGCCCTTCTGCTGTTGTTCTGCTGCAGCAGGGCTCTGCTCAGGGCTCGGGCATGGAAGGCACGCTGTCTCAGCTCTAGTGGTCCTGAGCAGTACCAGCTCTGTGCCCCAGCAGCAAACAGCACGTCTGCAAGCTGACTGGGTCACACTCGTGTCATTTCTCTGCTCCAGGACTGCTTTGTCCCCAGGTCGTGCTGCTCCACAGGGCACGTCCATTGTAAACCAGGATCCACAGTGAGCAGCACCTGGAGGGAGGTTCTGAGAAGCCCTGTGCCAAGTGGCACGCTCCCATGGAGGTGCTCAGGTCTGTGTGACCCCGAGTAATAAAGCCTCCATGGGTGCTGACTGGCACAGTGGGAAACAGGATGATCAGGGTGCTCAGGTATTTGGAATATGCAAGGAAAGGCAGCAGGAGAGCTGTGTCTTCAGTTATCCCTGATATTCCTGGAAGTCTGCACGCAGTGTTTGCATCAGGCTGCCTTCATCAGCAGCAAGGCGTGCAGTAAAATCTCTTGACTTCCTGTGCTGCCAAGCGTTCAGTTAAAGACTTTGCACTCAAAGAAGGTGGAGGTGGTGTCATTTTTCCTTTGTTTGATTATCTTCCTAGCAGCAGCTGTTTTTAGGCTTTCATTAGGATTAAAAGGCAAGCAGGAGTGGTAATTTTTTCCATGATATTAAAACAAAAAACAAACAAACAACAACAAAAAAAAAACCCACAGTGCTAAACAGTGAACATCTTTCCATTTTAGATGCAAAGCAAACCAGGAAATACTACGGCTTGGAAGTGCTTTATGGGGGCAGTAGCTGGGGCACATTGTGTTTCCGACACGGATTGCTGAGATGTTTCATGGCTTTGTTTCCACATGATGGCTCAGCCTTCCTCCTTTCAAACTGTACGTTCTGGCAGGAGGACTCTGTGTCAAGGAGTGTGGCTGCTGGCCCATCCTCAGAGCCAGGGCAGCACAACACAGGTTCTCTTCGTGGCTGCCCACGGCAGCTGACAAAGCACAGGCTGTACAAGGAGGGACTGTATAGGATGTGATGGTGTGCCCCACGTCCCAGTGCACACCCACACAGCTCGAGGTTTTCATTTTCTGGGTCCTCACTGAGTTTCCCTGGCATGGAGGAGCTGAGTGAAAATGCTCAGAAGTGTCACACAGGGGACGTCAGCTCAGCTGCAAAGTCCTTGCTGGAAGTCAGGCTGTTCTGCAGCACCAAAAGGATTATAGGCAGGGGTGATCAGACAAGCAGCTGACATAAGGGTGCAGAGGATAATCTAAATCCTGTTAGTAACAACTGGCAAGGTCTATATGATTGTGAAAGCCGTAACAGTGACACGAAGTGATGATGGCAGCATGGTCCTGGAGCAGTCTCTGGTATCATCTTCCTGGCAGAGGTTTCCTTAAGTTCTGGTGGGAAGGTTTGATCCCGGTCCTCTGGTCCTGCTTTCTGCCCCGATCACATCTCAGAGAACACCTTTAGAAACTAGCAGACGGGAGACTGTAAAGCACTGTTTTGTCCCAGTGTCTCGTTGAGGGTGGCTGACCTTCCAAAGCTCTGCTGCAGAGACACCCAGATGTGTCTTTGGGAGCAGGCCAGGCTCACAATGAACTATTTTTTGTCAGGAGTTAGCTGAGTTTGCTGCTGCCTGCCTGGGAGGCAGAATAGCCTTACCCTGAAGTGGTACTTGTAGGAGAGCAAGACTTTAAGGAGCAGAGATAGATATCACCAGTTCCACTGATACCTCTGCCCCGTAGATGATGCATTTCGTGACCCAGGTCCCCTGTCTGGTGAAGAAACAGGAGTTTGGCTGTGTGGGTATTTGCCTGTTCTGAACCAGCTTCCACCTGGTTCTGCACCTGGTCATGCTGTCCAGGTTGGAGAGTCCTTCCCTGGCTGAGGGATCCCACAATGTCCTCCAAGGTCCTCCACCTCTCCCCGGAGTTAGGAGCATTCATCAGCTGCTAACAACCTCCGTGAGTGCCTGAGCAGAATCCTTCTTCTGGCTTCTGAAAACCACTGGAAAAAACTGGGGCTTTCTGGCCTCTGATGTGAGCTAGAGGGTTTCTCAGTGCTGTTCTCCCAGCCGAGGACCATAGATAGGACACGTTGCAAAAGAGAGCACTGCTGCTCCACTGTCTGCTTCTTAGATCAGCACGCAGCAGACAGCTGGTCGCTGGGGAATAGCATGTCTGATGAGTCGGAGCCTCTGCAAGGACCAGCCCCACTTCATCTCAACTGCAGTCTGAGGATCGATCATTAGCTTTGCTGGTACTGAAATCTGCCTGCAAGAGCCTTTCCAGCCACAGTAGCCAAAGTTTGGACGCTGGCAGGATCACAGACTTGTTCACGCCGCTGTCTGTCGTGAGAAGGCACCAAAGATGTGATGAAGTGCACAGGACTGTTGTGTTGGGTTTTGTGTTGTTATTTGTTGTTGTTTTCACAGCTTGGTCTGTAATGTGTCTTTCAGAGCTGTGAGAATACAATATCCTCACAGCACTGCAGGCAAAGCACAGGCTTTGTCTCTTTCTGCAGGGGAGCTGCTGAAGTTCAGCATCACTGGGGTTAGTTGGCAGCCCAGGAGATCTGATCCAGAAGTAGCCATCCACCAAAGGATAAGAAAAAAGGTAGAACATTTCTCCCCAAAGCTGCTGCAGCCTTGGGGTTCCTGGCATGAGTGGAGTGGCCGGAGGCAGGGTTTGGGTATCTTGCATGGCCAGACAGTCCTGTGCACACATCAGGGCTTTCTCTGCAGGTTGTGCAGCATTAGGTGAGCTGGAGCTCAGCTTCCTGAGCTGGTTGCTCTCATGGTTGTCTCTGTTTGTAAGCATTGCTTCAGAGTGGCTGGGAGGCTGGCTTGGGGTTGGGAGGAGGAAGACTTAAGGGCCTTTTCTCCCACAGTAAATTCACATAGGAAGTATGAATGCTGCATTAATCCTTGCCTGGCTGGATTTGCTCCTTACCCCCTCAGAAAGCGAGTTGGAATAATTGGGTCCCACCTGCCAAGTCTGACTTCATTCTGCATTGGCAACATCAGCAGAGCTGGCAGCTGGAGTGGTAAGGCAAATTCCAATCGTTTGCTTTGTGGGTACTAAAGTATCTGCTACAACGAAGAACGCAGAGTCGTTTCACTGCATCTGCCATAAATACACGTATTCTCAAAGCAGTGTGTGTCATAGCTGCTCGTTCCCAATAGTCAGAACGAATTCATGATAAATTTAGCCCCAAATTCCAGTAAATGTAAAGAAAAAAAAAAGATTGAATTCTTCTTCATTTGCCTCACACGGATGTATCTAGGATCGTTTATCAAAGGTGTTCTGATTGCCTCTGTGAAGGTCAGCTGCATTCTTTTTAAGGTCCAAAAATGCAAATCAGTCCTGAAACTTCAGTGGTACTGAAAGTACATCAGTACCACTCTGGAGTGGGCACTCCAGGAACATCCGTGTGGGGGTGGTCGATCTGTAATGAGTCGGTACAGCTGATGTGAAGCTGAAGTGTTGCAGATGGGGCTTCTATGCACCACAGCACGTTGCAGCTGGATGTCCCGTCCTGCCCTGCAGAACCCTAGAAATCACTAGTGACCACAAGATGTTTTGCAAGCTTTGTGGAGGGGGTTCGTGTGCAAGGGAGCCCCTAAAAGCAGAAGAAAATGATTTTGCTCGCCGCTTTGATCTGATGGTGCACATCTGATGAGGCCTATGGGAGAATGTGGAGACAGAGAATGTCCTTCCCACTGCATCCCAGCTATTGGAGCTCAGTGCAGTTCCAGCATCCAGAGTCAGAGCTGCCCACCATCTCCTGCCTGTCTCCCCACAGGTTGCCTGTTCTAGCTGCACATAGTGGCCTATGTGACAGTGGGGACAAAACTGAGAGGCTATGACTGTGCTAGGTACTATGAAGAGAATCAGAGATCATTTACCTTGGATGAGCCCTGTTCTGTCTGCTGGTTACTCTGATGATGTCTGGGTTTTGGCCTGGTACTGTCTTAGCAATGTATGCCATTGCAAGGTGCCAGTGTGGGAATAACGCAGTAGAAGAGCAAAGGCTGCCATCCCACACAGTTACACTTCATCAAACCTTGCAGAGCTGCTTAGCAGCAGCACCGTGGTGTGTCAAGAAGTTTGTTGCATGGGCAGTGAGAATGCGAACTGCTGGGGAGAACAAAGTCCCAGTCCTGTGTGATCAGAGCAAGGCTGCTTTTTTTTTTGAAGCAGAGGGAGAATGCTTCAAATGCATGGCCTTTCTTTGGTGCTGTGGTAGCCAAAAGGGAGGCTGTGGGGAAGGAAGCCTATCCTCAGCTGGATGTGTGGTGTGGGAGGGACCCTTCTGCTGCTGTGGCACAGATGCATAATTTATAATGCTGGTGAAGACTGACTGTTCCTGCAACATCTGTTCCCTGTGTCAGAAGTAGACGTGCTCCCTGCTGCCCTGTGCCTACGCAACTGGGATTAGCCTGGTCTCCAAGTCTGCGTTGTTCCCAAAGAGCCCAAATCGTCCAGGTTTCCTCTGAGACACCAAGCGTGAGTTGTCTGCGTGAGCAGGTTAGTTGGGCAAATGCACAGCAAGTCTTTTCTTCTTACAGCACAGCTTAAGGGTCTGAGGTGTGTAGATCCTAGTCTGCTCAACCTGCTTAATCATGTGCTCCAAAATAGCAGGTGCAAGGAAGATGCAGATCAGAGTTGGCTTTTTTTACTGTTTTCTTTTGTTGTTGGTTGTATTTGTTGGTTTGTTTGTTTTCATCTTTCAGCATTCTTTTTAGGGGATGCAAGCATTTCTGTTTATTCCTGAAGCTTTTTGCCCTCACTGTGTAGGCTCAGAGGCTTTTTCCATAAATTCCATGCTGTGAAGCACAGCACAAGTATAGAGGGGATAGCTTGTCTTTTCTGCAAAGAAGGAAAATGAGAGTCAGCAGCAGAGAGTGGACCTGCCTGTAGAGGTAACAAAGCATCAGCGTGTACCTGGTCTTGGTGTGTCTGTAGGTGAAGCTGCAGACATCTCAGCATTCAAACAGAGGGAGAGCTGCTTGGGGCAGAGGAGTGGCTGCAAGCAGGACTTTCTCCATAGCTCTAAAGGGAATTCTGAAGAACTCAAAAGCATGTTTGGGATGAAGTGCTCCTTACAAGAAAGATCCAAAGAGCGTGTCAGCCACACTGTTAGGTGTGTGTCGTGGTGTCTAGGGAGCTGGCAGACAGAAAAGGTGAAATACTGAGGCTGAAAAAGGGATGCAAAGCATAGGCGGTGACGGCTCAAGCCTTGGTTTGACATGTCAGATATATGTCTGTATGTCTTCCTGGCTGCAGAACTGTTATCTTATGGTTATTTCCCAGTTATCCACCTGGAAAAGGTACTTTTCCTTCTGAGAGCACTATTTGGGTGCAAAGATACTGATTTTCAGCTCAGGGATGCTGCTCGGAGGCAGGTGCAAGAGCAATGGGAGGAGGGCAAGGTTTGTTATTGTGTTGCCTCACAAAAAGCAGCCAAAAGAAAGCTCAAGGAGCTGAGGGGCTGAATCTTATGACCCCCGTTTCTGTCCATTGTTTGTGGGTGAGTTGTGAAAGGGGCCAGAGTGGCTTCCGGGGAGGAAAGGAGATGTTGATGAATTGAGAGAAGTGGAGAAAGCGCTAAGGTGTAGGGGAAGCTCAGATTGTGTTCAGACAAAATGCATCATACTTCATCTGACAGCTTCCGACCATCTCGTTTATTGTTCTGGTATGAAATTAATAATATTTTTGCTGTAGTGGATCATCAACCACTGTCCTCTGCGCTGTCCCAGCTTAAAAGAAAATGTCTCTCATGTGCTGGGCTTGTCTGAATAGAAGACATAAGAGAAAGACAAGCTGGGGACACGCAAATCTTGCAGTCTGAGCAGAAGACAGTGTAAAAGGTGGATATAATAACTTCCAGGCATCTGAAGGACGAGAGAATCACCAGGAGCCAGCATGATTCATGCAGAGCGTTTGGCAGCTTGGAAAGCTGCTGTGATGAAATGGGCAGCCTGATGGGTGAGGGAAGAGCAGTGGGTGTAGTCTACCCAGACGTGGTGGGCTGCTCCCATGAGATCCTCATAGAGAAGCTGCTGATGGGTGGATCATGAGCTGGCAGAATGGCTGTGCCCAGAGGGCACCGATCAGTTGTGCAAATTCCAGCTGGAGTGATTTCCAGTAATTAGTGGTGAGCGTTTTGGGTCAGTACTGAGTCCAGACCTGTTCAGTACCATCATTAATATCTGAATGATGGGGCAGCGTTCCCTCGGCAGATGGCACAAAACTGGGAGGAGTGGCTGGCACGCTAAAGCACTGTGCTGCCATTCAGCACTTTGGCAGGCTGGAGAAATGGGCTTTTGAGCCTTCTGAAGTTCCACAAGGGGAGGAACAGTCCCAGGCACAGTATGTGCTGAGACCACTCAACCGCAAAGCAGCTCAGCAGAAAAAAACCTGGGGTCCTGGTGCACACCAAGCTGAACACGAGCCAGCAAGATGCCCTTGCCCTCAGGCTGGCTTCTGTTTTTTTGGCTATATTAGGCTAAATATTGCCTGCAGATGATGGAAAGTGATTTTTCCCCTGTACTCTGCGCCACTGAAGCCACACCTGGAGCACCGTGTCTAATTCTGTGCTCCCCTGGGCAAGAGCTATTGGAGAGATTCCTGCAGAGATTGATAGGTTGTTCTCTCCTGTGAGCACTTAATGCAGCTTAACCACCACTGTGGACTAAACTAAAGCACACCAGGTAGGGGAGGTTAGTTGGGCAGGAAGAATCATTGTAAATGCTGAAGGTGTTAACATCCTCTGTGAAAGCATGTGGTTTTCCCAAGGTTCTGGTTGATCTCTTTGTTACCCAGGAGCTGTGAGTTGGTAATTCCAAACGGTGTCTAGCAGACCTACTCAATCTTTTGTCATTCTGTTTTCCTGTGGTTTCTGTCACTTTCAGATAAATGGAAGATTTGGAGACTAACTTAATCCAGACACGCAAAGCGTGTAGGATAGAGCAGATGGTAGCAAAATGGCTTCATCGCTCTCGGGATGGCGCACCCAGGTAAACATGTCTTTTGTGAGTGGGATATCTGTTGCTTAGTTTTGAGCAGAGACAGCACAGGCTTGATTCCAGTGAACATAGAAAGCCACTGCTTGCAGATGTCTCTCATTTTTCCCTAAAAAAAAAAACCAACTGTTCGCCCATAGGTCCTTGAACAAGTTCTGACTTCTCTGTGCGTCTGTGCAGCCCATCGAAAGCTGCACGAAAGGGGTCTGTGGACTCTCAGCCCCTTTGATAGGGCCTTTTCTGATTATATCTCAATTAATCACCAGCTTCTTGTCTCGCAGTGGCAGAGTGCCTGTGACAGATGTCACCAACGATGGCGGTGGCCAGACTGCCACCCGTGTCAAACTCACTGTCACAGTGTACAAAGACTTGGTCCTCCATCACTACGGCTTCGAGATTTGTCCAGACCTTCCTCTTACAATCGCATCTGTCACTGCAGGTAAGCACCATCGTCCTCTCCTTACAGCCACGGGTGTGAGACCTCAGCTGTCCCAGGTGGCCCTTCTGACACCTTCCTAACCAGGTGCCTCTGGTTAGCACGTGAGCCTTGAGCACGGAGGGGAAAAAGCCTGCATGCCTTCACCACGGAGCCTTCAGCTTCACCATTAGCGTATTGGCTGCACTCAGACTCAGCTGACCTTGAAGGACATGAGATGCTTGAAAGCCAAGTTGCTTGAAAGCTGTTGAATCTGAAATACCAAGAAATAGCTCTATCTAATCTTACACTGCTTAGAGTTCCTTACAGTTCTTACACTGAGGTCACATTGCTGAAAACTCTGGACTTAAAAAGCTGTAAAAAGGAGAGGATCACTGCTGGCCACAGGCAGTCCTGTATCCCAGGTTCTGCCTAGGACAAGCAGATCAACTTTTCCAGTTACAGAAGGCTGGGGCTTAACTCTGTTTTTAAGCTGTTTTGGCAGTTTAATATCAAAAACTGTGACTCTATTTTTTATTATTATTTTTTTAAATGGTGTCAGTGTGGCATACAGAGAAAGGATGTACCCAAGCTGGGCAGAGTAGGTGGTGTGGAGAGGGTAGGCTGGGTTCAGCCTCCGGCAGGCTGTGTCAATATTGTGACCTCCTCCTATCAGCATCCCGTGGCTAAATCAGCTGGGGGTCTTCGGGGGTAAGAAGTGGAGAAGGAGAATTCCTGTTAGACTTTTTTTCCCTCATCAGAAAAGCACCAATGTTTTGTTAGAGCTGAGGCACAAAGAAACGCATCCTTTTAAGCCGTATGTCCAAAAGCCCTGTGCACGATTCCAAACATTTGCCTTTGTGTGCCACATGTGCATCCTGATGCCAGACTGCCCAAAGAGACAGGTGGTGGGTGCTAGTTTGCTGTGTGTGCAAACCTGTCTCATAAAGAAATTAAGCACTGTGCCTTGACCCTCATGCTGGTGGTGATGGGGGCTGCTGGCATACTCCTCTTCCTCAGACCAGAAGTCCACCTGCTGTGTAACCCTTTGGGTCAGGTGTCTGCTGCTCTCTGGGAGTCCTCTCAGCAACCAGCGTAGTTGAGGAAGCCTTTGCTGTGCTCTCCTGGTGGCAGAGGGGTGTCACCGTGCCCATCGTGCAGCCTGTCTCAACCAGCGGTGCAGCAGGCAGTCTGGGAATCCCTTTCAGTCACTCTGCAGCATTGCAGCATTTGTGAGCATTCTTGCTGCTCCCAAGGCACGTGCATGCATCATGAGAGCACTGCTCGGTGGCTCAGTGGCAGCAATTGGGGCCAAAGACTAAGTGGCATGGGCATGGGCTGCGTGCATCAGCTGGCAACAGAGCCCCAGACCCCTTCCCTTTTTATTTTACCACCCAGAAAAACTGCTGCAGCAGTGGGGTGCTAGGTGGGAGGAGGAGAACTTGGTGGAAGGTCCGCTGGTGTGTGATTGACAGCAGGCTGGTTGCCCACAGGGAGCACAGCAGATGGGAAGCTGCTGCCAGGTGACCAGCTGATCCGGATAAACTCTACCATGGTGGAGGACATGTCCATTGAACGGGTGGCTGACATCATCAGGTATGGTCCTGCCCGTGTTGTGCAGACAAGGGGAGGAATGCAGGAGGGGAAGTGTAGGGACCCGCTTTTTCCAGCACAAAGGCTTTTTCCAGTTACAAAGGCACGTGCAGGTGCTGACCCTGGCTGACTGCGTGCCTGTGTGTTACAGGGATGCTGGCGATGAGCTCCTCCTCACTGTCCTGCGCTGCACATCGGTAAGTGCCTTCTCTTCAGCACTATCAGCAGCTCAGGGCTGGCACATGGGATGCTCCTCTCTTGCCAGGGTTATCCAGGGCGTGGAGAGGCCAGGAAGCTACCTGCATCCCAGGATGCGTTAAGGCCAGTGCTGACAGTGTGGACCAACCACCCCCAACCACCCAAGCTGCTCCTTGAAAGCTCTTGATGTTCTCTCAAACCTCAAATGCTTTCTGTGTGCAGAAAAACAGTTATCCCTTTTTCTTCCCTCTCTGAGCTCTACCTGGCTAGCCATTACAGCCTGAGGATTTCCCCTTGTTTAGTTCAGCACGTCTGGGATCGTGGTGAGCAAGGCAATGGCCTGTAACTTCCTTCCCTCATTTTTACTCCTACAGATCTCTCCTGAGCAAACAATCCTGCTTGTGTTGGCTGGGTTGTCCTCCCCTGCCCTCTTAAGAGCCAGGACCCTGGTATTGGTCCTGCTTTTGGAAGAGAAGCCAAATTTCTGTACAAAGCTTTGGTGCTGGTTGCCTGTTCCTGTTGTATAAGCATCACCAGCAGAGATCTACTGCTAGTGCAGTGTGTGAGCCATCAGTGTGTGTAAAAGCTGAGCTGCAAAGCAAGGACAAGATAATCGGAGGGCTGAAGCACCTCTCCTATGAAGAGCTGGGCTTGTTTAGTTTGGAAAAGAGAAACTCAATGAGGGGAGACCTCATTGTGGCCTGTCAGTACTTGAAGGAAGCATATAAGGAGGGGGAATGGCTGTGAGGGTGGATAGTGATAGGACAAGGGGGAATTGGAAGGTTTAGGTTGGATATGAGGAGGAAGATTTTCACTCAGAGGATGGTGATGCACTGGAACAGGTTGCCCAAGGAGGCTGTGGATGCCCCATCCCTGCAGGCATTCAAGGCCAGGCTGGATGTGGCTCTGGGCAGCCTGGGCTGCTGGTTGGTGACCCTGCACACAGCAGGGGGTTGGAACTGGATGAGCATTGTAGGATTCTCTGATTCTATGACTTGTTGGACAGCTGTGTTTGGGCTCTGAAGGCAGTCACTGCCCCGATAGCTGAGAGTCCTGCAGCGAGCCTGGATTGCATGGGAAGATTAGAGACTCCTACCATCACCTGCTCCTGTAGGTGTGAAGTAATGTGATGTGAGCAGCACTGGCATCAGCCCCGGTCCTGTGCCTCCTCCATGAGCCACTGGCTCTTCACATAGCTGGAACAGGCTGAGCTGCCAACAGAGCGCTGTTATTTTTTCAGGGTGGGCCTAAGTCATCGTTTCTCACCGAGGAGAAGAGGGCAAGGCTGAAGACAAACCCTGTGAAAGTGCGTTTTGCAGAGGAAGTGCTGGTGAACGGACACGCACAGGTGAGTGGGGCACAGGTGCATTGAGTACTTGGAAGAAACAGGCAGTGCTGGGCTGGGTCAGTGCAGCTGGGAGGTGCACCCTCATTGTGCAACCAGGGTTAGTCTGCCCTGGGTATGCATCCCATCCTCTGGTCCCAGCTGGGTTTGTGGGCTCCTGGGTGATGGGGGGGGGGGCGGGAGGGAGGGAGGTGCTGGCATTTCCATAGGGATGATAAAATTGGATCCAATCTTCTTATAGCTATATCTATGTTCTTAACTTTGCAGTGGTGATGAAGCAGCCACTAGCCCCTTTTCTTTCCTCTAGGCTCTCCCATCTCTGGTCATAGAGAGCTGACCTGACCCAACTCAGCTGGAGCTGGGCATTTCTTTGCTTTTCTCTTCTCCAGTTGCATCAGGGCTGAGGGGCAGGCAGCAGTGAGTGCCCTGGATGTCACGAGGCTATTGGACAAGCACAGTACAAATGCTCTGGTACTTGCAGTTCCTGACTACAGGCATGTCAGAACCCTTTCTCCTTTGCTGGCCTGCTCTCAGGAGCAGGAGAAAATTTATTGCCTCGTTCTGGAAAAGCAATATTCACCATAGACAACAGCTGCTCTGCTTGTGTGACTCAGAACCACCCTCCTTTTGAGCGAGAGCTGTATTAAGGCAAGCAAAAAAGACATTACAGTCCTGAAAAAAATCTGCAGAGACTCCTGTTTCATTAAGTGATCTTAATGGAGCATTGCTAAATGATCTCTGTGACAACTGGAAGGAGCCCAAGGCTGCCTTTTGCAGCTGAAACCTGAAACCCTGGTTTGGGAACATAAATTGTTGATGAGGCTCAGTGCTATCCAGCCTCCACTTTATGCTGTGAACTCAGTACATGCTTCCATATAGCTGAATGATACGTAAGAGCAGAGTCCCCTGGGATCATGAGGTCAGCATCGATGTATTACTAGAAAATGTGGGCCTGTTTGTAACCTGGAGTAAATCAACCACATACCAGACAATACAGGACTGGGATGCAGGCTTAAGTGATAGCAGAAGCTTTCAGAATGAATTCAGAGCAGTCTGTCAGAGCCTGCCCAAAAGGAGAAAAGATGGCCTTTCCCAGAGCACCCAAGGGAGCTGCCTTTGCTGTGGGAGCCATTGTCTTGTCTAACACATTTAAGACATATTTCTAGAATCTCTGGTGACACCTCCTCCTCTTTGGGAAGTCGCAGTGATGTATCTCAGGGGGATGCTCAGTACCTCTGTGTGTTAACTGAATCCTACAGCCTTCCCCTGCCGTGGAAGTTGTATCTGTTGTAGGGTTTGAATAGCTCTTGAGGTGGAGGCATGGCTGCTGCTGTGGGGCCTTAGCACAGCTTGCTGTTGGTAATGGGAAGATGTATTTTCTGCAAGCCACAGTGGACACATCTGAACCATGTGCAGCTGTTGAACTAGATGGGATTTTGTCGTAAAGGTGTTTGTTTTGCTCTTTTTCTCTTGCTCTATCCCAGGAGCATAGTGAGGGAATAAAGCTTAGCGCTATAAAAGAAGGCTGTAAAAGCAGAGCAAGATTTATTTTAATTTGACAGGCTTGAGGAGTCTGCCCGTGCGAATCTCATCAAGTTCCAAACGGCCGAAGGCAAAGTGCAGCCCCCATGGTCTGGGGCATTCAGCAGAACAGGCTGGGTGATGAATGCAGCCCTATGGAGAAGCACATGTTGGATGTTGATAGGTGAAAAATTACGTATGCAGTGGCAATGTTTGCTGCAGCCCAGAAGGACTGCAGTGTCCTGGACTGTATAAAGTGAAGCATGGTCAGCAAGTTGAGGAAGGTGATTCTCCTTTACTCAGCTCTTGTGAGACCCTGCTTGGAGAATTCGGTGAAGCTCTGGGGCTCCCAGGGAAGAAGAATACAGACTTCTTAGTGCAGGTCCACAAGAGGGCCACAAAAGTGATCAGAGGGCTGGATCAGCCCTGCTAAGAAGAAAGGTTTGAGAAAGTTAAGGTTGTTCAGCCTGGAGAAGAAAAGTTTCTGAGGAGACCTGACGGAAACCTTTCCCTACATAGTGGGGTTTTGAAGGAAGGATGGAGGGAGACTTTTTACCAGAGCCTAATGCTTTCAAACTAACAGAAGGTGGATTTAGATTAGCATAAAGAAGAAATTTTCTACTATGAAGGTGGTGAGACACTGAACAGGTTGCCCAGAGAAGTTGTGGATCAGCATCCACGACTGGAAGTGTTCAAGGCCAGTTTGAAAGGAGCTCTGGGCAAGCTGATCTAGTGGAAGACATCACTGCTTACTGCAGGGAGGTTGGAGCTAGATGATCTTTAAACGTCTCTTTCAACTCCAACCATTCTGTGCTGATGTGATTTGTATCAGGATGTGCTGTGTCAGGCAGAGCAACCTGGTGCCAAGAGGCCTGATGTCCAAGGATTAATTAGTGCTGTTTCTTTTGTTCCCACAGGGGAATTCTCTTCTTTGCATGCCAAATGTTCTCAAGGTGTACTTGGAAAATGGGCAGACAAAAGCTTTCAGGTTTGAGACCAGCACTACTGTAAAGGTAATGATGCTTGATGTCCTTGTTCCGCCACCTCTACTCAATCCAGTTGCAATGATGCATGTAGTGTAACTTAGAACCTCTTGGTTGCATTGGCCAGCTGGTGCCAATTGGATTGCTGGCTGCTGATGATCAAGGTGGATTTTCTTTGCCATTCCTAAAGGGGAAGCATTACTTTGATTCTCAGTTTTCTTCTTAGTAACTGATTTTCACATAACTTGTAGGAGCTCGGCCGTGAGACCACTACAACTTTGTGAAGTGTGATTAAAGTTGGGTGTCCTAGCTTCAACTGGGACAGAATTGTTTTCTTCAGAGTGTCTGGTACGATGCTGTGTTTTGGTTTTAGGAGAAGAGCTATGTTGATGACACAGCAGTATTTATAGTTGCTGCTAAGCAGTGTTGTACAGAGTCAGGGCCATTCTCAGCAAAGGGCTGGTGGAGGGTGGCCCAAGAAGCTGGGAGGGAACAAAATCAAGACAGCTGACTTAAACTGGCAAAAGGGTTGTTCTGTAATGGGATATAATGTGGAAGGAGTTTTGAAGGGGGTCAGAGTTCATCTTGTGCTGTTCCACTGCTCAGGGGGCTGGCTGGGCATTGGTTGGGGGGTGGTGAGCAATTGCTTTTGCATCACTTGCTATATACATTCTTATTCTATTTTTTTTCTTTTTAATTCTGTCCCCTATCCCACTGGAAATGGGGGGGAGTGAGTGAACAACTGTGTGGTGATTAGCAATCTACTCAGTTAAACCACTACATTGGGCAGGAGGACAGCTTGCTTGCATGACTGACCAATCAGCACCTGTCCATACAAACTTTGCTTTCCTAGGAAACGACTTGGCCAAATACATAGGAGAAGGTTGTTTAATACAGCACTGGTGATGTGTATACCTGAAAGAGAGAGCAAGTCTCCCGACTTGCACATGGAGAGCAGAGAGCAGGTTTAAGTATCGTGTGAACTCAGAAAAGTGCAATTGGGCATTGTTATTTAAAGTTCCTGCCCGTATCCCAGCCTCATTTCTGCATTGATGGAAACATCTTCCCTGCACAGACATGAAAAGTGATGACTTCCTTCAGATGAAAAAGTAGTTGTGCTTGGAAGCATCGCGGACAAGTTGATAATAATTCTCTTCAAAATACGAGATGCTGGCTGCAAAGGTCCATTAATACAACACTTTCCATAATTCCCATGCTTACAGTCCTACAAACTATGTTTTTCTAGCCTGTTTTTACTGGGGTTCATGGGCTTTGCTTGTGCACGTTGATGGTAGGCCATAATTGTTTAAATGGTACGTAATGTTGTGCAGTGGTACAGCTGCTGAGGAGAAGATATTTAATAAACAGACATTCTGGAATCAGACCGAAGGAACACACAAGGGCAAAGTAAGGAAATTATATTTGTAGTGCAATGAAGAGTTTCTTGAAAAAGAAAAGGTTTATTTTCTGCTTCATCCAGACTTCACAGAACTGCTGTGATTTCTCATGCAATAAAACCCCAATTCTGAAATTTCTTTTCTCACCTCCCCCCCTTCCAAAAAAAAAAAAGAAAAGAAATAAAGCAAGCTAAGGAAGGTGCTAAGTAAGTAAGGATGAGTTGAAAGGAGAGATGTGAATTGCCCATCTGCAAGGAACTTTCCTGTAAAAGACAGATTAATTCCTCATGTTTGGCTTACCTCTAAACTGGAACAAACTTTTCTCTACGAGAACTGAGTGGGAACCCTCACTGCCACCCTCACAGAAACACTCAAATTTGTGAAATGCTTTCTGAGATAAACGTTTCCCAAAGTTCCTGTGCTACTTGAGATAACAGATGAGTTGGATATTTATGCTCACCCCAAGAGGAGTGAGCAAGTTATGGGAGTTCTTTTCCAATCTGTGCACAGTAAAGCCATCTGTAGTGTTTTCCATTTGCCAAAAATACACACGGTCATTTCCACAACACTTGGTGTAGCAAAAGAATTCTCTGCACAACCGAAACAACACATCAAATTTGCTGTGAGTTTTACTAACGATGGTGGTCTCTGTTTCTTGGGCTGTGGTGGGGAAAACGGTTTTTCACCAGGTCTTTGCACTTTCTTTGAGAAGTGTTGGAGAGTTTTAGAAAGCTGGAATATTTCACAGCAGATACGTGGATTGAAGGTGACAAAGTGCTCCAGAGCGTGGGGCAAAAGCTTTGGACGTGAGGCCATACAACTCTAGGAAATGCATGTGATGCTTGTCGCACCTTGCAGCTTTGCATCTTGCATCACTTTTGTCACAGCAAGCTGCAGACTCTCTCCCTTGTCCTTCTGCCCTACAAAAAAAAAAAAAATCGATCATCCTCCGTTTCTCTGCACTTATCATGCTTCCCCTGCAGTTCCCTTGGCTCCCTTTGTTGCCCACTGGCTGGCAGCAGTGGATGTGGGTATTTCTGAATGCTGTCCTGCCTGGCTGACAGAATCCTTTATTACTTGGCTGCCCTGCTGGGATAACACGGCTGGTAACCACCAGGCTTGCAGAAGGGCTTGGCTTTGGCCGCTTCACTTTCAGTGCTGTCCTACGTGGTTTCCCAAGGCTGGCCAGAACTGTCTGCACTCAGACAGCATTCATGCCATCTACAGCAACTGTGTTCAACTTCTGTTTGACCATTTGCGTGCTTTCCCTCCCCAGGACATTGTTCTCACCTTGAAGGAGAAGCTCTCCATCCGGAGCATCGCGCACTTTGCCCTTACCCTGGAGGAGCAGTACAACGCAGCAAAGATCCATCTGCTGCATGAGGAGGAGCTCATTGAGCAGGTATGGAGAGCCCCTGGCGTGGCCCTGCAGCCATGTGGGCAGCCAGCACCAGTGAGCTGTGGCTAGTGAGGTGCAGAGGGGCTGTGCTCTGCAGGTGTCACAAGAAGCGGGCTTGGGTATCATCAGAGGTGCTTGCCTCTCCTCTCTGTGTGAATGCAAGCCCCCCGAGAAGCAGCACTTTCAGCAGCACCTCCATCCCTGTAGAGAGCCCTCAGGGCAGTATTTGTGGGCTGATACAGCTCAGAGCATGTAGAGCAACCATGAGATGAGTGTGCTTTTTACCACCTGTCAGAAAGGCCCGCTGACACCGAGGACAGAGGCTGTCTTAAAATAGCTGGTAGTTATAAGATTTAACTCAGCCGTATGCCAGGTTTGATTAAATTCCTAATAAACATTTGTGTTCTACAAATAGAAGGGTAGCTCTGTTATTAGTTCTGGGCTAACTTAATTTAGGAGACCGTGTCTGCTTGGAAACCAAGACCACAGCCGTGACACTGTGTTGGCTGATGATCCGTTGTGATGCAAAGGCTAGAAAGCTAACATCATCCCCTTCAGCACTGGTGTAAGACTGCAGGTTCCATTGATGAGCCTGTACTGGATGTGCTCAGAATAAAATATGGTAATGTACAGTCCAGGAGCCTTAAAGCTCTATTAACATAATGATTAGGATCCAAGTGTCTGCTTTGTGCTGCTGTATCTTAGGACTGAACTTAGAAGCAGAGAAATTTGCCCCTTCCTTTGTGGTTACATGTCCCTGAAGCCTCTGTCATAGGTGTGCTACAGGCATATGAGATTAATAGATGCTAATTAAGTTGTGCTGTCAAATGACTTTGAGGCTACCATGGGGGGGAAGAGAAAAACAGAAGAAGAATCAAAGCTAGAGATACAGACACTATCAAAATCTCCTGGTATTTGCTGAGGACAGCAGCTAATCCGCAGCCTTCCACCTGCAAGTGGCTTTGAATGATTTCTTTGAGCTCATGCTGGATGCTGAGCACTGTATTTATGGAGGGACTCCAGCAGTTATTGTGGCTGATGATGTTTATCCACTGCAGATTGTCCAGAAAAGAGAATCCCATGACTGCCGATGCCTCTTCAGAATTTGCTTTGTCCCGAAGGACCCCGTAGACCTGCTGCAGGAAGACCCAGTTGCCTTTGAATATCTCTACCTGCAGGTGAAATCGAGGCGTTCCATAACTCAGGAATGATAATTATTTTTCTATCCAGTTTACTCTCAGCCTGTTCAGTTACGTGAGTACGAAACACAGAGCATAAGCATTTGGGTTGAACTTGTATCAAATTCCTAAATCAACTTGGATTTTTTAACAGAATGAGATTGAAATGAGCTGGGTGATTTCCCTCTGCTTGGTCCACTGCAGTCATACCAAAGGTCTTATTCTGGCTTCTTAACCTTCATGCTAACTCAGCTCTGTTTGTTTCAGAGCTGCAGTGATGTGCTGCAGGAGAGGTTTGCTGTGGAAATGAAATGCAGCATGGCATTACGTCTGGCTGCTCTGCAGATACAGGAACGGATCTATACTTGTGCTCTGCCACAGAAAGTCTCTCTGAAATACATTGAGTAAGTTCCAGATTTTCTCTGTCATTTTGTCACCAAGCCTGGCAGATGTAGGCAATTAATAGCAGCCCTGTTTTTGCCTTTAGTGCTTAGTTCTGGGCAAGAGTCCATCTCTGACCCAGAGAAACCTCAGTCTGTTGTTTTTGCCCGCTGTTTTAAGGCAAGGTAACTGCATGAGCCTCCCTGTCTTTAACCTGCTGAGCTGCTTGGCTAATATGGACAGTGTAACACCCAGACATGTCCCTAACAGAGGGAGTTTCAAGTCTGCAGCTGCAACAGGGGCAAAAAATTGCAAATCTCTTGCATAGTTTTGCTTACCAAGGCTGCTTCAGTCCATAGAATAAGATCTGCATGCTGTTGTTTAGACAGGGAATAATACCCAGGTTTGCATAGCTGTACCCTACATCCATTCACCTACCAGGACCTTGTCAGAAATACTCAATTCCAGTCCTCATGCGAAGCAATGGGATCTGAAAAACCACACAGAGAAAATGTTTTCACAAGCCCCAGGTGTGTTGAGCTGGCTTTTGGAGTTGTTAGATTGCACATGCTATGCAAAGCAGCCCTACTTTAAGAATTTGTCATGGCTTGTCATTCAGAAATGGGCATTTGTGCTGTAACTGCTCCACAGAGCCTCCACCATTCAATGCAATGCCACTAATTCCACGTGTAGAGCCAGGGATACCCAGCCACATGTAGTCAGTGCAGTGCAACAAGCAAGTCTGGATTAGTGCAGCATTCTCAGCTCCTAGTATTTCACACCTCAGCTGAATAAACCCTTCAGCAAAACATACGTGCTGTATTTTTGGGTCTGAGGGACCACAGATGTCGGAAGGTAGTAATCCTGTAACCAAAGTGAAGTGAGTGCAAAACCAGAATTTTCATCCTCTCTATGTCAAAGACTGCCAGGACTACTATGCAGACTGAGATTGTCTGTATAACAGTGGAAAACAGGGCATTCTGCATGAGGGCACGTGCTCCATCCCATCTCCTCGTGCGCTACCAGCTGCACAAGGGAGTGAATTCGAGTGTGGCAGTCATGTTGCATGATCCTTCCTGACACATCTCAGCTTCCTAATGCTGCGAGCACCCTGAGCCTTTGTCCTTCCTTGCTGCTGCCCGCTGTGGCTGTGGGACAGCACAACGGGGTCTCCCTCAGCTCCCCTTCCCCATGCTGGTGGGACCTCACCAAGAGGGCTGCATTCAGATGTGGGGTCCTCAGTACAGGAGAGACATGGAGCTGCATCCAGAGGAGGGCCACAGAAATGATCCCAGGGATGGAACACCTCTCCTACAAGGACAGGCTGAGAGCTGAGGCTGTGCAGCATGGAGAAGAGAAGGCTCTGGGAGACCTGAGAGCAGCCTGTCAGTATCTGAAGGGAAGCTGTAAGAAAGAAGGGGACAGGCTGTTTAGCAGAGCCAGCTGTGGCAGGAGAAAGGGAAATGGTTTCACACTAAAAGAGGGCAGATTTAGATTGGGTATAAGGATGAAGGTTTTTACGGTAAGGGTGGTGAGGCTGTGGCACAGGCTGCCCAGAGAGGTGGTGGATGCCCCATCCCTGCAGACATACAGGCTGTGGGCAACACGATCCAGCCGTAGCTGACATTGTTCACTGCAGAGGAGTTTGACGAAATGACTTTTAAAGGTGCCTTCCTGCTCCAAGCGTTCTGTGATTCCATCTTTCCGGCAGGAGGGACTGGGGAATTGAAAACTTCATCTCACCAACTTTGCTTCGAAACATGAGAGGAAAGGATATAAAGAAAGCCATCGGCTACCACATGAAGCGGAACCAGGTCCTACTGGACCCTCGGCAGAAGGTAGCGTGTGTCACCTGGGTCCCAGGTGGGATGCCAGCCGCGTTTCTCAGTACCAAAGAGGGCATGTCTTTCCTCTTCGGGTCTCCTAGTGTGTGACCATTGCTTTGTTTCTTTTCCTTTTGTAAGCTCCTCTGCAGCACACACACTCTGATTTCCCTGCGTCGTGTATTCTGATGTGGGTTGCTTGTACAGCTGCCAGGTGGTAATAGTGGTAATGTAGTATTGTCCTATTCAGATCTGTAGCACGTGCAAAGCAAGCTAGATGCGTTGGTCAGATACTGAATCCTGTATGAAAAGAGCATTGTCTTGCTTACAGTCTACCTGGCAGACTTTATTCTTCTGTCACGTTTCTAAATAATATTTCTTCTCTTGCAAAATGAAGCATATGCTTGCAGCAGTCCAAGTGCGCCTGAACTACTTGCAGATCCTGGGAGACCTGAAGATGTACAATGGGAAGATCTTTAACGCCACCCTGATGGTACGAGTGCTGTTAATCCTTGTTGCTGAGGTTTGGCATACTGTCTGTGCATCACTCATGCAGTGTGCTTGGGCGGTAACTCAAAGGACAGAGCACCAGAAACAGTTTTAACCCTTTTCCTTCACATCTGAACTGTAACAAGGCTCTGTCTTAATCACAGCAAGCCTTATCCAAAGCAGAAATTCCCAGTTATTTTTCTGATTGCTGATATAAGACTAGCAGAGCTGTTCTGGCTGGGGGGTTCTTGGTTTCTTGCCAGTGCCAGTACTGATCCATAACAAGTGGTGAACCACCAGCTGTTTGGGTGTGTAGCAAAAGAGGACCTTGCTGATCGATTGCACTAGTGCTATTTTTACATACCTAGCCCAGTGCAGGAAAATGCGTTCCTGCTTTGGTTCCATCTTAATGTTTGACCTTTCTCCCTTGCAGCTGCAGGACAGGGAATCGTACGTTGCCTTGCTGGTGGGTGCCAAGCATGGGGTGAGCCAGATAATCAATAGTAAGCTCAGCATCATAACCAGTCTGGCAGAGTTCACAAACATCAGCAGGGTGGAGCTTACAGAAGAGTCAGACAAAGTGAGCATGGTGAAAATCTACCTGCAGGACCTGAAGGTGGGTTTTGCTTTCACATCAACCAGCACATGGCAGAGAAAAAGGGGGGATTGTCTTTTTTTTTTTTTTTCTTTTAATAATCTGGCATTTAGCTGATGGTATCATCAGTGCAAGAGGCTTAGGACAGACTCAGAAGAGAAGGTTCTTAGGAAGAATACAAAATGCCTGAAGAAAAGCAATTATTTTTGCTGTGCTGTATCAGTGACTTACCAAAATGCAACAAAAAATGGTTTATTTCTGTGTTCCTCATATGGAAACAGAGAGCTGTGCAGCTGTGGCTGTATGAGGGAGAAAAAGTGTCTTTTCAGTGTTTGGCAAATGGTGGTGAAAGCCATGTTTGTTCTAAAATCGTGACTCCTTTCTGTCTCTCCCTCCCTTCCTTCCCCCCAAAAAGCTGCTGACTCTGCTGCTGGAATCAAACAGTGCGAAAGACCTTGTCTGCCTCATCGTTGGCTATTACAGACTGTTTGTGGATGCCAATGTCTCCATATTTACTTGGGGAGAGAAAAGACAGCAACTACACCGTGTCTCAGCCGAAGAAGGTTAATGTGCCAAAGAATGGGGAGGCAGTGGGTCGGTCATCCAGTCATTCCTTCTACTGGGAACGGTGTCATGGTAGCCTGGGAATGCTCGGTGACATCTGCAGAGCGCTGAGTGTCAGCCTCACTGCCAGCACTGCCAGCTCTCCATTAAACCCAGATGTGTTAGGCTGGGGCAGAGCGGCAGCTCTTGCCTAGAAGGAGAGGCCAAGTGCCTGTTAGCAAAATGCATTTCTGGGCACTTGTGCTCTTTCACCAAATGCACTGAGCAACCTCCACTGCGCCCTGGCCAAGAGATGGGCAATCTGTTTGCAGTGCTGTCCTGTCCCTTGTCGGGATAGCTCTGGTCCCATAGGGGTTGCAGGTAGTCCTCAGACATCAAGTTACCTGGCTGCTTTTCTGCAGCTCCCCTTGGTGCTGCTCTGCAGTAAAACCAGACAAAGCAGGCAGGCAGGCAGAGCCAGGCCTCCGCTCACAGGTTGTGGCCCTGCAGGTCAGATTGCATCTTTACGTGGTTTGCTGATGAGCAAGCGTGGGCAGAGCTCTTTTGGCTCTGAGTCACTGCTGTGTGGCCAAGTTTGTAACCCTTTTCTGACTGCTCCTCTGTGCCACCACACAGCGCAGGCTGACGGATGTGTTTAAATCACAGGGTACGAATCTCGAACCTGCAGTGATTCTGAAGACTCCTGGGAGATGGATTCCTCCTCGGAGCAGTGCTTGGGCACAGCTGCAGCACACAGCAGCACCCATCCTGCACGTGAGGAGAAGCTGGGGGAGCTTCAGAGCCTGGAAAAGGGCAGCACAGAGCCCCAGGCTGCAGGGAATTGCCAACGCGACGGGGGTGACAATACAACAGACAGCACATCTGATGCTTCTGATTCAGCCAACACAGAGAGCCGAGGGTTTAAGACGAGTGGCTCAAGTGACTCAATGAATGCACTGGAAGAAGATGAGTTGGAAACTTGCTCTTCCTCCAAGCCAGGGTTTTTCCACTTCTACACACCCACCGTGCATGAGATGAACAGCTTGGACAAGAGCTTATTGCCCGTTTGTGCTGCAGGAGGCTCTGGCACAGCAGAAGACAGAGGCTTCTGTTTCTTGCAGGTACCAGAAGCAGAGAAGCATGGGTGCAAGCACAGCCCCTCTGAGCAGAAAGGAGTGGACACTGATGCGTCAGTGTTGGGGACCAAGCTGTCTGAGAGAAACTCCATGGACTATTACAACCTGTGCTGCAGCATTTCCCCTGCAGGCAGCGTGGAGAGGAGCAGCATCAGTCACAGCCACGACAGAAGTCCTTGGAAAGACAAGTCTGCCCAGGAGGAGGTACCCTGGGGAGCAGAGCAGACGGCAGAAGCGAGTGATCTCATTCTGGAGCCACCCCTGGGCTTTGGTGACACCAGCTCTGAGGAGGAGTTCTATGATGCTGCCGACAGACTCAGCCCCCCCTATTCCCTGGCAGGTAAACTCTCACCCACCCGCTGTCCTCTCCCTCTGTCCTCCTGGGCTGGGGTGATGCCTGCCTGCTACCTCAGCCTGCTGGTAAGGATCGTCTTCCGGCTATTCATTCTATTCATGAGTTTTCCCAAGGTTTTTGCAGGACCTTTGAACATCTGTTCTCCAGAAGCTGTTCTTTCTCAAGTATACTTCGCCAAGCTGTCAGTGAGTGTGCATACAGGGGTCAGAGCAGCAGCAGCACCGCAGGCAGATTTGTCATCACCTCCAAGCACTGGATCCAAGAAAAAAGCCTGTTTTCAAATGAGTTTTGCATCCTCCTGGAAAGTCTCCAGGTTTCTGCAGGAGTTCCAGACTAGGAAGCTATGTCACTGCCTGATATGGAAGCCAGCATGCTGCAGGACTAAGTTCTGTGCAGCCTTCTACATAGGCTGTCTTTGGTTTTGAAGAGGGTAATGCATCCCAGAGTCAGAGTGCAGGAAAGATATGTGCCCTTGAACAGGCAGGTGCCTTGATGACAGGTCCTTCTGCTGCCAGGCTCTGCCTTCACTCCCTCCTTCCAGCTGTGGGACATTTTATTTCATAAAAGTTAGGACTCCCACTTCTGAATTAACCACCTCTATCAGTGTTAAATGAATTTCAGAATTTCTTTTGTGTAGTTGTAACTATGTTGGCCTTTGAATTCATGCATGGTGGCAATATGGTGTTCAGGCACAAAACTGTATCCCCTGGATCTACATATCCGGGCTGGGAATTTCTGATAATGTTTCTATTCAATCTGTACACAGTAGTTTTTTTAGCATGTTGCTTGTGTCACCAAACTTAACTAGAGAATTGCAGCTGTATCTGCAGTCAGATCAAGTCACTCCGGCAAAATCAAAGGGAAAGATTATGCAGCTCCCTTTGTAGCTAACCCTGGACTTCAGTATTTGCAGTCACGGGTCAAAACTCTTCGTTGTGGTTTTTTTTTTTTTTTTTGACACAACTCATTCCGAGTTGGTACATGACTGTAAGAGACGCTTTCCTTTGGCACTTAGGAGGCAGGCTCTGCTGCCAAACACTCCTGTCTGTGACTGCAGGACTTAAGAGCTTTTTGGCGCCTGGGAGAGATGTACATGTATTCTGCTGCCTGGGGCCATTTCCTGACTTACGTGTTCTTTCCTTGCCAGCAGGCTGCCAGACAACATCCCAGGAGAGTACAGGGGATAACTGCATCCTAAAGAATCCAAGATGTTACAGCCTGGGAGAAAACTCGATACCAAGGCAGGCATCAGGAGAGAAACATGGAGAGGAGAAGCAGCTGATAGATTCCAAGAGCCTGAGGAAGAGGAGATCTTTTCTCAAAACCAATTACACCTCACAGGTCACTTTCCCATTGGCTGTACCAGGCTCTCTGCAGAGCTGCTGCTCCTGGCCACCCACCCCACCGCTCCCTGCTCAGCCCTCAGACCCACCTTCTTTGGAGAAGGATGCAGAAATGGGAACACCTGCCCCCCAGACCCAGGGAGACTCTGCTGGCACAAACTCGTCCTCCGGTGCGATGGAAATGGAGCCTGACACCATGGAAACAAAGTCAGTGACTGATTTGGTGGTTTCTTCCATTTCAGCTGTTCGCTTGCAAGGTGACCAGAGGGAGGAGAGTGCAGATGTTGCTGTAGAGGTGGATAAACTCTGTCCTGCACACGCTGTACTCCCAACTTCCCTGTTCCGAGAGGAAGCCGTGCACCTTCCCCAGGAACAAAGCAGTGCTATCCAGGAGAGCCCCACAGTGAAGAGACCAAGTGACGAAAGTTGTGTGACCGCCAAAGACCAGGTAGCCCAGGCACCACTGGAAGGGCAGTGTGATGTGATGGAACCCAAGCACGAGGCTGGCAGGTTCCAAGGCCAAGAGATGGCCTGCCCTGCTGATGAATGTGCTCTGCCAGCTTCGTCTTGTAGTGCTTCGCCCCATGGGGTGGCCAAGGAGCAGGATCTGCTTCCCACAGCTTGGAAGCAAGTGGCATGTGAGGAGCCTGTCCAGGCTCCGTGTGGTGACGAAGGAAAAGATAACCTCGATGGCTGTGCTGAGAGCAGGAGTGACAGCGCCTTGTCACAGGCAAAAAGCAGACAAGCAATAAGCAAGGAGGCCTTAAAGAAGGCGCACGATAAAAATCATGCGGGTTTTCCAGATGCAAGGCAGCTGTTAGCAAATGGCAGCAGCAGTTCAGGGGTTATAGCTCACCTCTCCTGGCTCTCATTTCAGGTGAGGTCAGACCCCGTATCGCCCGGCCCATCTCAGAAGAGAGGGCACGACCCTCTAGAGCTTTTGGACTCTCAGAGGACCACTGCGTGCATGGGGGATGATACTGTCAGAAAGGAGATGCAGACATCATCAGCTACACTACCTCTTGAGAAAGAGTTGGAAAGCAAGCGTGGGGTGGTTGAAGGGGAGCCCAGAAAAGACACAGAAGATGTGGCTCATGAGCATTCTTGGCCTGTTCAGGCTCCTTTTCTTAGAGAACAGTCTGCCACAGTGGGGAAAGACACTCTCCAAACCAGAGAGCTTTCTATCTCCTCAGACCCAATTCCCTCATTGGGCTCACGGGGGAAAACAGAAGGAGACAGTGGGGATTCAAATCACTCCTTCCTCTGCTTTAATCACAAAAAGGATGAGCAGGCGGCTGCCAGGCCCATCCTGACCAGGTCTACGGGATTTTCTGTGATGAAGAAGACATCGGCACAATTTGGGATGGACAAGTGCAGCTGTCAGCTGTCCTACGTCAGCTGTTTCCATAGGCCCAATGAAGACAGAAAGCAGGAAACCACCATTCCCAAGTGCAGCATGTTTCTGCAGCCTGTCACTACTCCACCATCCACCAGCTCTGGTCTTCCTGGGACCCCTGCAGGTAGTCACCCCATTGCTTGGGACAGAGCGCTGGGCCCTGAAGTCCAAGCCCTCAGCCAACTGAAGGACCAAGCGTGGATGAGCCATGCAGATTTCCCAGGCTTCCTAGCCTACACTGCAGAGCTCCAGGAAGTTGTGGGGAACCTCTCTGGGAACCAAGCAACCCACCTGCAAGACCGATGTGCAGAGCAAAGTGCTGAGAGCAAAGATGCCCTCGGCTCGGCCTCTCAGGTCCTGCTGTCCAGCTGCAAGGAGCTTCTGAAAACAGAGCGTCCGCTTGAGGAGCTGCAGGAGGTGTTGAGGGTGACGTTTGACCACCTTGTTCAGCTGGCAGTGGCCTGCTTCCAGGTGACGCATTGCCAGCTATGCAGGCAGAGGCAGCAGGAGCTCAGGGCTGCTCTCTTGGACGTGGTGGGCACCTACTACCAGCTAGTGCAGGCTGTTCACCAGCAGCTTTGCAGGGAAGGCTGCCCAGACCTGGGTACCACGCTGCTGACACGCCAGCACACAGCCCTTACTGCTGCCATGTTTTGCCTCCTGCAGCAGTTCAGGGTCCCCCCGTTGTGACAGGGCAGTTGGTGAGTGCGGAGGAGCCTCCCCACGTTTCATTCATGTATCACTAGGCTCCCCCCACACGGGACATTTAACCCCCACAGCTCAGCAAATGGTCATGCAAGGACACCTCTGTGTGTCAAGTGACTTCCACCAACACCTGCCTAGTTCAGGGGTGGCCATGGGACAGAGCGTGTGCCACTCCAGCCTCGCTTTATCTAGTGATGTGTATACAAGCTCTCATAATGTGCAAACTCACAGAGCGCTTCATAGCTTATCTATGTAGCCTGGGATTTGTCCTTCAGCTCCCCAGCACCTTGCAGATAGCCAGTCAGATAAGTGTTGTCCTAGCCTCCTCTGTCACCTGCGGAGCACACACCCCAGGCAGGGAGGTGACCAAGCGAGCTCCAAAGGAGGGTGAGATCAGTCTGGTCCACCAAAGAGAGCTGGGCTGTTCTGCTGACTCACTGTGGTTGACCTGTGATGGAAACCACTTTGGGAAGAAGAATTATTCTGCTTCTCCTTGCAAATAGAGAGAAGGTTGTCCCAGGCTGGGGATGCAGCGCCATATCCTGTCCTCCTGCTGTAGTTTTCTGTGTGTCAGCCTTATCTATTTACAGTTGCTAATGCAGAAGAAAGTCCCTAATCAGCAGCCTCTCCCAGTGCTAGCCTTGCCACCAAATAGCTACCTAATGCTCCCTGTCTTCCAAAAAAGGGGATAAGTCTTGAAGACAGAAGTGCCAACTTTGCAGCTGTTGACATAACCCGTTATGCCAGCCTTCCTTTAAGGCACGCCACTTTTCCTGACCTTCTAATCAATAGCTGCACAAAGTGCTAGGTACCCCTAGCTAGATACGAGCTATTAGCCCTCGAACCTATCCTAATTGAGCACCTCTAGTGAATGTGTGCTTTCCAGTGCTGGAGGTGCATCCTCAGCAATCTGGTGGCAAAGAGGGTTGCAGGTCCCTGACTGCTGGCTGAGGCTGTGCAGCATCCTGTCCAGTCTGGCCTTGGGCACCACCTGGGATGGGGTATCACAGCTGCTCTGCCTAACCATGGGCAGCCTGCTGTCCTGGCTGCAAAGGCCAAGGTGCTTTCAGCCACGTGGCAGGGTAGGTGAATAGTTCACCCAAGCAGGATTTCCTGACACTTCATCACTGGCAGGTGGTTTCAGCGAGTATGTGGTGTTGCCCTGCAAATTCAGGGGCTGAATCCAGAAGTTAAAATCTTACACGGAAGCCAAAATGCTGTCCTTGGCAGAGCTGCAGTGACATCTAACTACCTACATCTAACTACAGCTGATGAGCATGGAACACGAATACAAGGAGGAAGAGCCCATAGCACGTAGTAAAGCAACAGGCACCTGCAAACACAACTGCAGCCTCTACGGGGAGGAACCACCTTCTGACAGTTTGTCTCATGAATACCAAATTCCTGGTGGTGTCAAAGACCCTAGGAGTGAAGAAGAGATGAAGATGGAAGCAAAGGTGACAGGAATTTACCTGCAAAGCCCTCTACGTCCTTCTTGGACAGTCAATGATAGTGGGTTTGGCTTTTCTGTGTGCTTGAAGGGTTTTTTAACTGACAGTGACTGAAGTAACATTATCTTACGTGCATCAGAAGTGTTCTCTGCTCAGGCCACAGTGCGTCAGTACGTGACAGTGGACAAGACATCGGTTACTGTAAGGAGGCAATAGAAATTTAAATACTTTATTTTACATAGATTGTGACCAGCATGCACAGGATTCACTACACGCTTCAGCAGCACAGCAAGACACCAAGTCTTCAATACAAGTAGGAAGAAAATATGATGTGGTGCACCTGGGCACTGTTTCTCTATTAGCTTTGGATCGCTTCCCATCCTCTGCTCACTTAGAACAGTACTGTCCTTTTCCATGGGAAGGACTGTTATTAACTGGTGTGCTCTACAATTCTTCCTATTTAATCCTGTTTTAAAAAAAAAAATAATAATAATAATCCTACCAACTCTTTGTTGATCTCAGGGCTCAGCTGGCTTCTGTTTTCTGTTCAGGGTACTAAGTCATTTCCAGCACTGTGCTGCTGAGGCAGAACCTGTCACTCTTGCCAAGGTCGGTATGTAAGTAAATTTAGGCAGAGCTGTTTTCTCTGCACACATTCACACTGGTGCCTCTGCTTGAAATATGCAGTTTGCTACTCTTGCTTGCACAGCTCCTTAACTTTCAGGAAATAAAGAGTTTTCTTGTGCGTTGTCATGCTGAGGTGTTTTCACTGATTTCTCTCCATCTGGAAGTACGTAGCCTTTTCCAGAAGAAACTCCAGCTTTCAAAGCATCTGGCCAACTTTGGGTTTTGTAGTAAGTCGATAAGACATCAAAGACTGTTGGGAACAAAAAGACTTTTAACATGGCAGTAGCAGGCACAAGGCCTGATAAAACAAATGCCTGCCGTCACAGTTTCCCCCACTACTCAGTATCATGCCTCCATTACTGATGACTCTTCAGGATGTCATAGCCTCAGCCACTTGGGCAGCGGGCAAGACACAGCTCAGCCCCTCACCTTGATTAATTGCCAGCGTCTCTGAGTAGTAGTTCTTGGAGTTCATGGATTTTACCATGTACTCACGAATTGGAAGGCGGGCTGTTTGCAAGGACTGCTCTTGTGCCCTTTGCAGGGTCAGGTTCTGCAAAGGAAGCGAGAGCAAGTTACACAACATGCACATCACAGAATCACCAAGGCTGGAAAAGACCTCCAAAATCATCCTGTCCAACAGTCCACCTATCACCAATATTTCCCACTAACCCACGTCCCTCACTACAACATCTAAACATTTCGTGAATACTTCCAGGGACAGTGGCTCCACCACCACCCTGGGCAGCTCATTCCAGTGCCTGACTGCTCTCCTGGAGAATTAATTCCTAATGTCCAACCTGAACCTCTGCTGGTGCAACTTCAGGCCACCACCTCTCATCCTATCACTAGTTCCATGGGAACAGAGACCAACCCCCACCTCAGCACAACCTCCCTTCAGGAAGCTGTAGAGAGTGATAAGATCTCCCCTGAGCCTCCTCTTCTCCTCCCTCAGCTGCTCCCCATCAGACCTTTCATAGCTCCATTGCCCTTCTCTGGACAAGCTCCAGGGTCTCAATGTCTTTAATGCAGTGTGGGACCCAACACTGAACACAGCACTTGATGAGGTGGGGCCTCACCAGGGCTGAGTATAGAGGTCTGATCACCTCCTCCTCCTGCTGGCTGCACTACTTCTAGTACAAGCCAGGACGCCATTGGCCTTCTTGACCACCTGGGCACACTGCTGGCTAATGTTCAGCTGAATGCCAGCTGAAGTTCCTAGATCATTCTCTTCCATCAGCTTGCCAGCTGCTTTGCCCCAGGCTCGTAGCACTGCCTGGGCTTGTTGCTGCCAAAGCACAGGTCCTGGCATTTGGTCTTGCTGAACTTCATCCCACTGGCTTCAGCCCAGCCTGTCCAGATCCCTCTGGAGGGCCTTCCTATCCCCAGGCAGATCCACATTTCCCTGCAGCTGGGTGTCACCTGCAAACGTACTGAGGATGCACTCAATGCCCTCATTGCTAAAGGTACTGAACAGGACAGGCCCCAGTACCAACCCCTGGGGAACACCACTGCTGACAGGACACTGAATGGCACTCCATTCACCACCACTCTCTGGTCCCAACCCTCCAGCCACTTCTTTACCTAGCCAAGATTGCACCTGTCCAAGCCACGGGCTGCCAGCTTCTGCAGAATGCTGTGGGAGACAGTGTCAAAGGCTATGCTGAAGTCTACGTAGACCACGTCAACAACCTTTCCCACGCCCACCAGGCAGGCCACTCGATTGTAAAAGATCAGGTTGGTCAAGGAGGACCTGCCTTTCATGAGCCCATGCTGGCTGGGCCCAATCCCCCAAGCCGTCCCGCACACTGTGTGATCTCCCTTGAGACAACCTGCTCCATAACCTTCCCCAGCACCGAGGTCAGGCTGACAGGTCTGTAGTTCCCAGATCCACCTTATGACCCTTCCTGTAGATGGGAGTCACGCTGGCAAGCCTCCGACCCTCCGGGACCTCTCTGGTTGACCAGGAACTCCGACATGTGATGGAAAGCAGCACAGCAATCACCTCCACCGCTCCCTCTGCACCCTTGGGTGGATCCCATCCGGCCCCGTGGACTTGTGGCAGTCCAGGTGGAGTAGTAGGTCTCCCACTGCTTCCTCCTGAATCCACCGTTTCCTCCTGAATTGCGGGGGTTTCTTCTGCTCGCCATCCAAGACTTCCAGGTCAGGGGGTAGAGGACCCCACAGATGATCGACAGATGCAAAGAAGGCACTGAGAAACTCAGCCTCTTCCTTATCCTCAGTGCTCACATTCCCCTCCGCAGCCAGCAGAGGATGGAGATTCTCCTTGGTCCTCCTCTTACTGTTAACAAACTCGCAAAAAAGATTTTCATTTTCTTTTATCCCAATGGCCATGCTGAGTTCAAGCTGCGCTTCTGCCTTTCTGATTTTCTCCCTGCACATCCTAACAACTTCTCTGCACTCTCCCCAAGGTGTCCATCCCTTCTTCCACAAGAGGAAGATTCTTTTCCTCCTGGAGCCTCAGGAAAAGCTCCCCTGTTCATCCACACCGGTCTTCCTTGCCAGCTCATCTCACGGCACAGTAGGAGAGCCTGCTCCTTTAAAGACTTTGTCCTTGAGGAGCACCCTTCCTGGACCCCTCTATCCTCCAGGACTGAATCCCAAGGAACTCTCCTTATAGTGTCCTGAACATTCAAAGTCCGCCCTCCAGAAGTCCAAGGCAGCAGTTCTGCTGTCCCCTTTCTTGGCTCCACCATCAATAACTCTACCATTTCATGGCCACCCTAACCTTAACCCTCCCTCTGTCCAAGACAGCTCCTGACCTCCACATCTCCCCACCAGTTCTCTGCTTGTGAATAGCAGGTCTAGTGGGGCACCTCCTCTGGTAGTCTCTCTCACCAGCTGCAAAAGGAAGTTATCATCTACCACACACTCTAGAAACCTCCCAGACAGCTTCTTCCACGTTGTGTTGTATTTCCAGCATGTCTGAGGGAAGGTGAAGTCCCCCACGAAACAAGGGCTGGCGACCGCGCAGCCTCTGTCAGCTGTTTGCAGAACGCCTCAAGTCTCTTCATCCTGGTTAGGTGGTCTATAACAGACCCCCACCAGGATGTCTGCTTCGTTGGCCCTTCCCTTGATCCTTACCCATTGGGACTCAATCCTGCCAGCCCGGAGCTCAACAACATCAAAGCGCTCTCTAACACAGAGAACCACACCACTGCCCCTGCCCTTCCTTGCCTGTCTCTTCTGAAGAGCTTACAGCCATCCACGGCAGTACTCCAGTTGTGGGAGTGATCCCATCCTGCTTCTGTAATGGCAACTAAGTCATAGTTTGCCTGCCACAGAATGGCCTCCAGCTCCTCCTGCTTGTTGCCCACGATGATGTGCTGGTGTAGATGCAAATCCATAGCATGCACATCACTTGTGGAACATGCAGCTATGAGCCTGGAAACTGTAGAAGGGTTGATTTCACCCAGGCTGTTCTGGTCCCAGCCTGGTGCTGGAGCCAAGCAGAACCTTGGGGTTCTGTGGGAAAATGGATAGTGACACAACAGCAATGCTTCAAAGCTGCAACAGTGAGTGCTGCCACTGGGATGTCTCTGCTCTCAGACAAGAGTGAGGCAGACCAGACCTTCTGGTTTCAACAGCTTTGAACCCACCTTATGTATACTTTCATCCACCAGGCCTCCGAGGACGTACACTTTTTTGGGATCAATATCTTCAAGGACTAGAAGAAGATAAGCACATGCTCATCACTATGCAACAGTAAAATCATGCACTGCACCATTCTTCAGGAAAGGCCCATCTTACACAAGGAAGCCCAAGCCGCAGTCACCCTTCACCCTGCCTGCAAAAAGCTGAGGCTTCTAAGGCAGGAGCATCTGCCTGAATCTGCTGGCAGCGTGACAAGGGGAGAGCGTGATGCAAGAGAAACTCCTAAAAATAAAGTCTTGAGGATCAATCTTTGCCTCCATTCTGCTTAGGCAAGTACAACACTTACCGTTCTCAGAGTCAGGAGTGAGATAAACAATTGCATCCAGAGGGAACAGATCCAGGTAGCTTTCTTGAGTTGTATCCATCTGAAAAACACAACACAGTGAGAAAAGCCCACGAGCTGCTGTCCATCTGCCACCTGTCCCTGGGCAAACAGAAGCACGCCAGAACCAACAGCACTGCTTCAATTCAGTTCAATGCCTACAGATAAAGGCAGAATAGTGGAACTGAGATGCCTCTTTATTTATTTATTTATTTTTAAATTGAGAACAAATAGCTTAAGAACCATTAAATTCTCTTGTGAAAATCTCTAGAACGTGCTTTTAGGTAGTTACTGCTTATCTTCTTTTAAATGAGACTGCAATACCCGAGAGACTGGAGTCATTAAGGCTGGAGAAGTGGAGTCGCCGAGCCCCATCTCAGCCTCCCCGCCGTGCCAACGCCCTTACCAGGTATCCGGAGAAGCCGTCGTTCATGCGGAGGCACTCGCGGTGGATAGGCGATCCCGGCACCAATTCGGTCAGGCAAAGCCAGAAGGGCCGCTCGGCCCGCCTGTTAGCGCCGTACAGCCGGCGGATCTGCGCGGCCAGCCGGCTCGTCTCCTTCCGACAGAGCGGAGCGCCGCGTCACGGCGGCCCCGGAGCGCAGCGACCGAGCGGAGCGCAGCGCCGCGCCGCACCGCGGGGCTTTCCGTGCGCAGGGAGCGGCGGGCCGGCACTTACCTTGGGCGTCATGCGGTCGGCCACGCCGAGATCCACGCACAGCCGCGGGCCCGCCGCGCGGGCATCCAGGAGCCGCTCCTCCGCCGCGGCTCTGCCGCGCTGCCGGGCGGCTCCTGCGGGGCACAGCGCGGAGGGCAGCCCTGCCCCGCTCAGCCCCGCTCAGCCCAGCCCTGCCCGACCCCGCACCCCGTGCCGCCCCCACCTCGACCCTCGGGGCGCCGCGCTCTGTTCCGCTCCCGCTCCTGCGGCCGCCGCCGTCGCCGCGCCGCCAACACGCGCTCCCAGCGCCTCCGCTTCCGCAGGACGTTCCTCTGCGGGGCGGCGCGGCGCGGTCAGGCTCGGGGAGGTTGCCGGCACCGCGGCCGCGCTGCCCCGCTCCGCCCCGCACGCACCGAGCACGGAGCCTCGCCGGATCCCGTCGGCCCGAGCCGCAGCAGCGCGAGCGCCCCGCGTGCCGCTTCCACCTCCGCTTCCACCTCCGCTTCCACCTCCACCGGCGCGGGTTCTCCTGCCGCGCTACCGCCCTCCATCGCCGCCGCGGGACGGGGAGGGGCGGGGCGGGGCGGAGCCGAGCCGGCTACAGCCTCCCGGTTCGGCCCCCAGCTGCTCTCCGCGGTGGCGACGGAGGACGGCCATGAGCGGCTCCCGCCTGCTGCGCGGCCTGCCCGTGAGTAGGGGAACCGACCGACAGACACACAGACCGACGGATCGACCGACTGACCCCGCCGCGGGGCCGTTTCCTCCCTCTGTTCTGCGGCCGTGCTGTGTGTGTGTGTGCGTGTGTATGTGTGCAGCTATGGGCCGCCTCCCGCGGGCTGTGCTGCAAAGCCCCGGCGCTGCTCGGTGCGCAGGAAAAGCCCTCCGGCCCCGCGCCGTGCTTTGGTTCGGCTGTGCTGCCTTCCTGCTTAGCGCTGCCATCCTGGGTCGGTTCTCCTGCGCTGCCGTCCCGTTGCGCGCACGGACGCTGACCTCGCTCTGCTCTTTGGTTGTCCCCGTTACTCATTGACGCTGTTGGCAGGACACGGACGTTTCTGGAACGGCCCTGGGCTGGCACCCAACTGCACCCACGGCTGCGCGGCCAGCAGGGCTCGTAGCCATCAAACACCACCGCGTGTCTGCACGGACTGCAGGAGGCGGCTCGTGTGAGCACCGAGCCTTTCCCAGTGGCTTTGGTGTGTCAGTGGTATTCGTTTTACTTCGGTGGCCCGAATCTGGAGCTGCTTCCCCTCCTGCAGGAGGGAGGCTTGCTTTCTTGGAGTGAGGTGGATCAGAAAAGAGGAAAAAAAAAAAAAATCCTGAATGCTGTAGCGCTGTCAGCTACTGAGGAAGGAAAATTTCTTAGGGTTCTGGTTCAGCGGTGGTGCAGAGTGAAAGCCCGCAATCAGCCAGGACTGCATGGCACAGCAGCCCCAGCCCACTCTCTGACATGGGCATGCAGGATGCAGGCGAGGCTCCCGCAGGCCCGATGTCCACCCTGCAGCACAGTGCGAGGCCAGAAGCAAGGCTGGGTTTTCTTTCCCATGTGCCAGCTGCCCTGCCAGCAGAGCACAGAAGGATGCAGGCACCCACAAGTCCTGCCACAGCAGCTGAGAAACAGTCCTCCCCGACCCCCAGGGTGACAGATGTGCTTTCACCTAACACACTTCCCTCCTTCCTCTCCCAGCAGCATCTGCCTCTCCTGGCCTCCAGGGGACTCCTGAGGAGGCCCCACGTGGCTGCCCAGCGCCATGCGTACAGCACCACGGAAGACAGCTCTGTCAGACCTATTGGGCGATACCCGGTGCCAAATAAGAAGGACATGCCATATGATATCGTGGAGCTCATGGAGGAAGTGGAAGTGAAGGTAAAAAGCTCTCATGCGAAATTGTGTCAGTGGCAAACATCCATTGACATACGTTGTCGGAGACCAATGCTGGGCCGCTTACATGCTGTGTCTTAGCTTTGTTGCAGCTGCAGCAATCTTTGCATGTGAGCAAAAGTCAAATGCAGTGTAGTGAGGAAGGGTCAGCACAGACTTCGGATGCACTGAAGGTTCAGAACAGAGCTGTGGATAGGAGCAAATCAGCACAGAAGATTTGGGATTCCAAACAGTGCTGCCAAGAGATTCCTAGACAAACCATTCAGCCATGGATTTAAGGGAAGGAGCCTCCTCATAGTTAATTAGTAATTAGCACAGGTGTGAGACAGGAGGAATGCACTGGCACCTGTTTGTGAGAGGAGGCTGCTGGAGGAGCCTGTTTCACTTGAGCTAGGCTGTCTTTTCAGAACACCTTCCAAACAGCAGCCCGTAGGCTGGCAGGGCCTGCAGACAAATGGAGTAATCACAACAAAAGTGGAATTTGCAGAATTGCAGTGGAATCTCACAGTGCCTGGCAATCAGGCACTGAGGGGTGACTGAAATCCTGTATTGAGTGCAACAGCACTGTGCCAGCATACACCTTCAGGGTGTGCTTGTACCTCAGACAATGTGCTCTTTGTCTTGGGTTGACTGTCTCACATCCCACAAACATGAAAGGAGGAGGAGAGCTCTGGGAACTTTCTGTTGGTCAAAGGGTTGTAGCAGCTGTTGTGCAGAGTTGGAGCAAATGACAACCGTTCTCTTTGGAAGGAATTTTGTCATGATGCCTGAGGGCAGTATGACTGTGGTCATTGCTGGCATGGCTGAAGTGATCATGGCTGCAAGAAACTGCAGCAGTGCTTAATTAAGGACAATATCATCGCATGATTTTTAGTCATATGTACAAATAGGCTCAAAGCCCAAGGAGACTGGGTCTGTGGAGATTCCCTAGGGCTGCTGTGCAAACTACTTGTTCTCTAAGCCTAATGTGTGAATGTGGCCTGCTGTGCTCCGTGTTAAGTTGCAGCTCTTGACTGGTTTCTCCTTTTCCTTGAACAGACTGGATTTCTGCCCAACGTGTTCAAAGCCATGTCTCACCGACCTGCTGAATTCAGAGCATTTTTTGCTTATTACAATGTGATCATGAACAAAGAGACAGGTAAACCATACACAATCACCCCAATATTGCCCTTTCCTCTACAGATGTATAAAATGCTAGGACCAACTTCTCTGACATCCTCAGGTTTATTTCCTCACCATCCCTTACCCAGCTCACAGCTCATGGTTAAGAAGCAGCCCATGAGAATAGCTGAGCTACCTCATTACACTGTGCTCTGTGTCACAACAAAGGAAGGACAGGCTGCTTCCTGAGGGAAAGTGGGTCAGGAGCTGAGGGCAGGCACAGGCATCAGAAATATTGCTGCGGTTTCACACTGCTTGAGCAAAGTGAGCAAAGTAGGTCTGCCTGTGCTGAGCGTGGTCTGCCAACAGTCCAGATTTCCTAGGCAAGGCCACAGTGTCTGGTCCAAGTTCCACATCAGCATGGTTACACAGCCAGGCACTGCAGCCATGCAGCTTGGGCTAAGGCTCTAACACAGAGACAGCTCCCGAGGGAGGGAGATGTTCCAAAGCTATTGCTCAGGCTTCCTCCAGCTCTTTCTTCATGATAAACCTTACCTGTGAGCTTGCCACGACCCAGATGCAAAAGTCATTAGAAGGTATGCTTGCTGGGTCCTGATAGGCTCTGCTGTGGGTATGATTCCAAATGCAGGTAGTCCTCCGTATCCTGCAGACACAGAAAGAAGACTGTACTGCTTCCATATACATGGGCATCTATACATCACGTCTTTAGAAACTGAAGGAACTGGGGATGTTCAGTCTGGGGAAGAGGAGGCTGAGAGGAGACCTTATTGCTCTCTCCCTGAATATCTGAAAGGTGCTTACAGTAGAGCAGGGCTGGTCTCTTCTCACTGGTAACAGGTGGCAGGACGAGGGGAAATGACCTCAAGTTGTGCCAGGGTAAGTTTAGATTGGGTATCAGGAGACACTTCTTTGCAGAAAGGGTTGTTAAGCACTGCCATGCCCTGCCCATGGAGATGGTTGAGTCACCATTCCTGGATGTGTTTAAAATCCATCTGGATGTGGTGCTCAGGGATATGACTTAGCGGATTTTGTTGTAGTATGGCTAGGTTGTGGTTGGACTTGATCTTGAAGGTCTTTTCCAACCTGAGTGATTGTATGATTCGGGTGGCCTCCAGGCATCCCTTGAGTGCGGAAGTGAGATGGGTTGCAGCAGTGCATCTGGGGAAAGCTTCATTCAGGGAATGTTGCAGTGTTCAAGCCTTTGAGAAAACAGTTGAAGACTGCTTGTTCCTCCCTCCTGCTTCCTGTGCTGTGGGGCACTGAGCAGCTGGTTCTCATTGCTTTTGTTGTAAGGGTCTTACATCAGTAAGATCTGGGTTTTGTAAAACAAGCTGCTGAGCAGACTGCTCCTTAGCCTTAAAGTAGATGAGAGCTTGCAGGGAGAGTCCTTGTGGGCAGCAAAGTGCAACTTTATGTTTCTCTTACTGTGATACACACAGTCTGTGCATGAAGGTTTCTGCTCTGCTTGCACTGCTGGAGTGAAGCCCTAGCTATACTTTTTTCTGCTCTCATTCCTGTGCTGCTTTTTTGATTGACTCTGGACAGTCACTTGTAACTCCCTGGCATCACACCCTTTTCAGCACTTATCCTGAAGCATCACGGAGTTGCCACTTTCTATAACTGAACTGCCTCAGAGCAAGAAGTTCTCTTCCCCTAAAAGGTTTTAGTAGTATTTTTCATGTCCTAGAAGATGCTTGTCCTGTGCAAATATTTGCCCTTCAGTGTGAACTGTGGTTTCTAAAAATACTGTTTCTAATGATCTGATAAAAAGGCAGAGTATAAGAGCTGACATCTAGATAAAGTAAGTTCCTCAGGTGCTATGGACAGTCTTGTTGTGAAGCTATTTGTGAAAATGATTAGTACTGATTCCAAGTATAACAAAGCACAGCCATGTTCTCCAGAGATTCTTTGGAGAATCACTGAAAAAGCTGTGATTCATCTGTGTGTGGTCACTAGAAGTTCTCAGAGGCACGGTCCTAGGGTACCTCATTGCTCCTGTATGCTTCCTCCTCTCTGCCTTCAAAAGCTGCAGTGTTTTCTTGCTTGGAACATGATTTTAGAACACTGCAGTCTTCTGTAATGGCAGATGAACAGACTGCTTGCCACCAGCCACATGTACATGAGGCATGTATAGGGAGTTACAGAGCTTCAGCCTGACGAGCAAGTAATTCTGCTCCTCTGAGTTCTCATGTTGCGTAGAGTCATTATGACCCTAATGTGTCCCTTATCCTAGCGAGGTGCCTCCCAGACAGCGATCCAAGTTAACTGATTGTCTAGATGTCCACGAGGATCTGTGGTTGCAGTCTCCTTGCGTGCTTTAAGGAACTCTGGCCGTAGTGCCTGCTGCCTGTCCCCCAAGACCTGTATTCTGTGTTGCTCCAGCAGTACTTACTGTTTTTGCTAACAGCGTGTGCTAAATCCTTTTCTGTCCCTGTAGGGAGACTCAGCAAAGCGGACAAGGAGCTCATCATTGTGGCCACGAGTGCTGTGAACAGATGTCCCTACTGTGTGGTCGCACACGGGGCGCTTCATCGGATATATTCCAAGCAGCCAACGCTGGCTGACCAGGTCAGTGGAGCACGGTCCTTCTGGGGAGTAGGGGTGATGTTCTCAAACGTATCTGTCTCCTCACTTCAAGCTGTGACCATTAAGTCTGCGTGGTGAGAGCAGAGAGAATCACAGAGTTATTAGGGTCGGAAAAGGCCACTGAGATCACGGAGTCCAGCTGCCAGCCCATCCCCACCATTCCTCAGTGCCACAGTTCCTGAGCACCTCTCAGGGGGATGACACTGACTCCAGCACGTCCTAGGGCTCCTTTGGAGAAGAAATTCTCCCTGATGCCCACAGAGGGACCGATGCTGGCCGTGCTCTCCCATTTCACTGCGCTCTCTGCCTCTTCTCAGGTCGTCGTCAATTGGAAGCTGGCGGACCTGAGCAACCGGGACCTGGCGATGTTGGAGTTCGCTCTTGCAGTGTGTCGTGCAGATAACATCACGGAGGAACACTTCCAGAAGCTGGAAGCGCACGGATTTGACCGCGAAGACGCGTGGGACATCGCCACCATCACCGCCTTTTTTGCCATGTCCAATCGCATCGCCCATTTTGTCGATTTGCGTCCCAACAAGGAGTTCTACAACATGGGCAGGACGCCTCGCGAGGCGGGCAGGGACGGCGCCTGATGTTTGTGTTGCGGCAGAAGTTCTCGCGCGTTGTTTTGAACGTATAAAAACGATGAATCCCGACGCCGGCCGCGAGCCTCGCTTTCTCTTCAGCGTCGGAGCGCGGGGCGGGCTTCAGCCCGCTCCGGGTGACCCACGTGCGGCGCGCGTTGCGGCCGGAAGGGGGCGCCGCAGCCCGGAAGGGGGCGCCGCAGCCCGGAAGTGGGCGCCGCAGCCCGGAAGGGGGCGCCGCAACCCGGAAGGGGGCCTCGGCGCAGGCGCGGAGGGAGGAGGGCGGAGGGAGGCGGGAGGCGCGGCCCGGCGATGCCCGGCCCGGGCGCGAGATGAGCGCGGAGGCGGCCCAGGCGGGGTCCCGCGCCGGCAAGGCGGCCCCGGGACCCGGCCCGCCGCCACCGTCCGGCATGCGGCCGCCCGCCGCCCCTCCTCGGACGGCGCCGGATGGCGGCGGCCTGTTCGGCTGGCTGCGCGGGCGCTGTCTGGGCCGCAGCGCCGCCGTGGACCCGGCGCGGGACAGCTTCCGCGCCATGACCGGGCTGTACGGCTCCATCCAGCCCGCCGACTCCGTGTACCTCAGCACCCGCACGCACGGCGCCGTCTTCAACCTCGAGTACTCTCCGGACGGGTACGGGCCGCGCTCCGCTCCACGATCGCCGCCCGGGCCCGGCGTTCCGCTACCCGCCTTGCGGCGCGGCCTTTGGCTGGGGCTCCTCCTCGGCCGGCCCTCAGGGCGGCTCTGGAGCGGAGCTGTCCTGCTCGAGGGTTCAGGGAGCTGCAGCACCTCCCCTGGGAGGACAAGCTGAGGGAGCTGGGCTTGTTCAGCCTGGACAAGAGAAAGCTGCGGGGTGACCTCACTGCAGCCTTTAGTACCTAAAGGGAGCCTACAGACAGGAGGGGAATCAACTTTTTATGAGGGTAGATAACAGCAGGACAAGGCGAAATGGTCTGAAGTTGAAGGAGGGAACATTTCACAAGGAGGTGTTCTTTACTATGAGGTGCTGGAACAGCTGCCTAGGGAGGCTGTGGATGCCCTGTCCATCCCCGCAGGTGTTCAAGGTCCATCAGGTTGGATGGGGTCCTGGGCAGCCTGGGTTGGTATGAAATGTGGAGGTTGGTGGCCCTGCATGTGGCAGCTTTGTGATCCTTGAGGTCCCTTCCAACCCTGGCCGTTCTGTCGTTCTGTGAGGTTTCTCTGGAGCTGCGGGGGATGGGAGAGGCGCGGCAGCCTGAAATGGAGCAAGCTTGGTTCAGGAAAGTCTGCATAACTGCAGCCTGCGGTGCAGTTTCACAGCAGGCTTCCTTGTCAGAAAGGCTTTCCATCTCAGATTGAGCTCGGCGGTGTCCTCGGTCTCACCTGAAATCTGTTACCTCTGCTGTAGCTTAACACTGCTTTTGCAAGTTTCTGGCGTGAGAAGAAGTTCTGCCTTCTTGCTGTCCCTGTGCGCCTGCTGTTTGTGAGGCTGCGCTGTGGTCTCAGCCACAGATCTTGTCTGAAGATAAACCCAGGAGTGGCACGGGGATGTCTTCTCTGACTTGGCCTTTTGTGTGGCTGGCTGGCACGTTGTCAGCAGGCCACAGGCGGTGTTAGGCACAAGATAGCAGCCTGGTGCTGAACCTCGTTTGCCTTAAGGTCAGGTGGAACAGCCCAGACCTTGTTTGCTTTTGTGGTGGTTCGATTCAATTCAGCAGTTGCAGAGCAGTCGCAGACCTTTTCTGACCTTTGGTGACTTGGAATTTCTTTGTAGCCTTCCTCAGCAGAGCTGGCTGTGGTGAGCAAAGCTGCCTTCCTGTTCCCTGCCTGTGCTCTTGCTGACACTACAAAGCAGTGCTCTGAGCTGAGAACCAGGATTGTACCTGTCAGCTGTTTGTGTGGCACTAGTGAGATCTGCCCCATGACTCATAACAGTTTGAGTTGTTGCACTGCTAGGGGAGCATCCTAGCTTTCCTGGAGGTTGCCTTCACTAATTTAGCAGGGTAGGCTTAGCCATCACTGTAGTGGCGGTGTATCAGACTTTTTCAACATGCATAGAGCAAATAAATATTGGTGCTGTAGGACAGGCTAGACAGCCTGCCCAAACTGTGAATGGCTGATGTTTCTGGTACCTGTTTGGGACCTCAGAACTCACTGCAAAGTTCTCGATGATCTGAATGCTAAATCTAGACTGGTGCCGGTGCCTTCCTCTTGTCTTTGACCAGTCACAACACTACTGTATTTAGAAAACACCTTTTGTCAGAGAGCTCCTTTTTTCTTTGTGCATTAGCATTGTGTCTGATTGTGATCCCTTACAATACTGCTGTGATGTGAAAAGAAGCCAAGCTAAGTAATGTTGAAGTTGTGTTTCCATGAATCCCGAACCTGGAAGTTCGCTGAGCATGTGCGGACGTTGTATTCATTCATCAGATGCAAGTGTTAATGTTTTGTTCTTCCCTGCAGGTCTGTGCTGACAGTTGCTTGTGAACAGACTGAAGTGCTGCTTTTTGACCCAATATCTTCAAAGCACATCAAAACTCTCTCTGAAGCTCATGAAGATTGTGTAAATAATATCAGGTTGGTGAAAAGGAGGAAAAGATATCATTTTTCTCTTACTGTAGATGCTTTTCTAATAGAATCACAGAAACTTCTGTATCTTACAGAATAAATAATAATAATAAATAATAATAAGAGTGTAGTAAGTTTGCACTGCTTTGGATAGAGTGGTTTTTTGTAGCTGTTAGGCTGCAATTTTGTGTCGTTTTCCTTCTGCATTGGAGGCTGCATAAGGCTGGGAAGGGGAAGAGGAGAAATCTGAAAGCAGTGATGGCGGTATGTAATGCTGCCAGGTGTTCTTGCTGGTGGAAAAGCTGCAGTTCGTGGTGGGAGAAGGGTGTTACAGTATTGCTGTCTGATTTAATTGGCCTATGGAGTGAATGAACACTAAACACTGAAAACATAGCAAGTGGTGTATGACTTCTGTTTGGAGTGCAGGTTCAAAGCTGTAGTGAGGGAAGGTGCTTGTATGAATATGGTCGGTATTTTGAATTGTAAGAGTAATTGCCTTAGTTGTGTGGAAATTTCCAAAGTTGGGATGCTTTCAGTACAGTTACAACATAAAAGAGCCAGAAAAGTGAAATGGCTTCTGCAATCTGAGTGAATCTCAGCATTTACCTCATAAATGATGTGGATGTTTCTCGGGATGAAGTAGGAAGCAGCAAACACAGGAATCTGAATTATCTGTGTGTTTGTCATGTGATGTTTTTCCTTTTTAATTGTTATTTTGTGTCCTCTTTACCTGAGGATAGACTTTCACACATGAATTTGTTCTCAAGATGGTTTTTTAACCTCATTGCTGCCTCTTTCACTCTACTTCTCAAAGTCAACAAAAAGCATTCTGAGCATTTCCCTCCTGCAGAGAGCCAAATGAAATCTGAGATATTAATGCCTTTGCGTGTTCTTTAGGCACATAGATGTTTTTCACAAAGCACCTATCTTTTTTAATAGAGACTGAAATTTTACATCAGTTGCATGTCTGTCAGAAAAGCCGAAGTGAGAGCTACCTGGCACAAACAAAAGAGATGGTGAGAACGTGCTTTTCTGTTACGAAAATGCAGCTTTTTCTTCTGCCTTTGTAGGATATTGGCATCCTGCGTTTTCCTGGATGTCTGCATTTGTTGTCATAAACTTAGCTACAAGGAAGCTCACTTTGTTCTGTAAAACTTGGTTAGTGCAGCACTACATATGTTCATTTTAACTTTCCTTATAATTGTTGAATCGTCCAGGCTGGAAGAAAACCTTCATGATCATCAAATCCAGCTGTCAGCCTGACTGCTGAGCCCCTTCACTAACCTGTCTCTTAGTTCCAGGTCCGTGAAACGCCTCCAGGGTTAGGGTCTCCACCACTTTCTGGACAGCCCATTCCAACCCTATAAATGATATTAAGAGGCATCCTGTGCCAGATGCCTTCATACATATTTCAGAACAGGGAAGTATGTACTGATGCTCTTCCATCATCCTTCCATGTGCTGAGGATGTGCGTATAATCACATGAAGTAGATATGTTTTGCATGTGGATTTGGTGAGTTTTTGAGCTGATTTAAATTTAGTTGTTGCCCTTTTCATGTCAGAATTCCAGAAGTGTTCTTCTGGTTATCTTTAAGAAGGTTTTGAAGACTTGATAGATTGAGGCCCTCTGTTTTCTGCTTGTTTTTGTTCTTTAAACACCAGAGACAGTGAACCATATACTTTCTCTCTGGCAGTTGGTTTTATATGCCTGAATCATATGCACCTTCTCTTAAGACTTCATGAATTGAAGCAATCTGTCTACTTTTTCATTCCAAACTATTTGTAACTCCCCATGTCTTTTCCATTTCTTCTGAAACCTATTTGTGGTGTATGAAACAAGGCTGCATGCAGCATTCAAGACCAAAGGAAACGGTAGATTTGTACGGTGAAGAGATGTAGTTTGTTTCACTCTCTTCTTAAAAACTGCTGGGTTTTTTTTGTTTGTTTGTTTTTGTTTTTTTCCTTGTAGTTACTTGGCATTGGACAGGCATGCTGCTGTTGTGGTTTAACACTGGTAGGTAGCCACAGGTGCTCTCACTCCACCTCAACAGTAGCACAAGGGGAGAAGTAAGATGAAGAGTTTGTGGGCTGAGATAAGGAAGGGGAGATTGCTCACCAATTACTGTTATGGACAAAACAGGTTCAGCACAGAGAAGATAGATTTATTACCAATTAATAGCAAACTAGAGCAATGAGAACTAAAGGCAAACTAAAACCACCTTCCCCCTGTGCCCCTTGTCTTCTGTCTGCTCCTCAAACAGGGCAAGAGAATGAGGAATGTGGCTGTGGTCAGCTTCATCCGCGCTGCTTCTCTGTGGTCACTCTGCCCCTAGTCCCTTGCTGTCCTTCCCAAACCAATCCTGCAGGGGCCTCCCAGGAGCTACAGCTCTCCAAATGCTTCTCCAGTACAGACTGATACCATAGCTCCATCTCTCAGAGGTGGATTGCTCTGGCACAGTTCTGCTGCAGGCAGCAGCTCCCCCAGATCTCTGCTGGACCACAGGCTCTGCTTTGTGTTCTGCAGCTCCAGCTCAGGATCTGATCCTGTGCAAACCTCTGTGGGCTGCAGGGAACTTCTGGAACACATCCTGCCATTCTGCACTCACCTTGGTGGCTGCAGGGCTGCTTCTCTAATAAACATTGATATCTGTAATGCGAGCCAAATGATTTTACCTCCTGATTTTCTCAGCCAAGTAACTTCTGTCTAAATACTCTTTCAAAATGAAGCATTTTCTTCACTTGGTGTTTTTGAATATAGACTTGCTTTACCTTCAGTAAGCTTGTGACTCAATTTGTTTCCTATAATGATTAGTGCTGATTCTTGTTCTTCTATCCTTTTGTGTGATAGTTTTTATGGCAGGTATTAAGGCAGCCTTATATACTATTTCAGTTTGGAGTGATAGCGTACATTCAACTTTATCTGGAGTCAGGATGGTCAGGATAAAGAAATACCACCTGATCATATTAAGACCTTAATCTGGTAAATGCATTAATCCTGCTAGTATGACCCAAGTTCATTTCCACTTTCTCATCTTCTTACATGGCACTGTGACGAGCCTGTTATCTTTTAGGTGAGCAAGATCTCCAGACCCATGAAAAGCAGAAAGCTTGGAGCATTGTACGTGGGATACACATTCATTCCTGCATCAGAGAGTAGAGCAGAATTACTCTTTGATGCATCAGTACTTTGCAAATATCTTGTGAAATACTGAGCACTGCACCTTCTTGCAGCATCTTAACAGAATGTTACATTTGTATTGCAATTCAGAATTTATTCTCTAAGGTACATTTGCAGTGAAGGAGTCAGTAAATTTGGGTAGCCCTTGTCATGTCTGCAGTTATTTCCAAAGGTGGTCTAAAGTTCTCATTCTAAAGAGTATTTTTGATATATATACCTATTTTTTTTTTTAATTTGAAAAACACAATTTCGTATCTTTAGATTCAAATACACAAGCTGTACTGTGGGCAAGGGAAAATAGGAGTGAAAGCTGCCTCTTTGTTTATGGAGACTGTTGAGACTGTTGCAGGTGGTAAAATTATGGAATGCAGGTGGTTTACATGGCTCATTCCCTAGGCACTGCAGTTGGCAGTGGGCAGTGTCCTAAGGTTTTGTGAAGCCATATGAGCTCTAAAGCAAAAGATGTACAAAGAAGGACTGATATTTAGTTAAGGTTCTTGGGAAATAAGCAAGTAATGGCTGTGTTTAGATTTCAGTCTCATAATATCCTACACAGCAGTACTGTATGTAGTATATACCACATGATTAGGAAAAGAAGCCAAATGTAGGACAGTTAATCAACTCAATTGCTTCTCTCAGAAAAGAACTGTTAAACACCCCATATAAAACATTAGGGCCAATTTTCCAGCATGTTCGATTCATTCACCAGCACGCTGGGATGATGACCCCAGTTCTCTGTGCAGCTTAGAGAGGCCACTTTTGAAAATGGGTTCCTGATAACCAGCTTCTGTCACAAGCCTTGTGATGAGTGCTGTGTTCTGCCTACTGTTGTGAAGTCAGGATCTTATGAGACAGTTCAGTCGTGACTGGCTCAGTCAGATGCCAAGTACTATGTAAAGTGAAGACAAGCCTTCCAAAGTGAGGAGGAGTTTGGAGGTTTGACTAAAGTTGATGGGCACAAACTGTTTCAGCAAAACCAGTGGGCCGGTAAGAGATTTCCAGTAGGAATAACAAAAAGTGACATTTGTTTTAAAAACGTGGTCTCACCAGAAGAAACTGAAGTTTGTGGTGGGGAAAAGGAAGAAGTTGTAAGGAGCTCTAGGGGAAGAGTGAGGATAGGTGTGTGGATGGAAATGAAGAGAGTCGAGAACATGGTTTTATTTCTTACAAACTGATAGGATTTTGTGTGGTCTGAAATGCACCTGTAATCTGTGTGTTTTCTGGTGTTGCTCCTTCTTAATAGCAAGGGGATCTGGTAAATAGTGGGGGAGGTGAAAGGCATAAAGGGACCGCCAAAACAGTCACTTTGAACATCTTCCCAGGGACCTCAGAGCTGGCTGCTCTTAGGACATTTGTGCTTTATAAAGACTCTCTGAGTTCCAATACAGGTGAGTACTGTCCAGATGGGTAAGTGCTCTAGTTGCCACAGGGTTTCTTTGTGTGCCTTTGTCCTATTGATGGTTGTGCAATCTTTAAATGATCTGTAATAAGTGGGGGGAGGGAAGGGAAGAAAAGAGGCTGCTGCTGTACTGCAGGTTTACTGGCTTGTTTCTGGAGATGTCTGGATATGTAGTAGCACACTACTGTTTTTTAACTTTTTTTTTTTTTTTTTTGGCAAGTATGCTGCTGCTACGTGTTAGTTCTTTTCTGCAGCCTCTATTGTTTTTCCTATGTTAGCTTAAGTCCTAGATGACTCATACTGAAATTAGCCACAGTATTTATCTCCCATTTTCAGGTTTCTAGATAATCGACTTTTTGCAACTTGTTCTGATGACACTACAATAGCACTTTGGGATCTGAGAAAGCTGAACACAAAAGTGTGCACTTTACATGGTCACACCAGCTGGGTTAAGAACATTGAGTATGACACCAATACAAGACTGCTGGTGACATCAGGATTTGATGGAAATGTGATCATCTGGGACACAAACAGGTGTGTAGGCGTACTTGTGCTGTAACATTTCTAACCCTTGCCAAAGCTTTGCACTGCCTTGATATATAGTCCAGAAAATAAAAAAGGTAAGAGAGTTTTCTCACACTCCAGAATGTAGTTTTTCCTTTCTGGAAAGGATTTCCTCACCATTGAGATAAGTCTGCTCTAAGTAGGGTAAAGACAACATACAAGAAGAATTTCAGGATTGACCAAGGTGCTTAGCATATCCTGGGCTCTTGCTTGAGTCACAGTCCGACTGTTTCTTGGTTGTATTTTCTTTTCCCTCCTCTGTGCAGGTGCACTGAAGATGGGTGTCCCCACAAGAAGTTTTTTCACACCCGTTTTCTTATGCGAATGAGGTTGACACCAGACTGTTCCAAAATGCTGATCTCTACATCCTCTGGATATCTTCTGATTTTGCATGACCTTGATCTAAACAAAACTCTAGAGGTTGGCAGCTACCCCATTTTAAGAGCTAGGAGGACTGCATCAAGTTCAGGTGAATACTTGTTAAAATGTCAGTAGCAGCTTCTGTGATAGAATTCTTGTGGTTTCACCTGGCAGGCAGCTAAATACTGCACATTGTTTGCTCACCTCCTCACCCCTCCTTCCCAGTGCTTTGGGGTAGAGAATAATAAAAAAAGAGGTAGTACTTGTGAATTGAGATAAAGACAATGTACTAAGACAGAAAAGGAATATAATAGTAACGGTAGTCCTGTGTGTGTATTTACAAAACAAGTGATGCTCAAGGCAAGGCAAATTTTGGTATCGATACTTTAGCACTACAGGACATAGTCTGGAATTCTGTCGCCTCAGGTGCACTTGTTGTCAATCAGCAGACCTGATAGAGTCCTGTGCTCTAAAATTTCACTGCTTCCTGCTGTTGTGTGACAGTAACAGCAAAATAGTCACTAACTACACTGTGTGGGGTGTCTGTGAAGAGCTGGGAAAAAAGTTCGTACCCCATCTCCTAATAGTAAGTGTGTATCAGAAGCAAGAGTGCAGCTTTCAGCTTCCTCCTTGTTCCCCTTAGTATGATATGCTGACATTTAATTTGTGTAAAGCACAACAAAATGGTGCTTTGTGACTGTAAGCGGAGCTTTGAAAAGTGTTCTGTTAACAAGATGCCTTTACTTAGCATGGCAAGGGAGAGTTAAGTGAAGGACATGTATAGTACACAGGCTATTCTTAGCTTTTGTGTTCACATGGTTGATGCTGTATGCAGATATAACATCCTCGAGTCTGTCCAGTCCTCGAGCTGTTGGTTCCCCATGTCACCAGAGTGATTCGAGTCCACAGTCTGAGAAACAGATGTCACGGTCCTCACAGCGAGAAGGTAAGAAAAACATAAAAATAAAACCAGGAATTGCAGACTTTAGTTCATTGTGGCTGAAAAAGTACAGTAGGAAAACACTGTTTTTTCTTTGTAGCCCTTAAAGGTGTTACTATGAGCTCTGTTAAACCATTGAAGTATCACTGCATGCCAAAATCTAGAGATGTAATCGTTTTTTATGCAAGAAAACTGACTGAAAGCAGCAGTGAGATTTTTATTATGCATTAGTACATTATTTTTGTTATGCGAGTGTGCTGCCATTTCCTTGGGTTGTTTTTTTGTTTGTTTGTTTTGTTGTTGTTGTTTTTCCTTTTTTTTTCCTAGCACCCCTCATGTGAGTGACCTTCTGGGGGGAAAAAGCCAACAGAGTAGAACATAGTTGTTTTTTGCTTTTTGTTTCCCTTAGTGATGGCAATATGCATGTGCTGTTTCTCCATGAGAAGTCAATAGCATAGGAAGAGAACAGGCACATTAATCCTAAACGTTGACAGAATGGTTTTAGAAGTTTTGTTACCTAAATTCAGAACTATGAACAAAGCTCAGCACCAACTTGGCAAATTCACAAGTGTTGAGAAATCTTTAGTGAATTGCTTGCTAATGTAAAATACCAGTAATGTTAAGCTTTAGTTACTTAGGGTTGTGAGTTGTTCAAACAGATATGAAAGAAGGAAGCTTATCTGGACCCCAGGGCAGGAGTTACCTGTGAAAATCTCTTTTAAGGCAGGCAGGGGGAAAGGAGGCAAGATACGCACAGCTGAGCAGACTTAGCAGAATTTGAAGAGGCCATTGTACAAGTTTGAGAACTGGTAGCTCTTAGAAAAGAGGGCATTCAGGATTTTCTTTAAATGATGTATTTGTGTGGAAATTAGCCCTAACTTCAGTTCACAGCATGGGATGATTTAACACAGATCCTGGAAGGTAAATTTTAAAAAAGGAGCTAGTAGGAATCAGAGCTGAGCACATTGGTGTTAACTTCAGTTGTTAGTGTAATCTCTCCTTCATCTGCATTTCATAAAGCTGCAGTCTTTTCTAGCAGTCAGACAAGGCTGATGTGCCCTTCACCTCATTTCAACAATAGACTGAAGTGAGAGGTGTCTAGGCAGTGGAATGGGCTGCCCAGGGAGGTGGTGGAGTCACAGACCCTGGAGGTGTTCACGGAACGTTTGGATGTTGTGTTGAGGGACATGGTTTAGTAGAAAATGTTTGTTGATGGGTGGATGGTTGGACTGGGTGATCTTGTGGGTCTTTACCAACCTTGGTGATTCTATGATTCTATGAACGTACAGAGTTCCTTTAGACTCACAGTTGACTTCCCTTCCTAGGTGGATCACCTAGAAATAGTTTGGAGGTCTTAACACCAGAAGTTCCTGGTGAGAGAGACCGAGGCAACTGCATTACATCCCTACAGCTACATCCGAAAGGGTGGGCTACCCTTCTTCGGTGCTCAAGTAATACAGATGACCAGGAGGTAAAACAAAAGGTTTTGAGCAGATACTTGTGAGTAAGCTGTATCAGCTGTACAACTGTATGGAAAAACCTGACTTTGGCATAAATTTGCGTTTGAATAAAGAAGTTCAATTGTAGGCAGAGATTAATAGTTTTTAAACCAGGATTATGAAATATTTTTCTGCTTGGAAGAGTTCTTGTACAAGAGTCTGTGTCCTTTATTCAGCATGCCTTTTGCCAAGCTTTAATGGAATAGTTTTTATAGTGTAAAGCTTGGTTAAATGTTTTTGAACAATTCTTGGCCTCTCAAGTATATGACTTAAAAATATGTACCTGCCCAAATATAGGAGAAAAGAACTTGGAAAAAACAGAAGATTACACAGTTGTACAGTGGTGGGCATGGTTTAAGTAGAGCAGAGAAGCTGCTTTGAATTATTTAAATCCCTCTGGATGTATTGCATATCCATCAATGTCACCAGGTTAAAGATCTGCTGTGCTGACAAATGCTTTTTACTGGCTATGAAAAACTTTCAGAGTATATTTCTGCATTTGCTTAAAACTCCCACACTGTAGGTTTGAACGTTATTAACAATGATGATAATTAATGTAATTTTTTAAAAAAGTGATCTCAGCTTTCCTCTTAAAAACTGTGGTGTGGGCATATTGTGCAGCAGAGCAGGTGATCCACCAAAATAGTGCAAATGGTGCCAGTTACAGGTGACTGCATGCTCAGAGGAGGCACTGAGGGACCATTTGCCTCCTGGACAGTCCAAGAAGTTTCTTGTCTACCAAGTGCCTGCATTTGAGATAAGAAGAGGCATGGATAAGCTGGAGGACTGCTACCTGTCTTTGCTTTTTCAAGTAGAGTCACATGAGGCTGCATCATGGAGACTGCAAAATGTTTTTAACATTAATGAGAGACCTTATGTCCCTGAAGTAGCTGGCTGATGAACGTTGGGTGCTCCAAAAGTAATGCCCCCCATTAACTTTCATGGAAACCACTGCAGCTACTAAAAGCACAATTTCATAGAGCAAATTCTCAGCTGCAAAACACTATTTTTCATCAGAGTCACCATGATTAGCTATGTGTTTTTGCCAGCAGTGAGCAAGAGCCTGCATGCCTCAGTTGTACACATCTGCATGGGCAGAGATGACCCACTGCTGCTGAAACGCACACTCAATGCCTCACCATGCTCACATCCACTTTCTGCTCTCCATAAACCTTCAGCAAGCATTGATGAATGCCACTGGGTGCCATTTTTTGTCTGCATGGAGGGATTAAATTGCACACCTCATTGTGGCCTGCCAGTACGTGAGATTCCACTGGACAGTCATCTCGTAATCATCTGTTTCTCTGAAGTTTATTTCAGTGTTGTTATTCTGACAGGCTCAACAGCAGATCTCCTGTTTAGCCTGCCAAGATGCAGATTTTATATATATACTTTTTCAAAATTATAAATAATTCTTTAAATGCCTATTAAACACGTGCTTAAAAAGTTTTTAGTCAACCTGATAGATGATGTGAATTATTTATTTTATTTTTTTTAATTTTGGAAAGAAGCCTCACTTTGTACTGGCAGCCTACAGATGTGTAGAGGACTGAGGGGAAGCACAGGAGACTTGTTTGAAATTTCACTACTGGTTTTGTAAACTCACCATCAAACCACTGTGCAGTGTAGAATTTTCTGAAAATGCAATTGACTGACCCAGTTAAAACATGCTGGAGTCCTAGTGTCTGCCTTACTCTTTTCTGTTAATATTAATTTGCATTTGTTCCCTTTGTCTTTACTTCAAGAGAGGACAGTGAACAAAAGAAAGAATGTATCTTCTGTCTTGCTGGAGAATGGAGATTCAGACATGGTGTGAATTTAGTTGGTAAATGGAGTGGATTTTGCATTTGATTTGAATTAAATAATTAGATCAAGCATTAAAATCCCCGATTGCCTCACAGGTAACAAGCTGGATATAGGTCTCATAATAGCGTTTCTTCTAATGCTATTTTTGTCTTCTTTCAAGACTTTCCTCCTTTTGAAGTCAGGGGCATAACATGTCAGAAGGCCATTCTAAATTGCACAAGGCTGAATTCTGCTTTTTTATAGATTTCATTTGAATGTTCTACTACATTAGAGCAAACTCTTGTCCGGAGGAGCAGGCTTTGTTCTTTCCAGGTGAAAAAGATTGTATTTAGACACTAAAACAGAAGAAGTTTTGATGCTGAACATCTGCTTTACATAAATTGTTCAAAGGGAAGAACTGGTGCAGGTTGCCCAGTGATGCTGTGGATGCCCCCTCCCTGGTGGCATTCAGAGCTGAGTTGGATGGGGCTGTGAGCAACTTGGTCTAGAGGGAGGTGTCCCTGCCTGCAGCAGGGGGTTGGGTCTGGGTGGTCTTTAAGATCCTTTCCAACCCAAACCACTCTGTGATTCTCTGATAAGAAGATGCCAAACACCCTGCCGGTTCTCAGCGTCTCGTAGGAAGTGCTTGTGGAGGAGTAGATAAGCAAGAGTGTTGGTCACTGCTCTGTCAGATGCTTAACATGCAGCTGAGGTGAATGTGTGTTTGCAGTGCTTTACTGTCTTTCAGTGTTCCTTTCTCTCTCTCTCTCTCTCTCTCTCCCTTCAGTGGACTTGTGTCTATGAATTCCAGGAAGGTGCCCCCGTGCGCCCTGTCTCACCTCGCTGCTCCCTGCGATTGACTCACTGCATTGAAGAAGCCAACGTTGGCCGGGGTTACATCAAAGAGCTTTGCTTCAGTCCTGATGGCCGGATGATTTCATCCCCCCACGGCTTTGGGATCCGCTTGTTGGGGTTTGACGCACACTGCAGCGAACTTGTTGACTGCTTGCCCAAAGAAGCTGGTCCCTTGCAAGAAATCCGTTCCCTGTATTCTCACAATGATGTGGTACTGACAACAAAGTTTTCTCCAACCCACTGTCAGATTGCCTCGGGGTGCCTTAGCGGACGCGTTTCTTTGTATCAGCCAAAGTTCTAGGCGCATTGTACATCAGCAGGACTTTCAAATGTTTGTGTTCTAACTACTTCAGCTTAGTTGAAGTGTGTTCTTTTGGAAATCCTGTAAATCCAGATGAGATCATAGTTTATGTGGTCTCAGTACGTAATAATGATGTGAGTTCCTGGTGCAGCACTGTATGCATTTCATACCGCATCTGCAAGTCAGGCTCCATGCGTTGTGTTTTCAGCCTTATAGGCAGACCTCAGCTGCTTCTGACCTTGTGCCATCAAGTCATCGTTCTGTTTGGTTTTGTACTGTAGTACTTGCTGGTAATTTTCTTCAGCATGACTTGAAGGGGGCTGTCTGAAAGAAACATAGATGGGATGCAGGTAGGAGCTCAGCCACAAGTCACCCAAGCTTTCCTGGTGCAGCACCTCTCTGTTCCAGAGGACCTCTCCCTTGCTGAAGCTGCCATACAGTGATTGTTAGATATTGAGCAGGCTTTGTGTGTGCTAGATTAGTTGGCACAAAAACACAGAAAAAAATTGTTTTGCATTAATTTGTTCGGGTTTTTTTTGTGGTTGGCTAGAAAGTTAGTCAGCTTTCTGTAATGTTTTGCTGTACTAAAAAAATCTTTGTAGACTGTTTTTCCTTAATTATGTATCTTGATATTATTGGTAGAAGGAAGAGGCTCCCAGGTAACAGCAGTACAATTAGGTGACAGCCCCAAGATGCAACAGGGGAGGTTCAGGTTGGGTGTAAGGAATAACTTCTCCAGAAGAATGGCTGAATGTTGGAACAGGCAATGGCCCAGGGAGGTGTTGGGATCACCATCCCTGGGGGTGTGCAGGAGCTGTGGCACTAAGGAACACGGTCAGTTGGCATGGCAGGGGTGGGCTGGGCTTGGGCTTGGGATCTTAGTGGTCTTTTCCAAACATAAGGATTGTATGGTTCTATGGATTGAGACATAGCTGCATTTTTTTCCTCAGAATTGAATCAGAAATGCTTGAAGCAGAGTGGCAGGAGCTGAATAGGTAAACCTCTTCTGCTGCATCCACTGCACATGAACCTTAGGGAATGTTTCTTACAGTGTGTATGATTAATCGGCAACTTTTAGTCCTCAGCCAGTAGGATTTCTTTTGTGGGAAGCTTTCCACATCAGTTACATAAACCTTCATCCTGTGTTGGAGAATGAGCAGTGCAGAATTTTTGCTTAAGGCCATTAGTCTTCTAACTGTTCTGCACCTCATGTTATAACAGGAGTTCATCTTGGGAGTGTCTGTAGCACAACTAGGTAAGTATTTCTTCACAAGTGTAGTCAGTTTGGGAGCGGATTAGAACCATTCCTGTCTAAAGTAAGATCTAAAGCGTGGATTTAACTGGGGTAATCATAAAATCTGAAATGTGATTTAAGGGTGAACGTTGGCATACTAAGTACGAATGCCAAGTTTTAACCCTTAGGTTCATCACAGGCTCCCAGACACACGAGGTGGGGGGGGGGATGTCCCCATAAGCTGGCACAGGCTGCTCAAACACATTCCAGAGGCTCCATCTCTGGAGGTCCTCAGGGCAGCCTGGTCCTGTGGGAAGCATCCCTGCCCATAGCATGGTGCTGGGGGCTGGGTGATCGTTAAGGATCTGTGCTACAATTTTAAATTTTCAGTGAATTTTTATTTAAAAAAAAAAAAAAAAAAAAAAAAAAAAAAAAAAAAAAACAGAACAACCAACAGGAAAAAAAAGTCTTCAGTAATGGGTGTTTGGTAATCTGAGGACTGGTTAGTTACCTCCTGCGTTGGGTTTTCAGTACTTCTAGCGGCTGGCTGCTGAAGGACTGCCTTCAAGTAGCTTAATGTACAGAACTCCCATCAAATTATCATCTCAGCTGGAGGAGGAGAGTACCCTTAACTAATGTGCAGAGCCCGTGGTCTTCTCAGACAACAAAGCATTAGAACATTTGCAGACCTTCTGGGCTGTTCTCTTGTTGCTGAGACTGCTGCCTTGAACTCAGAAGAGCGTGGATGAAGTGACAGATGAGGGCATGCCTTATTTTCCAGAGCAGAGCACCAGTCTTGGTTTCGAACACTTGTCACTTTAGAATGCTTTTGGAGCTGTGTGTGAGGAGCACAGTTCTCCAGAAGGATGCTGTTTGTGTGCGTGCAGCTGAACTCTGACATAACTAACCTTTCCCATTTCTTTGTGGTAGGTTTTAGCTAGAACTGGAAGATTGCAGTTATTTGACTACTCTTTTTCAGCGGTACTCGGAAGTTTTCAGTCAAATCTAATATACTTCACCTGTGAGTTTCAGAAAGCACTTGTAGAAACACTATTAAATGATTTATGAATGGGATGCTGTGGTGTTTCAGCTTGGTGGAAGGAGTGGTATTCAGGTTTTGTCTTTCTGAATCATTACCTTGTGAAGAAATTTGTTGCTGAGCTTTGGATTCTCTCCAGTTAGCCAAAACAGGTTACCTTGTTGAAAAAGACAAATCCTTAACCTTGCACCCTTAGAATTCTGAAGGTCCCAGACCTGCCTGTCTCAAATATAGGAAATCGTTTTATATGATGTATTAAAGTCTGCACTAAGAACAAAGTACAGCAGTGGCTTCACATGTGTTTACTTCTGACCTCTCGAGCGTTACAGCGCTTGATAGATTTTGCAGTTTTTCTGATCAGGATGGAGCTCCTTGATTGTAAAGCATGCAGATACGTTTTTTTTAAATGCATGGTTTCATATTTATTGATTTCCACAGTGAAGCTTCACAGTACAGCTGGTCAGCAGAAGCAGAGAGGCTGCGTCACTGAGGTCTCTGCGTGGCACTGTCAGCTCACAGCGGTGTGTGTGGAACCAAACCAGTGTCTGAAGGTAGCTCTCCTTTTGTAATAGTCCAGTGACTGTCTGTTGTAGGAGTAAATGCATTTCCCACCTGCTCCATTGGAGGTTAGCCTTTGCATTGTTGTAGCTCTGTTATGCATTTGTAGGAAAAGAAAAAGAAACCTTTAAGGGGACTACGAACTGGCATCCATGTCTGTGTACTTTTCCTGTGTGTGTATTTCAGTATATCTGCATCTACTGGGCATCATCAGTCCAACAGGGGTAGTTCAGGGAAAAACGTAACCTCCATCAGAATTACTGGGGATAAAGCACAGTGATACTGACACACATCTGTTTGCACTCTTTGAGGCTTGGTAAGGACAATTTGCCTACCACCAGAATTGGAATGTAAACGTCAGGTTTTTCTGTGTTTTTTTTGTTGTTGTTGTTGTTGTTTATTTGGGCAACAGTGATGTGCAGTAGGTCCCAATACCACGAAATGTGGACCTGTTGCTCCATAACTTGCCCTCTTGAAAGCTTTTAAGAATTCTAGTTTACAAGATTCTAAGAAGTAGGAGTAAAAGAAGGTTGAGAACCCTAATATTTTTGTCCTGCAAGAGAAAGAAACTTCTAATTTCCTGATCTTGGTCAATGGTGCATTTTCTTATGCACTAGGTATCTTCATTTAAGTGAAAAGTTTTTAATACTAGAACAAATTGTGCATGTAAATATTTTGAAATACCTGAGATTTCGTAGTATGAAGTGTAGCCTTTTCATACAATATAAAAGTATCAGAACTGCTCTGAATATATTGTACTTACAGCCGTACAGTAACTTACTATTTGTGGAACGTTTTCCTTGCTTGCATAATAAATTAAACATTTAATAACTCAGTGAATTAAAATCTATTTTAATGTATTTGTCTTACACTGAGCTGTGTTCTGTAACACTCACTGCTTCTTGCCTATTCACTGGAACTGAGGGGGAAAGAGCCACACTTGGAGTGACATCTGCATCTGTGTGTTTCCCTCTGGTGTTGGTTTAGCTTGAGCACAGCTGTAGGATGGAACGTGTTCTTCCAAGAGCCTAGAAAGCCAGGCCTAGGTGCAACTACAGTAATTACAGATGATAATTATACAGAAGGGCTTGGGTTGGATGGGACCTCACAGCCTAAGCAGTTTCATAGATTCAGAGTAGTTTGGGTTGGAAAGGACCTTAAGAGATCATGTAGTTCCAGCCGCCCTAACCAACTGTACATGGAAGTGCTGACAGCTGGTGATGTTTGCAGATGAGCTCTCCTGGCCTCCAGACAACAGCCTTGAAGTCACATACCATTTCCACTCTTGAATGTCAGCATGGTGTGGTTGTAATCAGTTTGATAGTAATGGAAAACAGCCTTGAGCCCAGCCTGAAGTAGCTGAAGCAGCACAGCTGCCTCTGTGCTGTCTGCGAGGATGGCAACACAGCATGCTCAGTGCACCATGTTTCCCACATCACTTTAATTTAAGGTGTGTAGCCTTTGCTGTGACAAAGCTCTCCCTCTTTACTCCATACTCGTATGTTCTTTAACAAGTAAAAGATCTGTAATTTGTTAAACAGACAATTACTGTCACTGTTCTGTAGTTACAAAGCAAAACAGACTATACTGGAACAGTGTTCTATCATGACATACATACACTGTTTTCCATCTAACTTCTGCACAACCAGACAGCAACAGATAAGGATTGCAACTGTCATTTTCCCAACTGTAATTAACACCATCCATTAGTGATAGCTTAGGTCAAACTGCGTAAACTCTTCAGATTATGTCTTCCAAGGGAAAAACAGAATCTACTTTTTTTATTCCATCAAGAAGAGATTAAATAAATTCACAACCATTACACTGGTAAAAATCAGATTCTGACAGTAACAAACATTCAATAAACATTTTATTTCAATGCAAATAACCACAACATTCAGATATAGCAATGCTCATTTGTGCTGGGCCCTTTTGGGCTGTGAAGCTAGGGACCTCATTAGGATCATAATCATGACACACTGATTAGAGCAAGTATTTTGTGACAGTTTAGCAAACAAAAAATAACCACCACTACAAAGCTTATGAAAAGAGCAACTTGGTAAAAGTTTATCCCCATCTTTCAGAATAGGTGGTGAGGTTGTTTTGTTTTAATTTTTTTTTTTCTTTCTGTTTTTAAATATAACATAATGACATAAAGTTCCCAGGACAACCAAGTGTTTTTCATTAAGACCCTTTCCTGGTCTGGCTATGCCTATCCCCCTCCTGCTCCTTTCTCCAAGGCCTACAGCCTCACAACTCCCACCGCTCACATCTGTAGGACACAGAACACACATTTCTGTACATCTTTATCTGCACTTGCCCACAGAAGTCCATCAGTGCTTCTCCAAGTGCTGCATCATTCCAAAGGTCATCTCTGTCTGCCTCCTGGTACTACAATCGCAGACTTCACCCCAGTGGGTATTACCCAGGAATTTAATCCTGATAGTGCTACAGTACAATTCTGTCTTACAGAACTGTTAAACGTACACATCAAGGAGACAGAGCTCCGGCTTTCCTGTAAAAAAAAAATCTTGTTGTGATCAGTTATGTCACAGCTCTGATGAAACACCAGCGATCTTCAAAAGACAAGATACCTCTGTAGAAAAGAGCTGCCTGAGAACTACTTTCACAACAGGAAAATACAGGAAAATGAACTATTTTATAATAAGCATTACAAAAAGAGACGTCTTCTTTCTGGCCTCACAGCTGTAGAACAATAGAAAAAGAAGTAGTAAAAAAAAAAAAAGAAAAGCAGAACAAGCTCCGCATTTACAAGTAGAAGGATTATAACAAGGAAGGACACTTTAAAGCTTTCTCATACTTGCTGCTTCTCTCCTTCCACTTTTCCCTTTTCACGTGAAACCGTGTGCCTACATTCGTGCACACAGAAATCTGAGTCAGATGACACTGAAGGCAACATTCAGTACCTGCTTTTATGCTGCCGAATGAAACGTTCTGCTTGAAGCCGAGCATCCAAGCGGCCAGCAGGAGACTTGGCATAGGCTTTAAGCACAGAACTCAGGAACTCGGTCATCCTCCTCTGGAGCTGTTGTCCATTTGGCCACGAGCAACGGTGAGCACTCAGGAGCCTACATCTATCTGAGATACGTAATCTTACATCAGCATTCTGAAGGTCATCAAATAAGGGAATGGATTTCCATCAGCCTCCCCCTGACTTTCATGTTCTACAAGGTACACAGTGGAGCGCACTCAGTCATGGAGTGTTAGGAACTTCTGGGAGTGATACTGAACTAGCCACTGGACTGACAGATGAGTTTGTGGGTTTTTTTGGTTTTGTTTTTATCTGTTTGTCTAGTAGTTTCCTTATGGGTAAATCCACCTGCCAGCAAATAAATAATTTAAGAAGCTACTCGTAATTGCACCAAGGTTTGGATATATCACCATTCACCCCATATGCAGTGAAGGCCAAGACCAAATGCCTTTCACGCTATGCAGGCACTGCTCCCAGGGATCAAGCATCATCAAATATGGCAGAAACCAAATGAATAGAAAGGACGAAGAAAATAAGTGTTTTTCATAACAGCTTTAGCAAGAACTCGTAAGTTGCATTGATTATGCCCCAGGACAGGACTGAACGATGGTAATTCAGATGGGCTCCCCTGAAAAGATTGATCAATTTTCTGTCACGCTCAAGCCAGATCTTCACAAAAACTGTCGAGAAGGACTGAAATTCACCACCGATCTGAGCTTGCATGCGAGCTTTTACAACATTCATTGGGAAGAACAAGAATCCCAACATGGCACCCAACAGCCCTCCGCAAATGAAGTCATTGACCAAGTGAGTGCTGTAAGAAGTTGCTTCAGGCAGACACTGTTTAATAGGTCCTCTGAGGCCGAAGAAGAGTACATTACTGGGCCCATTTCGGAGCAGAATAGGCACCAATCCCCGATAGTACTCTCTCATCCCATAGACTTTCAGTACCTTGAAAGCCTGGTACGTGTTTGTGAACTTATCGTGGTGTTTGTAGTCCTGAAGCAAAGTCTGCACTCGCTCAAAGGGCGTAAGAACAGCTTCTGTGGTCCCTGCAAGCACTGCTGCCATGCTGCGTGTCAGGAGCTCAGGAGCAGTCGTGTGGCTGTGGAGCAAGGAGGAGAAATCCTCATACAAGCCGAACATGAGAGCCAGCGTGGTCGTCTTCTGCATCAAGGGTGGGAGGATGCCACGGTAGAGATTTCGAATGCCATCTTTCTGCAGCTGTTGTATTGCATCCTTTGTTTTCAGACCATACAGCTGCTGTCGAAAGAGGACCTTCTGGATGGGAAAAGTAACTGCTATGTTTGTGAATGCTGCACAGTAACCACACAGGTAATGTTTGCTAGAGGTAGCCGTAACGTCACTGCTTGGGTCTTCCTCTGAACTTCCTGGGGAAAAGCCTTCTGAACCCATCATACTGTTTTTCTTACTGTTGTATACCTCAGTCCTCTTTTCCTACATCAAAAAACAGAGAAGAATGAACATGAGCAGAGCTGCAGATGGCCCAGCTTCTTTCTCTCACACTAGCACCCAGCACTGCACATCTGAGAAGAGCCCTTAAAATCTGAAGAACAGTCAATGCCAGATCTTTCAGATGTTACACCCTTTTCTGCAGGGGTCTCATAAGCACAGGTTTTCCTCCTGGTGTTTCCTAACTGATAGAGAAACAAAGAGGGAAACAAAACGACATATGAATCTCTTGTGTGCTACATTACAGCTGACAATGGGAAGCTCACCCATTCGACTTCCCACACAGCACACCAGGGAATTCAGATAGCAAATGGTATGCACTCAGCCTGTTAACAGCAAAAACACAGCACTGAGGGTGGAGGCAGAAGAGAGTCAAAGGAAATAACAAACCAACCCATCCACCCACACAGTATTTCTATATAGTCTGATCCGCAATCATAGGATTAATTTAAAGGACAGGCAAATTCTAACACAACTTTGCACATTTCTAGCAGGCCCAGGTAGTTAACCTGCAGGTTTATCTGCAGAGGAAGATGCACCTGTAACCCCTGCTTGATTTTAATCACCTGCAGAGAAGGCCTCAAGCTACGGCAGCTCTGAGGGACCCCTGAACAGCAAACGCTTCTCTACAGAGCAGAGAAGCTCCAGAGGGACCCTTAGTAGGCAGTACATGAACATCATTTAAACAGGGATGACTGACTGAACAGTTACAAAGTGCTGACAGCCCCTGGCAACAAAGTGCGTGCAATTTCAGAGGCCTTACTCACTCCAGGAGCCAGTCCACCAACTAGGCAAGAGCTGCCACTTCTCTCACTACAGAAGCCTGTACAAACATGAAGCCATCCTAGAATGGCCTGGGTTGAAAAGGGCATCAAAAATAATCTGGTTTCAACCCCCTGCTATGTGCAGGGTCACCAACCAGCAGACCAGGCTGCCCAGAGCCACATCCAGCCTGGCCTTGGATACCTCCAGAGATGGGGCATTCACAACCTCCTTGGGCAGCCTGTTCCAGTGCCTCACCACCCTCTGAGTGAAAAATGTAGTGTTTGTGTTGATAAAGAAATCTCACACCAGAGAAAGAATTCAGTTTAGATGGCTCGTGCACTATGCCATATACACACCAGCTCAGAGCACCTTCTGGATGACAGCAGTTCTATCTGCACGCATCGAAGCAGCCACACCTGCAGGTACACTGGTCTCAGTTGCTCCTCCACTGGAAGGGGAACAGTGGGACATGAGAGCTCAGCTCAGTTTGGAAGCATCACCAGAACACCACCGTTACATTGAGCATTCAAAAGCCTGTGCCCAGGACATCAGTTTTCCCCCAGAAATAAGCTAATAAGAAACATGTTTGGTTCACTTCCACAGCCACTCTAGTGGAGCTGTTGGATGCAGAACAATGCACAGTGCAGTGACACCCCTAAAGATGAGCTGTATGGTTCAGAGCTGGGGAGCAGCAGGTGTCAGGCACTGCGAGTTGCCCAGCAGTGCTGGGGGCAGAACCCTGTCTGCAGACAGCCTGCAAGCACACACCACCCGCTGATGATACAGCGCAGAACCCACTTTGTTACAAGCCAATAATCAAAGTATCAGCTCTTAAAGAGAGAGGTTAGGATCTCTTGTACTGCCTCTACACCCCAAAGTTGCTACAGCATTCTGTGAGCTTGTCCCCATGTGAGCGTGTGGACACATGCGGTCCTTTCTGACTGTGTGCCCCCACTCAACCTCCACTCCCCTGACATGCACACGTGGCTCTTCTGCAGGACAGCAGCCCACCTACCCTGCAGCTCACTGGCTCAGAAAGGCACAGGGGAAAGAAAAGAAAGCTACGATTTTTTAACCTGATACCGCCTTTTCACAGAATCATAGTCATTGATGTTGAAAAAGAACAGAAATAATATTTTGATTTTTAAATGGAGAAGACCTGTAAGATCATAGGATTAGAAGAGGCCTCAGAATATCAAGTCCAGCTCCCCTGCTGAAGCAGGTTTCCTACAACAGGAAAACATCCAGGCAGGTTTGAATATCTCCTGAGAAGGAGACTCCACCACCTCTCTGAACAGCCTGTTCCACTGCTCCATCACTCTCACAGTAAAGAAGTTCCTCCTGTATTCCAGTTTCTGCCCATTGCCTTTTGTTCTAACAGCACACCACTGAAAAAAAATCTACATTTTAGACCATTACTACTGCTGTGCACCACCTCACCCATTTGTCTCCCTCCTCTCTGCAGATATCTACAAGTATTTACCAGATCCCCCCTCAGCCTTCTTTTCCCCAGGCTGAACAGCCCCGGGTTACTCAGCCTCTCCTCACACAGGAGATGCTGCAGGCCCTTTATCCTCTCTGCAGCCCTCTGCTGGACTCCTTCCAGGAGATCCCTGTCTTTTTTGAACTGGTGATCCCAGAACTGGACACGCTATTTTAAATGTGGCCTCACCATGGCAGACAAGAGAGTTAGGATCGCCTACCTCGACCTGCTGGCCGTGCTCTTTTAATGCACCCAGACAGCCCACAGCCTCTACTGGTGCATATGGTAATTCTCATCCAGGCGTAGGACCCCACACTCGCTCTTGTTGAAGATCATCAGGTTCCTCTTCCCCACTCTCCAACCTGCCCAGGTCTCACAGGAAAGCAGCACAGCCCCCTGGTTGTGCCAGCCACTCCTCCCAGCTTCGTATTACAGGAAACTCGTTAGGGTGCACCCTATCCCTTCCTCCCGGTACCCGACCAAGGCACTGAACGAGAGCGGCCCGCCCCTGCCGCGCCCACTGAGCCGTGCCCGTCGGTGCCGCCCCGCACGGCTCCGGTGCAGCCGCACACACGGCGACCCCGCCGCTCCCCGCACGTTCCGTCCGACCGCCCTTCGGAGCACTTTCTCCCCATTCCCCACCTGAGCTTCCCCCCGACCCCCGCCGTCCTCCCTCCGCAGCCACCGCAGCTCCGCCTCCCGCCCCCAGCGGAATTCCCGGCCGGCCTCCCGCCGTTCTCCGGACTCGCTCCGCCGCCCCGTCCCGCCCGCAGCCGCAGCACGGCGCTCCTCACCGCATGTCCCGTCAGGCGGCGGCGGCCGGGGCGGATCCCTCGCCCCGCGGGAAGGCCTCGGCGAAGGCGCGGCGGCGCAGCGGGCGGCGGGCGGCTCCCGCGCTGCCGGACGGACAACGACCTGCGGGCAGAGCGGACACGGCGTTACGGGGAGCGGAAGCCGCGAGGCGCCTCCCCGGCCCGCCCGCCCGCCCTCAAGGTCAGGCGGCGGCGCGCCGAGCCCGGCCCCCAACCGCGCCGCCCCGCCCCGCCAACGCGCCGCGCCGCCCCCCGAGCCGGGCCGGGCCGAACCGAGCCGAGCGCGGCACCCGCGGCCCCGGGACGCACCCGCAGCTCCGGCCATGGCGGGGTGGGACCGGCCCGACCCGCGCGTCGCCGTATGACGTCCGACGCTGCGTGATGACGTCTCCGGCGGCGCCGGGGGGGAGGAGCCCGCCCTTCCCGCAGCCAATCAGGGCGCGGCGCGCCGGCGCTGCCGCGCCACTCGTGGAGCTGAGCGCGTGGCGGCAGCTGCGGTCGCGGGTCTCCAGGATGACGCTTGATGGCGTCCCGCTCCGACATCCTTGGGTCCGTTCGTGATGCTAGCTTGCAAACACGCTCTCCTTAGAGAGCTGCAAGCTCTTCCTGTCGCAGAATCACAGAATTGCAGAACGGCCAGGGTTGGAAGGGACATCAAGGATCATGAATCTCCAACCCTCCTGCCGCATGCAGGGCCGCCAGCCTCCACATTTCACAGCAGACCAATACTGTCCCTAAGGAGTGCTGCTAAGCTCCATCCAATTTGTTCAAGGAACGAACGGTTGGGTTTTGTGTTGAAGGACGTGGTGTAGTGACAGCTATTGGTGATCAGTGGACGGTTGGACTGGATGACCTTGAAGGTCTTTTCCAACCTTGGTGATTCTGTGATTCTGCGATCCTCTAAGTTCTGCCTGCTCCCACAGGTGCCTCTTCTGGCCCATAGCAAAGATTGCAGAAGTGACTTGGCAAGGAGGCTAGGAGTAACACTGCCAGCAGGGAAGAAAGCCAGCAGATGTAACTAATCAGCTGTGATACTTACAATCACTGAACTGCTAAGTTTGGAATAGACCACTAAGATAACTGAGTCTTACCACAGCCCACCCCTGCATACCCACAGACTGTGTCTCAATGGCATGTTCCTTGAACGCTTCCAGGGATGGTCACTTCATCACCTCCCTGGGCAGCCTGTGCCAGCGCCGTGCCACTCCTTCAGAGAAGTAAGTTTTCCTAATACTCAGCCTGAATCTCCTCTGAATTGTTAGCACTTGTTAATTCTTGTTAATTCAGCTTGCAGCACTGTGTCTCCAGTACCTGACTGCCTGTTCTGTATGTGCACATGAGCTTGTTTGCTGTGGAAAGACTTCATGGTACTTCCAAGAAGTCCTTCTTGTCATGGACAGTGACCTCACCATGTGCTCTCACTCTTCAGACAACCTCACGCTATGTCCAGTTTAACAACTGCAACTCCAAAACTTGAAGCTGTAGATCCATGCTCCTGGGACACACCAAGTGAAGCTCTACACCTTCAGCTGGTCCAGCATCCATTTACACAGCATGCCAGTGGGGCAGTCACTGCTGGGGATAGGAATAGCTTGCAAGGTCATCATAGGGGAGGAACAAAGCAGCTTCCTTTCTCCAGGGACTCAAGCCCTGCTGGGCTCAGCCAGGGAAAGCACTGAAATTGCAGAAGACCTGTGGGCAGCAAATGAAGAGGAGCACCAAACCCTTGCTTCAAGCTCTGGAGACTGTGAGGTAGGCAGTAAAGATGAAGAGGATGCTCAGGCTGTGTACATGCTGCCATAGCAGACCCACAGCCTGAGCCACATGTTTGCCAGCATTACATTCAGCAGGCTTCAAAGCAGCAGACTGTATGCCCTTCAGAGGGACCTCATGCTGAAGTCACAGAACCACAGAATCACCAAGGTTGGAAAGGACCCACAGGATCATCCAGTCCCATCATCCACCTATCACCAACAGTACTCACTAAACCATGGCCCTCAACACAACATCCAAATGTTCCTTAAACACCTCCAGGTCGGTGACTCCACCACTTCCCTGTGCAGCCCATTCCAGTGCCTGCTCACTCTTTCAGAGAAGTAGTATTTCCTAACGTCCAGCCTAAATCTCCCCTGGTGCAGCTTGAAACCATTCCCTCTAGTCCTGTCACCAGTTACACAAGAGAAGAGGCCGACCCCCAGTTCCCTTCAGGTAGTTATAGACAGCAATAAGGTCTTCCCTGAGCCTCCTCTTCTCCAGACTGAGCAATCCCAGCTCCTTCAGCCACTCCTCGTAAAACCTGTGCTCCCTGCAGTGGGAGCTGCAGCAGAACAAGGAGGCCAGCTCTCTGCAAGTGAGAGTGCTTTCTCAGAGTTGAGAAGGGAGGAATCTTCATTTAGGCATGAGGGCAAGCAAAACTGGAAGGAATTGTCTTCTGGGATCTGTCCTACACAGCGCTGTGTGTTCAGAACAGCACAGTAAGGTGCTGTGAAGGCTGCTATGGGAACTCTTCCCTTCACCTGCTGCTACTCCCCTTCTCTTCCTAGGCACAGCTTGGTCTGCCTGCCCCAACAGAAGACTGGTTGCTGGCAGCCCCTGCCTTCTGCCTGCAGTAACCTCGTGATTGGGATTGGAAACATTAACTTGGTGGCACACTGGAGTTGTGTAGTTTGTGTAGTCAGGCTCCTCTGCCTGTATATCCAGCTCTCACCTTGCAAACACCTTCCAGTACCTAAGGGGAGCTTGTAAGCGGGAGGCAGAGCAACTTTTTTACATAGGCAGAGAGTGACAGGACAAGGAAGAATGCCTTTAAACTAAAAGCAGAGATTTAGGTGAGTTGTCAGGAGGAAATTGTTTACCCAGAGGGTGGTGAGGCACTGGCATAGGCTGCCTGCAGATATGTGGGGTCCTCCATCCCTGGGGGTGCTCAAAACAAAGACTGGATGAGCCCTGAGCAGCCTGAGGTAGGGGTGGCAAGCTGCTGGACACAACGTCCCTCCTACCCAACCATTCTGCCATTCCATGGTGACAGCCTACTTGACTGGCAAGAGCAGCAGATGGAGCCTTGCACTGGCACAGCTGTGTCATGAAACACAGGACTTTGTTTGCATTATACCGTTTTGTTTAATGCAATGTGTGCCCCTGCTTCCTCTCCACAGCACATCTGGTGGGATAAAGCCTGGCCAGGATGGAGCTGCTGCGAGGATTTTACTCCCCTGTGCTGCAAGGCTCTGTCAGGACAAAGCATTTGGGTCCAGGAACACCTCAGCTTCAAAAAATACAAATAAATATTTTCTGCAAGGTGTGGAGGGGGTTACATTCTTCTACCCAGTTCTGATTTCGCTGTAATAGTGCTAGTTCTTTCTCAGAGTCTTTGGTCCCTGCAGAACAACTGCAGGATGCTGCTGCCTAAGCAGTGTGCAGGAACGTGTGTGCAGGCACTTCCAGGACAACTTTTTCAAGATGTGCCCCACTGAAATGATAGGATTTGAAGGACAAACCCAGCCCATCCCTAGCGTGCCTGCTGACCACATCCCAAAGTGCCACATCTCCATGGCTCTTCAGCACCTCCAGGGATGGTGACTCCCACCACCTCCCTGTGCAGTACATGGTTCCCATCCCCAAGAGGAGCTGTTTGAATGAATAATGGCCATCAGCTGTGGCTGAGCTGCTGTGAACCTACCTGTCTGGCACTCCAGGTTGTGGTGGAGGCAGAGAGGTTTCAGAGATATGATGGTGGCAGCAAGGACAGCTGTGCTGTCAGCTTCTCTTCCTGATCCTTTCAGCTGTATCCTATCCTTCTACACGTGTTTCACCTCGCCCCTGCTGGTGGTCATGCTGAGGAATGGCATTCACCATTGCAAAGCTTCAGGGACTTTTCTGTGCCTTTCAGCAGGGTGCCTGATAGCAGACAACAGCATTCATTCAAACTATGAGGAGAGAGTGGGCATCTGTAAGGGAGCCAGTCCCTTGTTCTGGTGCCATGATGGAAGACAGGTTTCTTTACATCGCTTTGTAATGAGTGAACTTTTGCAAGCAAGGTAATAAATCAGCACCATGCTGTAAATTGTTCGCCCCACACCAGGCATTGTGTTCTTTGCCCCAGTACTAGGGCAGGGTCTGGTCTCCTGTTCAGCAGGCTGCAGTTCCTGCTGGCTACCACCCAGGTCCTTTGCAGGTGGTGGCTATGGGGAGGAGCGGCCTTCAGCCCCTCTGCAGGCTCATGGTGCTCCCAGCTCTGTCCCATGTCAGAAAGGCTTTGGAGAGCATCACTGTGTGCTCCAGGCAGCTGCAGGAGGGAGAGGCTGCAGGCATGGTAGGAAGAGAGAGTTGGCACTGTGTACCAGAAACCCACAGGAGGTAAAATCTCAGTGTGCTTCAGCCCTTTGAGTGGTTTCTTGGCTGCTGGATTAATGACCAGCTGACCCTCCTCTCCAGCAGCTGGGAGCAGTTGTGTTTCTCTGTGGTCTCCTCTTTCTCACTTGTTTGAGTGACCTTCCTTTGCTTTTATTCTCTCCACACGTGCACCGCAGTGCAGTAAGACAGACAGTGGCCTTTGCTCTTGTTTTATGGTCCTTGGCAGAGGAAAAGGCATCATCCGTAGCAATCAGATGTAAGGGAATAACAAGGGAACTAAGATGCAGGCATTAATGTTCTGCATAATACAATGCCTGCATCTTAGCTCGTACTCCTTTGCCTTCATCTGCTAGGATTGATTCCTCCCACCGTGTACGTTTTTGTTTGGTATCAGCTGCAGATGTTCAAAGCTTCTTGTCTGTTTTTCTGCCCCTTCTGCTCTCACCATTCTGTGGGTGGTAAGAAACAGGAATGGCACAACTCACTGCTGTATTGCAGCAGCAGCCAAGAGGCTGCTTCTGCTGCTATGGACCAGAGGGAGGGACGAGCACGAAGCTGCTCAGCAGCGTGAGACACCACCTGCCTGCCTGGCCTGGTGAGATGGCAGCACCAGGATGGCACTGCTCCTGCAGAAGTGGGACTTGTGTGGCAGAGACTCCTATCTCACGTTTCTAGGAGTCTGACTTGTCTTAGCCACCAGTTAGGGACCTGATGATGGGGTAAGGTCTCCTGGGCTTCATTCCTTCTTGTCCTTTGCCCAGGAACTGTGGGGACAGCACATGGTGATTCTGTTGCAGCATGGGGCCTGATGGATGCTCCCTGGCTGCCTTTCCCAGCGTGGCACTGCCTGTGCTCCTTCCACCTTGTTCAGGGTTAGCACCCTTGCTGCCTGCCTGCTTGTTTTGCAGCTTCTCTATCCAATGTGCAGCTCTGGCTGCTAATCCCTGCAGCTCCAGCATGTTTCTGTGGGGACACATACCTCCACCCCATGCCCACTGAAGTACAGGCACCACAGGGTTGCTGCAGGTGATCCACCACCTGCTGAGTCTGCTCAGTGCACAGCCTTCTTGCTGCGGGATGCTGTGAAATCCGAGCATATAGGACAGCCTGAAGTAGGAGGTAGTTTCATTCTAAGGAGATGCAGAGTCCATCAGGTACAGCTGTAAGCAGGGGGTTGGGTAAGAGGTGGAGCAGAGAGGCCATGCTGCAGCAGGCAGCACCATGTACCCCATCTCCTTACATTTCCCTGTGTGTGCAGATGCAGCTGTTCACCACTGTAGACAGGATAATGAGTGGGCATGCAGCTTGTCCAACCTGGTGGCCACGTGTTCATGAGCCCCTTCTGCTTTTCCAGTGACTCTTATTACATGTTTCTCCATGCCTCTTCTGTGCTTTTACAGAAGTATTTCATTGCCACCATCGGGCTCGCTTGGAAATGCCTATTCCATGTCCACACAGAGATCAACAGGTTAAGCTCAAAGCCATTAGCAGTTCTATGTAATCACTGCCTCCCTCTGTCATGGGTGGAAGGCAAAATGGAAAACCACTTTTTAACAGTGGAAAACAAACAAACAAACAAAAAAAACCCCTCATTAACAGTATTATCTTGTTAACTAGACAGCGTGGGATGGAGAAACCACATTTCATACGGCTGCAAGATCCCTCCCAACCCAACCTTGTGATGATTCTGTGATTCTATGGAAGTTATGTTGCTCTCATCAGCAACAGAAATGCAAACTGGGAGACTGTTGTACCTGGCATCACTCAAGAAACACAACAAAATAAATTCGGCAATCAAATAAACAGAACACTTGGGAGAAATGAGCTGGCATAACAAAACCACTTTCATTTCTTTATCTGTCATTTGCTCTCTTCCATTCCCATTCACTGCAATTCCAGCAGCCAGTCCCTGGAAAAAGTGGTTCCCTCTGGTAGGAGACAAAAAGAAAGCTGCCACCAGAAATGATGCCTACCTGCACACAGTTTGTACAGATGCCAGAGCAGAAACAGTTGTTTTCCCCCAAAACGTAAACAGGCAGATAGAAATCAACTGTTAAAAACAAATACAAATAAAGAGAGCGAGCTCTGATATTCAGTTCTGCCTGAGCTGTACAGGCTTGGGTGCTGGTGGATCCTTAAGACCCCATTCAGAAAGTCCTACCATGACAGAAGAACCACAGTGGCTTTCAGGAATAGAAACAGTTCTGATCTTCCCGGCAGAGCCTCTAACGTGGAGGTAATGAGGACACAGTAACAGGCATGCCTGTATGTCCATGCTTTGCTGCTGGCCTACCAGAAGGAGCTTTACCTCTGCAGATACTCTCTGCCCTCCGGAAGGGCTTCATTTTCAGTTGACACTGCCAAAAAGTGATGACACAAATAACACGTGACTGAAGCGAGGGATGTTTCTCCCTGGAAAGAGAGGGCTTATGAAAGTCTCGTGGAGAGATGTGACCCAATTTTTCTTTGGGTTGAATGTCTGATTGCAACTCTATACATTCCACGTGAAAATTTGCTTGGAAATCTTGAAACTTGTTCTCAAATTTATCAAAATGGAAAGCACAGCTGCGTATTTTTCACTGTTCACAAGGCTGATGAAATTATTTTACCATACCTGGAGCTTGCCATAATTTAAGTTCTATTTCAGATGCCCTTGTCTGAAACACAGCACAGATAAGGTGATTTTCACCTTGAAGATGCATGTTTAACTCACTTAAATGAGCAGTCAAATCCACCAAAAATGCCAAATCTGTGAGCCATCTTTCATCTTCAAGTTCTGGCACAACAAGTTTTCCTTCCGATTCCCTAAAGGACTTGATTTCACTTTGCAAATCATAAAGACTTTTTAGTATTTAACCCTGACTTAGCCACCTTCCTTCAGCAAAGCTAATGATGACCTTGTAGTCAGCACCCACACTTTTAAGGAGCTCCTAGAACTGGCGATGATCAGACGTTGTGAAGTGCACAGCTTTGATGATGATCTGCATGACATTAACCATTTTCTTGATGCCTGATGCAGTGATGTTTTGTAACACTTGAGTTACCAGAGGTAGCTACATCATCTCCTATGAATTTTATACATCCC